>NC_138301.1:67305512-68505512 GCF_965601325.2 Salmo salar | reverse complement strand
AGTTTTATAGATAGAAGGGATACAGGTCTGTAGTTTTATAGAAAGAAGGATACAGGTCTGTAGTTTTATAGATAGAATGGATACAGGTCTGTAGTTTTATAGATAGAAGGGATACAGGTCTGTAGTTTTATAGATAGAAGTGATACAGCTCTGTAGTTTTATAGATAGAAGGGATACAGGTCGGTAGTTTTATAGAAAGAAGGGATAAAGGTATGTAGTTTTATAGAAAGAAGGGATACAGGTCTGTAGTTTTATAGATAGAAGGGGTACAGGACTGTAGTTTTATAGAAAGAAGGGATACAGGTCTGTAGTTTTATAGGAAGAAAAGAAAGAAGGGATACAGGTCTGTAGTTTTATAGATAGAAGGGATACAGGTCTGTAGTTTTATAGAAAGAAGGATACAGGTCTGTAGTTTTATAGATAGAAGGGATACAGGTCTGTAGTTTTATAGATAGAAGGGATACAGGTCTGTAGTTTTATAGATAGAAGGGATATAGGTCGGTAGTTTTATAGAAAGAAGGGATACAGGTCCGTAGTTTTATAGATAGAAGGGGTACAGGTCTGTAGTTTTATAGGAAGAAGGGATACAGGTCTGTAGTTTTATAGATAGCAGGCATACAGGTCTGTAGTTTTATAGGAAGAAAAGAAAGAAGGGATACAGGTCTGTAGTTTTATAGATAGAAGGGATACAGGTCTGTAGTTTTATAGAAAGAAGGGATACAGGTCTGTAGTTTTATAGGAAGAAAAGAAAGAAGGGATACAGGTCTGTAGTTTTATAGATAGAAGTGATACAGGTCTGTAGTTTTATAGATAGAAGGGATACAGGTCGGTAGTTTTATAGAAAGAAGGGATACAGGTCTGTAGTTTTATAGATAGAAGGGATACAGGTCTGTAGTTTTATAGATAGAAGTGATACAGATCTGTAGTTTTATAGATATAAGGGATACAGGTCTATAGTTTTATAGATAGAAGTGATACAGGTCTGTAGTTTTATAGATAGAAGGGATACAGGTTGGTAGTTTTATAGAAAGAAGGGATACAGGTCCGTAGTTTTATAGATAGAAGGGGTACAGGTCTGTAGTTTTATAGGAAGAAGGGATACAGGTCTGTAGTTTTATAGATAGCAGGCATACAGGTCTGTAGTTTTATAGGAAGAAAAGAAAGAAGGGATACAGGTCTGTAGTTTTATAGATAGAAGGGATACAGGACTGTAGTTTTATAGAAAGAAGGGATACAGGTCTGTAGTTTTATAGGAAGAAAAGAAAGAAGGGATACAGGTCTGTAGTTTTATAGATAGAAGGGATACAGGTCTGTAGTTTTATAGAAAGAAGGATACAGGTCTGTAGTTTTATAGATAGAAGGGATACAGGTCTGTAGTTTTATAGATAGAAGGGATACAGGTCTGTAGTTTTATAGATAGAAGGGATATAGGTCGGTAGTTTTATAGAAAGAAGGGATACAGGTCCGTAGTTTTATAGATAGAAGGGGTACAGGTCTGTAGTTTTATAGGAAGAAGGGATACAGGTCTGTAGTTTTATAGATAGCAGGCATACAGGTCTGTAGTTTTATAGGAAGAAAAGAAAGAAGGGATACAGGTCTGTAGTTTTATAGATAGAAGGGATACAGGTCTGTAGTTTTATAGAAAGAAGGGATACAGGTCTGTAGTTTTATAGGAAGAAAAGAAAGAAGGGATACAGGTCTGTAGTTTTATAGATAGAAGGGATACAGGTCTGTAGTTTTATAGAAAGAAGGATACAGGTCTGTAGTTTTATAGATAGAAGGGATACAGGTCTGTAGTTTTATAGATAGAAGGGATACACATCTGTAGTTATATAGATAGAAGGGATATAGGTCGGTAGTTTTATAGAAAGAAGTGATACAGGTCTGTAGTTTTATAGATAGAAGGGGAACAGGTCTGTAGTTTTATAGGGAGAAGGGATACAGGTCTGTAGTTTTATAGATAGAAGGGATACAGGTCTGTAGTTTTATAGGAAGAAAAGAAAGAAGGGATACAGGTCTGTAGTTTTATAGATAGAAGGGATACAGGTCGGTAGTTTTATAGAAAGAAGGGATAAAGGTCTGTAGTTTTATAGAAAGAAGGGATACAGGTCTGTAGTTTTATAGATAGAAGGGGTACAGGACTTTAGTTTTATAGGTAGAAGGGATACAGGTCTGTAGTTTTATAGATAGAAGGGATACAGGTCGGTAGTTTTATAGAAAGAAGGGATACAGGTCCGTAGTTTTATAGATAGAAGGGGTACAGGTCTGTAGTTTTATAGGAAGAAGGGATACAGGTCTGTAGTTTTATAGATAGCAGGCATACAGGTCTGTAGTTTTATAGGAAGAAAAGAAAGAAGAGATACAGGTCTGTAGTTTTATAGATAGAAGGGATACAAGTCGGTAGTTTTATAGAAAGAAGGGATACAGGTCTGTAGTTTTATAGATAGAAGGGATATAGGTCTGTAGTTTTATAGATAGAAGTGATACAGGTCTGTAGTTTTATAGATAGAAGGGATACAGGTCGGTAGTTTTATAGAAAGAAGTGATACAGGTCTGTAGTTTTATAGATAGAAGGGGTACAGGTCTGTAGTTTTTTAGGGAGAAGGGATACAGGTCTGTAGTTTTATAGATAGAAGGGATACAGGTCTGTAGTTTTATAGAAAGGAAAGAAAGAAGGGATACAGGTCTGTAGTTTAATGATAGAAGGGATACAGGTCTGTAGTTTTATAGAAAGAAGGGATACAGGTCTGTAGTTTTATAGATAGAAGGGAAACAGGTCTGTAGTTTTATAGAAGGAAAATAAATAAGGAATACAGGTCTGTAGTTTTATAGAAAGAAGGGATACAGGTCACTCGTTTTATAGATAGAAGGGATACAGGTCTGTAGTTTTATAGATAGAAGGGATACAGGTCTGTAGTTTTATAGATAGAAGGGATATAGGTCGGTAGTTTTATAGAAAGAAGGGATACAGGTCTGTAGTTTTATAGATAGAAGGGATACAGGTCTGTAGTTTTATAGATATAAGGGATACAGGTCTGTAGTTTTATAGATAGAAGTGATACAGGTCTGTAGTTTTATAGATAGAAGGGATACAGGTCTGTAGTTTTATAGAAAGGAAAGAAAGAAGGGATACAGGTCTGTAGTTTTATAGATAGAAGGGATACAGGTCTGTAGTTTTATAGATAGAAGGGATATAGGTCGGTAGTTTTATAGAAAGAAGGGATACAGGTCTGTAGTTTTATAGATAGAAGGGATACAGGTCTGTAGTTTTATAGATAGAAGTGATTCAGATCTGTAGTTTTATAGATATAAGGGATACAGGTCTGTAGTTTTATAGATAGAAGTGATACAGGTCTGTAGTTTTATAGATAGAAGGGATACAGGTCTGTAGTTTTATAGAAAGGAAAGAAAGAAGGGATACAGGTCTGTAGTTTAATGATAGAAGGGATACAGGTCTGTAGTTTTATAGAAAGAAGGGATACAGGTCTGTAGTTTTATAGAAGGAAAATAAACAAGGGATACAGGTCTGTAGTTTTATAGAAAGAAGGGATACAGGTCACTCGTTTTATAGATAGAAGGGATACAGGTCTGTAGTTTTATAGATAGAAGGGATACAGGTCTGTAGTTTTATAGATAGAAGGGATATAGGTCGGTAGTTTTATAGAAAGAAGGGATACAGGTCTGTAGTTTTATAGATAGAAGGGATACAGGTCTGTAGTTTTATAGATAGAAGTGATACAGATCTGTAGTTTTATAGATATAAGGGATACAGGTCTGTAGTTTTATAGATAGAAGTGATACAGGTCTGTAGTTTTATAGATAGAAGGGATACAGGTCTGTAGTTTTATAGAAAGGAAAGAAAGAAGGGATACAGGTCTGTAGTTTTATAGATAGAAGGGATACAGGTCTGTAGTTTTATAGATAGAAGGGATATAGGTCGGTAGTTTTATAGAAAGAAGGGATACAGGTCTGTAGTTTTATAGATAGAAGGGATACAGGTCTGTAGTTTTATAGATAGAAGTGATACAGATCTGTAGTTTTATAGATATAAGGGATACAGGTCTGTAGTTTTATAGATAGAAGTGATACAGGTCTGTAGTTTTATAGATATAAGGGATACAGGTCTGTAGTTTTATAGATAGAAGGGATACAGGTCTGTAGTTTTATAGAAAGAAGGATACAGGTCTGTAGTTTTATAGATAGAAGGGATACAGCTCTGTAGTTTTATAGATAGAAGGGATACAGGTCTGTAGTTTTATAGATAGAAGTGATACAGCTCTGTAGTTTTATAGATAGAAGGGATACAGGTCGGTAGTTTTATAGAAAGAAGGGATAAAGGTATGTAGTTTTATAGAAAGAAGGGATACAGGTCTGTAGTTTTATAGATAGAAGGGGTCCAGGAATGTAGTTTTATAGGGAGAAGGGATACAGGTCTGTAGTTTTATAGATAGAAGGGATACAGGTCTGTAGTTTTATAGAAAGGAAAGAAAGAAGGGATACAGGTCTGTAGTTTAATGATAGAAGGGATACAGGTCTGTAGTTTTATAGAAAGAAGGGATACAGGTCCGTAGTTTTATAGATAGAAGGGGTACAGGTCTGTAGTTTTATAGGAAGAAGGGATACAGGTCTGTAGTTTTATAGATAGAAGGGATACAGGTCTGTAGTTTTATAGGAAGAAAAGAAAGAAGGGATACAGGTCTGTAGTTTTATAGATAGAAGGGATACAGGTCTGTAGTTTTATAGAAAGAAGGGATACAGGTCTGTAGTTTTATAGGAAGAAAAGAAAGAAGGGATACAGGTCTGTAGTTTTATAGATAGAAGGGATATAGGTCTGTAGTTTTATAGATAGAAGTGATACAGTTCTGTAGTTTTATAGATAGAAGGGATACAGGTCGGTAGTTTTATAGAAAGAAGTGATACAGGTCTGTAGTTTTATAGATAGAAGGGGTACTGGTCTGTAGTTTTTTAGGGAGAAGGGATACAGGTCTGTAGTTTTATAGATAGAAGGGATACAGGTCTGTAGTTTTATAGAAAGGAAAGAAAGAAGGGATACAGGTCTGTAGTTTAATGATAGAAGGGATACAGGTCTGTAGTTTTATAGAAAGAAGGGATACAGGTCTGTAGTTTTATAGATAGAAGGGATACAGGTCTGTAGTTTTATAGAAGGAAAATAAATAAGGGATACAGGTCTGTAGTTTTATAGAAAGAAGGGATACAGGTCACTCGTTTTATAGATAGAAGGGATACAGGTCTGTAGTTTTATAGATAGAAGGGATACAGGTCTGTAGTTTTATAGATAGAAGGGATATAGGTCGGTAGTTTTATAGAAAGAAGGGATACAGGTCTGTAGTTTTATAGATAGAAGGGATACAGGTCTGTAGTTTTATAGATAGAAGTGATACAGATCTGTAGTTTTATAGATAGAAGGGATACAGGTCGGTAGTTTTATAGAAAGAAGGGATACAGGTCCGTAGTTTTATAGATAGAAGGGGTACAGGTCTGTAGTTTTATAGGAAGAAGGGATACAGGTCTGTAGTTTTATAGATAGCAGGCATACAGGTCTGTAGTTTTATAGGAAGAAAAGAAAGAAGGGATACAGGTCTGTAGTTTTATAGATAGAAGGGATACAGGTCTGTAGTTTTATAGAAAGAAGGGATACAGGTCTGTAGTTTTATAGGAAGAAAAGAAAGAAGGGATACAGGTCTGTAGTTTTATAGATAGAAGGGATACAGGTCTGTAGTTTTATAGAAAGAAGGATACAGGTCTGTAGTTTTATAGATAGAAGGGATACAGGTCTGTAGTTTTATAGAAAGAAGGGATACAGGTCTGTAGTTTTATAGGAAGAAAAGAAAGAAGGGATACAGGTCTGTAGTTTTATAGATAGAAGGGATACAGGTCTGTAGTTTTATAGAAAGAAGGATACAGGTCTGTAGTTTTATAGATAGAAGGGATACAGGTCTGTAGTTTTATAGATAGAAGGGATACACATCTGTAGTTATATAGATAGAAGGGATATAGGTCGGTAGTTTTATAGAAAGAAGTGATACAGGTCTGTAGTTTTATAGATAGAAGGGGAACAGGTCTGTAGTTTTATAGGGAGAAGGGATACAGGTCTGTAGTTTTATAGATAGAAGGGATACAGGTCTGTAGTTTTATAGGAAGAAAAGAAAGAAGGGATACAGGTCTGTAGTTTTATAGATAGAAGGGATACAGGTCGGTAGTTTTATAGAAAGAAGGGATAAAGGTCTGTAGTTTTATAGAAAGAAGGGATACAGGTCTGTAGTTTTATAGATAGAAGGGGTACAGGACTTTAGTTTTATAGGTAGAAGGGATACAGGTCTGTAGTTTTATAGATAGAAGGGATACAGGTCGGTAGTTTTATAGAAAGAAGGGATACAGGTCCGTAGTTTTATAGATAGAAGGGGTACAGGTCTGTAGTTTTATAGGAAGAAGGGATACAGGTCTGTAGTTTTATAGATAGCAGGCATACAGGTCTGTAGTTTTATAGGAAGAAAAGAAAGAAGAGATACAGGTCTGTAGTTTTATAGATAGAAGGGATACAAGTCGGTAGTTTTATAGAAAGAAGGGATACAGGTCTGTAGTTTTATAGATAGAAGGGATATAGGTCTGTAGTTTTATAGATAGAAGTGATACAGGTCTGTAGTTTTATAGATAGAAGGGATACAGGTCGGTAGTTTTATAGAAAGAAGTGATACAGGTCTGTAGTTTTATAGATAGAAGGGGTACAGGTCTGTAGTTTTTTAGGGAGAAGGGATACAGGTCTGTAGTTTTATAGATAGAAGGGATACAGGTCTGTAGTTTTATAGAAAGGAAAGAAAGAAGGGATACAGGTCTGTAGTTTAATGATAGAAGGGATACAGGTCTGTAGTTTTATAGAAAGAAGGGATACAGGTCTGTAGTTTTATAGATAGAAGGGAAACAGGTCTGTAGTTTTATAGAAGGAAAATAAATAAGGAATACAGGTCTGTAGTTTTATAGAAAGAAGGGATACAGGTCACTCGTTTTATAGATAGAAGGGATACAGGTCTGTAGTTTTATAGATAGAAGGGATACAGGTCTGTAGTTTTATAGATAGAAGGGATATAGGTCGGTAGTTTTATAGAAAGAAGGGATACAGGTCTGTAGTTTTATAGATAGAAGGGATACAGGTCTGTAGTTTTATAGATATAAGGGATACAGGTCTGTAGTTTTATAGATAGAAGTGATACAGGTCTGTAGTTTTATAGATAGAAGGGATACAGGTCTGTAGTTTTATAGAAAGGAAAGAAAGAAGGGATACAGGTCTGTAGTTTTATAGATAGAAGGGATACAGGTCTGTAGTTTTATAGATAGAAGGGATATAGGTCGGTAGTTTTATAGAAAGAAGGGATACAGGTCTGTAGTTTTATAGATAGAAGGGATACAGGTCTGTAGTTTTATAGATAGAAGTGATTCAGATCTGTAGTTTTATAGATATAAGGGATACAGGTCTGTAGTTTTATAGATAGAAGTGATACAGGTCTGTAGTTTTATAGATAGAAGGGATACAGGTCTGTAGTTTTATAGAAAGGAAAGAAAGAAGGGATACAGGTCTGTAGTTTAATGATAGAAGGGATACAGGTCTGTAGTTTTATAGAAAGAAGGGATACAGGTCTGTAGTTTTATAGAAGGAAAATAAACAAGGGATACAGGTCTGTAGTTTTATAGAAAGAAGGGATACAGGTCACTCGTTTTATAGATAGAAGGGATACAGGTCTGTAGTTTTATAGATAGAAGGGATACAGGTCTGTAGTTTTATAGATAGAAGGGATATAGGTCGGTAGTTTTATAGAAAGAAGGGATACAGGTCTGTAGTTTTATAGATAGAAGGGATACAGGTCTGTAGTTTTATAGATAGAAGTGATACAGATCTGTAGTTTTATAGATATAAGGGATACAGGTCTGTAGTTTTATAGATAGAAGTGATACAGGTCTGTAGTTTTATAGATAGAAGGGATACAGGTCTGTAGTTTTATAGAAAGGAAAGAAAGAAGGGATACAGGTCTGTAGTTTTATAGATAGAAGGGATACAGGTCTGTAGTTTTATAGATAGAAGGGATATAGGTCGGTAGTTTTATAGAAAGAAGGGATACAGGTCTGTAGTTTTATAGATAGAAGGGATACAGGTCTGTAGTTTTATAGATAGAAGTGATACAGATCTGTAGTTTTATAGATATAAGGGATACAGGTCTGTAGTTTTATAGATAGAAGTGATACAGGTCTGTAGTTTTATAGATATAAGGGATACAGGTCTGTAGTTTTATAGATAGAAGGGATACAGGTCTGTAGTTTTATAGAAAGAAGGATACAGGTCTGTAGTTTTATAGATAGAAGGGATACAGCTCTGTAGTTTTATAGATAGAAGGGATACAGGTCTGTAGTTTTATAGATAGAAGTGATACAGCTCTGTAGTTTTATAGATAGAAGGGATACAGGTCGGTAGTTTTATAGAAAGAAGGGATAAAGGTATGTAGTTTTATAGAAAGAAGGGATACAGGTCTGTAGTTTTATAGATAGAAGGGGTCCAGGAATGTAGTTTTATAGGGAGAAGGGATACAGGTCTGTAGTTTTATAGATAGAAGGGATACAGGTCTGTAGTTTTATAGAAAGGAAAGAAAGAAGGGATACAGGTCTGTAGTTTAATGATAGAAGGGATACAGGTCTGTAGTTTTATAGAAAGAAGGGATACAGGTCCGTAGTTTTATAGATAGAAGGGGTACAGGTCTGTAGTTTTATAGGAAGAAGGGATACAGGTCTGTAGTTTTATAGATAGAAGGGATACAGGTCTGTAGTTTTATAGGAAGAAAAGAAAGAAGGGATACAGGTCTGTAGTTTTATAGATAGAAGGGATACAGGTCTGTAGTTTTATAGAAAGAAGGGATACAGGTCTGTAGTTTTATAGGAAGAAAAGAAAGAAGGGATACAGGTCTGTAGTTTTATAGATAGAAGGGATATAGGTCTGTAGTTTTATAGATAGAAGTGATACAGTTCTGTAGTTTTATAGATAGAAGGGATACAGGTCGGTAGTTTTATAGAAAGAAGTGATACAGGTCTGTAGTTTTATAGATAGAAGGGGTACTGGTCTGTAGTTTTTTAGGGAGAAGGGATACAGGTCTGTAGTTTTATAGATAGAAGGGATACAGGTCTGTAGTTTTATAGAAAGGAAAGAAAGAAGGGATACAGGTCTGTAGTTTAATGATAGAAGGGATACAGGTCTGTAGTTTTATAGAAAGAAGGGATACAGGTCTGTAGTTTTATAGATAGAAGGGATACAGGTCTGTAGTTTTATAGAAGGAAAATAAATAAGGGATACAGGTCTGTAGTTTTATAGAAAGAAGGGATACAGGTCACTCGTTTTATAGATAGAAGGGATACAGGTCTGTAGTTTTATAGATAGAAGGGATACAGGTCTGTAGTTTTATAGATAGAAGGGATATAGGTCGGTAGTTTTATAGAAAGAAGGGATACAGGTCTGTAGTTTTATAGATAGAAGGGATACAGGTCTGTAGTTTTATAGATAGAAGTGATACAGATCTGTAGTTTTATAGATAGAAGGGATACAGGTCGGTAGTTTTATAGAAAGAAGGGATACAGGTCCGTAGTTTTATAGATAGAAGGGGTACAGGTCTGTAGTTTTATAGGAAGAAGGGATACAGGTCTGTAGTTTTATAGATAGCAGGCATACAGGTCTGTAGTTTTATAGGAAGAAAAGAAAGAAGGGATACAGGTCTGTAGTTTTATAGATAGAAGGGATACAGGTCTGTAGTTTTATAGAAAGAAGGGATACAGGTCTGTAGTTTTATAGGAAGAAAAGAAAGAAGGGATACAGGTCTGTAGTTTTATAGATAGAAGGGATACAGGTCTGTAGTTTTATAGAAAGAAGGATACAGGTCTGTAGTTTTATAGATAGAAGGGATACAGGTCTGTAGTTTTATAGATAGAAGGGATACAGGTCTGTAGTTTTATAGATAGAAGGGATATAGGTCGGTAGTTTTATAGAAAGAAGTGATACAGGTCTGTAGTTTTATAGATAGAAGGGGAACAGGTCTGTAGTTTTATAGAAAGAAGGGATACAGGTCTGTAGTTTAATAGGAAGAAAAGAAAGAAGAGATACAGGTCTGTAGTTTTATAGATAGAAGGGATACAAGTCTGTAGTTTTATAGATAGAAGGGATATAGGTCGGTAGTTTTATAGAAAGAAGGGATACAGGTCTGTAGTTTTATAGATAGAAGGGATACAGGTCTGTAGTTTTATAGAAAGAAGGATACAGGTCTGTAGTTTTATAGATAGAATGGATACAGGTCTGTAGTTTTATAGATAGAAGGGATACAGGTCTGTAGTTTTATAGATAGAAGTGATACAGCTCTGTAGTTTTATAGATAGAAGGGATACAGGTCGGTAGTTTTATAGAAAGAAGGGATAAAGGTATGTAGTTTTATAGAAAGAAGGGATACAGGTCTGTAGTTTTATAGATAGAAGGGGTACAGGACTGTAGTTTTATAGGGAGAAGGGATACAGGTCTGTAGTTTTATAGATAGAAGGGATACAGGTCTGTAGTTTTATAGAAAGGAAAGAAAGAAGGGATACAGGTCTGTAGTTTAATGATAGATGGGATACAGGTCTGTAGTTTTATAGAAAGAAGGGATACAGGTCCGTAGTTTTATAGATAGAAGGGGTACAGGTCTGTAGTTTTATAGGAAGAAGGGGTACAGGTCTGTAGTTTTATAGGAAGAAGGGATACAGGTCTGTAGTTTTATAGATAGCAGGCATACAGGTCTGTAGTTTTATAGGAAGAAAAGAAAGAAGGGATACAGGTCTGTAGTTTTATAGATAGAAGGGATACAGGTCTGTAGTTTTATAGATAGAAGGGATATAGGTCGGTAGTTTTATAGAAAGAAGGGATACAGGTCTGTAGTTTTATAGATAGAAGGGATACAGGTCTGTAGTTTTATAGATAGAAGTGATACAGATCTGTAGTTTTATAGATAGAAGGGATACAGGTCGGTAGTTTTATAGAAAGAAGGGATACAGGTCCGTAGTTTTATAGATAGAAGGGGTACAGGTCTGTAGTTTTATAGGAAGAAGGGATACAGGTCTGTAGTTTTATAGATAGCAGGCATACAGGTCTGTAGTTTTATAGGAAGAAAAGAAAGAAGGGATACAGGTCTGTAGTTTTATAGATAGAAGGGATACAGGTCTGTAGTTTTATAGAAAGAAGGGATACAGGTCTGTAGTTTAATAGGAAGAAAAGAAAGAAGAGATACAGGTCTGTAGTTTTATAGATAGAAGGGATACAAGTCTGTAGTTTTATAGATAGAAGGGATATAGGTCGGTAGTTTTATAGAAAGAAGGGATACAGGTCTGTAGTTTTATAGATAGAAGGGATACAGGTCTGTAGTTTTATAGAAAGAAGGATACAGGTCTGTAGTTTTATAGATAGAATGGATACAGGTCTGTAGTTTTATAGATAGAAGGGATACAGGTCTGTAGTTTTATAGATAGAAGTGATACAGCTCTGTAGTTTTATAGATAGAAGGGATACAGGTCGGTAGTTTTATAGAAAGAAGGGATAAAGGTATGTAGTTTAATAGGAAGAAAAGAAAGAAGAGATACAGGTCTGTAGTTTTATAGATAGAAGGGATACACGTCTGTAGTTTTATAGATAGAAGGGATATAGGTCGGTAGTTTTATAGAAAGAAGGGATACAGGTCTGTAGTTTTATAGAAAGAAGGGATACAGGTCTGTAGTTTAATAGGAAGAAAAGAAAGAAGAGATACAGGTCTGTAGTTTTATAGATAGAAGGGATACAAGTCTGTAGTTTTATAGATAGAAGGGATATAGGTCGGTAGTTTTATAGAAAGAAGGGATACAGGTCTGTAGTTTTATAGATAGAAGGGATACAGGTCTGTAGTTTTATAGATAGAAGTGATACAGGTCTGTAGTTTAATAGGAAGAAAAGAAAGAAGAGATACAGGTCTGTAGTTTTATAGATAGAAGGGATACAAGTCTGTAGTTTTATAGATAGAAGGGATATAGGTCGGTAGTTTTATAGAAAGAAGGGATACAGGTCTGTAGTTTTATAGATAGAAGGGATACAGGTCTGTAGTTTTATAGAAAGAAGGATACAGGTCTGTAGTTTTATAGATAGAATGGATACAGGTCTGTAGTTTTATAGATAGAAGGGATACAGGTCTGCAGTTTTATAGATAGAAGTGATACAGCTCTGTAGTTTTATAGATAGAAGGGATACAGGTCGGTAGTTTTATAGAAAGAAGGGATAAAGGTATGTAGTTTAATAGGAAGAAAAGAAAGAAGAGATACAGGTCTGTAGTTTTATAGATAGAAGGGATACAAGTCTGTAGTTTTATAGATAGAAGGGATATAGGTCGGTAGTTTTATAGAAAGAAGGGATACAGGTCTGTAGTTTTATAGAAAGAAGGGATACAGGTCTGTAGTTTAATAGGAAGAAAAGAAAGAAGAGATACAGGTCTGTAGTTTTATAGATAGAAGGGATACAAGTCTGTAGTTTTATAGATAGAAGGGATATAGGTCGGTAGTTTTATAGAAAGAAGGGATACAGGTCTGTAGTTTTATAGATAGAAGGGATACAGGTCTGTAGTTTTATAGATAGAAGTGATACAGCTCTGTAGTTTTATAGATAGAAGGGATACAGGTCGGTAGTTTTATAGAAAGAAGGGATAAAGGTATGTAGTTTTATAGAAAGAAGGGATACAGGTCTGTAGTTTTATAGATAGAAGGGGTACAGGACTGTAGTTTTATAGGGAGAAGGGATACAGGTCTGTAGTTTTATAGATAGAAGGGATACAGGTCTGTAGTTTTATAGAAAGAAGGGATACAGGTCTGTAGTTTTATAGATAGAAGGGATACAGGTCTGTAGTTTTATAGAAAGAAGGATACAGGTCTGTAGTTTTATAGATAGAATGGATACAGCTCTGTAGTTTTATAGATAGAAGGGATACAGGTCGGTAGTTTTATAGAAAGAAGGGATAAAGGTATGTAGTTTTATAGAAAGAAGGGATACAGGTCTGTAGTTTTATAGATAGAAGGGGTACAGGACTGTAGTTTTATAGGGAGAAGGGATACAGGTCTGTAGTTTTATAGATAGAAGGGATACAGGTCTGTAGTTTTATAGAAAGGAAAGAAAGAAGGGATACAGGTCTGTAGTTTAATGATAGATGGGATACAGGTCTGTAGTTTTATAGAAAGAAGGGATACAGGTCCGTAGTTTTATAGATAGAAGGGGTACAGGTCTGTAGTTTTATAGGAAGAAGGGGTACAGGTCTGTAGTTTTATAGGAAGAAGGGATACAGGTCTGTAGTTTTATAGATAGCAGGCATACAGGTCTGTAGTTTTATAGGAAGAAAAGAAAGAAGGGATACAGGTCTGTAGTTTTATAGATAGAAGGGATACAGGTCTGTAGTTTTATAGATAGAAGGGATATAGGTCGGTAGTTTTATAGAAAGAAGGGATACAGGTCTGTAGTTTTATAGATAGAAGGGATACAGGTCTGTAGTTTTATAGAAAGAAGGGATACAGGTCTGTAGTTTAATAGGAAGAAAAGAAAGAAGAGATACAGGTCTGTAGTTTTATAGATAGAAGGGATACAAGTCTGTAGTTTTATAGATAGAAGGGATATAGGTCGGTAGTTTTATAGAAAGAAGGGATACAGGTCTGTAGTTTTATAGATAGAAGGGATACAGGTCTGTAGTTTTATAGAAAGAAGGATACAGGTCTGTAGTTTTATAGATAGAATGGATACAGGTCTGTAGTTTTATAGATAGAAGGGATACAGGTCTGTAGTTTTATAGATAGAAGTGATACAGCTCTGTAGTTTTATAGATAGAAGGGATACAGGTCGGTAGTTTTATAGAAAGAAGGGATAAAGGTATGTAGTTTTATAGAAAGAAGGGATACAGGTCTGTAGTTTTATAGATAGAAGGGGTACAGGACTGTAGTTTTATAGGGAGAAGGGATACAGGTCTGTAGTTTTATAGATAGAAGGGATACAGGTCTGTAGTTTTATAGAAAGGAAAGAAAGAAGGGATACAGGTCTGTAGTTTAATGATAGATGGGATACAGGTCTGTAGTTTTATAGAAAGAAGGGATACAGGTCCGTAGTTTTATAGATAGAAGGGGTACAGGTCTGTAGTTTTATAGGAAGAAGGGGTACAGGTCTGTAGTTTTATAGGAAGAAGGGATACAGGTCTGTAGTTTTATAGATAGCAGGCATACAGGTCTGTAGTTTTATAGGAAGAAAAGAAAGGAGGGATACAGGTCTGTAGTTTTATAGATAGAAGGGATACAGGTCTGTAGTTTTATAGATAGAAGGGATATAGGTCGGTAGTTTTATAGAAAGAAGTGATACAGGTCTGTAGTTTTATAGATAGAAGGGGAACAGGTCTGTAGTTTTATAGGGAGAAGGGATACAGGTCTGTAGTTTTATAGATAGAAGGGATACAGGTCTGTAGTTTTATAGGAAGAAAATAAAGAAGGGATACAGGTCTGTAGTTTTATAGATAGAAGGGATACAGGTCTGTAGTTTTATAGAAAGAAGGGATACAGGTCTGTAGTTTAATAGGAAGAAAAGAAAGAAGAGATACAGGTCTGTAGTTTTATAGATAGAAGGGATACAAGTCTGTAGTTTTATAGATAGAAGGGATATAGGTCGGTAGTTTTATAGAAAGAAGGGATACAGGTCTGTAGTTTTATAGATAGAAGGGATACAGGTCTGTAGTTTTATAGAAAGAAGGATACAGGTCTGTAGTTTTATAGATAGAATGGATACAGGTCTGTAGTTTTATAGATAGAAGGGATACAGGTCTGTAGTTTTATAGATAGAAGTGATACAGCTCTGTAGTTTTATAGATAGAAGGGATACAGGTCGGTAGTTTTATAGAAAGAAGGGATAAAGGTATGTAGTTTTATAGAAAGAAGGGATACAGGTCTGTAGTTTTATAGAAAGGAAAGAAAGAAGGGATACAGGTCTGTAGTTTAATGATAGATGGGATACAGGTCTGTAGTTTTATAGAAAGAAGGGATACAGGTCCGTAGTTTTATAGATAGAAGGGGTACAGGTCTGTAGTTTTATAGGAAGAAGGGGTACAGGTCTGTAGTTTTATAGGAAGAAGGGATACAGGTCTGTAGTTTTATAGATAGCAGGCATACAGGTCTGTAGTTTTATAGGAAGAAAAGAAAGAAGGGATACAGGTCTGTAGTTTTATAGATAGAAGGGATACAGGTCTGTAGTTTTATAGATAGAAGGGATATAGGTCGGTAGTTTTATAGAAAGAAGGGATACAGGTCTGTAGTTTTATAGATAGAAGGGATACAGGTCTGTAGTTTTATAGATAGAAGTGATACAGATCTGTAGTTTTATAGATAGAAGGGATACAGGTCGGTAGTTTTATAGAAAGAAGGGATACAGGTCCGTAGTTTTATTGATAGAAGGGGTACAGGTCTGTAGTTTTATAGGAAGAAGGGATACAGGTCTGTAGTTTTATAGATAGCAGGCATACAGGTCTGTAGTTTTATAGGAAGAAAAGAAAGAAGGGATACAGGTCTGTAGTTTTATAGATAGAAGGGATACAGGTCTGTAGTTTTATAGAAAGAAGGGATACAGGTCTGTAGTTTTATAGGAAGAAAAGAAAGAAGGGATACAGGTCTGTAGTTTTATAGATAGAAGGGATACAGGTCTGTAGTTTTATAGAAAGAAGGATACAGGTCTGTAGTTTTATAGATAGAAGGGATACAGGTCTGTTGTTTTATAGATAGAAGGGATACAGGTCTGTAGTTTTATAGATAGAAGGGATATAGGTCGGTAGTTTTATAGAAAGAAGTGATACAGGTCTGTAGTTTTATAGATAGAAGGGGAACAGGTCTGTAGTTTTATAGGGAGAAGGGATACAGGTCTGTAGTTTTATAGATAGAAGGGATACAGGTCTGTAGTTTTATAGGAAGAAAATAAAGAAGGGATACAGGTCTGTAGTTTTATAGATAGAAGGGATACAGGTCTGTAGTTTTATAGAAAGAAGGGATACAGGTCTGTAGTTTAATAGGAAGAAAAGAAAGAAGAGATACAGGTCTGTAGTTTTATAGATAGAAGGGATACAATTCTGTAGTTTTATAGATAGAAGGGATATAGGTCGGTAGTTTTATAGAAAGAAGGGATACAGGTCTGTAGTTTTATAGATAGAAGGGATACAGGTCTGTAGTTTTATAGAAAGAAGGATACAGGTCTGTAGTTTTATAGATAGAATGGATACAGGTCTGTAGTTTTATAGATAGAAGGGATACAGGTCTGTAGTTTTATAGATAGAAGTGATACAGCTCTGTAGTTTTATAGGGAGAAGGGATACAGGTCTGTAGTTTTATAGATAGAAGGGATACAGGTCTGTAGTTTTATAGAAAGGAAAGAAAGAAGGGATACAGGTCTGTAGTTTAATGATAGATGGGATACAGGTCTGTAGTTTTATAGAAAGAAGGGATACAGGTCCGTAGTTTTATAGATAGAAGGGGTACAGGTCTGTAGTTTTATAGGAAGAAGGGGTACAGGTCTGTAGTTTTATAGGAAGAAGGGATACAGGTCTGTAGTTTTATAGATAGCAGGCATACAGGTCTGTAGTTTTATAGGAAGAAAAGAAAGAAGGGATACAGGTCTGTAGTTTTATAGATAGAAGGGATACAGGTCTGTAGTTTTATAGAAAGAAGGGATATAGGTCGGTAGTTTTATAGAAAGAAGGGATACAGGTCTGTAGTTTTATAGATAGAAGGGATACAGGTCTGTAGTTTTATAGATAGAAGTGATACAGATCTGTAGTTTTATAGATAGAAGGGATACAGGTCGGTAGTTTTATAGAAAGAAGGGATACAGGTCCGTAGTTTTATAGATAGAAGGGGTACAGGTCTGTAGTTTTATAGGAAGAAGGGATACAGGTCTGTAGTTTTATAGATAGCAGGCATACAGGTCTGTAGTTTTATAGGAAGAAAAGAAAGAAGGGATACAGGTCTGTAGTTTTATAGATAGAAGGGATACAGGTCTGTAGTTTTATAGAAAGAAGGGATACAGGTCTGTAGTTTAATAGGAAGAAAAGAAAGAAGAGATACAGGTCTGTAGTTTTATAGATAGAAGGGATACAAGTCTGTAGTTTTATAGATAGAAGGGATACAAGTCTGTAGTTTTATAGATAGAAGGGATATAGGTCGGTAGTTTTATAGAAAGAAGGGATACAGGTCTGTAGTTTTATAGATAGAAGGGATACAGGTCTGTAGTTTTATAGAAAGAAGGATACAGGTCTGTAGTTTTATAGATAGAATGGATACAGGTCTGTAGTTTTATAGATAGAAGGGATACAGGTCTGTAGTTTTATAGATAGAAGTGATACAGCTCTGTAGTTTTATAGATAGAAGGGATACAGGTCGGTAGTTTTATAGAAAGAAGGGATAAAGGTATGTAGTTTTATAGAAAGAAGGGATACAGGTCTGTAGTTTTATAGATAGAAGGGGAACAGGTCTGTAGTTTTATAGGGAGAAGGGATACAGGTCTGTAGTTTTATAGATAGAAGGGATACAGGTCTGTAGTTTTATAGGAAGAAAATAAAGAAGGGATACAGGTCTGTAGTTTTATAGATAGAAGGGATACAGGTCTGTAGTTTTATAGAAAGAAGGGATACAGGTCTGTAGTTTAATAGGAAGAAAAGAAAGAAGAGATACAGGTCTGTAGTTTTATAGATAGAAGGGATACAAGTCTGTAGTTTTATAGATAGAAGGGATATAGGTCGGTAGTTTTATAGAAAGAAGGGATACAGGTCTGTAGTTTTATAGATAGAAGGGATACAGGTCTTTAGTTTTATAGAAAGAAGGATACAGGTCTGTAGTTTTATAGATAGAATGGATACAGGTCTGTAGTTTTATAGAAAGGAAAGAAAGAAGGGATACAGGTCTGTAGTTTAATGATAGATGGGATACAGGTCTGTAGTTTTATAGAAAGAAGGGATACAGGTCCGTAGTTTTATAGATAGAAGGGGTACAGGTCTGTAGTTTTATAGGAAGAAGGGGTACAGGTCTGTAGTTTTATAGGAAGAAGGGATACAGGTCTGTAGTTTTATAGATAGCAGGCATACAGGTCTGTAGTTTTATAGGAAGAAAAGAAAGAAGGGATACAGGTCTGTAGTTTTATAGATAGAAGGGATACAGGTCTGTAGTTTTATAGAAAGAAGGGATACAGGTCTGTAGTTTTATAGGAAGAAAAGAAAGAAGGGATACAGGTCTGTAGTTTTATAGATAGAAGGGATACAGGTCTGTAGTTTTATAGAAAGAAGGATACAGGTCTGTAGTTTTATAGATAGAAGGGATACAGGTCTGTAGTTTTATAGATAGAAGGGATACAGGTCTGTAGTTTTATAGATAGAAGGGATATAGGTCGGTAGTTTTATAGAAAGAAGTGATACAGGTCTGTAGTTTTATAGATAGAAGGGGAACAGGTCTGTAGTTTTATAGGGAGAAGGGATACAGGTCTGTAGTTTTATAGATAGAAGGGATACAGGTCTGTAGTTTTATAGGAAGAAAATAAAGAAGGGATACAGGTCTGTAGTTTTATAGATAGAAGGGATACAGGTCTGTAGTTTTATAGAAAGAAGGGATACAGGTCTGTAGTTTAATAGGAAGAAAAGAAAGAAGAGATACAGGTCTGTAGTTTTATAGATAGAAGGGATACAGGTCTGTAGTTTTATAGATAGAAGGGATATAGGTCGGTAGTTTTATAGAAAGAAGGGATACAGGTCTGTAGTTTTATAGATATAAGGGATACAGGTCTGTAGTTTTATAGATAGAAGTGATACAGGTCTGTAGTTTTATAGATAGAAGGGATACAGGTCGGTAGTTTTATAGAAAGAAGGGATACAGGTCTGTAGTTTTATAGGAAGAAAAGAAATAAGGGATACAGGTCTGTAGTTTTATAGATAGAAGGGATACAGGTCTGTAGTTTTATAGAAAGAAGGGATACAGGTCTATAGTTTTATAGGAAGAAAAGAAAGAAGGGATACAGGTCTGTAGTTTTATAGATAGAAGGGATACAGGTCTGTAGTTTTATAGAAAGAAGGGATACAGGTCTGTAGTTTTATGGAAATAAAAGAAAGAAGGGATACAGGTCTGTAGTTTTATAGAAAGAAAACAAATAAGGGATACAGGTCTGTAGTTTTATAGAAAGAAGGGATACAGGTCTGTAGTTTTATAGATAGAAGGCATACAGGTCTGTAGTTTTATAGAAAGAAGGGATACAGGTCTGTAGTTTTATAGATAGAAGGGATACAGGTCTATAGTTATATAGATAGAAGGGATACAGGTCTGTAGTTTTATAGATAGAAGTCATACAGCTCTGTAGTTTTATAGATAGAAGGGATACAGGTCACTCGTTTTATAGATAGAAGGGATACAGGTCTGTAGTTTTATAGATAGAAGGGATACAGGTCTGTAGTTTTATAGATAGAAGGGATATAGGTCGGTAGTTTTATAGAAAGAAGGGATACAGGTCTGTAGTTTTATAGATAGAAGGGATACAGGTCTGTAGTTTTATAGATAGAAGTGATACAGATCTGTAGTTTTATAGATAGAAGGGATACAGGTCGGTAGTTTTATAGAAAGAAGGGATACAGGTCCGTAGTTTTATAGATAGAAGGGGTACAGGTCTGTAGTTTTATAGATAGCAGGCATACAGGTCTGTAGTTTTATAGGAAGAAAAGAAAGAAGGGATACAGGTCTGTAGTTTTATAGATAGAAGGGATACAGGTCTGTAGTTTTATAGAAAGAAGGGATACAGGTCTGTAGTTTAATAGGAAGAAAAGAAAGAAGAGATACAGGTCTGTAGTTTTATAGATAGAAGGGATACAAGTCTGTAGTTTTATAGATAGAAGGGATACAAGTCTGTAGTTTTATAGATAGAAGGGATATAGGTCGGTAGTTTTATAGAAAGAAGGGATACATGTCTGTAGTTTTATAGATAGAAGGGATACAGGTCTGTAGTTTTATAGAAAGAAGGATACAGGTCTGTAGTTTTATAGATAGAATGGATACAGGTCTGTAGTTTTATAGATAGAAGGGATACAGGTCTGTAGTTTTATAGATAGAAGTGATACAGCTCTGTAGTTTTATAGATAGAAGGGATACAGGTCGGTAGTTTTATAGAAAGAAGGGATAAAGGTATGTAGTTTTATAGAAAGAAGGGATACAGGTCTGTAGTTTTATAGATAGAAGGGGAACAGGTCTGTAGTTTTATAGGGAGAAGGGATACAGGTCTGTAGTTTTATAGATAGAAGGGATACAGGTCTGTAGTTTTATAGGAAGAAAATAAAGAAGGGATACAGGTCTGTAGTTTTATAGATAGAAGGGATACAGGTCTGTAGTTTTATAGAAAGAAGGGATACAGGTCTGTAGTTTAATAGGAAGAAAAGAAAGAAGAGATACAGGTCTGTAGTTTTATAGATAGAAGGGATACAAGTCTGTAGTTTTATAGATAGAAGGGATATAGGTCGGTAGTTTTATAGAAAGAAGGGATACAGGTCTGTAGTTTTATAGATAGAAGGGATACAGGTCTTTAGTTTTATAGAAAGAAGGATACAGGTCTGTAGTTTTATAGATAGAATGGATACAGGTCTGTAGTTTTATAGAAAGGAAAGAAAGAAGGGATACAGGTCTGTAGTTTAATGATAGATGGGATACAGGTCTGTAGTTTTATAGAAAGAAGGGATACAGGTCCGTAGTTTTATAGATAGAAGGGGTACAGGTCTGTAGTTTTATAGGAAGAAGGGGTACAGGTCTGTAGTTTTATAGGAAGAAGGGATACAGGTCTGTAGTTTTATAGATAGCAGGCATACAGGTCTGTAGTTTTATAGGAAGAAAAGAAAGAAGGGATACAGGTCTGTAGTTTTATAGATAGAAGGGATACAGGTCTGTAGTTTTATAGAAAGAAGGGATACAGGTCTGTAGTTTTATAGGAAGAAAAGAAAGAAGGGATACAGGTCTGTAGTTTTATAGATAGAAGGGATACAGGTCTGTAGTTTTATAGAAAGAAGGATACAGGTCTGTAGTTTTATAGATAGAAGGGATACAGGTCTGTAGTTTTATAGATAGAAGGGATACAGGTCTGTAGTTTTATAGATAGAAGGGATATAGGTCGGTAGTTTTATAGAAAGAAGTGATACAGGTCTGTAGTTTTATAGATAGAAGGGGAACAGGTCTGTAGTTTTATAGGGAGAAGGGATACAGGTCTGTAGTTTTATAGATAGAAGGGATACAGGTCTGTAGTTTTATAGGAAGAAAATAAAGAAGGGATACAGGTCTGTAGTTTTATAGATAGAAGGGATACAGGTCTGTAGTTTTATAGAAAGAAGGGATACAGGTCTGTAGTTTAATAGGAAGAAAAGAAAGAAGAGATACAGGTCTGTAGTTTTATAGATAGAAGGGATACAGGTCTGTAGTTTTATAGATAGAAGGGATATAGGTCGGTAGTTTTATAGAAAGAAGGGATACAGGTCTGTAGTTTTATAGATATAAGGGATACAGGTCTGTAGTTTTATAGATAGAAGTGATACAGGTCTGTAGTTTTATAGATAGAAGGGATACAGGTCGGTAGTTTTATAGAAAGAAGGGATACAGGTCTGTAGTTTTATAGGAAGAAAAGAAATAAGGGATACAGGTCTGTAGTTTTATAGATAGAAGGGATACAGGTCTGTAGTTTTATAGAAAGAAGGGATACAGGTCTATAGTTTTATAGGAAGAAAAGAAAGAAGGGATACAGGTCTGTAGTTTTATAGATAGAAGGGATACAGGTCTGTAGTTTTATAGAAAGAAGGGATACAGGTCTGTAGTTTTATGGAAATAAAAGAAAGAAGGGATACAGGTCTGTAGTTTTATAGAAAGAAAACAAATAAGGGATACAGGTCTGTAGTTTTATAGAAAGAAGGGATACAGGTCTGTAGTTTTATAGATAGAAGGCATACAGGTCTGTAGTTTTATAGAAAGAAGGGATACAGGTCTGTAGTTTTATAGATAGAAGGGATACAGGTCTATAGTTATATAGATAGAAGGGATACAGGTCTGTAGTTTTATAGATAGAAGTCATACAGCTCTGTAGTTTTATAGATAGAAGGGATACAGGTCACTCGTTTTATAGATAGAAGGGATACAGGTCTGTAGTTTTATAGATAGAAGGGATACAGGTCTGTAGTTTTATAGATAGAAGGGATATAGGTCGGTAGTTTTATAGAAAGAAGGGATACAGGTCTGTAGTTTTATAGATAGAAGGGATACAGGTCTGTAGTTTTATAGATAGAAGTGATACAGATCTGTAGTTTTATAGATAGAAGGGATACAGGTCGGTAGTTTTATAGAAAGAAGGGATACAGGTCCGTAGTTTTATAGATAGAAGGGGTACAGGTCTGTAGTTTTATAGGAAGAAGGGATACAGGTCTGTAGTTTTATAGATAGCAGGCATACAGGTCTGTAGTTTTATAGGAAGAAAAGAAAGAAGGGATACAGGTCTGTAGTTTTATAGATAGAAGGGATATAGGTCGGTAGTTTTATAGAAAGAAGTGATACAGGTCTGTAGTTTTATAGATAGAAGGGGAACAGGTCTGTAGTTTTAAAGGGAGAAGGGATACAGGTCTGTAGTTTTATAGATAGAAGGGATACAGGTCTGTAGTTTTATAGGAAGAAAATAAAGAAGGGATACAGGTCTGTAGTTTTATAGATAGAAGGGATACAGGTCTGTAGTTTTATAGAAAGAAGGGATACAGGTCTGTAGTTTAATAGGAAGAAAAGAAAGAAGAGATACAGGTCTGTAGTTTTATAGATAGAAGGGATACAGGTCTGTAGTTGTATAGAAAGAAGGATACAGGTCTGTAGTTTTATAGATAGAATGGATACAGGTCTGTAGTTTTATAGATAGAAGGGATACAGGTCTGTAGTTTTATAGATAGAAGTGATACAGCTCTGTAGTTTTATAGATAGAAGGGATACAGGTCGGTAGTTTTATAGAAAGAAGGGATAAAGGTATGTAGTTTTATAGAAAGAAGGGATACAGGTCTGTAGTTTTATAGATAGAAGGGGAACAGGTCTGTAGTTTTATAGGGAGAAGGGATACAGGTCTGTAGTTTTATAGATAGACGGGATACAGGTCTGTAGTTTTATAGGAAGAAAATAAAGAAGGGATACAGGTCTGTAGTTTTATAGATAGAAGGGATACAGGTCTGTAGTTTTATAGAAAGAAGGGATACAGGTCTGTAGTTTAATAGGAAGAAAAGAAAGAAGAGATACAGGTCTGTAGTTTTATAGATAGAAGGGATACAAGTCTGTAGTTTTATAGATAGAAGGGATATAGGTCGGTAGTTTTATAGAAAGAAGGGATACAGGTCTGTAGTTTTATAGATAGAAGGGATACAGGTCTGTAGTTTTATAGAAAGAAGGATAATGGTCTGTAGTTTTATAGATAGAATGGATACAGGTCTGTAGTTTTATAGAAAGGAAAGAAAGAAGGGATACAGGTCTGTAGTTTAATGATAGATGGGATACAGGTCTGTAGTTTTATAGAAAGAAGGGATACAGGTCCGTAGTTTTATAGATAGAAGGGGTACAGGTCTGTAGTTTTATAGGAAGAAGGGGTACAGGTCTGTAGTTTTATAGGAAGAAGGGATACAGGTCTGTAGTTTTATAGATAGCAGGCATACAGGTCTGTAGTTTTATAGGAAGAAAAGAAAGAAGGGATACAGGTCTGTAGTTTTATAGATAGAAGGGATACAGGTCTGTAGTTTTATAGAAAGAAGGGATACAGGTCTGTAGTTTTATAGGAAGAAAAGAAAGAAGGGATACAGGTCTGTAGTTTTATAGATAGAAGGGATACAGGTCTGTAGTTTTATAGAAAGAAGGATACAGGTCTGTAGTTTTATAGATAGAAGGGATACAGGTCTGTAGTTTTATAGATAGAAGGGATACAGTCTGTAGTTTTATAGATAGAAGGGATATAGGTCGGTAGTTTTATAGAAAGAAGTGATACAGGTCTGTAGTTTTATAGATAGAAGGGGAACAGGTCTGTAGTTTTATAGGGAGAAGGGATACAGGTCTGTAGTTTTATAGATAGAAGGGATACAGGTCTGTAGTTTTATAGGAAGAAAATAAAGAAGGGATACAGGTCTGTAGTTTTATAGATAGAAGGGATACAGGTCTGTAGTTTTATAGAAAGAAGGGATACAGGTCTGTAGTTTAATAGGAAGAAAAGAAAGAAGAGATACAGGTCTGTAGTTTTATAGATAGAAGGGATACAGGTCTGTAGTTTTATAGATAGAAGGGATATAGGTCGGTAGTTTTATAGAAAGAAGGGATACAGGTCTGTAGTTTTATAGATATAAGGGATACAGGTCTGTAGTTTTATAGATAGAAGTGATACAGGTCTGTAGTTTTATAGATAGAAGGGATACAGGTCGGTAGTTTTATAGAAAGAAGGGATACAGGTCTGTAGTTTTATAGGAAGAAAAGAAATAAGGGATACAGGTCTGTAGTTTTATAGATAGAAGGGATACAGGTCTGTAGTTTTATAGAAAGAAGGGATACAGGTCTATAGTTTTATAGGAAGAAAAGAAAGAAGGGATACAGGTCTGTAGTTTTATAGATAGAAGGGATACAGGTCTGTAGTTTTATAGAAAGAAGGGATACAGGTCTGTAGTTTTATGGAAATAAAAGAAAGAAGGGATACAGGTCTGTAGTTTTATAGAAAGAAAACAAATAAGGGATACAGGTCTGTAGTTTTATAGAAAGAAGGGATACAGGTCTGTAGTTTTATAGATAGAAGGCATACAGGTCTGTAGTTTTATAGAAAGAAGGGATACAGGTCTGTAGTTTTATAGATAGAAGGGATACAGGTCTATAGTTATATAGATAGAAGGGATACAGGTCTGTAGTTTTATAGATAGAAGTCATACAGCTCTGTAGTTTTATAGATAGAAGGGATACAGGTCACTCGTTTTATAGATAGAAGGGATACAGGTCTGTAGTTTTATAGATAGAAGGGATACAGGTCTGTAGTTTTATAGATAGAAGGGATATAGGTCGGTAGTTTTATAGAAAGAAGGGATACAGGTCTGTAGTTTTATAGATAGAAGGGATACAGGTCTGTAGTTTTATAGATAGAAGTGATACAGATCTGTAGTTTTATAGATAGAAGGGATACAGGTCGGTAGTTTTATAGAAAGAAGGGATACAGGTCCGTAGTTTTATAGATAGAAGGGGTACAGGTCTGTAGTTTTATAGGAAGAAGGGATACAGGTCTGTAGTTTTATAGATAGCAGGCATACAGGTCTGTAGTTTTATAGGAAGAAAAGAAAGAAGGGATACAGGTCTGTAGTTTTATAGATAGAAGGGATATAGGTCGGTAGTTTTATAGAAAGAAGTGATACAGGTCTGTAGTTTTATAGATAGAAGGGGAACAGGTCTGTAGTTTTAAAGGGAGAAGGGATACAGGTCTGTAGTTTTATAGATAGAAGGGATACAGGTCTGTAGTTTTATAGGAAGAAAATAAAGAAGGGATACAGGTCTGTAGTTTTATAGATAGAAGGGATACAGGTCTGTAGTTTTATAGAAAGAAGGGATACAGGTCTGTAGTTTAATAGGAAGAAAAGAAAGAAGAGATACAGGTCTGTAGTTTTATAGATAGAAGGGATACAAGTCTGTAGTTTTATAGATAGAAGGGATATAGGTCGGTAGTTTTATAGAAAGAAGGGATACAGGTCTGTAGTTTTATAGATAGAAGGGATACAGGTCTGTAGTTTTATAGAAAGAAGGATACAGGTCTGTAGTTTTATAGATAGAATGGATACAGGTCTGTAGTTTTATAGAAAGGAAAGAAAGAAGGGATACAGGTCTGTAGTTTAATGATAGATGGGATACAGGTCTGTAGTTTTATAGAAAGAAGGGATACAGGTCCGTAGTTTTATAGATAGAAGGGGTACAGGTCTGTAGTTTTATAGGAAGAAGGGGTACAGGTCTGTAGTTTTATAGGAAGAAGGGATACAGGTCTGTAGTTTTATAGATAGCAGGCATACAGGTCTGTAGTTTTATAGGAAGAAAAGAAAGAAGGGATACAGGTCTGTAGTTTTATAGATAGAAGGGATACAGGTCTGTAGTTTTATAGAAAGAAGGGATACAGGTCTGTAGTTTTATAGGAAGAAAAGAAAGAAGGGATACAGGTCTGTAGTTTTATAGATAGAAGGGATACAGGTCTGTAGTTTTATAGAAAGAAGGATACAGGTCTGTAGTTTTATAGATAGAAGGGATACAGGTCTGTAGTTTTATAGATAGAAGGGATACAGGTCTGTAGTTTTATAGATAGAAGGGATATAGGTCGGTAGTTTTATAGAAAGAAGTGATACAGGTCGGTAGTTTTATAGATAGAAGGGGAAAAGGTCTGTAGTTTTATAGGGAGAAGGGATACAGGTCTGTAGTTTTATAGATAGAAGGGATACAGGTCTGTAGTTTTATAGGAAGAAAATAAAGAAGGGATACAGGTCTGTAGTTTTATAGATAGAAGGGATACAGGTCTGTAGTTTTATAGAAAGAAGGGATACAGGTCTGTAGTTTAATAGGAAGAAAAGAAAGAAGAGATACAGGTCTGTAGTTTTATAGATAGAAGGGATACAGGTCTGTAGTTTTATAGATAGAAGGGATATAGGTCGGTAGTTTTATAGAAAGAAGGGATACAGGTCTGTAGTTTTATAGATATAAGGGATACAGGTCTGTAGTTTTATAGATAGAAGTGATACAGGTCTGTAGTTTTATAGATAGAAGGGATACAGGTCGGTAGTTTTATAGAAAGAAGGGATACAGGTCTGTAGTTTTATAGGAAGAAAAGAAATAAGGGATACAGGTCTGTAGTTTTATAGATAGAAGGGATACAGGTCTGTAGTTTTATAGAAAGAAGGGATACAGGTCTATAGTTTTATAGGAAGAAAAGAAAGAAGGGATACAGGTCTGTAGTTTTATAGATAGAAGGGATACAGGTCTGTAGTTTTATAGAAAGAAGGGATACAGGTCTGTAGTTTTATGGAAATAAAAGAAAGAAGGGATACAGGTCTGTAGTTTTATAGAAAGAAAACAAATAAGGGATACAGGTCTGTAGTTTTATAGAAAGAAGGGATACAGGTCTGTAGTTTTATAGATAGAAGGCATACAGGTCTGTAGTTTTATAGAAAGAAGGGATACAGGTCTGTAGTTTTATAGATAGAAGGGATACAGGTCTATAGTTATATAGATAGAAGGGATACAGGTCTGTAGTTTTATAGATAGAAGTCATACAGCTCTGTAGTTTTATAGATAGAAGGGATACAGGTCACTCGTTTTATAGATAGAAGGGATACAGGTCTGTAGTTTTATAGATAGAAGGGATACAGGTCTGTAGTTTTATAGATAGAAGGGATATAGGTCGGTAGTTTTATAGAAAGAAGGGATACAGGTCTGTAGTTTTATAGATAGAAGGGATACAGGTCTGTAGTTTTATAGATAGAAGTGATACAGATCTGTAGTTTTATAGATAGAAGGGATACAGGTCGGTAGTTTTATAGAAAGAAGGGATACAGGTCCGTAGTTTTATAGATAGAAGGGGTACAGGTCTGTAGTTTTATAGGAAGAAGGGATACAGGTCTGTAGTTTTATAGATAGCAGGCATACAGGTCTGTAGTTTTATAGGAAGAAAAGAAAGAAGGGATACAGGTCTGTAGTTTTATAGATAGAAGGGATACAGGTCTGTAGTTTTATAGAAAGAAGGGATACAGGTCTGTAGTTTTATAGGAAGAAAAGAAAGAAGGGATACAGGTCTGTAGTTTTATAGATAGAAGGGATACAGGTCTGTAGTTTTATAGAAAGAAGGATACAGGTCTGTAGTTTTATAGATAGAAGGGATACAGGTCTGTAGTTTTATAGATAGAAGGGATACAGGTCTGTAGTTTTATAGATAGAAGGGATATAGGTCGGTAGTTTTATAGAAAGAAGTGATACAGGTCTGTAGTTTTATAGATAGAAGGGGAACAGGTCTGTAGTTTTATAGGGAGAAGGGATACAGGTCTGTAGTTTTATAGATAGAAGGGATACAGGTCTGTAGTTTTATAGGAAGAAAATAAAGAAGGGATACAGGTCTGTAGTTTTATAGATAGAAGGGATACAGGTCTGTAGTTTTATAGAAAGAAGGGATACAGGTCTGTAGTTTAATAGGAAGAAAAGAAAGAAGAGATACAGGTCTGTAGTTTTATAGATAGAAGGGATACAAGTCTGTAGTTTTATAGATAGAAGGGATATAGGTCGGTAGTTTTATAGAAAGAAGGGATACAGGTCTGTAGTTTTATAGATAGAAGGGATACAGGTCTGTAGTTTTATAGAAAGAAGGATACAGGTCTGTAGTTTTATAGATAGAATGGATACAGGTCTGTAGTTTTATAGATAGAAGGGATACAGGTCTGTAGTTTTATAGATAGAAGTGATACAGCTCTGTAGTTTTATAGATAGAAGGGATACAGGTCGGTAGTTTTATAGAAAGAAGGGATAAAGGTATGTAGTTTTATAGAAAGAAGGGATACAGGTCTGTAGTTTTGTAGATAGAAGGGGTACAGGACTGTAGTTTTATAGGGAGAAGGGATACAGGTCTGTAGTTTTATAGATAGAAGGGATACAGGTCTGTAGTTTTATAGAAAGGAAAGAAAGAAGGGATACAGGTCTGTAGTTTAATGATAGATGGGATACAGGTCTGTAGTTTTATAGAAAGAAGGGATACAGGTCCGTAGTTTTATAGATAGAAGGGGTACAGGTCTGTAGTTTTATAGGAAGAAGGGGTACAGGTCTGTAGTTTTATAGGAAGAAGGGATACAGGTCTGTAGTTTTATAGATAGCAGGCATACAGGTCTGTAGTTTTATAGGAAGAAAAGAAAGAAGGGATACAGGTCTGTAGTTTTATAGATAGAAGGGATACAGGTCTGTAGTTTTATAGAAAGAAGGGATACAGGTCTGTAGTTTTATAGGAAGAAAAGAAAGAAGGGATACAGGTCTGTAGTTTTATAGATAGAAGGGATACAGGTCTGTAGTTTTATAGAAAGAAGGATACAGGTCTGTAGTTTTATAGATAGAAGGGATACAGGTCTGTAGTTTTATAGATAGAAGGGATACAGGTCTGTAGTTTTATGGATAGAAGGGATATAGGTCGGTAGTTTTATAGAAAGAAGTGATACAGGTCTGTAGTTTTATAGATAGAAGGGGAACAGGTCTGTAGTTTTATAGGGAGAAGGGATACAGGTCTGTAGTTTTACAGATAGAAGGGATACAGGTCTGTAGTTTTATAGGAAGAAAATAAAGAAGGGATACAGGTCTGTAGTTTTATAGATAGAAGGGATACAGGTCTGTAGTTTTATAGAAAGAAGGGATACAGGTCTGTAGTTTAATAGGAAGAAAAGAAAGAAGAGATACAGGTCTGTAGTTTTATAGATAGAAGGGATACAGGTCTGTAGTTTTATAGATAGAAGGGATATAGGTCGGTAGTTTTATAGAAAGAAGGGATACAGGTCTGTAGTTTTATAGATATAAGGGATACAGGTCTGTAGTTTTATAGATAGAAGTGATACAGGTCTGTAGTTTTATAGATAGAAGGGATACAGGTCGGTAGTTTTATAGAAAGAAGGGATACAGGTCTGTAGTTTTATAGGAAGAAAAGAAATAAGGGATACAGGTCTGTAGTTTTATAGATAGAAGGGATACAGGTCTGTAGTTTTATAGAAAGAAGGGATACAGGTCTATAGTTTTATAGGAAGAAAAGAAAGAAGGGATACAGGTCTGTAGTTTTATAGATAGAAGGGATACAGGTCTGTAGTTTTATAGAAAGAAGGGATACAGGTCTGTAGTTTTATGGAAATAAAAGAAAGAAGGGATACAGGTCTGTAGTTTTATAGAAAGAAAACAAATAAGGGATACAGGTCTGTAGTTTTATAGAAAGAAGGGATACAGGTCTGTAGTTTTATAGATAGAAGGCATACAGGTCTGTAGTTTTATAGAAAGAAGGGATACAGGTCTGTAGTTTTATAGATAGAAGGGATACAGGTCTATAGTTATATAGATAGAAGGGATACAGGTCTGTAGTTTTATAGATAGAAGTCATACAGCTCTGTAGTTTTATAGATAGAAGGGATACAGGTCGGTAGTTTTATAGAAAGAAGGGATAAAGGTCTGTAGTTTTATAGAAAGAAGGGATACAGGTCTGTAGTTTTATAGATACAAGGGATACAGGTCTGTAGTTTTATAGATTGAAGGGATACAGGTCTGTAGTTTTATAGAAAGAAGGGATACAGGTCTGTAGTTTTATAGGAAGAAAAGAAAGAAGGGATACAGGTCTGTAGTTTTATAGATAGAAGGGATACAGGTCTGTAGTTTTATAGAAAGAAGGATACAGGTCTGTAGTTTTATAGATAGAAGGGATACAGGTCTGTAGTTTTATAGATAGAAGGGATACAGGTCTGTAGTTTTATGGAAATAAAAGAAAGAAGGGATACAGGTCTGTAGTTTTATAGAAAGAAAACAAATAAGGGATACAGGTCTGTAGTTTTATAGAAAGAAGGGATACAGGTCTGTAGTTTTATAGATAGAAGGCATACAGGTCTGTAGTTTTATAGAAAGAAGGGATACAGGTCTGTAGTTTTATAGATAGAAGGGATACAGGTCTATAGTTATATAGATAGAAGGGATACAGGTCTGTAGTTTTATAGATAGAAGTCATACAGCTCTGTAGTTTTATAGATAGAAGGGATACAGGTCGGTAGTTTTATAGAAAGAAGGGATAAAGGTCTGTAGTTTTATAGAAAGAAGGGATACAGGTCTGTAGTTTTATAGATAGAAGGGATACAGGTCTGTAGTTTTATAGATTGAAGGGATACAGGTCTGTAGTTTTATAGAAAGAAGGGATACAGGTCTGTAGTTTTATAGGAAGAAAAGAAAGAAGGGATACAGGTCTGTAGTTTTATAGATAGAAGGGATACAGGTCTGTAGTTTTATAGAAAGAAGGATACAGGTCTGTAGTTTTATAGATAGAAGGGATACAGGTCTGTAGTTTTATAGATAGAAGGGATACAGGTCTGTAGTTTTATAGATAGAAGGGATATAGGTCGGTAGTTTTATAGAAAGAAGGGATACAGGTCTGTAGTTTTGTAGATAAAAGGGATACAGGTCTGTAGTTTTATAGATAGAAGTGATACAGGTCTGTAGTTTTATAGATAGAAGGGATACAGGTCGGTAGTTTTATAGAAAGAAGTGATACAGGTCTGTAGTTTTATAGATAGAAGGGGTACAGGTCTGTAGTTTTATAGGGAGAAGGGATACAGGTCTGTAGTTTTATAGATAGGAGGGATACAGGTCTGTAGTTTTATAGGAAGAAAAGAAAGAAGGGATACAGGTCTGTAGTTTTATAGATAGAAGGGATACAGGTCTGTAGTTTTATAGAAAGAAGGGATACAGGTCTGTAGTTTAATAGGAAGAAAAGAAAGAAGGGATACAGGTCTGTAGTTTTATAGATAGAAGGGATACAGGTCTGTAGTTTTATAGATAGAAGGGATATAGGTCGGTAGTTTTATAGAAAGAAGGGATACAGGTCTGTAGTTTTATAGATATAAGGGATACAGGTCTGTAGTTTTATAGATAGAAGTGATACAGGTCTGTAGTTTTATAGATAGAAGGGATACATGTCGGTAGTTTTATAGAAAGAAGGGATACAGGTCTGTAGTTTTATAGGAAGAAAATAAATAAGGGATACAGGTCTGTAGTTTTATAGATAGAAGGGATACATGTCTGTAGTTTTATAGAAAGAAGGGATACAGGTCTATAGTTTTATAGGAAGAAAAGAAAGAAGGGATACAGGTCTGTAGTTTTATAGATAGAAGGGATACAGGTCTGTAGTTTTATAGAAAGAAGGGATACAGGTCTGTAGTTTTATAGGAAGAAAAGAAAGAAGGGATACAGGTCTGTAGTTTTATAGATAGAAGGGATACAGGTCTGTAGTTTTATAGAAAGAAGGATACAGGTCTGTAGTTTTACAGATAGAAGGGATACAGGTCTGTAGTTTTATAGATAGAAGGGATACAGGTCTGTAGTTTTATGGATAGAAGGGATATAGGTCGGTAGTTTTATAGAAAGAAGTGATACAGGTCTGTAGTTTTATAGATAGAAGGGGAACAGGTCTGTAGTTTTATAGGGAGAAGGGATACAGGTCTGTAGTTTTACAGATAGAAGGGATACAGGTCTGTAGTTTTATAGGAAGAAAATAAAGAAGGGATACAGGTCTGTAGTTTTATAGATAGAAGGGATACAGGTCTGTAGTTTTATAGAAAGAAGGGATACAGGTCTGTAGTTTAATAGGAAGAAAAGAAAGAAGAGATACAGGTCTGTAGTTTTATAGATAGAAGGGATACAGGTCTGTAGTTTTATAGATAGAAGGGATATAGGTCGGTAGTTTTATAGAAAGAAGGGATACAGGTCTGTAGTTTTATAGATATAAGGGATACAGGTCTGTAGTTTTATAGATAGAAGTGATACAGGTCTGTAGTTTTATAGATAGAAGGGATACAGGTCGGTAGTTTTATAGAAAGAAGGGATACAGGTCTGTAGTTTTATAGGAAGAAAAGAAATAAGGGATACAGGTCTGTAGTTTTATAGATAGAAGGGATACAGGTCTGTAGTTTTATAGAAAGAAGGGATACAGGTCTATAGTTTTATAGGAAGAAAAGAAAGAAGGGATACAGGTCTGTAGTTTTATAGATAGAAGGGATACAGGTCTGTAGTTTTATAGAAAGAAGGGATACAGGTCTGTAGTTTTATAGATAGAAGGGATACAGGTCTGTAGTTTTATAGATTGAAGGGATACAGGTCTGTAGTTTTATAGAAAGAAGGGATACAGGTCTGTAGTTTTATTGGAAGAAAAGAAAGAAGGAATACTGGTCTGTAGTGTTATAGATAGAAGGGATACAGGTCTGTAGTTTTATAGAAAGAAGGATACAGGTCTGTAGTTTTATAGATAGAAGGGATACAGGTCTGTAGTTTTATAGATAGAAGGGATACAGGTCTGTAGTTTTATAGATAGAAGGGATATAGGTCGGTAGTTTTATAGAAAGAAGGGATACAGGTCTGTAGTTTTGTAGATAAAAGGGATACAGGTCTGTAGTTTTATAGATAGAAGTGATACAGGTCTGTAGTTTTATAGATAGAAGGGATACAGGTCGGTAGTTTTATAGAAAGAAGTGATACAGGTCTGTAGTTTTATAGATAGAAGGGGTACAGGTCTGTAGTTTTATAGGGAGAAGGGATACAGGTCTGTAGTTTTATAGATAGGAGGGATACAGGTCTGTAGTTTTATAGGAAGAAAAGAAAGAAGGGATACAGGTCTGTAGTTTTATAGATAGAAGGGATACAGGTCTGTAGTTTTATAGAAAGAAGGGATACAGGTCTGTAGTTTTATAGGAAGAAAAGAAAGAAGGGATACAGGTCTGTAGTTTTATAGATAGAAGGGATACAGGTCTGTAGTTTTATAGAAAGAAGGATACAGGTCTGTAGTTTTATAGATAGAAGGGATACAGGTCTGTAGTTTTATAGGAAGAAGGGATACAGGTCTGTAGTTTTATAGATAGCAGGCATACAGGTCTGTAGTTTTATAGGAAGAAAAGAAAGAAGGGATACAGGTCTGTAGTTTTATAGATAGAAGGGATACAGGTCTGTAGTTTTATAGAAAGAAGGGATACAGGTCTGTAGTTTTATAGGAAGAAAAGAAAGAAGGGATACAGGTCTGTAGTTTTATAGAAAGAAGGGATACAGGTCTGTAGTTTTATAGATACAAGGGATACAGGTCTGTAGTTTTATAGATTGAAGGGATACAGGTCTGTAGTTTTATAGAAAGAAGGGATACAGGTCTGTAGTTTTATAGGAAGAAAAGAAAGAAGGGATACAGGTCTGTAGTTTTATAGATAGAAGGGATACAGGTCTGTAGTTTTATAGAAAGAAGGATACAGGTCTGTAGTTTTATAGATAGAAGGGATACAGGTCTGTAGTTTTATAGATAGAAGGGATACAGGTCTGTAGTTTTATGGAAATAAAAGAAAGAAGGGATACAGGTCTGTAGTTTTATAGAAAGAAAACAAATAAGGGATACAGGTCTGTAGTTTTATAGAAAGAAGGGATACAGGTCTGTAGTTTTATAGATAGAAGGCATACAGGTCTGTAGTTTTATAGAAAGAAGGGATACAGGTCTGTAGTTTTATAGATAGAAGGGATACAGGTCTATAGTTATATAGATAGAAGGGATACAGGTCTGTAGTTTTATAGATAGAAGTCATACAGCTCTGTAGTTTTATAGATAGAAGGGATACAGGTCGGTAGTTTTATAGAAAGAAGGGATAAAGGTCTGTAGTTTTATAGAAAGAAGGGATACAGGTCTGTAGTTTTATAGATAGAAGGGATACAGGTCTGTAGTTTTATAGATTGAAGGGATACAGGTCTGTAGTTTTATAGAAAGAAGGGATACAGGTCTGTAGTTTTATAGGAAGAAAAGAAAGAAGGGATACAGGTCTGTAGTTTTATAGATAGAAGGGATACAGGTCTGTAGTTTTATAGAAAGAAGGATACAGGTCTGTAGTTTTATAGATAGAAGGGATACAGGTCTGTAGTTTTATAGATAGAAGGGATACAGGTCTGTAGTTTTATAGATAGAAGGGATATAGGTCGGTAGTTTTATAGAAAGAAGGGATACAGGTCTGTAGTTTTGTAGATAAAAGGGATACAGGTCTGTAGTTTTATAGATAGAAGTGATACAGGTCTGTAGTTTTATAGATAGAAGGGATACAGGTCGGTAGTTTTATAGAAAGAAGTGATACAGGTCTGTAGTTTTATAGATAGAAGGGGTACAGGTCTGTAGTTTTATAGGGAGAAGGGATACAGGTCTGTAGTTTTATAGATAGGAGGGATACAGGTCTGTAGTTTTATAGGAAGAAAAGAAAGAAGGGATACAGGTCTGTAGTTTTATAGATAGAAGGGATACAGGTCTGTAGTTTTATAGAAAGAAGGGATACAGGTCTGTAGTTTAATAGGAAGAAAAGAAAGAAGGGATACAGGTCTGTAGTTTTATAGATAGAAGGGATACAGGTCTGTAGTTTTATAGATAGAAGGGATATAGGTCGGTAGTTTTATAGAAAGAAGGGATACAGGTCTGTAGTTTTATAGATATAAGGGATACAGGTCTGTAGTTTTATAGATAGAAGTGATACAGGTCTGTAGTTTTATAGATAGAAGGGATACATGTCGGTAGTTTTATAGAAAGAAGGGATACAGGTCTGTAGTTTTATAGGAAGAAAATAAATAAGGGATACAGGTCTGTAGTTTTATAGATAGAAGGGATACATGTCTGTAGTTTTATAGAAAGAAGGGATACAGGTCTATAGTTTTATAGGAAGAAAAGAAAGAAGGGATACAGGTCTGTAGTTTTATAGATAGAAGGGATACAGGTCTGTAGTTTTATAGAAAGAAGGGATACAGGTCTGTAGTTTTATAGGAAGAAAAGAAAGAAGGGATACAGGTCTGTAGTTTTATAGATAGAAGGGATACAGGTCTGTAGTTTTATAGAAAGAAGGATACAGGTCTGTAGTTTTATAGATAGAAGGGATACAGGTCTGTAGTTTTATAGATAGAAGGGATACAGGTCTGTAGTTTTATGGATAGAAGGGATATAGGTCGGTAGTTTTATAGAAAGAAGTGATACAGGTCTGTAGTTTTATAGATAGAAGGGGAACAGGTCTGTAGTTTTATAGGGAGAAGGGATACAGGTCTGTAGTTTTACAGATAGAAGGGATACAGGTCTGTAGTTTTATAGGAAGAAAATAAAGAAGGGATACAGGTCTGTAGTTTTATAGATAGAAGGGATACAGGTCTGTAGTTTTATAGAAAGAAGGGATACAGGTCTGTAGTTTAATAGGAAGAAAAGAAAGAAGAGATACAGGTCTGTAGTTTTATAGATAGAAGGGATACAGGTCTGTAGTTTTATAGATAGAAGGGATATAGGTCGGTAGTTTTATAGAAAGAAGGGATACAGGTCTGTAGTTTTATAGATATAAGGGATACAGGTCTGTAGTTTTATAGATAGAAGTGATACAGGTCTGTAGTTTTATAGATAGAAGGGATACAGGTCGGTAGTTTTATAGAAAGAAGGGATACAGGTCTGTAGTTTTATAGGAAGAAAAGAAATAAGGGATACAGGTCTGTAGTTTTATAGATAGAAGGGATACAGGTCTGTAGTTTTATAGAAAGAAGGGATACAGGTCTATAGTTTTATAGGAAGAAAAGAAAGAAGGGATACAGGTCTGTAGTTTTATAGATAGAAGGGATACAGGTCTGTAGTTTTATAGAAAGAAGGGATACAGGTCTGTAGTTTTATGGAAATAAAAGAAAGAAGGGATACAGGTCTGTAGTTTTATAGAAAGAAAACAAATAAGGGATACAGGTCTGTAGTTTTATAGAAAGAAGGGATACAGGTCTGTAGTTTTATAGATAGAAGGCATACAGGTCTGTAGTTTTATAGAAAGAAGGGATACAGGTCTGTAGTTTTATAGATAGAAGGGATACAGGTCTATAGTTATATAGATAGAAGGGATACAGGTCTGTAGTTTTATAGATAGAAGTCATACAGCTCTGTAGTTTTATAGATAGAAGGGATACAGGTCGGTAGTTTTATAGAAAGAAGGGATAAAGGTCTGTAGTTTTATAGAAAGAAGGGATACAGGTCTGTAGTTTTATAGATACAAGGGATACAGGTCTGTAGTTTTATAGATTGAAGGGATACAGGTCTGTAGTTTTATAGAAAGAAGGGATACAGGTCTGTATTTTTATAGGAAGAAAAGAAAGAAGGGATACAGGTCTGTAGTTTTATAGATAGAAGGGATACAGGTCTGTAGTTTTATAGAAAGAAGGATACAGGTCTGTAGTTTTATAGATAGAAGGGATACAGGTCTGTAGTTTTATAGATAGAAGGGATACAGGTCTGTAGTTTTATGGAAATAAAAGAAAGAAGGGATACAGGTCTGTAGTTTTATAGAAAGAAAACAAATAAGGGATACAGGTCTGTAGTTTTATAGAAAGAAGGGATACAGGTCTGTAGTTTTATAGATAGAAGGCATACAGGTCTGTAGTTTTATAGAAAGAAGGGATACAGGTCTGTAGTTTTATAGATAGAAGGGATACAGGTCTATAGTTATATAGATAGAAGGGATACAGGTCTGTAGTTTTATAGATAGAAGTCATACAGCTCTGTAGTTTTATAGATAGAAGGGATACAGGTCGGTAGTTTTATAGAAAGAAGGGATAAAGGTCTGTAGTTTTATAGAAAGAAGGGATACAGGTCTGTAGTTTTATAGATAGAAGGGATACAGGTCTGTAGTTTTATAGATTGAAGGGATACAGGTCTGTAGTTTTATAGAAAGAAGGGATACAGGTCTGTAGTTTTATAGGAAGAAAAGAAAGAAGGGATACAGGTCTGTAGTTTTATAGATAGAAGGGATACAGGTCTGTAGTTTTATAGAAAGAAGGATACAGGTCTGTAGTTTTATAGATAGAAGGGATACAGGTCTGTAGTTTTATAGATAGAAGGGATACAGGTCTGTAGTTTTATAGATAGAAGGGATATAGGTCGGTAGTTTTATAGAAAGAAGGGATACAGGTCTGTAGTTTTGTAGATAAAAGGGATACAGGTCTGTAGTTTTATAGATAGAAGTGATACAGGTCTGTAGTTTTATAGATAGAAGGGATACAGGTCGGTAGTTTTATAGAAAGAAGTGATACAGGTCTGTAGTTTTATAGATAGAAGGGGTACAGGTCTGTAGTTTTATAGGGAGAAGGGATACAGGTCTGTAGTTTTATAGATAGGAGGGATACAGTTCTGTAGTTTTATAGGAAGAAAAGAAAGAAGGGATACAGGTCTGTAGTTTTATAGATAGAAGGGATACAGGTCTGTAGTTTTATAGAAAGAAGGGATACAGGTCTGTAGTTTAATAGGAAGAAAAGAAAGAAGGGATACAGGTCTGTAGTTTTATAGATAGAAGGGATACAGGTCTGTAGTTTTATAGATAGAAGGGATATAGGTCGGTAGTTTTATAGAAAGAAGGGATACAGGTCTGTAGTTTTATAGATATAAGGGATACAGGTCTGTAGTTTTATAGATAGAAGTGATACAGGTCTGTAGTTTTATAGATAGAAGGGATACATGTCGGTAGTTTTATAGAAAGAAGGGATACAGGTCTGTAGTTTTATAGGAAGAAAATAAATAAGGGATACAGGTCTGTAGTTTTATAGATAGAAGGGATACATGTCTGTAGTTTTATAGAAAGAAGGGATACAGGTCTATAGTTTTATAGGAAGAAAAGAAAGAAGGGATACAGGTCTGTAGTTTTATAGATAGAAGGGATACAGGTCTGTAGTTTTATAGAAAGAAGGGATACAGGTCTGTAGTTTTATGGAAATAAAAGAAAGAAGGGATACAGGTCTGTAGTTTTATAGAAAGAAAACAAATAAGGGATACAGGTCTGTAGTTTTATAGAAAGAAGGGATACAGGTCTATAGTTTTATAGGAAGAAAAGAAAGAAGGGATACAGGTCTGTAGTTTTATAGATAGAAGGGATACAGGTCTGTAGTTTTATAGAAAGAAGGATACAGGTCTGTAGTTTTATAGATAGAAGGGATACAGGTCTGTAGTTTTATAGATAGAAGGGATACAGGTCTGTAGTTTTATAGATAGAAGGGATATAGGTCGGTAGTTTTATAGAAAGAAGTGATACAGGTCTGTAGTTTTATAGATAGAAGGGGAACAGGTCTGTAGTTTTATAGGGAGAAGGGATACAGGTCTGTAGTTTTATAGATAGAAGGGATACAGGTCTGTAGTTTTATAGGAAGAAAATAAAGAAGGGATACAGGTCTGTAGTTTTATAGATAGAAGGGATACAGGTCTGCAGTTTTATAGAAAGAAGGGATACAGGTCTGTAGTTTAATAGTAAGAAAAGAAAGAAGAGATACAGGTCTGTAGTTTTATAGATAGAAGGGATACAAGTCTGTAGTTTTATAGATAGAAGGGATATAGGTCGGTAGTTTTATAGAAAGAAGGGATACAGGTCTGTAGTTTTATAGATAGAAGGGATACAGGTCTGTAGTTTTATAGAAAGAAGGATACAGGTCTGTAGTTTTATAGATAGAATGGATACAGGTCTGTAGTTTTATAGATAGAAGGGATACAGGTCTGTAGTTTTATAGATAGAAGTGATACAGCTCTGTAGTTTTATAGATAGAAGGGATACAGGTCGGTAGTTTTATAGAAAGAAGGGATAAAGGTATGTAGTTTTATAGAAAGAAGGGATACAGGTCTGTAGTTTTATAGATAGAAGGGGTACAGGACTGTAGTTTTATAGGGAGAAGGGATACAGGTCTGTAGTTTTATAGATAGAAGGGATACAGGTCTGTAGTTTTATAGAAATTAAAGAAAGAAGGGATACAGGTCTGTAGTTTTATAGAAAGAAGGGATACAGGTCCGTAGTTTTATAGATAGAAGGGGTACAGGTCTGTAGTTTTATAGGAAGAAGGGGTACAGGTCTGTAGTTTTATAGGAAGAAGGGATACAGGTCTGTAGTTTTATAGATAGCAGGCATACAGGTCTGTAGTTTTATAGGAAGAAAAGAAAGAAGGGATACAGGTCTGTAGTTTTATAGATAGAAGGGATACAGGTCTGTAGTTTTATAGATAGAAGGGATATAGGTCGGTAGTTTTATAGAAAGAAGGGATACAGGTCTGTAGTTTTATAGATAGAAGGGATACAGGTCTGTAGTTTTATAGATAGAAGTGATACAGATCTGTAGTTTTATAGATAGAAGGGATACAGGTCGGTAGTTTTATAGAAAGAAGGGATACAGGTCCGTAGTTTTATAGGAAGAAGGGATACAGGTCTGTAGTTTTATAGGAAGAAGGGATACAGGTCTGTAGTTTTATAGATAGCAGGCATACAGGTCTGTAGTTTTATAGGAAGAAAAGAAAGAAGGGATACAGGTCTGTAGTTTTATAGATAGAAGGGATACAGGTCTGTAGTTTTATAGAAAGAAGGGATACAGGTCTGTAGTTTTATAGGAAGAAAAGAAAGAAGGGATACAGGTCTGTAGTTTTATAGATAGAAGGGATACAGGTCTGTAGTTTTATAGAAAGAAGGATACAGGTCTGTAGTTTTATAGATAGAAGGGATACAGGTCTGTAGTTTTATAGATAGAAGGGATACAGGTCTGTAGTTTTATAGATAGAAGGGATATAGGTCGGTAGTTTTATAGAAAGAAGTGATACAGGTCTGTAGTTTTATAGATAGAAGGGGAACAGGTCTGTAGTTTTATAGGGAGAAGGGATACAGGTCTGTAGTTTTATAGAAAGAAGGGATACAGGTCTGTAGTTTAATAGGAAGAAAAGAAAGAAGAGATACAGGTCTGTAGTTTTATAGATAGAAGGGATACAAGTCTGTAGTTTTATAGATAGAAGGGATATAGGTCGGTAGTTTTATAGAAAGAAGGGATACAGGTCTGTAGTTTTATAGATAGAAGGGATACAGGTCTGTAGTTTTATAGAAAGAAGGATACAGGTCTGTAGTTTTATAGATAGAATGGATACAGGTCTGTAGTTTTATAGATAGAAGTGATACAGCTCTGTAGTTTTATAGATAGAAGGGATACAGGTCGGTAGTTTTATAGAAAGAAGGGATAAAGGTATGTAGTTTTATAGAAAGAAGGGATACAGGTCTGTAGTTTTATAGATAGAAGGGGTACAGGACTGTAGTTTTATAGGGAGAAGGGATACAGGTCTGTAGTTTTATAGATAGAAGGGATACAGGTCTGTAGTTTTATAGAAAGGAAAGAAAGAAGGGATACAGGTCTGTAGTTTAATGATAGATGGGATACAGGTCTGTAGTTTTATAGAAAGAAGGGATACAGGTCCGTAGTTTTATAGATAGAAGGGGTACAGGTCTGTAGTTTTATAGGAAGAAGGGGTACAGGTCTGTAGTTTTATAGGAAGAAGGGATACAGGTCTGTAGTTTTATAGATAGCAGGCATACAGGTCTGTAGTTTTATAGGAAGAAAAGAAAGAAGGGATACAGGTCTGTAGTTTTATAGATAGAAGGGATACAGGTCTGTAGTTTTATAGAAAGAAGGGATACAGGTCTGTAGTTTTATAGGAAGAAAAGAAAGAAGGGATACAGGTCTGTAGTTTTATAGATAGAAGGGATACAGGTCTGTAGTTTTATAGAAAGAAGGATACAGGTCTGTAGTTTTATAGATAGAAGGGATACAGGTCTGTAGTTTTATAGATAGAAGGGATACAGGTCTGTAGTTTTATAGATAGAAGGGATATAGGTCGGTAGTTTTATAGAAAGAAGTGATACAGGTCTGTAGTTTCATAGATAGAAGGGATACAGGTCTGTAGTTTTATAGGAAGAAAATAAAGAAGGGATACAGGTCTGTAGTTTTATAGATAGAAGGGATACAGGTCTGTAGTTTTATAGAAAGAAGGGATACAGGTCTGTAGTTTAATAGGAAGAAAAGAAAGAAGAGATACAGGTCTGTAGTTTTATAGATAGAAGGGATACAGGTCTGTAGTTTTATAGATAGAAGGGATATAGGTCGGTAGTTTTATAGAAAGAAGGGATACAGGTCTGTAGTTTTATAGATATAAGGGATACAGGTCTGTAGTTTTATAGATAGAAGTGATACAGGTCTGTAGTTTTATAGATAGAAGGGATACAGGTCGGTAGTTTTATAGAAAGAAGGGATACAGGTCTGTAGTTTTATAGGAAGAAAAGAAATAAGGGATACAGGTCTGTAGTTTTATAGATAGAAGGGATACAGGTCTGTAGTTTTATAGAAAGAAGGGATACAGGTCTATAGTTTTATAGGAAGAAAAGAAAGAAGGGATACAGGTCTGTAGTTTTATAGATAGAAGGGATACAGGTCTGTAGTTTTATAGAAAGAAGGGATACAGGTCTGTAGTTTTATGGAAATAAAAGAAAGAAGGGATACAGGTCTGTAGTTTTATAGAAAGAAAACAAATAAGGGATACAGGTCTGTAGTTTTATAGAAAGAAGGGATACAGGTCTGTAGTTTTATAGATAGAAGGCATACAGGTCTGTAGTTTTATAGAAAGAAGGGATACAGGTCTGTAGTTTTATAGATAGAAGGCATACAGGTCTGTAGTTTTATAGAAAGAAGGGATACAGGTCTGTAGTTTTATAGATAGAAGGGATACAGGTCTGTAGTTTTATAGATAGAAGGGATACAGGTTTGTAGTTTTATAGATAGAAGGGGTACAGGTCTGTAGTTTTATAGGAAGAAGGGATACAGGTCTGTAGTTTTATAGATAGAAGGGATACAGGTCTGTAGTTTTATAGGAAGAAATGAAAGAAGGGATACAGGTCTGTAGTTTTATAGGAAGAAAAGAAAGAAGGGATACAGGTCTGTAGTTTTATAGAAAGAAGGGATACAGGTATGTAGTTGTATGGAAATAAAAGAAAGAAGGGATACAGGTCTGTAGTTTTATAGATAGAAGGGATACAGGTCTGTAGTTTTATAGATTGAAGGGATACAGGTCTGTAGTTTTATAGAAAGAAGGGATACAGGTCTGTAGTTTTATAGGAAGAAAAGAAAGAAGGGATACAGGTCTGTAGTTTTATAGATAGAAGGGATACAGGTCTGTAGTTTTATAGAAAGAAGGATACAGGTCTGTAGTTTTATAGATAGAAGGGATACAGGTCTGTAGTTTTATAGATAGAAGGGATACAGGTCTGTAGTTTTATAGATAGAACGGATATAGGTCGGTAGTTTTATAGAAAGAAGGGATACAGGTCTGTAGTTTTGTAGATAGAAGGGATACAGGTCTGTAGTTTTATAGATAGAAGTGATACAGGTCTGTAGTTTTATAGATAGAAGGGATACAGGTCGGTAGTTTTATAGAAAGAAGTGATACAGGTCTGTAGTTTTATAGATAGAAGGGATACAGGTCTGTAGTTTTATAGATAGAAGGGATACAGGTCTGTAGTTTTATAGATAGAAGGGATATAGGTCGGTAGTTTTATAGAAAGAACGGATACAGGTCTGTAGTTTTATAGATAGAAGGGATACAGGTCTGTAGTTTTATAGATAGAAGGGATACAGGTCTGTAGTTTTATAGATAGAAGGGATACAGGTCTGTAGTTTTATAGATAGAAGGGATACAGGTCTGTAGTTTTATAGATAGAAGGGATATAGGTCGGTAGTTTTATAGAAAGAAGGGATACAGGTCTGTAGTTTTATAGATATAAGGTATACATGTCTGTAGTTTTATAGATCGAAGTGATACAGGTCTGTAGTTTTATAGATAGAAGTGATACATGTCGGTAGTTTTATAGAAAGAAGGGATACAGGTCTGTAGTTTTATAGGAAGAAAAGAAATAAGGGATACAGGTCTGTAGTTTTATAGATAGAAGGGATACAGGTCTGTAGTTTTATAGAAAGAAGGGATACAGGTCTATAGTTTTATAGGAAGAAAAGAAAGAAGGGATACAGGTCTGTAGTTTTATAGATAGAAGGGATACAGGTCTGTAGTTTTATAGAAAGAAGGGATACAGGTCTGTAGTTTTATGGAAATAAAAGAAAGAAGGGATACAGGTCTGTAGTTTTATAGAAAGAAAACAAATAAGGGATACAGGTCTGTAGTTTTATAGAAAGAAGGGATACAGGTCTGTAGTTTTATAGATAGAAGGCATAAAGGTCTGTAGTTTTATAGAAAGAAGGGATACAGGTCTGTAGTTTTATAGATAGAAGGGATACAGGTCTGTAGTTTTATAGATAGAAGGGATACAGGTCTGTAGTTTTATAGATAGAAGTCATACAGCTCTGTAGTTTTATAGATAGAAGGGATACAGGTCGGTAGTTTTATAGAAAGAAGGGATAAAGGTCTGTAGTTTTATAGAAAGAAGGGATACAGGTCTGTAGTTTTATATATAGAAGGGATACAGGTCTGTAGTTTTATAGATAGAAGTGATACAGCTCTGTAGTTTTATAGATAGAAGGGATACAGGTCTGTAGTTTTATAGAAAGAAGGGATACAGGTCTGTAGTTTTATAGGAAGAAAAGAAAGAAGGGATACAGCTCTGTAGTTTTATAGATAGAAGGGATACAGGTCTGTAGTTTTATAGAAAGAAGGATACAGGTCTGTAGTTTTATAGATAGAAGGGATACAGGTCTGTAGTTTTATAGATAGAAGGGATACAGGTCTGTAGTTTTATAGATAGAAGGGATATAGGTCGGTAGTTTTATAGAAAGAAGTGATACAGGTCTGTAGTTTTATAGATAGAAGGGGAACAGGTCTGTAGTTTTATAGGGAGAAGGGATACAGGTCTGTAGTTTTATAGAAAGAAGGGATACAGGTCTGTAGTTTAATAGGAAGAAAAGAAAGAAGAGATACAGGTCTGTAGTTTTATAGATAGAAGGGATACAAGTCTGTAGTTTTATAGATAGAAGGGATATAGGTCGGTAGTTTTATAGAAAGAAGGGATACAGGTCTGTAGTTTTATAGATAGAAGGGATACAGGTCTGTAGTTTTATAGAAAGAAGGATACAGGTCTGTAGTTTTATAGATAGAATGGATACAGGTCTGTAGTTTTATAGATAGAAGTGATACAGCTCTGTAGTTTTATAGATAGAAGGGATACAGGTCGGTAGTTTTATAGAAAGAAGGGATAAAGGTATGTAGTTTTATAGAAAGAAGGGATACAGGTCTGTAGTTTTATAGATAGAAGGGGTACAGGACTGTAGTTTTATAGGGAGAAGGGATACAGGTCTGTAGTTTTATAGATAGAAGGGATACAGGTCTGTAGTTTTATAGAAAGGAAAGAAAGAAGGGATACAGGTCTGTAGTTTAATGATAGATGGGATCCAGGTCTGTAGTTTTATAGAAAGAAGGGATACAGGTCCGTAGTTTTATAGATAGAAGGGGTACAGGTCTGTAGTTTTATAGGAAGAAGGGGTACAGGTCTGTAGTTTTATAGGAAGAAGGGATACAGGTCTGTAGTTTTATAGATAGCAGGCATACAGGTCTGTAGTTTTATAGGAAGAAAAGAAAGAAGGGATACAGGTCTGTAGTTTTATAGATAGAAGGGATACAGGTCTGTAGTTTTATAGAAAGAAGGGATACAGGTCTGTAGTTTTATAGGAAGAAAAGAAAGAAGGGATACAGGTCTGTAGTTTTATAGATAGAAGGGATACAGGTCTGTAGTTTTATAGAAAGAAGGATACAGGTCTGTAGTTTTATAGATAGAAGGGATACAGGTCTGTAGTTTTATAGATAGAAGGGATACAGGTCTGTAGTTTTATAGATAGAAGGGATATAGGTCGGTAGTTTTATAGAAAGAAGTGATACAGGTCTGTAGTTTTATAGATAGAAGGGGAACAGGTCTGTAGTTTTATAGGGAGAAGGGATACAGGTCTGTAGTTTCATAGATAGAAGGGATACAGGTCTGTAGTTTTATAGGAAGAAAATAAAGAAGGGATACAGGTCTGTAGTTTTATAGATAGAAGGGATACAGGTCTGTAGTTTTATAGAAAGAAGGGATACAGGTCTGTAGTTTAATAGGAAGAAAAGAAAGAAGAGATACAGGTCTGTAGTTTTATAGATAGAAGGGATACAGGTCTGTAGTTTTATAGATAGAAGGGATATAGGTCGGTAGTTTTATAGAAAGAAGGGATACAGGTCTGTAGTTTTATAGATATAAGGGATACAGGTCTGTAGTTTTATAGATAGAAGTGATACAGGTCTGTAGTTTTATAGATAGAAGGGATACAGGTCGGTAGTTTTATAGAAAGAAGGGATACAGGTCTGTAGTTTTATAGGAAGAAAAGAAATAAGGGATACAGGTCTGTAGTTTTATAGATAGAAGGGATACAGGTCTGTAGTTTTATAGAAAGAAGGGATACAGGTCTATAGTTTTATAGGAAGAAAAGAAAGAAGGGATACAGGTCTGTAGTTTTATAGATAGAAGGGATACAGGTCTGTAGTTTTATAGAAAGAAGGGATACAGGTCTGTAGTTTTATGGAAATAAAAGAAAGAAGGGATACAGGTCTGTAGTTTTATAGAAAGAAAACAAATAAGGGATACAGGTCTGTAGTTTTATAGAAAGAAGGGATACAGGTCTGTAGTTTTATAGATAGAAGGCATACAGGTCTGTAGTTTTATAGAAAGAAGGGATACAGGTCTGTAGTTTTATAGATAGAAGGCATACAGGTCTGTAGTTTTATAGAAAGAAGGGATACAGGTCTGTAGTTTTATAGATAGAAGGGATACAGGTCTGTAGTTTTATAGATAGAAGGGATACAGGTTTGTAGTTTTATAGATAGAAGGGGTACAGGTCTGTAGTTTTATAGGAAGAAGGGATACAGGTCTGTAGTTTTATAGATAGAAGGGATACAGGTCTGTAGTTTTATAGGAAGAAATGAAAGAAGGGATACAGGTCTGTAGTTTTATAGGAAGAAAAGAAAGAAGGGATACAGGTCTGTAGTTTTATAGAAAGAAGGGATACAGGTATGTAGTTGTATGGAAATAAAAGAAAGAAGGGATACAGGTCTGTAGTTTTATAGATAGAAGGGATACAGGTCTGTAGTTTTATAGATTGAAGGGATACAGGTCTGTAGTTTTATAGAAAGAAGGGATACAGGTCTGTAGTTTTATAGGAAGAAAAGAAAGAAGGGATACAGGTCTGTAGTTTTATAGATAGAAGGGATACAGGTCTGTAGTTTTATAGAAAGAAGGATACAGGTCTGTAGTTTTATAGATAGAAGGGATACAGGTCTGTAGTTTTATAGATAGAAGGGATACAGGTCTGTAGTTTTATAGATAGAACGGATATAGGTCGGTAGTTTTATAGAAAGAAGGGATACAGGTCTGTAGTTTTGTAGATAGAAGGGATACAGGTCTGTAGTTTTATAGATAGAAGTGATACAGGTCTGTAGTTTTATAGATAGAAGGGATACAGGTCGGTAGTTTTATAGAAAGAAGTGATACAGGTCTGTAGTTTTATAGATAGAAGGGATACAGGTCTGTAGTTTTATAGATAGAAGGGATACAGGTCTGTAGTTTTATAGATAGAAGGGATATAGGTCGGTAGTTTTATAGAAAGAACGGATACAGGTCTGTAGTTTTATAGATAGAAGGGATACAGGTCTGTAGTTTTATAGATAGAAGGGATACAGGTCTGTAGTTTTATAGATAGAAGGGATACAGGTCTGTAGTTTTATAGATAGAAGGGATACAGGTCTGTAGTTTTATAGATAGAAGGGATATAGGTCGGTAGTTTTATAGAAAGAAGGGATACAGGTCTGTAGTTTTATAGATATAAGGTATACATGTCTGTAGTTTTATAGATCGAAGTGATACAGGTCTGTAGTTTTATAGATAGAAGTGATACATGTCGGTAGTTTTATAGAAAGAAGGGATACAGGTCTGTAGTTTTATAGGAAGAAAAGAAATAAGGGATACAGGTCTGTAGTTTTATAGATAGAAGGGATACAGGTCTGTAGTTTTATAGAAAGAAGGGATACAGGTCTATAGTTTTATAGGAAGAAAAGAAAGAAGGGATACAGGTCTGTAGTTTTATAGATAGAAGGGATACAGGTCTGTAGTTTTATAGAAAGAAGGGATACAGGTCTGTAGTTTTATGGAAATAAAAGAAAGAAGGGATACAGGTCTGTAGTTTTATAGAAAGAAAACAAATAAGGGATACAGGTCTGTAGTTTTATAGAAAGAAGGGATACAGGTCTGTAGTTTTATAGATAGAAGGCATAAAGGTCTGTAGTTTTATAGAAAGAAGGGATACAGGTCTGTAGTTTTATAGATAGAAGGGATACAGGTCTGTAGTTTTATAGATAGAAGGGATACAGGTCTGTAGTTTTATAGATAGAAGTCATACAGCTCTGTAGTTTTATAGATAGAAGGGATACAGGTCGGTAGTTTTATAGAAAGAAGGGATAAAGGTCTGTAGTTTTATAGAAAGAAGGGATACAGGTCTGTAGTTTTATATATAGAAGGGATACAGGTCTGTAGTTTTATAGATAGAAGTGATACAGCTCTGTAGTTTTATAGATAGAAGGGATACAGGTCGGTAGTTTTATAGAAAGAAGGGATAAAGGTCTGTAGTTTTATAGAAAGAAGGGATACAGGTCTGTAGTTTTATAGATAGAAGGGGTACAGGACTGTAGTTTTATAGGGAGAAGGGATACAGGTCTGTAGTTTTATAGATAGAAGGGATACAGGTCTGTAGTTTTATAGAAAGGAAAGAAAGAAGGGATACATGTCTGTAGTTTAATGATAGAAGGGATACAGGTCTGTAGTTTTATAGAAAGAAGGGATACAGGTCTGTAGTTTTATAGATAGAAGGGATACAGGTCTGTAGTTTTATAGAAGGAAAATAAATAAGGGATACAGGTCTGTAGTTTTATAGAAAGAAAAGAAAGAAGGGATACAGGTCTGTAGTTTTATAGATAGAAGGGATACAGGTCTGTAGTTTTATAGAAAGAAGGGATACAGGTCTGTAGTTTAATAGGAAGAAAAGAAAGAAGAGATACAGGTCTGTAGTTTTATAGATAGAAGGGATACAGGTCTGTAGTTTTATAGATATAAGGGATACAGGTCTGTAGTTTTATAGATAGAAGGGATACAGGTCTGTAGTTTTATAGATAGAAGGGATACAGGTCTGTAGTTTTATAGATAGAAGGGATATAGGTCGGTAGTTTTATAGAAAGAACGGATACAGGTCTGTAGTTTTATAGATAGAAGGGATACAGGTCTGTAGTTTTATAGATAGAAGGGATACAGGTCTGTAGTTTTATAGATAGAAGGGATACAGGTCTGTAGTTTTATAGATAGAAGGGATACAGGTCTGTAGTTTTATAGATAGAAGGGATACAGGTCTGTAGTTTTATAGATAGAAGGGATATAGGTCGGTAGTTTTATAGAAAGAAGGGATACAGGTCTGTAGTTTTATAGATATAAGGTATACATGTCTGTAGTTTTATAGATCGAAGTGATACAGGTCTGTAGTTTTATAGATAGAAGTGATACATGTCGGTAGTTTTATAGAAAGAAGGGATACAGGTCTGTAGTTTTATAGGAAGAAAAGAAATAAGGGATACAGGTCTGTAGTTTTATAGATAGAAGGGATACAGGTCTGTAGTTTTATAGAAAGAAGGGATACAGGTCTATAGTTTTATAGGAAGAAAAGAAAGAAGGGATACAGGTCTGTAGTTTTATAGATAGAATGGATACAGGTCTGTAGTTTTATAGAAAGAAGGGATACAGGTCTGTAGTTTTATGGAAATAAAAGAAAGAAGGGATACAGGTCTGTAGTTTTATAGAAAGAAAACAAATAAGGGATACAGGTCTGTAGTTTTATAGAAAGAAGGGATACAGGTCTGTAGTTTTATAGATAGAAGGCATAAAGGTCTGTAGTTTTATAGAAAGAAGGGATACAGGTCTGTAGTTTTATAGATAGAAGGGATACAGGTCTGTAGTTTTATAGATAGAAGGGATACAGGTCTGTAGTTTTATAGATAGAAGTCATACAGCTCTGTAGTTTTATAGATAGAAGGGATACAGGTCGGTAGTTTTATAGAAAGAAGGGATAAAGGTCTGTAGTTTTATAGAAAGAAGGGATACAGGTCTGTAGTTTTATATATAGAAGGGATACAGGTCTGTAGTTTTATAGATAGAAGTGATACAGCTCTGTAGTTTTATAGATAGAAGGGATACAGGTCGGTAGTTTTATAGAAAGGAGGGATAAAGGTCTGTAGTTTTATAGAAAGAAGGGATACAGGTCTGTAGTTTTATAGATAGAAGGGGTACAGGACTGTAGTTTTATAGGGAGAAGGGATACAGGTCTGTAGTTTTATAGATAGAAGGGATACAGGTCTGTAGTTTTATAGAAAGGAAAGAAAGAAGGGATACAGGTCTGTAGTTTAATGATAGAAGGGATACAGGTCTGTAGTTTTATAGAAAGAAGGGATACAGGTCTGTAGTTTTATAGATAGAAGGGATACAGGTCTGTAGTTTTATAGAAGGAAAATAAATAAGGGATACATGTCTGTAGTTTTATAGAAAGAAAAGAAAGAAGGGATACAGGTCTGTAGTTTTATAGATAGAAGGGATACAGGTCTGTAGTTTTATAGAAAGAAGGGATACAGGTCTGTAGTTTAATAGGAAGAAAAGAAAGAAGAGATACAGGTCTGTAGTTTTATAGATAGAAGGGATACAGGTCTGTAGTTTTATAGATAGAAGGGATATAGGTCGGTAGTTTTATAGAAAGAAGGGATACAGGTCTGTAGTTTTATAGATATAAGGGATACAGGTCTGTAGTTTTATAGATAGAAGGGATACAGGTCTGTAGTTTTATAGATAGAAGGGATACAGGTCTGTAGTTTTATAGAAAGAAGGGATACAGGTCTGTAGTTTTATAGATAGAAGGGATACAGGTCTGTAGTTTTATAGATAGAAGGGATACAGGTCTGTAGTTTTATAGATAGAAGTCATACAGCTCTGTAGTTTTATAGATAGAAGGGATACAGGTCGGTAGTTTTATAGAAAGAAGGGATAAAGGTCTGTAGTTTTATAGAAAGAAGGGATACAGGTCTGTAGTTTTATATATAGAAGGGATACAGGTCTGTAGTTTTATAGATAGAAGTGATACAGCTCTGTAGTTTTATAGATAGAAGGGATACAGGTCGGTAGTTTTATAGAAAGAAGGGATAAAGGTCTGTAGTTTTATAGAAAGAAGGGATACAGGTCTGTAGTTTTATAGATAGAAGGGGTACAGGACTGTAGTTTTATAGGGAGAAGGGATACAGGTCTGTAGTTTTATAGATAGAAGGGATACAGGTCTGTAGTTTTATAGAAAGGAAAGAAAGAAGGGATACATGTCTGTAGTTTAATGATAGAAGGGATACAGGTCTGTAGTTTTATAGAAAGAAGGGATACAGGTCTGTAGTTTTATAGATAGAAGGGATACAGGTCTGTAGTTTTATAGAAGGAAAATAAATAAGGGATACAGGTCTGTAGTTTTATAGAAAGAAAAGAAAGAAGGGATACAGGTCTGTAGTTTTATAGATAGAAGGGATACAGGTCTGTAGTTTTATAGAAAGAAGGGATACAGGTCTGTAGTTTAATAGGAAGAAAAGAAAGAAGAGATACAGGTCTGTAGTTTTATAGATAGAAGGGATACAGGTCTGTAGTTTTATAGATATAAGGGATACAGGTCTGTAGTTTTATAGATAGAAGGGATACAGGTCTGTAGTTTTATAGATAGAAGGGATACAGGTCTGTAGTTTTATAGATAGAAGGGATATAGGTCGGTAGTTTTATAGAAAGAACGGATACAGGTCTGTAGTTTTATAGATAGAAGGGATACAGGTCTGTAGTTTTATAGATAGAAGGGATACAGGTCTGTAGTTTTATAGATAGAAGGGATACAGGTCTGTAGTTTTATAGATAGAAGGGATACAGGTCTGTAGTTTTATAGATAGAAGGGATACAGGTCTGTAGTTTTATAGATAGAAGGGATATAGGTCGGTAGTTTTATAGAAAGAAGGGATACAGGTCTGTAGTTTTATAGATATAAGGTATACATGTCTGTAGTTTTATAGATCGAAGTGATACAGGTCTGTAGTTTTATAGATAGAAGTGATACATGTCGGTAGTTTTATAGAAAGAAGGGATACAGGTCTGTAGTTTTATAGGAAGAAAAGAAATAAGGGATACAGGTCTGTAGTTTTATAGATAGAAGGGATACAGGTCTGTAGTTTTATAGAAAGAAGGGATACAGGTCTATAGTTTTATAGGAAGAAAAGAAAGAAGGGATACAGGTCTGTAGTTTTATAGATAGAATGGATACAGGTCTGTAGTTTTATAGAAAGAAGGGATACAGGTCTGTAGTTTTATGGAAATAAAAGAAAGAAGGGATACAGGTCTGTAGTTTTATAGAAAGAAAACAAATAAGGGATACAGGTCTGTAGTTTTATAGAAAGAAGGGATACAGGTCTGTAGTTTTATAGATAGAAGGCATAAAGGTCTGTAGTTTTATAGAAAGAAGGGATACAGGTCTGTAGTTTTATAGATAGAAGGGATACAGGTCTGTAGTTTTATAGATAGAAGGGATACAGGTCTGTAGTTTTATAGATAGAAGTCATACAGCTCTGTAGTTTTATAGATAGAAGGGATACAGGTCGGTAGTTTTATAGAAAGAAGGGATAAAGGTCTGTAGTTTTATAGAAAGAAGGGATACAGGTCTGTAGTTTTATATATAGAAGGGATACAGGTCTGTAGTTTTATAGATAGAAGTGATACAGCTCTGTAGTTTTATAGATAGAAGGGATACAGGTCGGTAGTTTTATAGAAAGGAGGGATAAAGGTCTGTAGTTTTATAGAAAGAAGGGATACAGGTCTGTAGTTTTATAGATAGAAGGGGTACAGGACTGTAGTTTTATAGGGAGAAGGGATACAGGTCTGTAGTTTTATAGATAGAAGGGATACAGGTCTGTAGTTTTATAGAAAGGAAAGAAAGAAGGGATACAGGTCTGTAGTTTAATGATAGAAGGGATACAGGTCTGTAGTTTTATAGAAAGAAGGGATACAGGTCTGTAGTTTTATAGATAGAAGGGATACAGGTCTGTAGTTTTATAGAAGGAAAATAAATAAGGGATACAGGTCTGTAGTTTTATAGAAAGAAAAGAAAGAAGGGATACAGGTCTGTAGTTTTATAGATAGAAGGGATACAGGTCTGTAGTTTTATAGAAAGAAGGGATACAGGTCTGTAGTTTAATAGGAAGAAAAGAAAGAAGAGATACAGGTCTGTAGTTTTATAGATAGAAGGGATACAGGTCTGTAGTTTTATAGATAGAAGGGATATAGGTCGGTAGTTTTATAGAAAGAAGGGATACAGGTCTGTAGTTTTATAGATATAAGGGATACAGGTCTGTAGTTTTATAGATAGAAGGGATACAGGTCTGTAGTTTTATAGATAGAAGGGATACAGGTCTGTAGTTTTATAGATAGAAGGGATATAGGTCGGTAGTTTTATAGAAAGAACGGATACAGGTCTGTAGTTTTATAGATAGAAGGGATACAGGTCTGTAGTTTTATAGATAGAAGGGATACAGGTCTGTAGTTTTATAGATAGAAGGGATACAGGTCTGTAGTTTTATAGATAGAAGGGATACAGGTCTGTAGTTTTATAGATAGAAGGGATATAGGTCGGTAGTTTTATAGAAAGAAGGGATACAGGTCTGTAGTTTTGTAGATAGAAGGGATACAGGTCTGTAGTTTTATAGATAGAAGTGATACAGGTCTGTAGTTTTATAGATAGAAGGGATACAGGTCGGTAGTTTTATAGAAAGAAGGGATTCAGGTCTGTAGTTTTATAGATAGGAGGGATACAGGTCTGTAGTTTTATAGGAAGAAAAGAAAGAAGGGATACAGGTCTGTAGTTTTATAGATAGAAGGGATACAGATCTGTAGTTTTATAGAAAGAAGGGATACAGGTCTGTAGTTTAATAGGAAGAAAAGAAAGAAGGGATACAGGTCTGTAGTTTTATAGATAGAAGGGATACAGGTCTGTAGTTTTATAGATAGAAGGGATACAGGTCGGTAGTTTTATAGATAGAAGGGATAAAGGTCTGTAGTTTTATAGAAAGAAGGGATACAGGTCTGTAGTTTTATAGATAGAAGGGGTACAGGACTGTAGTTTTATAGGGAGAAGGGATACAGGTCTGTAGTTTTATAGATAGAAGGGATACAGGTCTGTAGTTTTATAGAAAGGAAAGAAAGAAGGGATACAGGTCTGTAGTTTAATGATAGAAGGGATACAGCTCTGTAGTTTTATAGAAAGAAGGGATACAGGTCTGTAGTTTTATAGATAGAAGGGATACAGGTCTGTAGTTTTATAGAAGGAAAATAAATAAGGGATACAGGTCTGTAGTTTTATAGAAAGAAAAGAAAGAAGGGATACAGGTCTGTAGTTTTATAGATAGAAGGGATACAGGTCTGTAGTTTTACAGAAAGAAGGGATACAGGTCTGTAGTTTAATAGGAAGAAAAGAAAGAAGAAATACAGGTCTGTAGTTTTATAGATAGAAGGGATACAGGTCTGTAGTTTTATAGATAGAAGGGATATAGGTCGGTAGTTTTATAGAAAGAAGGGATACAGGTCTGTAGTTTTATAGATATAAGGGATACAGTTCTGTAGTTTTATAGATAGAAGGGATACAGGTCTGTAGTTTTATAGATAGAAGGGATACAGGTCTGTAGTTTTATAGATAGAAGGGATATAGGTCGGTAGTTTTATAGAAAGAACGGATACAGGTCTGTAGTTTTATAGATAGAAGGGATACAGGTCTGTAGTTTTATAGATAGAAGGGATACAGGTCTGTAGTTTTATAGATAGAAGGGATACAGGTCTGTAGTTTTATAAATAGAAGGGATACAGGTCTGTAGTTTTATAGATAGAAGGGATATAGGTCGGTAGTTTTATAGAAAGAAGGGATACAGGTCTGTAGTTTTGTAGATAGAAGGGATACAGGTCTGTAGTTTTATAGATAGAAGTGATACAGGTCTGTAGTTTTATAGATAGAAGGGATACAGGTCGGTAGTTTTATAGAAAGAAGGGATTCAGGTCTGTAGTTTTATAGATAGGAGGGATACAGGTCTGTAGTTTTATAGGAAGAAAAGAAAGAAGGGATACAGGTCTGTAGTTTTATAGATAGAAGGGATACAGGTCTGTAGTTTTATAGAAAGAAGGGATACAGGTCTGTAGTTTAATAGGAAGAAAAGAAAGAAGGGATACAGGTCTGTAGTTTTATAGATAGAAGGGATACAGGTCTGTAGTTTTATAGAAAGAAGGGATACAGGTCTGTAGTTTTATGGAAATAAAAGAAAGAAGGGATACAGGTCTGTAGTTTTATAGAAAGAAAACAAATAAGGGATACAGGTCTGTAGTTTTATAGAAAGAAGGGATACAGGTCTGTAGTTTTATAGATAGAAGGGATAGAGGTCTGTAGTTTTATAGATAGAAGGGATACAGGTCTGTAGTTTTATAGATAGAAGGGATACAGGTCTGTAGTTTTATAGATAGAAGTCATACAGCTCTGTAGTTTTATAGATAAAAGGGATACAGGTCGGTAGTTTTATAGAAAGAAGGAATACAGGTCTGTAGTTTTATAGAAAGAAGGGATAGAGGTCTGTAGTTTTATAGATAGAAGGGATACAGGTCTGTAGTTTTATAGATAGAAGGGATACAGGTCTGTAGTTTTATAGATAGAAGTCATACAGCTCTGTAGTTTTATAGATAAAAGGGATACAGGTCGGTAGTTTTATAGAAAGAAGGGATAAAGGTCTGTAGTTTTATAGAAAGAAGGGATACAGGTCTGTAGTTTTATAGATAGAAGGGATACAGGTCTGTAGTTTTATAGATTGAAGGGATACAGGTCTGTAGTTTTATAGATAGACAGGATACAGGTCTGTAGTTTTATAGAAAGAAGGGATACAGGTCTGTAGTTTTATAGAAAGAAGGGATACAGGTCTGTAGTTTTATAGATAGAAGGGGTACAGGTCTGTAGTTTTATAGGAAGAAGGGATACAGGTATGTAGTTTTATAGATAGAAGGGATACAGGTCTGTAGTTGTATGGAAATAAAAGAAAGAAGGGATACAGGTCTGTAGTTTTATAGAAAGAAAATAAATAAGGGATACAGGTCTGTAGTTTTATAGAAAGAAGGGATACAGGTCTGTAGTTTTATAGAAAGAAGGGATACAGGTCTGTAGTTTTATAGATAGAAGGCATACAGGTCTGTAGTTTTATAGAAAGAAGGGATACAGGTCTGTAGTTTTATAGATAGAAGGGATACAGGTCTGTAGTTTTATAGATAGAAGGGATACAGGTCTGTAGTTTTATAGGAAGAAAAGAAAGAAGGGATACAGGTCTGTAGTTTTATAGATAGAAGGGATACAGGTCTGTAGTTTTATAGAAAGAAGGGATACAGGTCTGTAGTTTAATAGGAAGAAAAGAAAGAAGGGATACAGGTCTGTAGTTTTATAGATAGAAGGGATACAGGTCTGTAGTTTTATAGAAAGAAGGGATACAGGTCTGTAGTTTTATGGAAATAAAAGAAAGAAGGGATACAGGTCTGTAGTTTTATAGAAAGAAAACAAATAAGGGATACAGGTCTGTAGTTTTATAGAAAGAAGGGATACAGGTCTGTAGTTTTATAGATAGAAGGCATACAGGTCTGTAGTTTTATAGAAAGAAGGGATACAGGTCTGTAGTTTTATAGATAGAAGGGATACAGGTCTGTAGTTTTATAGATAGAAGGGATACAGGTCTGTAGTTTTATAGATAGAAGTCATACAGCTCTGTAGTTTTATAGATAAAAGGGATACAGGTCGGTAGTTTTATAGAAAGAAGGGATAAAGGTCTGTAGTTTTATAGAAAGAAGGGATACAGGTCTGTAGTTTTATAGATAGAAGGGATACAGGTCTGTAGTTTTATAGATTGAAGGGATACAGGTCTGTAGTTTTATAGATAGACAGGATACAGGTCTGTAGTTTTATAGAAAGAAGGGATACAGGTCTGTAGTTTTATAGAAAGAAGGGATACAGGTCTGTAGTTTTATAGATAGAAGGGGTACAGGTCTGTAGTTTTATAGGAAGAAGGGATACAGGTATGTAGTTTTATAGATAGAAGGGATACAGGTCTGTAGTTGTATGGAAATAAAAGAAAGAAGGGATACAGGTCTGTAGTTTTATAGAAAGAAAATAAATAAGGGATACAGGTCTGTAGTTTTATAGAAAGAAGGGATACAGGTCTGTAGTTTTATAGAAAGAAGGGATACAGGTCTGTAGTTTTATAGATATAAGGTATACATGTCTGTAGTTTTATAGATCGAAGTGATACAGGTCTGTAGTTTTATAGATAGAAGTGATACATGTCGGTAGTTTTATAGAAAGAAGGGATACAGGTCTGTAGTTTTATAGGAAGAAAAGAAATAAGGGATACAGGTCTGTAGTTTTATAGATAGAAGGGATACAGGTCTGTAGTTTTATAGAAAGAAGGGATACAGGTCTATAGTTTTATAGGAAGAAAAGAAAGAAGGGATACAGGTCTGTAGTTTTATAGATAGAATGGATACAGGTCTGTAGTTTTATAGAAAGAAGGGATACAGGTCTGTAGTTTTATGGAAATAAAAGAAAGAAGGGATACAGGTCTGTAGTTTTATAGAAAGAAAACAAATAAGGGATACAGGTCTGTAGTTTTATAGAAAGAAGGGATACAGGTCTGTAGTTTTATAGATAGAAGGCATAAAGGTCTGTAGTTTTATAGAAAGAAGGGATACAGGTCTGTAGTTTTATAGATAGAAGGGATACAGGTCTGTAGTTTTATAGATAGAAGGGATACAGGTCTGTAGTTTTATAGATAGAAGTCATACAGCTCTGTAGTTTTATAGATAGAAGGGATACAGGTCGGTAGTTTTATAGAAAGAAGGGATAAAGGTCTGTAGTTTTATAGAAAGAAGGGATACAGGTCTGTAGTTTTATATATAGAAGGGATACAGGTCTGTAGTTTTATAGATAGAAGTGATACAGCTCTGTAGTTTTATAGATAGAAGGGATACAGGTCGGTAGTTTTATAGAAAGGAGGGATAAAGGTCTGTAGTTTTATAGAAAGAAGGGATACAGGTCTGTAGTTTTATAGATAGAAGGGGTACAGGACTGTAGTTTTATAGGGAGAAGGGATACAGGTCTGTAGTTTTATAGATAGAAGGGATACAGGTCTGTAGTTTTATAGAAAGGAAAGAAAGAAGGGATACAGGTCTGTAGTTTAATGATAGAAGGGATACAGGTCTGTAGTTTTATAGAAAGAAGGGATACAGGTCTGTAGTTTTATAGATAGAAGGGATACAGGTCTGTAGTTTTATAGAAGGAAAATAAATAAGGGATACAGGTCTGTAGTTTTATAGAAAGAAAAGAAAGAAGGGATACAGGTCTGTAGTTTTATAGATAGAAGGGATACAGGTCTGTAGTTTTATAGAAAGAAGGGATACAGGTCTGTAGTTTAATAGGAAGAAAAGAAAGAAGAGATACAGGTCTGTAGTTTTATAGATAGAAGGGATACAGGTCTGTAGTTTTATAGATAGAAGGGATATAGGTCGGTAGTTTTATAGAAAGAAGGGATACAGGTCTGTAGTTTTATAGATATAAGGGATACAGGTCTGTAGTTTTATAGATAGAAGGGATACAGGTCTGTAGTTTTATAGATAGAAGGGATACAGGTCTGTAGTTTTATAGATAGAAGGGATATAGGTCGGTAGTTTTATAGAAAGAACGGATACAGGTCTGTAGTTTTATAGATAGAAGGGATACAGGTCTGTAGTTTTATAGATAGAAGGGATACAGGTAAGTAGTTTTATAGATAGAAGGGATACAGGTCTGTAGTTTTATAGATAGAAGGGATACAGGTCTGTAGTTTTATAGATAGAAGGGATATAGGTCGGTAGTTTTATAGAAAGAAGGGATACAGGTCTGTAGTTTTGTAGATAGAAGGGATACAGGTCTGTAGTTTTATAGATAGAAGTGATACAGGTCTGTAGTTTTATAGATAGAAGGGATACAGGTCGGTAGTTTTATAGAAAGAAGGGATTCAGGTCTGTAGTTTTATAGATAGGAGGGATACAGGTCTGTAGTTTTATAGGAAGAAAAGAAAGAAGGGATACAGGTCTGTAGTTTTATAGATAGAAGGGATACAGATCTGTAGTTTTATAGAAAGAAGGGATACAGGTCTGTAGTTTAATAGGAAGAAAAGAAAGAAGGGATACAGGTCTGTAGTTTTATAGATAGAAGGGATACAGGTCTGTAGTTTTATAGATAGAAGGGATACAGGTCGGTAGTTTTATAGATAGAAGGGATAAAGGTCTGTAGTTTTATAGAAAGAAGGGATACAGGTCTGTAGTTTTATAGATAGAAGGGGTACAGGACTGTAGTTTTATAGGGAGAAGGGATACAGGTCTGTAGTTTTATAGATAGAAGGGATACAGGTCTGTAGTTTTATAGAAAGGAAAGAAAGAAGGGATACAGGTCTGTAGTTTAATGATAGAAGGGATACAGCTCTGTAGTTTTATAGAAAGAAGGGATACAGGTCTGTAGTTTTATAGATAGAAGGGATACAGGTCTGTAGTTTTATAGAAGGAAAATAAATAAGGGATACAGGTCTGTAGTTTTATAGAAAGAAAAGAAAGAAGGGATACAGGTCTGTAGTTTTATAGATAGAAGGGATACAGGTCTGTAGTTTTACAGAAAGAAGGGATACAGGTCTGTAGTTTAATAGGAAGAAAAGAAAGAAGAAATACAGGTCTGTAGTTTTATAGATAGAAGGGATACAGGTCTGTAGTTTTATAGATAGAAGGGATATAGGTCGGTAGTTTTATAGAAAGAAGGGATACAGGTCTGTAGTTTTATAGATATAAGGGATACAGTTCTGTAGTTTTATAGATAGAAGGGATACAGGTCTGTAGTTTTATAGATAGAAGGGATACAGGTCTGTAGTTTTATAGATAGAAGGGATATAGGTCGGTAGTTTTATAGAAAGAACGGATACAGGTCTGTAGTTTTATAGATAGAAGGGATACAGGTCTGTAGTTTTATAGATAGAAGGGATACAGGTCTGTAGTTTTATAGATAGAAGGGATACAGGTCTGTAGTTTTATAGATAGAAGGGATACAGGTCTGTAGTTTTATAGATAGAAGGGATATAGGTCGGTAGTTTTATAGAAAGAAGGGATACAGGTCTGTAGTTTTGTAGATAGAAGGGATACAGGTCTGTAGTTTTATAGATAGAAGTGATACAGGTCTGTAGTTTTATAGATAGAAGGGATACAGGTCGGTAGTTTTATAGAAAGAAGGGATTCAGGTCTGTAGTTTTATAGATAGGAGGGATACAGGTCTGTAGTTTTATAGGAAGAAAAGAAAGAAGGGATACAGGTCTGTAGTTTTATAGATAGAAGGGATACAGGTCTGTAGTTTTATAGAAAGAAGGGATACAGGTCTGTAGTTTAATAGGAAGAAAAGAAAGAAGGGATACAGGTCTGTAGTTTTATAGATAGAAGGGATACAGGTCTGTAGTTTTATAGAAAGAAGGGATACAGGTCTGTAGTTTTATGGAAATAAAAGAAAGAAGGGATACAGGTCTGTAGTTTTATAGAAAGAAAACAAATAAGGGATACAGGTCTGTAGTTTTATAGAAAGAAGGGATACAGGTCTGTAGTTTTATAGATAGAAGGCATACAGGTCTGTAGTTTTATAGAAAGAAGGGATACAGGTCTGTAGTTTTATAGATAGAAGGGATACAGGTCTGTAGTTTAATGATAGAAGGGATACAGGTCTGTAGTTTTATAGAAAGAAGGGATACAGGTCCGTAGTTTTAGAGATAGAAGGGGTACAGGTCTGTAGTTTTATACAAGGAAGGGATACAGGTCTGTAGTTTTATAGATAGAAGGGATACAGGTCTGTAGTTTTATAGAAAGAAGGGATACAGGTCTGTAGTTTTATAGGAAGAAAAGAAAGAAGGGATACAGGTCTGTAGTTTTAAAGATAGAAGGGATACAGGTCTGTAGTTTTATAGAAAGGAAAGAAAGAATGGATACAGGTCTGTAGTTTAATGATAGAAGGGATACAGGTCTGTAGTTTTATAGAAAGAAGGGATACAGGTCTGTAGTTTTATAGATAGAAGGGAAACAGTTCTGTAGTTTTATAGAAGGAAAATAAATAAGGGATACAGGTCTGTAGTTTTATAGAAAGAAGGGATACAGGTCACTCGTTTTATAGATAGAAGGGATACAGGTCTGTAGTTTTATAGATAGAAGGGATACAGGTCTGTAGTTTTATAGATAGAAGGGATATAGGTCGGTAGTTTTATAGAAAGAAGGGATACAGGTCTGTAGTTTTATAGATAGAAGGGATACAGGTCTGTAGTTTTATAGATAGAAGTGATACAGATCTGTAGTTTTATAGATATAAGGGATACAGGTCTGTAGTTTTATTGGGATACAGGTCTGTAGTTTTATAGAAAGGAAAGAAAGAAGGGATACAGGTCTGTAGTTTTATAGATAGAAGCGATATAGGTCGGTAGTTTTATAGAAAGAAGGGATTCAGGTCTGTAGTTTTATAGATAGAAGGGATACAGGTCTGTAGTTTTATAGATAGAAGTGATACAGATCTGTAGTTTTATAGATATAAGGGATACAGGTCTGTAGTTTTATAGATAGAAGTGATACAGGTCTGTAGTTTTATAGATATAAGGGATACAGGTCTGTAGTTTTATAGATAGAAGGGATACAGGTCTGTAGTTTTATAGAAAGAAGGATACAGGTCTGTAGTTTTATAGATAGAAGGGATACAGCTCTGTAGTTTTATAGATAGAAGGGATACAGGTCTGTAGTTTTATAGATAGAAGTGATACAGCTCTGTAGTTTTATAGATAGAAGGGATACAGGTCGGTAGTTTTATAGAAAGAAGGGATAAAGGTCTGTAGTTTTATAGAAAGAAGGGATACAGGTCTGTAGTTTTATAGATAGAAGGGATACAGGTCTGTAGTTTTATAGATAGAAGTGATACAGATCTGTAGTTTTATAGATATAAGGGATACAGGTATGTAGTTTTATAGATAGAAGTGATACAGGTCTGTAGTTTTATAGATAGAAGGGATACAGGTCTGTAGTTTTATAGAAAGGAAAGAAAGAAGGGATACAGGTCTGTAGTTTTATAGATAGAAGGGATACAGGTCTGTAGTTTTATAGATAGAAGGGATATAGGTCGGTAGTTTTATAGAAAGAAGGGATACAGGTCTGTAGTTTTATAGATAGAAGGGATACAGGTCTGTAGTTTTATAGATAGAAGTGATACAGATCTGTAGTTTTATAGATATAAGGGATACAGGTCTGTAGTTTTATAGATAGAAGTGATACAGGTCTGTAGTTTTATAGATAGAAGGGATACAGGTCGGTAGTTTTATAGAAAGAAGGGATACAGGTCCGTAGTTTTATAGATAGAAGGGGTACAGGTCTGTAGTTTTATAGGAAGAAGGGATACAGGTCTGTAGTTTTATAGATAGCAGGCATACAGGTCTGTAGTTTTATAGGAAGAAAAGAAAGAAGGGATACAGGTCTGTAGTTTTATAGATAGAAGGGATACAGGTCTGTAGTTTTATAGAAAGAAGGGATACAGGTCTGTAGTTTTATAGGAAGAAAAGAAAGAAGGGATACAGGTCTGTAGTTTTATAGATAGAAGGGATACAGGTCTGTAGTTTTATAGAAAGAAGGATACAGGTCTGTAGTTTTATAGATAGAAGGGATATAGGTCTGTAGTTTTATAGATAGAAGGGATACAGGTCTGTAGTTTTATAGATAGAAGGGATATAGGTCGGTAGTTTTATAGAAAGAAGTGATACAGGTCTGTAGTTTTATAGATAGAAGGGGAACAGGTCTGTAGTTTTATAGGGAGAAGGGATACAGGTCTGTAGTTTTATAGATAGAAGGGATACAGGTCTGTAGTTTTATAGGAAGAAAAGAAAGAAGGGATACAGGTCTGTAGTTTTATAGATAGAAGGGATACAGGTCGGTAGTTTTATAGAAAGAAGGGATAAAGGTCTGTAGTTTTATAGAAAGAAGGGATACAGGTCTGTAGTTTTATAGATAGAAGGGGTACAGGACTTCAGTTTTATAGGTAGAAAGGATACAGGTCTGTAGTTTTTTAGATAGAAGGGATACAGGTCGGTAGTTTTATAGAAAGAAGGGATACAGGTCCGTAGTTTTATAGATAGAAGGGGTACAGGTCTGTAGTTTTATAGGAAGAAGGGATACAGGTCTGTAGTTTTATAGGAAGAAAAGAAAGAAGGGATACAGGTCTGTAGTTTTATAGATAGAAGGGATACAAGTCGGTAGTTTTATAGAAAGAAGGGATACAGGTCTGTAGTTTATAGATAGAAGCGATATAGGTCTGTAGTTTTATAGATAGAAGTGATACAGGTCTGTAGTTTTATAGATAGCATGCATACAGGTCTGTAGTTTTATAGGAAGAAAAGAAAGAAGGGATACAGGTCTGTAGTTTTATAGATAGAAGGGATACAGGTCTGTAGTTTTATAGAAAGAAGGGATACAGGTCTGTAGTTTTATAGGAAGAAAAGAAAGAAGGGATACAGGTCTGTAGTTTTATAGATAGAAGGGATACAAGTCGGTAGTTTTATAGAAAGAAGGGATACAGGTCTGTAGTTTTATAGATAGAAGTGATACAGGTCTGTAGTTTTATAGATAGAAGTGGTACAGGTCTGTAGTTTTTAGGGAGAAGGGATACAGGTCTGTAGTTTTATAGATAGAAGGGATACAGGTCTGTAGTTTTATAGAAAGGAAAGAAAGAAGGGATACAGGTCTGTAGTTTAATGATAGAAGGGATACAGGTCTGTAGTTTTATAGAAAGAAGGGATACAGGTCTGTAGTTTTATAGATAGAAGGGAAACAGGTCTGTAGTTTTATAGAAGGAAAAATAAATAAGGGATACAGGTCTGTAGTTTTATAGAAAGAAGGGATACAGGTCACTCGTTTTATAGATAGAAGGGATACAGGTCTGTAGTTTTATAGATAGAAGGGATACAGGTCTGTAGTTTTATAGAAAGAAGGGATACAGGTCCGTAGTTTTATAGATAGAAGGGGTACAGGTCTGTAGTTTTATAGGAAGAAGGGATACAGGTCTGTAGTTTTATAGATAGCAGGCATACAGGTCTGTAGTTTTATAGGAAGAAAAGAAAGAAGGGATACAGGTCTGTAGTTTTATAGATAGAAGGGATACAGGTCTGTAGTTTTATAGAAAGAAGGGATACAGGTCTGTAGTTTTATAGGAAGAAAAGAAAGAAGGGATACAGGTCTGTAGTTTTATAGATAGAAGGGATACAGGTCTGTAGTTTTATAGAAAGAACGATACAGGTCTGTAGTTTTATAGATAGAAGGGATACAGGTCTGTAGTTTTATAGATAGAAGGGATACAGGTCTGTAGTTTTATAGATAGAAGGGATATAGGTCGGTAGTTTTATAGAAAGAAGTGATACAGGTCTGTAGTTTTATAGATAGAAGGGGAACAGGTATGTAGTTTTATAGGGAGAAGGGATACAGGTCTGTAGTTTTATAGATAGAAGGGATACAGGTCTGTAGTTTTATATGAAGAAAAGAAAGAAGGGATATAGGTCTGTAGTTTTATAGATAGAAGGGATACAGGTCGGTAGTTTTATAGAAAGAAGGGATAAAGGTCTGTAGTTTTATAGAAAGAAGGGATACAGGTCTGTAGTTTTATAGATAGAAGGGGTACAGGACTTTAGTTTTATAGGTAGAAGGGATACAGGTCTGTAGTTTTATAGATAGAAGGGATACAGGTCGGTAGTTTTATAGAAAGAAGGGATACAGGTCCGTAGTTTTATAGATAGAAGGGGTACAGGTCTGTAGTTTTATACGAAGAAGGGATACAGGTCTGTAGTTTTATAGATAGCAGGCATACAGGTCTGTAGTTTTATAGGAAGAAAAGAAAGAAGGGATACAGGTCTGTAGTTTTATAGATAGAAGGGATACAGGTCTGTAGTTTTATAGAAAGAAGGGATACAGGTCTGTAGTTTTATAGGAAGAAAAGAAAGAAGGGATACAGGTCTGTAGTTTTATAGATAGAAGGGATACAGGTCGGTAGTTTTATAGAAAGAAGGGATACAGGTCTGTAGTTTTATAGATAGAAGGGATATAGGTCTGTAGTTTTATAGATAGAAGTGATACAGGTCTGTAGTTTTATAGATAGAAGGGGTACAGGACTTTAGTTTTATAGGTAGAAGGGATACAGGTTGGTAGTTTTATAGAAAGAAGTGATACAGGTCTGTAGTTTTATAGATAGAAGGGGTACAGGTCTGTAGTTTTTTAGGGAGAAGGGATACAGGTCTGTAGTTTTATAGATAGAAGGGATACAGGTCTGTAGTTTTATAGAAAGGAAAGAAAGAAGGGATACAGGTCTGTAGTTTAATGATAGAAGGGATACAGGTCTGTAGTTTTATAGAAAGAAGGGATACAGGTCTGTAGTTTTATAGATAGAAGGGAAACAGTTCTGTAGTTGTATAGAAGGAAAATAAATAAGGGATACAGGTCTGTAGTTTTATAGAAAGAAGGGATACAGGTCACTCGTTTTATAGATAGAAGGGATACAGGTCTGTAGTTTTATAGATAGAAGGGATACAGGTCTGTAGTTTTATAGATAGAAGGGATATAGGTCGGTAGTTTTATAGAAAGAAGGGATACAGGTCTGTAGTTTTATAGATAGAAGGGATACAGGTCTGTAGTTTTATAGATAGAAGTGATACAGATCTGTAGTTTTATAGATATAAGGGATACAGGTCTGTAGTTTTATTGGGAAACAGGTCTGTCGTTTTATAGAAAGGAAAGAAAGAAGGGATACAGGTCTGTAGTTTTATAGATAGAAGGGATACAGGTCGGTAGTTTTATAGAAAGAAGCGATATAGGTCGGTAGTTTTATAGAAAGAAGGGATTCAGGTCTGTAGTTTTATAGATAGAAGGGATACAGGTCTGTAGTTTTATAGATAGAAGTGATACAGATCTGTAGTTTTATAGATATAAGGGATACAGGTCTGTAGTTTTATAGATAGAAGTGATACAGGTCTGTAGTTTTATAGATATAAGGGATACAGGTCTGTAGTTTTATAGATAGAAGGGATACAGGTCTGTAGTTTTATAGAAAGAAGGATACAGGTCTGTAGTTTTATAGATAGAAGGGATACAGCTCTGTAGTTTTATAGATAGAAGGGATACAGGTCTGTAGTTTTATAGATAGAAGTGATACAGCTCTGTAGTTTTATAGATAGAAGGGATACAGGTCGGTAGTTTTATAGAAAGAAGGGATAAAGGTCTGTAGTTTTATAGAAAGAAGGGATACAGGTCTGTAGTTTTATAGATAGAAGGGATACAGGTCTGTAGTTTTATAGATAGAAGTGATACAGATCTGTAGTTTTATAGATATAAGGGATACAGGTCTGTAGTTTTATAGATAGAAGTGATACAGGTCTGTAGTTTTATAGATAGAAGGGATACAGGTCTGTAGTTTTATAGAAAGGAAAGAAAGAAGGGATACAGGTCTGTAGTTTTATAGATAGAAGGGATACAGGTCTGTAGTTTTATAGATAGAAGGGATATAGGTCGGTAGTTTTATAGAAAGAAGGGATACAGGTCTGTAGTTTTATAGATAGAAGGGATACAGGTCTGTAGTTTTATAGATAGAAGTGATACAGATCTGTAGTTTTATAGATATAAGGGATACAGGTCTGTAGTTTTATAGATAGAAGTGATACAGGTCTGTAGTTTTATAGATAGAAGGGATACAGGTCGGTAGTTTTATAGAAAGAAGGGATACAGGTCCGTAGTTTTATAGATAGCAGGCATACAGGTCTGTAGTTTTATAGGAAGAAAAGAAAGAAGGGATACAGGTCTGTAGTTTTATAGATAGAAGGGATACAGGTCTGTAGTTTTATAGAAAGAAGGGATACAGGTCTGTAGTTTTATAGGAAGAAAAGAAAGAAGGGATACAGGTCTGTAGTTTTATAGATAGAAGGGATACAGGTCTGTAGTTTTATAGAAAGAAGGATACAGGTCTGTAGTTTTATAGATAGAAGGGATATAGGTCTGTAGTTTTATAGATAGAAGGGATACAGGTCTGTAGTTTTATAGATAGAAGGGATATAGGTCGGTAGTTTTATAGAAAGAAGTGATACAGGTCTGTAGTTTTATAGATAGAAGGGGAACAGGTCTGTAGTTTTATAGGGAGAAGGGATACAGGTCTGTAGTTTTATAGATAGAAGGGATACAGGTCTGTAGTTTTATAGGAAGAAAAGAAAGAAGGGATACAGGTCTGTAGTTTTATAGATAGAAGGGATACAGGTCGGTAGTTTTATAGAAAGAAGGGATAAAGGTCTGTAGTTTTATAGAAAGAAGGGATACAGGTCTGTAGTTTTATAGATAGAAGGGGTACAGGACTTTAGTTTTATAGGTAGAAAGGATACAGGTCTGTAGTTTTATAGATAGAAGTGATACAGGTCGGTAGTTTTATAGAAAGAAGGGATACAGGTCCGTAGTTTTATAGATAGAAGGGGTACAGGTCTGTAGTTTTATAGGAAGAAGGGATACAGGTCTGTAGTTTTATAGATAGCAGGCATACAGGTCTGTAGTTTTATAGGAAGAAAAGAAAGAAGGGATACAGGTCTGTAGTTTTATAGATAGAAGGGATACAGGTCTGTAGTTTTATAGAAAGAAGGGATACAGGTCTGTAGTTTTATAGGAAGAAAAGAAAGAAGGGATACAGGTCTGTAGTTTTATAGATAGAAGGGATACAAGTCGGTAGTTTTATAGAAAGAAGGGATACAGGTCTGTAGTTTTATAGATAGAAGGGATATAGGTCTGTAGTTTTATAGATAGAAGTGATACAGGTCTGTAGTTTTATAGATAGAAGGGATACAGGTCGGTAGTTTTATAGAAAGAAGTGATACAGGTCTGTAGTTTTATAGATAGAAGGGGTACAGGTCTGTAGTTTTTAGGGAGAAGGGATACAGGTCTGTAGTTTTATAGATAGAAGGGATACAGGTCTGTAGTTTTATAGAAAGGAAAGAAAGAAGGGATACAGGTCTGTAGTTTAATGATAGAAGGGATACAGGTCTGTAGTTTTATAGAAAGAAGGGATACAGGTCTGTAGTTTTATAGATAGAAGGGAAACAGGTCTGTAGTTTTATAGAAGGAAAAATAAATAAGGGATACAGGTCTGTAGTTTTATAGAAAGAAGGGATACAGGTCACTCGTTTTATAGATAGAAGGGATACAGGTCTGTAGTTTTATAGATAGAAGGGATACAGGTCTGTAGTTTTATAGATAGAAGGGATATAGGTCGGTAGTTTTATAGAAAGAAGGGATACAGGTCTGTAGTTTTATAGATAGAAGGGATACAGGTCTGTAGTTTTATAGATAGAAGTGATACAGATCTGTAGTTTTATAGATATAAGGGATACAGGTCTGTAGTTTTATAGATAGAAGTGATACAGGTCTGTAGTTTTATAGATAGAAGGGATACAGGTCTGTAGTTTTATAGAAAGGAAAGAAAGAAGGGATACAGGTCTGTAGTTTTATAGATAGAAGGGATACAGGTCTGTAGTTTTATAGATAGAAGGGATATAGGTCGGTAGTTTTATAGAAAGAAGGGATACAGGTCTGTAGTTTTATAGATAGAAGGGATACAGGTCTGTAGTTTTATAGATAGAAGTGATACAGATCTGTAGTTTTATAGATATAAGGGATACAGGTCTGTAGTTTTATAGATAGAAGTGATACAGGTCTGTAGTTTTATAGATAGAAGGGATACAGGTTGGTAGTTTTATAGAAAGAAGGGATACAGGTCCGTAGTTTTATAGATAGAAGGGGTACAGGTCTGTAGTTTTATAGGAAGAAGGGATACAGGTCTGTAGTTTTATAGATAGCAGGCATACAGGTCTGTAGTTTTATAGGAAGAAAAGAAAGAAGGGATACAGGTCTGTAGTTTTATAGATAGAAGGGATACAGGTCTGTAGTTTTATAGAAAGAAGGGATACAGGTCTGTAGTTTTATAGGAAGAAAAGAAAGAAGGGATACAGGTCTGTAGTTTTATAGATAGAAGGGATACAGGTCTGTAGTTTTATAGAAAGAACGATACAGGTCTGTAGTTTTATAGATAGAAGGGATACAGGTCTGTAGTTTTATAGATAGAAGGGATACAGGTCTGTAGTTTTATAGATAGAAGGGATATAGGTCGGTAGTTTTATAGAAAGAAGTGATACAGGTCTGTAGTTTTATAGATAGAAGGGGAACAGGTATGTAGTTTTATAGGGAGAAGGGATACAGGTCTGTAGTTTTATAGATAGAAGGGATACAGGTCTGTAGTTTTATAGGAAGAAAAGAAAGAAGGGATACAGGTCTGTAGTTTTATAGATAGAAGGGATACAGGTCGGTAGTTTTATAGAAAGAAGGGATAAAGGTCTGTAGTTTTATAGAAAGAAGGGATACAGGTCTGTAGTTTTATAGATAGAAGGGGTACAGGACTTTAGTTTTATAGGTAGAAGGGATACAGGTCTGTAGTTTTATAGATAGAAGGGATACAGGTCGGTAGTTTTATAGAAAGAAGGGATACAGGTCCGTAGTTTTATAGATAGAAGGGGTACAGGTCTGTAGTTTTATAGGAAGAAGGGATACAGGTCTGTAGTTTTATAGATAGCAGGCATACAGGTCTGTAGTTTTATAGGAAGAAAAGAAAGAAGGGATACAGGTCTGTAGTTTTATAGATAGAAGGGATACAGGTCTGTAGTTTTATAGAAAGAAGGGATACAGGTCTGTAGTTTTATAGGAAGAAAAGAAAGAAGGGATACAGGTCTGTAGTTTTATAGATAGAAGGGATACAGGTCGGTAGTTTTATAGAAAGAAGGGATACAGGTCTGTAGTTTTATAGATAGAAGGGATATAGGTCTGTAGTTTTATAGATAGAAGTGATACAGGTCTGTAGTTTTATAGATAGAAGGGATACAGGTTGGTAGTTTTATAGAAAGAAGTGATACAGGTCTGTAGTTTTATAGATAGAAGGGGTACAGGTCTGTAGTTTTTTAGGGAGAAGGGATACAGGTCTGTAGTTTTATAGATAGAAGGGATACAGGTCTGTAGTTTTATAGAAAGGAAAGAAAGAAGGGATACAGGTCTGTAGTTTAATGATAGAAGGGATACAGGTCTGTAGTTTTATAGAAAGAAGGGATACAGGTCTGTAGTTTTATAGATAGAAGGGAAACAGGTCTGTAGTTTTATAGAAGGAAAATAAATAAGGGATACAGGTCTGTAGTTTTATAGAAAGAAGCGATACAGGTCACTCGTTTTATAGATAGAAGGGATACAGGTCTGTAGTTTTATAGATAGAAGGGATACAGGTCTGTAGTTTTATAGATAGAAGGGATATAGGTCGGTAGTTTTATAGAAAGAAGGGATACAGGTCTGTAGTTTTATAGATAGGAGGGATACAGGTCTGTAGTTTTATAGATAGAAGTGATACAGATCTGTAGTTTTATAGATATAAGGGATACAGGTCTGTAGTTTTATAGATAGAAGTGATACAGGTCTGTAGTTTTATAGATAGAAGGGATACAGGTCTGTAGTTTTATAGAAAGGAAAGAAAGAAGGGATACAGGTCTGTAGTTTTATAGATAGAAGGGATACAGGTCTGTAGTTTTATAGATAGAAGGGATATAGGTCGGTAGTTTTATAGAAAGAAGGGATACAGGTCTGTAGTTTTATAGATAGAAGGGATACAGGTCTGTAGTTTTATAGATAGAAGTGATACAGATCTGTAGTTTTATAGATATAAGGGATACACGTCTGTAGTTTTATAGATAGAATTGATACAGGTCTGTAGTTTTATAGATATAAGGGATACAGGTCTGTAGTTTTATAGATAGAAGGGATACAGGTCTGTAGTTTTATAGAAAGAAGGATACAGGTCTGTAGTTTTATAGATAGAAGGGATACAGCTCTGTAGTTTTATAGATAGAAGGGATACAGGTCTGTAGTTTTATAGATAGAAGTGATACAGCTCTGTAGTTTTATAGATAGAAGGGATACAGGTCGGTAGTTTTATAGAAAGAAGGGATAAAGGTATGTAGTTTTATAGAAAGAAGGGATACAGGTCTGTAGTTTTATAGATAGAAGGGGTACAGGACTGTAGTTTTATAGGGAGAAGGGATACAGGTCTGTAGTTTTATAGATAGAAGGGATACAGGTCTGTAGTTTTATAGAAAGGAAAGAAAGAAGGGATACAGGTCTGTAGTTTAATGATAGAAGGGATACAGGTCTGTAGTTTTATAGAAAGAAGGGATACAGGTCCGTAGTTTTAGAGATAGAAGGGGTACAGGTCTGTAGTTTTATACAAGGAAGGGATACAGGTCTGTAGTTTTATAGATAGAAGGGATACAGGTCTGTAGTTTTATAGAAAGAAGGGATACAGGTCTGTAGTTTTATAGGAAGAAAAGAAAGAAGGGATACAGGTCTGTAGTTTTATAGATAGAAGGGATACAGGTCTGTAGTTTTATAGAAAGGAAAGAAAGAAGGGATACAGGTCTGTAGTTTAATGATAGAAGGGATACAGGTCTGTAGTTTTATAGAAAGAAGGGATACAGGTCTGTAGTTTTATAGATAGAAGGGAAACAGTTCTGTAGTTTTATAGAAGGAAAATAAATAAGGGATACAGGTCTGTAGTTTTATAGAAAGAAGGGATACAGGTCACTCGTTTTATAGATAGAAGGGATACAGGTCTGTAGTTTTATAGATAGAAGGGATACAGGTCTGTAGTTTTATAGATAGAAGGGATATAGGTCGGTAGTTTTATAGAAAGAAGGGATACAGGTCTGTAGTTTTATAGATAGAAGGGATACAGGTCTGTAGTTTTATAGATAGAAGTGATACAGATCTGTAGTTTTATAGATATAAGGGATACAGGTCTGTAGTTTTATAGATAGAAGGGATACAGGTCTGTAGTTTTATAGAAAGGAAAGAAAGAAGGGATACAGGTCTGTAGTTTTATAGATAGAAGGGATACAGGTCTGTAGTTTTATAGATAGAAGGGATATAGGTCGGTAGTTTTATAGAAAGAAGGGATACAGGTCTGTTGTTTTATAGATAGAAGGGATACAGGTCTGTAGTTTTATAGATAGAAGTGATACAGATCTGTAGTTTTATAGATATAAGGGATACAGGTCTGTAGTTTAATAGATAGAAGTGATACAGGTCTGTAGTTTTATAGATATAAGGGATACAGGTCTGTAGTTTTATAGATAGAAGGGATACAGGTCTGTAGTTTTATAGAAAGAAGGATACAGGTCTGTAGTTTTATAGATAGAAGGGATACAGCTCTGTAGTTTTATAGATAGAAGGGATACAGGTCTGTAGTTTTATAGATAGAAGTGATACAGCTCTGTAGTTTTATAGATAGAAGGGATACAGGTCGGTAGTTTTATAGAAAGAAGGGATACAGGTCTGTAGTTTTATAGATAGAAGGGATACAGGTCTGTAGTTTTATAGATAGAAGTGATACAGATCTGTAGTTTTATAGATATAAGGGATACAGGTCTGTAGTTTTATAGATAGAAGTGATACAGGTCTGTAGTTTTATAGATAGAAGGGATACAGGTCGGTAGTTTTATAGAAAGAAGGGATACAGGTCCGTAGTTTTATAGATAGAAGGGGTACAGGTCTGTAGTTTTATAGGAAGAAGGGATACAGGTCTGTAGTTTTATAGATAGCAGGCATACAGGTCTGTAGTTTTATAGGAAGAAAAGAAAGAAGGGATACAGGTCTGTAGTTTTATAGATAGAAGGGATACAGGTCTGTAGTTTTATAGAAAGAAGGGATACAGGTCTGTAGTTTTATAGGAAGAAAAGAAAGAAGGGATACAGGTCTGTAGTTTTATAGATAGAAGGGATACAGGTCTGTAGTTTTATAGAAAGAACGATACAGGTCTGTAGTTTTATAGATAGAAGGGATACAGGTCTGTAGTTTTATAGATAGAAGGGATACAGGTCTGTAGTTTTATAGATAGAAGGGATATAGGTCGGTAGTTTTATAGAAAGAAGGGATACAGGTCTGTAGTTTTATAGATAGAAGGGATACAGGTCTGTAGTTTTATAGATAGAAGTGATACAGATCTGTAGTTTTATAGATATAAGGGATACAGGTCTGTAGTTTTATAGATAGAAGGGATACAGGTCTGTAGTTTTATAGAAAGGAAAGAAAGAAGGGATACAGGTCTGTAGTTTTATAGATAGAAGGGATACAGGTCTGTAGTTTTATAGATAGAAGGGATATAGGTCGGTAGTTTTATAGAAAGAAGGGATACAGGTCTGTAGTTTTATAGATAGAAGGGATACAGGTCTGTAGTTTTATAGATAGAAGTGATACAGATCTGTAGTTTTATAGATATAAGGGATACAGGTCTGTAGTTTAATAGATAGAAGTGATACAGGTCTGTAGTTTTATAGATATAAGGGATACAGGTCTGTAGTTTTATAGATAGAAGGGATACAGGTCTGTAGTTTTATAGAAAGAAGGATACAGGTCTGTAGTTTTATAGATAGAAGGGATACAGCTCTGTAGTTTTATAGATAGAAGGGATACAGGTCTGTAGTTTTATAGATAGAAGTGATACAGCTCTGTAGTTTTATAGATAGAAGGGATACAGGTCGGTAGTTTTATAGAAAGAAGGGATACAGGTCTGTAGTTTTATAGATAGAAGGGATACAGGTCTGTAGTTTTATAGATAGAAGTGATACAGATCTGTAGTTTTATAGATATAAGGGATACAGGTCTGTAGTTTTATAGATAGAAGTGATACAGGTCTGTAGTTTTATAGATAGAAGGGATACAGGTCGGTAGTTTTATAGAAAGAAGGGATACAGGTCCGTAGTTTTATAGATAGAAGGGGTACAGGTCTGTAGTTTTATAGGAAGAAGGGATACAGGTCTGTAGTTTTATAGATAGCAGGCATACAGGTCTGTAGTTTTATAGGAAGAAAAGAAAGAAGGGATACAGGTCTGTAGTTTTATAGATAGAAGGGATACAGGTCTGTAGTTTTATAGAAAGAAGGGATACAGGTCTGTAGTTTTATAGGAAGAAAAGAAAGAAGGGATACAGGTCTGTAGTTTTATAGATAGAAGTGATACAGCTCTGTAGTTTTATAGATAGAAGGGATACAGGTCGGTAGTTTTATAGAAAGAAGGGATACAGGTCTGTAGTTTTATAGATAGAAGGGATACAGGTCTGTAGTTTTATAGATAGAAGTGATACAGATCTGTAGTTTTATAGATATAAGGGATACAGGTCTGTAGTTTTATAGATAGAAGTGATACAGGTCTGTAGTTTTATAGATAGAAGGGATACAGGTCTGTAGTTTTATAGATAGAAGGGATACAGGTCTGTAGTTTTATAGAAAGAAGGATACAGGTCTGTAGTTTTATAGATAGAAGGGATACAGCTCTGTAGTTTTATAGATAGAAGGGATACAGGTCTGTAGTTTTATAGATAGAAGTGATACAGCTCTGTAGTTTTATAGATAGAAGGGATACAGGTCGGTAGTTTTATAGAAAGAAGGGATACAGGTCTGTAGTTTTATAGATAGAAGGGATACAGGTCTGTAGTTTTATAGATAGAAGTGATACAGATCTGTAGTTTTATAGATATAAGGGATACAGGTCTGTAGTTTTATAGATAGAAGTGATACAGGTCTGTAGTTTTATAGATAGAAGGGATACAGGTCGGTAGTTTTATAGAAAGAAGGGATACAGGTCCGTAGTTTTATAGATAGAAGGGGTACAGGTCTGTAGTTTTATAGGAAGAAGGGATACAGGTCTGTAGTTTTATAGATAGCAGGCATACAGGTCTGTAGTTTTATAGGAAGAAAAGAAAGAATGGATACAGGTCTGTAGTTTTATAGATAGAAGGGATACAGGTCTGTAGTTTTATAGAAAGAAGGGATACAGGTCTGTAGTTTTATAGGAAGAAAAGAAAGAAGGGATACAGGTCTGTAGTTTTATAGATAGAAGGGATACAGGTCTGTAGTTTTATAGAAAGAACGATACAGGTCTGTAGTTTTATAGATAGAAGGGATACAGGTCTGTAGTTTTATAGATAGAAGGGATACAGGTCTGTAGTTTTATAGATAGAAGGGATATAGGTCGGTAGTTTTATAGAAAGAAGTGATACAGGTCTGTAGTTTTATAGATAGAAGGGGAACAGGTCTGTAGTTTTATAGGGAGAAGGGATACAGGTCTGTAGTTTTATAGATAGAAGGGATACAGGTCTGTAGTTTTATAGGAAGAAAAGAAAGAAGGGATACAGGTCTGTAGTTTTATAGATAGAAGGGATACAGGTCGGTAGTTTTATAGAAAGAAGGGATAAAGGTCTGTAGTTTTATAGAAAGAAGGGATACAGGTCTGTAGTTTTATAGATAGAAGGGGTACAGGACTTTAGTTTTATAGGTAGAAGGGATACAGGTCTGTAGTTTTATAGATAGAAGGGATACAGGTCGGTAGTTTTATAGAAAGAAGGGATACAGGTCCGTAGTTTTATAGATAGAAGGGGTACAGGTCTGTAGTTTTATAGGAAGAAGGGATACAGGTCTGTAGTTTTATAGATAGCAGGCATACAGGTCTGTAGTTTTATAGGAAGAAAAGAAAGAAGGGATACAGGTCTGTAGTTTTATAGATAGAAGGGATACAGGTCTGTAGTTTTATAGAAAGAAGGGATACAGGTCTGTAGTTTTATAGGAAGAAAAGAAAGAAGGGATACAGGTCTGTAGTTTTATAGATAGAAGTGATACAGGTCGGTAGTTTTATAGAAAGAAGGGATACAGGTCTGTAGTTTTATAGATAGAAGGGATATAGGTCTGTAGTTTTATAGATAGAAGTGATACAGGTCTGTAGTTTTATAGATAGAAGGGATACAGGTTGGTAGTTTTATAGAAAGAAGTGATACAGGTCTGTAGTTTTATAGATAGAAGGGGTACAGGTCTGTAGTTTTTTAGGGAGAAGGGATACAGGTCTGTAGTTTTATAGATAGAATGGAAACAGGTCTGTAGTTTTATAGAAGGAAAATAAATAATGGATACAGGTCTGTAGTTTTATAGAAAGAAGGGATACAGGTCACTCGTTTTATAGATAGAAGGGATACAGGTCTGTAGTTTTATAGATAGAAGGGATACAGGTCTGTAGTTTTATAGATAGAAGGGATATAGGTCGGTAGTTTTATAGAAAGAAGGGATACAGGTCTGTAGTTTTATAGATAGAAGTGATACAGATCTGTAGTTTTATAGATATAAGGGATACAGGTCTGTAGTTTTATAGATAGAAGTGATACAGGTCTGTAGTTTTATAGATAGAAGGGATACAGGTCTGTAGTTTTATAGAAAGGAAAGAAAGAAGGGATACAGGTCTGTAGTTTTATAGATAGAAGGGATACAGGTCTGTAGTTTTATAGATAGAAGGGATATAGGTCGGTAGTTTTATAGAAAGAAGGGATACAGGTCTGTAGTTTTATAGATAGAAGGGATACAGGTCTGTAGTTTTATAGATAGAAGTGATACAGATCTGTAGTTTTATAGATATAAGGGATACACGTCTGTAGTTTTATAGATAGAATTGATACAGGTCTGTAGTTTTATAGATATAAGGGATACAGGTCTGTAGTTTTATAGATAGAAGGGATTCAGGTCTGTAGTTTTATAGAAAGAAGGATACAGGTCTGTAGTTTTATAGATAGAAGGGATACAGCTCTGTAGTTTTATAGATAGAAGGGATACAGGTCTGTAGTTTTATAGATAGAAGTGATACAGCTCTGTAGTTTTATAGATAGAAGGGATACAGGTCGGTAGTTTTATAGAAAGAAGGGATAAAGGTATGTAGTTTTATAGAAAGAAGGGATACAGGTCTGTAGATTTATAGATAGAAGGGGTACAGGACTGTAGTTTTATAGGGAGAAGGGATACAGGTCTGTAGTTTTATAGATAGAAGGGATACAGGTCTGTAGTTTTATAGAAAGGAAAGAAAGAAGGGATACAGGTCTGTAGTTTAATGATAGAAGGGATACAGGTCTGTAGTTTTATAGAAAGAAGGGATACAGGTCCGTAGTTTTAGAGATAGAAGGGGTACACGTCTGTAGTTTTATACAAGGAAGGGATACAGGTCTGTAGTTTTATAGATAGAAGGGATAAAGGTATGTAGTTTTATAGAAAGAAGGGATACAGGTCTGTAGTTTTATAGATAGAAGGGGTACAGGACTGTAGTTTTATAGGGAGAAGGGATACAGGTCTGTAGTTTTATAGATAGAAGGGATACAGGTCTGCAGTTTTATAGAAAGGAAAGAAAGAAGGGATACAGGTCTGTAGTTTAATGATAGAAGGGATACAGGTCTGTAGTTTTATAGAAAGAAGGGATACAGGTCCGTAGTTTTAGAGATAGAAGGGGTACAGGTCTGTAGTTTTATACAAGGAAGGGATACAGGTCTGTAGTTTTATAGATAGAAGGGATACAGGTCTGTAGTTTTATAGAAAGAAGGGATACAGGTCTGTAGTTTTATAGGAAGAAAAGAAAGAAGGGATACAGGTCTGTAGTTTTATAGATAGAAGGGATACAGGTCTGTAGTTTTATAGAAAGGAAAGAAAGAAGGGATACAGGTCTGTAGTTTAATGATAGAAGGGATACAGGTCTGTAGTTTTATAGAAAGAAGGGATACAGGTCTGTAGTTTTATAGATAGAATGGAAACAGGTCTGTAGTTTTATAGAAGGAAAATAAATAAGGGATACAGGTCTGTAGTTTTATAGAAAGAAGGGATACAGGTCACTCGTTTTATAGATAGAAGGGATACAGGTCTGTAGTTTTATAGATAGAAGGGATACAGGTCTGTAGTTTTATAGAAAGGAAAGAAAGAAGGGATACAGGTCTGTAGTTTTATAGATAGAAGGGATACAGGTCTGTAGTTTTATAGATAGAAGGGAAATAGGTCGGTAGTTTTATAGAAAGAAGGGATACAGGTCTGTAGTTTTATAGATAGAAGGGATACAGGTCTGTAGTTTTATAGATAGAAGGGATAAAGGTATGTAGTTTTATAGAAAGAAGGGATACAGGTCTGTAGTTTTATAGATAGAAGGGGTACAGGACTGTAGTTTTATAGGGAGAAGGGATACAGGTCTGTAGTTTTATAGATAGAAGGGATACAGGTCTGTAGTTTTATAGAAAGGAAAGAAAGAAGGGATACAGGTCTGTAGTTTAATGATAGAAGGGATACAGGTCTGTAGTTTTATAGAAAGAAGGGATACAGGTCCGTAGTTTTAGAGATAGAAGGGGTACAGGTCTGTAGTTTTATACAAGGAAGGGATACAGGTCTGTAGTTTTATAGATAGAAGGGATACAGGTCTGTAGTTTTATAGAAAGAAGGGATACAGGTCTGTAGTTTTATAGGAAGAAAAGAAAGAAGGGATACAGGTCTGTAGTTTTATAGATAGAAGGGATACAGGTCTGTAGTTTTATAGAAAGGAAAGAAAGAAGGGATACAGGTCTGTAGTTTAATGATAGAAGGGATACAGGTCTGTAGTTTTATAGAAAGAAGGGATACAGGTCTGTAGTTTTATAGATAGAATGGAAACAGGTCTGTAGTTTTATAGAAGGAAAATAAATAAGGGATACAGGTCTGTAGTTTTATAGAAAGAAGGGATACAGGTCACTCGTTTTATAGATAGAAGGGATACAGGTCTGTAGTTTTATAGATAGAAGGGATACAGGTCTGTAGTTTTATAGAAAGGAAAGAAAGAAGGGATACAGGTCTGTAGTTTTATAGATAGAAGGGATACAGGTCTGTAGTTTTATAGATAGAAGGGAAATAGGTCGGTAGTTTTATAGAAAGAAGGGATACAGGTCTGTAGTTTTATAGATAGAAGGGATACAGGTCTGTAGTTTTATAGATAGAAGTGATACAGATCTGTAGTTTTATAGATATAAGGGATACACGTCTGTAGTTTTATAGATAGAATTGATACAGGTCTGTAGTTTTATAGATATAAGGGATACAGGTCTGTAGTTTTATAGATAGAAGGGATACAGGTCTGTAGTTTTATAGAAAGAAGGATACAGGTCTGTAGTTTTATAGATAGAAGGGATACAGCTCTGTAGTTTTATAGATAGAAGGGATACAGGTCTGTAGTTTTATAGATAGAAGTGATACAGCTCTGTAGTTTTATAGATAGAAGGGATACAGGTCGGTAGTTTTATAGAAAGAAGGGATAAAGGTATGTAGTTTTATAGAAAGAAGGGATACAGGTCTGTAGTTTTATAGATAGAAGGGGTACAGGACTGTAGTTTTATAGGGAGAAGGGATACAGGTCTGTAGTTTTATAGATAGAAGGGATACAGGTCTGTAGTTTTATAGAAAGGAAAGAAAGAAGGGATACAGGTCTGTAGTTTAATGATAGAAGGGATACAGGTCTGTAGTTTTATAGAAAGAAGGGATACAGGTCCGTAGTTTTAGAGATAGAAGGGGTACAGGTCTGTAGTTTTATACAAGGAAGGGATACAGGTCTGTATTTTTATAGATAGAAGGGATACAGGTCTGTAGTTTTATAGAAAGAAGGGATACAGGTCTGTAGTTTTATAGGAAGAAAAGAAAGAAGGGATACAGGTCTGTAGTTTTATAGATAGAAGGGATACAGGTCTGTAGTTTTATAGAAAGGAAAGAAAGAAGGGATACAGGTCTGTAGTTTAATGATAGAAGGGATACAGGTCTGTAGTTTTATAGAAAGAAGGGATACAGTTCTGTAGTTTTATAGATAGAAGGGAAACAGTTCTGTAGTTTTATAGAAGGAAAATAAATAAGGGATACAGGTCTGTAGTTTTATAGAAAGAAGGGATACAGGTCACTCGTTTTATAGATAGAAGGGATACAGGTCTGTAGTTTTATAGATAGAAGGGATACAGGTCTGTAGTTTTATAGATAGAAGGGATATAGGTCGGTAGTTTTATAGAAAGAAGGGATACAGGTCTGTAGTTTTATAGATAGAAGTGATACAGATCTGTAGTTTTATAGATATAAGGGATACAGGTCTGTAGTTTTATAGATAGAAGGGATACAGGTCTGTAGTTTTATAGAAAGGAAAGAAAGAAGGGATACAGGTCTGTAGTTTTATAGATAGAAGGGATACAGGTCTGTAGTTTTATAGATAGAAGGGATATAGGTCGGTAGTTTTATAGAAAGAAGGGATACAGGTCTGTAGTTTTATAGATAGAAGGGATACAGGTCTGTAGTTTTATAGATAGAAGGGATACAGGTCTGTAGTTTTATAGAAAGGAAAGAAAGAAGGGATACAGGTCTGTAGTTTTATAGATAGAAGGGATACAGGTCTGTAGTTTTATAGATAGAAGGGATATAGGTCGGTAGTTTTATAGAAAGAAGGGATACTGGTCTGTAGTTTTATAGATAGAAGGGATACAGGTCTGTAGTTTTATAGATAGAAGTGATACAGATCTGTAGTTTTATAGATATAAGGGATACAGGTCTGTAGTTTTATAGATAGAAGGGATACAGGTCTGTAGTTTTATAGAAAGGAAAGAAAGAAGGGATACAGGTCTGTAGTTTTATAGATAGAAGGGATACAGGTCTGTAGTTTTATAGATAGAAGGGATATAGGTCGGTAGTTTTATAGAAAGAAGGGATACAGGTCTGTAGTTTTATAGATAGAAGGGATACAGGTCTGTAGTTTTATAGATAGAAGTGATACAGATCTGTAGTTTTATAGATATAAGGGATACAGGTCCATAGTTTTATAGATAGAAGTGATACAGGTCTGTAGTTTTATAGATATAAGGGATACAGGTCTGTAGTTTTATAGATAGAAGGGATACAGGTCTGTAGTTTTATAGATAGAAGGGATACAGCTCTGTAGTTTTATAGATAGAAGGGATACAGGTCTGTAGTTTTATAGATAGAAGGGATACAGGTCTGTAGTTTTATAGATAGAAGGGAAATAGGTCGGTAGTTTTATAGAAAGAAGGGATACAGGTCTGTAGTTTTATAGATAGAAGGGATACAGGTCTGTAGTTTTATAGATAGAAGTGATACAGATCTGTAGTTTTATAGATATAAGGGATACACATCTGTAGTTTTATAGATAGAATTGATACAGGTCTGTAGTTTTATAGATATAAGGGATACAGGTCTGTAGTTTTATAGATAGAAGGGATACAGGTCTGTAGTTTTATAGAAAGAAGGATACAGGTCTGTAGTTTTATAGATAGAAGGGATACAGCTCTGTAGTTTTATAGATAGAAGGGATACAGGTCTGTAGTTTTATAGATAGAAGTGATACAGCTCTGTAGTTTTATAGATAGAAGGGATACAGGTCGGTAGTTTTATAGAAAGAAGGGATAAAGGTATGTAGTTTTATAGAAAGAAGGGATACAGGTCTGTAGTTTTATAGATAGAAGGGGTACAGGACTGTAGTTTTATAGGGAGAAGGGATACAGGTCTGTAGTTTTATAGATAGAAGGGATACAGGTCTGTAGTTTTATAGAAAGGAAAGAAAGAAGGGATACAGGTCTGTAGTTTAATGATAGAAGGGATACAGGTCTGTAGTTTTATAGAAAGAAGGGATATAGGTCGGTAGTTTTATAGAAAGAAGGGATACAGGTCTGTAGTTTTATAGATAGAAGTGATACAGATCTGTAGTTTTATAGATATAAGGGATACAGGTCTGTAGTTTTATAGATAGAAGGGATACAGGTCTGTAGTTTTATAGAAAGGAAAGAAAGAAGGGATACAGGTCTGTAGTTTTATAGATAGAAGGGATACAGGTCTGTAGTTTTATAGATAGAAGGGATATAGGTCGGTAGTTTTATAGAAAGAAGGGATACAGGTCTGTAGTTTTATAGATAGAAGGGATACAGGTCTGTAGTTTTATAGATAGAAGGGATACAGGTCTGTAGTTTTATAGAAAGGAAAGAAAGAAGGGATACAGGTCTGTAGTTTTATAGATAGAAGGGATACAGGTCTGTAGTTTTATAGATAGAAGGGATATAGGTCGGTAGTTTTATAGAAAGAAGGGATACTGGTCTGTAGTTTTATAGATAGAAGGGATACAGGTCTGTAGTTTTATAGATAGAAGTGATACAGATCTGTAGTTTTATAGATATAAGGGATACAGGTCTGTAGTTTTATAGATAGAAGGGATACAGGTCTGTAGTTTTATAGAAAGGAAAGAAAGAAGGGATACAGGTCTGTAGTTTTATAGATAGAAGGGATACAGGTCTGTAGTTTTATAGATAGAAGGGATATAGGTCGGTAGTTTTATAGAAAGAAGGGATACAGGTCTGTAGTTTTATAGATAGAAGGGATACAGGTCCATAGTTTTATAGATAGAAGTGATACAGATCTGTAGTTTTATAGATATAAGGGATACAGGTCCATAGTTTTATAGATAGAAGTGATACAGGTCTGTAGTTTTATAGATATAAGGGATACAGGTCTGTAGTTTTATAGATAGAAGGGATACAGGTCTGTAGTTTTATAGATAGAAGGGATACAGCTCTGTAGTTTTATAGATAGAAGGGATACAGGTCTGTAGTTTTATAGATAAAAGGGATACAGGTCTGTAGTTTTATAGATAGAAGGGAAATAGGTCGGTAGTTTTATAGAAAGAAGGGATACAGGTCTGTAGTTTTATAGATAGAAGGGATACAGGTCTGTAGTTTTATAGATAGAAGTGATACAGATCTGTAGTTTTATAGATATAAGGGATACACGTCTGTAGTTTTATAGATAGAATTGATACAGGTCTGTAGTTTTATAGATATAAGGGATACAGGTCTGTAGTTTTATAGATAGAAGGGATACAGGTCTGTAGTTTTATAGAAAGAAGGATACAGGTCTGTAGTTTTATAGATAGAAGGGATACAGCTCTGTAGTTTTATAGATAGAAGGGATACAGGTCTGTAGTTTTATAGATAGAAGTGATACAGCTCTGTAGTTTTATAGATAGAAGGGATACAGGTCAGTAGTTTTATAGAAAGAAGGGATAAAGGTATGTAGTTTTATAGAAAGAAGGGATACAGGTCTGTAGTTTTATAGATAGAAGGGGTACAGGACTGTAGTTTTATAGGGAGAAGGGATACAGGTCTGTAGTTTTATAGATAGAAGGGATACAGGTCTGTAGTTTTATAGAAAGGAAAGAAAGAAGGGATACAGGTCTGTAGTTTAATGATAGAAGGGATACAGGTCTGTAGTTTTATAGAAAGAAGGGATACAGGTCCGTAGTTTTAGAGATAGAAGGGGTACAGGTCTGTAGTTTTATACAAGGAAGGGATACAGGTCTGTATTTTTATAGATAGAAGGGATACAGGTCTGTAGTTTTATAGAAAGAAGGGATACAGGTCTGTAGTTTTATAGGAAGAAAAGAAAGAAGGGATACAGGTCTGTAGTTTTATAGATAGAAGGGATACAGGTCTGTAGTTTTATAGAAAGGAAAGAAAGAAGGGATACAGGTCTGTAGTTTAATGATAGAAGGGATACAGGTCTGTAGTTTTATAGAAAGAAGGGATACAGTTCTGTAGTTTTATAGATAGAAGGGAAACAGTTCTGTAGTTTTATAGAAGGAAAATAAATAAGGGATACAGGTCTGTAGTTTTATAGAAAGAAGGGATACAGGTCACTCGTTTTATAGATAGAAGGGATACAGGTCTGTAGTTTTATAGATAGAAGGGATACAGGTCTGTAGTTTTATAGATAGAAGGGATATAGGTCGGTAGTTTTATAGAAAGAAGGGATACAGGTCTGTAGTTTTATAGATAGAAGTGATACAGATCTGTAGTTTTATAGATATAAGGGATACAGGTCTGTAGTTTTATAGATAGAAGGGATACAGGTCTGTAGTTTTATAGAAAGGAAAGAAAGAAGGGATACAGGTCTGTAGTTTTATAGATAGAAGGGATACAGGTCTGTAGTTTTATAGATAGAAGGGATATAGGTCGGTAGTTTTATAGAAAGAAGGGATACAGGTCTGTAGTTTTATAGATAGAAGGGATACAGGTCTGTAGTTTTATAGATAGAAGGGATACAGGTCTGTAGTTTTATAGAAAGGAAAGAAAGAAGGGATACAGGTCTGTAGTTTTATAGATAGAAGGGATACAGGTCTGTAGTTTTATAGATAGAAGGGATATAGGTCGGTAGTTTTATAGAAAGAAGGGATACTGGTCTGTAGTTTTATAGATAGAAGGGATACAGGTCTGTAGTTTTATAGATAGAAGTGATACAGATCTGTAGTTTTATAGATATAAGGGATACAGGTCTGTAGTTTTATAGATAGAAGGGATACAGGTCTGTAGTTTTATAGAAAGGAAAGAAAGAAGGGATACAGGTCTGTAGTTTTATAGATAGAAGGGATACAGGTCTGTAGTTTTATAGATAGAAGGGATATAGGTCGGTAGTTTTATAGAAAGAAGGGATACAGGTCTGTAGTTTTATAGATAGAAGGGATACAGGTCTGTAGTTTTATAGATAGAAGTGATACAGATCTGTAGTTTTATAGATATAAGGGATACAGGTCCATAGTTTTATAGATAGAAGTGATACAGGTCTGTAGTTTTATAGATATAAGGGATACAGGTCTGTAGTTTTATAGATAGAAGGGATACAGGTCTGTAGTTTTATAGATAGAAGGGATACAGCTCTGTAGTTTTATAGATAGAAGGGATACAGGTCTGTAGTTTTATAGATAGAAGTGATACAGCTCTGTAGTTTTATAGATAGAAGGGATACAGGTCTGTAGTTTTATAGAAAGAAGGGATAAAGGTCTGTAGTTTTATAGAAAGAAGGGATACAGGTCTGTAGTTTTATAGATAGAAGGGATACAGGTCTGTAGTTTTATAGATAGAAGTGATACAGATCTGTAGTTTTATAGATATAAGGGATACAGGTCTGTAGTTTTATAGATAGAAGTGATACAGGTCTGTAGTTTTATAGATAGAAGGGATACAGGTCTGTAGTTTTATAGAAAGGAAAGAAAGAAGGGATACAGGTCTGTAGTTTTATAGATAGAAGGGATACAGGTCTGTAGTTTTATAGATAGAAGGGAAATAGGTCGGTAGTTTTATAGAAAGAAGGGATACAGGTCTGTAGTTTTATAGATAGAAGGGATACAGGTCTGTAGTTTTATAGATAGAAGTGATACAGATCTGTAGTTTTATAGATATAAGGGATACACGTCTGTAGTTTTATAGATAGAATTGATACAGGTCTGTAGTTTTATAGATATAAGGGATACAGGTCTGTAGTTTTATAGATAGAAGGGATACAGGTCTGTAGTTTTATAGAAAGAAGGATACAGGTCTGTAGTTTTATAGATAGAAGGGATACAGCTCTGTAGTTTTATAGATAGAAGGGATACAGGTCTGTAGTTTTATAGATAGAAGTGATACAGCTCTGTAGTTTTATAGATAGAAGGGATACAGGTCGGTAGTTTTATAGAAAGAAGGGATAAAGGTATGTAGTTTTATAGAAAGAAGGGATACAGGTCTGTAGTTTTATAGATAGAAGGGGTACAGGACTGTAGTTTTATAGGGAGAAGGGATACAGGTCTGTAGTTTTATAGATAGAAGGGATACAGGTCTGTAGTTTTATAGAAAGGAAAGAAAGAAGGGATACAGGTCTGTAGTTTAATGATAGAAGGGATACAGGTCTGTAGTTTTATAGAAAGAAGGGATATAGGTCGGTAGTTTTATAGAAAGAAGGGATACAGGTCTGTAGTTTTATAGATAGAAGTGATACAGATCTGTAGTTTTATAGATATAAGGGATACAGGTCTGTAGTTTTATAGATAGAAGGGATACAGGTCTGTAGTTTTATAGAAAGGAAAGAAAGAAGGGATACAGGTCTGTAGTTTTATAGATAGAAGGGATACAGGTCTGTAGTTTTATAGATAGAAGGGATATAGGTCGGTAGTTTTATAGAAAGAAGGGATACAGGTCTGTAGTTTTATAGATAGAAGGGATACAGGTCTGTAGTTTTATAGATAGAAGGGATACAGGTCTGTAGTTTTATAGAAAGGAAAGAAAGAAGGGATACAGGTCTGTAGTTTTATAGATAGAAGGGATACAGGTCTGTAGTTTTATAGATAGAAGGGATATAGGTCGGTAGTTTTATAGAAAGAAGGGATACTGGTCTGTAGTTTTATAGATAGAAGGGATACAGGTCTGTAGTTTTATAGATAGAAGTGATACAGATCTGTAGTTTTATAGATATAAGGGATACAGGTCTGTAGTTTTATAGATAGAAGGGATACAGGTCTGTAGTTTTATAGAAAGGAAAGAAAGAAGGGATACAGGTCTGTAGTTTTATAGATAGAAGGGATACAGGTCTGTAGTTTTATAGATAGAAGGGATATAGGTCGGTAGTTTTATAGAAAGAAGGGATACAGGTCTGTAGTTTTATAGATAGAAGGGATACAGGTCCATAGTTTTATAGATAGAAGTGATACAGATCTGTAGTTTTATAGATATAAGGGATACAGGTCCATAGTTTTATAGATAGAAGTGATACAGGTCTGTAGTTTTATAGATATAAGGGATACAGGTCTGTAGTTTTATAGATAGAAGGGATACAGGTCTGTAGTTTTATAGATAGAAGGGATACAGCTCTGTAGTTTTATAGATAGAAGGGATACAGGTCTGTAGTTTTATAGATAAAAGGGATACAGGTCTGTAGTTTTATAGATAGAAGGGAAATAGGTCGGTAGTTTTATAGAAAGAAGGGATACAGGTCTGTAGTTTTATAGATAGAAGGGATACAGGTCTGTAGTTTTATAGATAGAAGTGATACAGATCTGTAGTTTTATAGATATAAGGGATACACGTCTGTAGTTTTATAGATAGAATTGATACAGGTCTGTAGTTTTATAGATATAAGGGATACAGGTCTGTAGTTTTATAGATAGAAGGGATACAGGTCTGTAGTTTTATAGAAAGAAGGATACAGGTCTGTAGTTTTATAGATAGAAGGGATACAGCTCTGTAGTTTTATAGATAGAAGGGATACAGGTCTGTAGTTTTATAGATAGAAGTGATACAGCTCTGTAGTTTTATAGATAGAAGGGATACAGGTCAGTAGTTTTATAGAAAGAAGGGATAAAGGTATGTAGTTTTATAGAAAGAAGGGATACAGGTCTGTAGTTTTATAGATAGAAGGGGTACAGGACTGTAGTTTTATAGGGAGAAGGGATACAGGTCTGTAGTTTTATAGATAGAAGGGATACAGGTCTGTAGTTTTATAGAAAGGAAAGAAAGAAGGGATACAGGTCTGTAGTTTAATGATAGAAGGGATACAGGTCTGTAGTTTTATAGAAAGAAGGGATACAGGTCCGTAGTTTTAGAGATAGAAGGGGTACAGGTCTGTAGTTTTATACAAGGAAGGGATACAGGTCTGTATTTTTATAGATAGAAGGGATACAGGTCTGTAGTTTTATAGAAAGAAGGGATACAGGTCTGTAGTTTTATAGGAAGAAAAGAAAGAAGGGATACAGGTCTGTAGTTTTATAGATAGAAGGGATACAGGTCTGTAGTTTTATAGAAAGGAAAGAAAGAAGGGATACAGGTCTGTAGTTTAATGATAGAAGGGATACAGGTCTGTAGTTTTATAGAAAGAAGGGATACAGTTCTGTAGTTTTATAGATAGAAGGGAAACAGTTCTGTAGTTTTATAGAAGGAAAATAAATAAGGGATACAGGTCTGTAGTTTTATAGAAAGAAGGGATACAGGTCACTCGTTTTATAGATAGAAGGGATACAGGTCTGTAGTTTTATAGATAGAAGGGATACAGGTCTGTAGTTTTATAGATAGAAGGGATATAGGTCGGTAGTTTTATAGAAAGAAGGGATACAGGTCTGTAGTTTTATAGATAGAAGTGATACAGATCTGTAGTTTTATAGATATAAGGGATACAGGTCTGTAGTTTTATAGATAGAAGGGATACAGGTCTGTAGTTTTATAGAAAGGAAAGAAAGAAGGGATACAGGTCTGTAGTTTTATAGATAGAAGGGATACAGGTCTGTAGTTTTATAGATAGAAGGGATATAGGTCGGTAGTTTTATAGAAAGAAGGGATACAGGTCTGTAGTTTTATAGATAGAAGGGATACAGGTCTGTAGTTTTATAGATAGAAGGGATACAGGTCTGTAGTTTTATAGAAAGGAAAGAAAGAAGGGATACAGGTCTGTAGTTTTATAGATAGAAGGGATACAGGTCTGTAGTTTTATAGATAGAAGGGATATAGGTCGGTAGTTTTATAGAAAGAAGGGATACTGGTCTGTAGTTTTATAGATAGAAGGGATACAGGTCTGTAGTTTTATAGATAGAAGTGATACAGATCTGTAGTTTTATAGATATAAGGGATACAGGTCCATAGTTTTATAGATAGAAGTGATACAGGTCTGTAGTTTTATAGATATAAGGGATACAGGTCTGTAGTTTTATAGATAGAAGGGATACAGGTCTGTAGTTTTATAGATAGAAGGGATACAGCTCTGTAGTTTTATAGATAGAAGGGATACAGGTCTGTAGTTTTATAGATAGAAGTGATACAGCTCTGTAGTTTTATAGATAGAAGGGATACAGGTCTGTAGTTTTATAGAAAGAAGGGATAAAGGTCTGTAGTTTTATAGAAAGAAGGGATACAGGTCTGTAGTTTTATAGATAGAAGGGATACAGGTCTGTAGTTTTATAGATAGAAGTGATACAGATCTGTAGTTTTATAGATATAAGGGATACAGGTCTGTAGTTTTATAGATAGAAGTGATACAGGTCTGTAGTTTTATAGATAGAAGGGATACAGGTCTGTAGTTTTATAGAAAGGAAAGAAAGAAGGGATACAGGTCTGTAGTTTTATAGATAGAAGGGATACAGGTCTGTAGTTTTATAGATAGAAGGGAAATAGGTCGGTAGTTTTATAGAAAGAAGGGATACAGGTCTGTAGTTTTATAGATAGAAGGGATACAGGTCTGTAGTTTTATAGATAGAAGTGATACAGATCTGTAGTTTTATAGATATAAGGGATACACGTCTGTAGTTTTATAGATAGAATTGATACAGGTCTGTAGTTTTATAGATATAAGGGATACAGGTCTGTAGTTTTATAGATAGAAGGGATACAGGTCTGTAGTTTTATAGAAAGAAGGATACAGGTCTGTAGTTTTATAGATAGAAGGGATACAGCTCTGTAGTTTTATAGATAGAAGGGATACAGGTCTGTAGTTTTATAGATAGAAGTGATACAGCTCTGTAGTTTTATAGATAGAAGGGATACAGGTCGGTAGTTTTATAGAAAGAAGGGATAAAGGTATGTAGTTTTATAGAAAGAAGGGATACAGGTCTGTAGTTTTATAGATAGAAGGGGTACAGGACTGTAGTTTTATAGGGAGAAGGGATACAGGTCTGTAGTTTTATAGATAGAAGGGATACAGGTCTGTAGTTTTATAGAAAGGAAAGAAAGAAGGGATACAGGTCTGTAGTTTAATGATAGAAGGGATACAGGTCTGTAGTTTTATAGAAAGAAGGGATATAGGTCGGTAGTTTTATAGAAAGAAGGGATACAGGTCTGTAGTTTTATAGATAGAAGTGATACAGATCTGTAGTTTTATAGATATAAGGGATACAGGTCTGTAGTTTTATAGATAGAAGGGATACAGGTCTGTAGTTTTATAGAAAGGAAAGAAAGAAGGGATACAGGTCTGTAGTTTTATAGATAGAAGGGATACAGGTCTGTAGTTTTATAGATAGAAGGGATATAGGTCGGTAGTTTTATAGAAAGAAGGGATACAGGTCTGTAGTTTTATAGATAGAAGGGATACAGGTCTGTAGTTTTATAGATAGAAGGGATACAGGTCTGTAGTTTTATAGAAAGGAAAGAAAGAAGGGATACAGGTCTGTAGTTTTATAGATAGAAGGGATACAGGTCTGTAGTTTTATAGATAGAAGGGATATAGGTCGGTAGTTTTATAGAAAGAAGGGATACTGGTCTGTAGTTTTATAGATAGAAGGGATACAGGTCTGTAGTTTTATAGATAGAAGTGATACAGATCTGTAGTTTTATAGATATAAGGGATACAGGTCTGTAGTTTTATAGATAGAAGGGATACAGGTCTGTAGTTTTATAGAAAGGAAAGAAAGAAGGGATACAGGTCTGTAGTTTTATAGATAGAAGGGATACAGGTCTGTAGTTTTATAGATAGAAGGGATATAGGTCGGTAGTTTTATAGAAAGAAGGGATACAGGTCTGTAGTTTTATAGATAGAAGGGATACAGGTCCATAGTTTTATAGATAGAAGTGATACAGATCTGTAGTTTTATAGATATAAGGGATACAGGTCCATAGTTTTATAGATAGAAGTGATACAGGTCTGTAGTTTTATAGATATAAGGGATACAGGTCTGTAGTTTTATAGATAGAAGGGATACAGGTCTGTAGTTTTATAGATAGAAGGGATACAGCTCTGTAGTTTTATAGATAGAAGGGATACAGGTCTGTAGTTTTATAGATAAAAGGGATACAGGTCTGTAGTTTTATAGATAGAAGGGAAATAGGTCGGTAGTTTTATAGAAAGAAGGGATACAGGTCTGTAGTTTTATAGATAGAAGGGATACAGGTCTGTAGTTTTATAGATAGAAGTGATACAGATCTGTAGTTTTATAGATATAAGGGATACACGTCTGTAGTTTTATAGATAGAATTGATACAGGTCTGTAGTTTTATAGATATAAGGGATACAGGTCTGTAGTTTTATAGATAGAAGGGATACAGGTCTGTAGTTTTATAGAAAGAAGGATACAGGTCTGTAGTTTTATAGATAGAAGGGATACAGCTCTGTAGTTTTATAGATAGAAGGGATACAGGTCTGTAGTTTTATAGATAGAAGTGATACAGCTCTGTAGTTTTATAGATAGAAGGGATACAGGTCAGTAGTTTTATAGAAAGAAGGGATAAAGGTATGTAGTTTTATAGAAAGAAGGGATACAGGTCTGTAGTTTTATAGATAGAAGGGGTACAGGACTGTAGTTTTATAGGGAGAAGGGATACAGGTCTGTAGTTTTATAGATAGAAGGGATACAGGTCTGTAGTTTTATAGAAAGGAAAGAAAGAAGGGATACAGGTCTGTAGTTTAATGATAGAAGGGATACAGGTCTGTAGTTTTATAGAAAGAAGGGATACAGGTCCGTAGTTTTAGAGATAGAAGGGGTACAGGTCTGTAGTTTTATACAAGGAAGGGATACAGGTCTGTATTTTTATAGATAGAAGGGATACAGGTCTGTAGTTTTATAGAAAGAAGGGATACAGGTCTGTAGTTTTATAGGAAGAAAAGAAAGAAGGGATACAGGTCTGTAGTTTTATAGATAGAAGGGATACAGGTCTGTAGTTTTATAGAAAGGAAAGAAAGAAGGGATACAGGTCTGTAGTTTAATGATAGAAGGGATACAGGTCTGTAGTTTTATAGAAAGAAGGGATACAGTTCTGTAGTTTTATAGATAGAAGGGAAACAGTTCTGTAGTTTTATAGAAGGAAAATAAATAAGGGATACAGGTCTGTAGTTTTATAGAAAGAAGGGATACAGGTCACTCGTTTTATAGATAGAAGGGATACAGGTCTGTAGTTTTATAGATAGAAGGGATACAGGTCTGTAGTTTTATAGATAGAAGGGATATAGGTCGGTAGTTTTATAGAAAGAAGGGATACAGGTCTGTAGTTTTATAGATAGAAGTGATACAGATCTGTAGTTTTATAGATATAAGGGATACAGGTCTGTAGTTTTATAGATAGAAGGGATACAGGTCTGTAGTTTTATAGAAAGGAAAGAAAGAAGGGATACAGGTCTGTAGTTTTATAGATAGAAGGGATACAGGTCTGTAGTTTTATAGATAGAAGGGATATAGGTCGGTAGTTTTATAGAAAGAAGGGATACAGGTCTGTAGTTTTATAGATAGAAGGGATACAGGTCTGTAGTTTTATAGATAGAAGGGATACAGGTCTGTAGTTTTATAGAAAGGAAAGAAAGAAGGGATACAGGTCTGTAGTTTTATAGATAGAAGGGATACAGGTCTGTAGTTTTATAGATAGAAGGGATATAGGTCGGTAGTTTTATAGAAAGAAGGGATACTGGTCTGTAGTTTTATAGATAGAAGGGATACAGGTCTGTAGTTTTATAGATAGAAGTGATACAGATCTGTAGTTTTATAGATATAAGGGATACAGGTCTGTAGTTTTATAGATAGAAGGGATACAGGTCTGTAGTTTCATAGAAAGGAAAGAAAGAAGGGATACAGGTCTGTAGTTTTATAGATAGAAGGGATACAGGTCTGTAGTTTTATAGATAGAAGGGATATAGGTCGGTAGTTTTATAGAAAGAAGGGATACAGGTCTGTAGTTTTATAGATAGAAGGGATACAGGTCTGTAGTTTTATAGATAGAAGTGATACAGATCTGTAGTTTTATAGATATAAGGGATACAGGTCCATAGTTTTATAGATAGAAGTGATACAGGTCTGTAGTTTTATAGATATAAGGGATACAGGTCTGTAGTTTTATAGATAGAAGGGATACAGGTCTGTAGTTTTATAGATAGAAGGGATACAGCTCTGTAGTTTTATAGATAGAAGGGATACAGGTCTGTAGTTTTATAGATAGAAGTGATACAGCTCTGTAGTTTTATAGATAGAAGGGATACAGGTCTGTAGTTTTATTTGAAAGAAGGGATAAAGGTCTGTAGTTTTATAGAAAGAAGGGATACAGGTCTGTAGTTTTATAGATAGAAGGGATACAGGTCTGTAGTTTTATAGATAGAAGTGATACAGATCTGTAGTTTTATAGATATAAGGGATACAGGTCTGTAGTTTTATAGATAGAAGTGATACAGGTCTGTAGTTTTATAGATAGAAGGGATACAGGTCTGTAGTTTTATAGAAAGGAAAGAAAGAAGGGATACAGGTCTGTAGTTTTATAGATAGAAGGGATACAGGTCTGTAGTTTTATAGAAAGAAGGGATACAGGTCTGTAGTTTTATAGGAAGAAAAGAAAGAAGGGATACAGGTCTGTAGTTTTATAGATAGAAGGGATACAGGTCGGTAGTTTTATAGAAAGAAGGGATACAGGTCTGTAGTTTTATAGATAGAAGGGATATAGGTCTGTAGTTTTATAGATAGAAGTGATACAGGTCTGTAGTTTTATAGATAGAAGGGATACAGGTTGGTAGTTTTATAGAAAGAAGTGATACAGGTCTGTAGTTTTATAGATAGAAGGGGTACAGGTCTGTAGTTTTTTAGGGAGAAGGGATACAGGTCTGTAGTTTTATAGATAGAAGGGAAACAGGTCTGTAGTTTTATAGAAAGGAAAGAAAGAAGGGATACAGGTCTGTAGTTTAATGATAGAAGGGATACAGGTCTGTAGTTTTATAGAAAGAAGGGATACAGGTCTGTAGTTTTATAGATAGAAGGGAAACAGGTCTGTAGTTTTATAGAAGGAAAATAAATAAGGGATACAGGTCTGTAGTTGTATAGAAAGAAGGGATACAGGTCACTCGTTTTATAGATAGAAGGGATACAGGTCTGTAGTTTTATAGATAGAAGGGATACAGGTCTGTAGTTTTATAGATAGAAGGGATATAGGTCGGTAGTTTTATAGAAAGAAGGGATACAGGTCTGTAGTTTTATAGATAGAAGGGATACAGGTCTGTAGTTTTATAGATAGAAGTGATACAGATCTGTAGTTTTATAGATATAAGGGATACAGGTCTGTAGTTTTATAGATAGAAGTGATACAGGTCTGTAGTTTTATAGATAGAAGGGATACAGGTCTGTAGTTTTATAGAAAGGAAAGAAAGAAGGGATACACGTCTGTAGTTTTATAGATAGAAGGGATACAGGTCTGTAGTTTTATAGATAGAAGGGATATAGGTCGGTAGTTTTATAGAAAGAAGGGATACAGGTCTGTAGTTTTATAGATAGAAGGGATACAGGTCTGTAGTTTTATAGATAGAAGTGATACAGATCTGTAGTTTTATAGATATAAGGGATACACGTCTGTAGTTTTATAGATAGAATTGATACAGGTCTGTAGTTTTATAGATATAAGGGATACAGGTCTGTAGTTTTATAGATAGAAGGGATACAGGTCTGTAGTTTTATAGAAAGAAGGATACAGGTCTGTAGTTTTATAGATAGAAGGGATACAGCTCTGTAGTTTTATAGATAGAAGGGATACAGGTCTGTAGTTTTATAGATAGAAGTGATACAGCTCTGTAGTTTTATAGATAGAAGGGATACAGGTCGGTAGTTTTATAGAAAGAAGGGATAAAGGTATGTAGTTTTATAGAAAGAAGGGATACAGGTCTGTAGTTTTATAGATAGAAGGGGTACAGGACTGTAGTTTTATAGGGAGAACGGATACAGATCTGTAGTTTTATAGATAGAAGGGATACAGGTCTGTAGTTTTATAGAAAGGAAAGAAAGAAGGGATACAGGTCTGTAGTTTTATAGAAAGAAGGGATACAGGTCTGTAGTTTTATAGAAAGAAGGGATACAGGTCCGTAGTTTTAGAGATAGAAGGGGTACTGGTCTGTAGTTTTATACAAGGAAGGGATACAGGTCTGTAGTTTTATAGATAGAAGGGATACAGGTCTGTAGTTTTATAGAAAGGAAAGAAAGAAGGGATACAGGTCTGTAGTTTAATGATAGAAGGGATACAGGTCTGTAGTTTTATAGAAAGAAGGGATACAGGTCTGTAGTTTTATAGATAGAAGGGAAACAGTTCTGTAGTTTTATAGAAGGAAAATAAATAAGGGATACAGGTCAGTAGTTTTATAGATAGAAGGGATACAGGTCTGTAGTTTTATAGATAGAAGGGATATAGGTCGGTAGTTTTATAGAAAGAAGGGATACAGGTCTGTAGTTTTATAGATAGAAGGGATACAGGTCTGTAGTTTTATAGATAGAAGTGATACAGATCTGTAGTTTTATAGATATAAGGGATACAGGTCTGTAATTTTATAGATAGAAGGGATACAGGTCTGTAGTTTTATAGAAAGGAAAGAAAGAAGGGATACAGGTCTGTAGTTTTATAGATAGAAGGGATACAGGTCTGTAGTTTTATAGATAGAAGCGATATAGGTCGGTAGTTTTATAGAAAGAAGGGATACAGGTCTGTAGTTTTATAGATAGAAGGGATACAGGTCTGTAGTTTTATAGATAGAAGTGATACAGATCTGTAGTTTTATAGATATAAGGGATACAGGTCTGTAGTTTTATAGATAGAAGTGATACAGGTCTGTAGTTTTATAGATATAAGGGATACAGGTCTGTAGTTTTATAGATAGAAGGGATACAGGTCTGTAGTTTTATAGAAAGAAGGATACAGGTCTGTAGTTTTATAGATATAAGGGATACAGGTCTGTAGTTTTATAGATAGAAGGGATACAGGTCTGTAGTTTTATAGAAAGGAAAGAAAGAAGGGATACAGGTCTGTAGTTTTATAGATAGAAGGGATACAGGTCTGTAGTTTTATAGATAGAAGGGATACAGGTCTGTAGTTTTATAGATAGAAGGGATACAGGTCTGTAGTTTTATAGAAAGGAAAGAAAGAAGGGATACAGGTCTGTAGTTTTATAGATAGAAGGGATACAGGTCTGTAGTTTTATAGATAGAAGGGATATAGGTCGGTAGTTTTATAGAAAGAAGGGATACAGGTCTGTAGTTTTATAGATAGAAGGGATACAGGTCTGTAGTTTTATAGATAGAAGGGATACAGGTCTGTAGTTTTATAGAAAGGAAAGAAAGAAGGGATACAGGTCTGTAGTTTTATAGATAGAAGGGATACAGGTCTGTAGTTTTATAGATAGAAGGGATATAGGTCGGTAGTTTTATAGAAAGAAGGGATACTGGTCTGTAGTTTTATAGATAGAAAGGATACAGGTCTGTAGTTTTATAGATAGAAGTGATACAGATCTGTAGTTTTATAGATATAAGGGATACAGGTCTGTAGTTTTATAGATAGAAGGGATACAGGTCTGTAGTTTTATAGAAAGGAAAGAAAGAAGGGATACAGGTCTGTAGTTTTATAGATAGAAGGGATACAGGTCTGTAGTTTTATAGATAGAAGGGATATAGGTCGGTAGTTTTATAGAAAGAAGGGATACAGGTCTGTAGTTTTATAGATAGAAGGGATACAGGTCTGTAGTTTTATAGATAGAAGTGATACAGATCTGTAGTTTTATAGATATAAGGGATACAGGTCCATAGTTTTATAGATAGAAGTGATACAGGTCTGTAGTTTTATAGATATAAGGGATACAGGTCTGTAGTTTTATAGATAGAAGGGATACAGGTCTGTAGTTTTATAGATAGAAGGGATACAGCTCTGTAGTTTTATAGATAGAAGGGATACAGGTCTGTAGTTTTATAGATAGAAGTGATACAGCTCTGTAGTTTTATAGATAGAAGGGATACAGGTCTGTAGTTTTATAGAAAGAAGGGATAAAGGTCTGTAGTTTTATAGAAAGAAGGGATACAGGTCTGTAGTTTTATAGATAGAAGGGATACAGGTCTGTAGTTTTATAGATAGAAGTGATACAGATCTGTAGTTTTATAGATATAAGGGATACAGGTCTGTAGTTTTATAGATAGAAGTGATACAGGTCTGTAGTTTTATAGATAGAAGGGATACAGGTCTGTAGTTTTATAGAAAGGAAAGAAAGAAGGGATACAGGTCTGTAGTTTTATAGATAGAAGGGATACAGGTCTGTAGTTTTATAGAAAGAAGGGATACAGGTCTGTAGTTTTATAGGAAGAAAAGAAAGAAGGGATACAGGTCTGTAGTTTTATAGATAGAAGGGATACAGGTCGGTAGTTTTATAGAAAGAAGGGATACAGGTCTGTAGTTTTATAGATAGAAGGGATATAGGTCTGTAGTTTTATAGATAGAAGTGATACAGGTCTGTAGTTTTATAGATAGAAGGGATACAGGTTGGTAGTTTTATAGAAAGAAGTGATACAGGTCTGTAGTTTTATAGATAGAAGGGGTACAGGTCTGTAGTTTTTTAGGGAGAAGGGATACAGGTCTGTAGTTTTATAGATAGAAGGGATACAGGTCTGTAGTTTTATAGAAAGGAAAGAAAGAAGGGATACAGGTCTGTAGTTTAATGATAGAAGGGATACAGGTCTGTAGTTTTATAGAAAGAAAGGATACAGGTCTGTAGTTTTATAGATAGAAGGGAAACAGGTCTGTAGTTTTATAGAAGGAAAATAAATAAGGGATACAGGTCTGTAGTTGTATAGAAAGAAGGGATACAGGTCACTCGTTTTATAGATAGAAGGGATACAGGTCTGTAGTTTTATAGATAGAAGGGATACAGGTCTGTAGTTTTATAGATAGAAGGGATATAGGTCGGTAGTTTTATAGAAAGAAGGGATACAGGTCTGTAGTTTTATAGATAGAAGGGATACAGCTCTGTAGTTTTATAGATAGAAGTGATACAGATCTGTAGTTTTATAGATATAAGGGATACAGGTCTGTAGTTTTATAGATAGAAGTGATACAGGTCTGTAGTTTTATAGATAGAAGGGATACAGGTCTGTAGTTTTATAGAAAGGAAAGAAAGAAGGGATACACGTCTGTAGTTTTATAGATAGAAGGGATACAGGTCTGTAGTTTTATAGATAGAAGGGATATAGGTCGGTAGTTTTATAGAAAGAAGGGATACAGGTCTGTAGTTTTATAGATAGAAGGGATACAGGTCTGTAGTTTTATAGATAGAAGTGATACAGATCTGTAGTTTTATAGATATAAGGGATACACGTCTGTAGTTTTATAGATAGAATTGATACAGGTCTGTAGTTTTATAGATATAAGGGATACAGGTCTGTAGTTTTATAGATAGAAGGGATACAGGTCTGTAGTTTTATAGAAAGAAGGATACAGGTCTGTAGTTTTATAGATAGAAGGGATACAGCTCTGTAGTTTTATAGATAGAAGGGATACAGGTCTGTAGTTTTATAGATAGAAGTGATACAGCTCTGTAGTTTTATAGATAGAAGGGATACAGGTCGGTAGTTTTATAGAAAGAAGGGATAAAGGTATGTAGTTTTATAGAAAGAAGGGATACAGGTCTGTAGTTTTATAGATAGAAGGGGTACAGGACTGTAGTTTTATAGGGAGAACGGATACAGGTCTGTAGTTTTATAGATAGAAGGGATACAGGTCTGTAGTTTTATAGAAAGGAAAGAAAGAAGGGATACAGGTCTGTAGTTTTATAGAAAGAAGGGATACAGGTCTGTAGTTTTATAGAAAGAAGGGATACAGGTCCGTAGTTTTAGAGATAGAAGGGGTACAGGTCTGTAGTTTTATACAAGGAAGGGATACAGGTCTGTAGTTTTATAGATAGAAGGGATACAGGTCTGTAGTTTTATAGAAAGAAGGGATACAGGTCTGTAGTTTTATAGGAAGAAAAGAAAGAAGGGATACAGGTCTGTAGTTTTAAAGATAGAAGGGATACAGGTCTGTAGTTTTATAGAAAGGAAAGAAAGAAGGGATACAGGTCTGTAGTTTTATAGATAGAAGGGATACAGGTCTGTAGTTTTATAGATAGAAGCGATATAGGTCGGTAGTTTTATAGAAAGAAGGGATACAGGTCTGTAGTTTTATAGATAGAAGGGATACAGGTCTGTAGTTTTATAGATAGAAGTGATACAGATCTGTAGTTTTATAGATATAAGGGATACAGGTCTGTAGTTTTATAGATAGAAGGATACAGGTCTGTAGTTTTATAGATAGAAGGGATACAGCTCTGTAGTTTTATAGATAGAAGGGATACAGGTCTGTAGTTTTATAGATAGAAGTGATACAGCTCTGTAGTTTTATAGATAGAAGGGATACAGGTCGGTAGTTTTATAGAAAGAAGGGATAAAGGTCTGTAGTTTTATAGAAAGAAGGGATACAGGTCTGTAGTTTTATAGATAGAAGGGATACAGGTCTGTAGTTTTATAGATAGAAGTGATACAGATCTGTAGTTTTATAGATATAAGGGATACAGGTCTGTAGTTTTATAGAAAGAAGGGATACAGGTCTGTAGTTTTATAGATAGAAGGGATACAGGTCTGTAGTTTTATAGATAGAAGTGATACAGATCTGTAGTTTTATAGATATAAGGGATACAGGTCTGTAGTTTTATAGATAGAAGTGATACATGTCTGTAGTTTTATAGATAGAAGGGATACAGGTCTGTAGTTTTATAGAAAGGAAAGAAAGAAGGGATACAGGTCTGTAGTTTTATAGATAGAAGGGATACAGGTCTGTAGTTTTATAGATAGAAGGGATATAGGTCGGTAGTTTTATAGAAAGAAGGGATACAGGTCTGTAGTTTTATAGATAGAAGGGATACAGGTCTGTAGTTTTATAGATAGAAGTGATACAGATCTGTAGTTTTATAGATATAAGGGATACAGGTCTGTAGTTTTATAGATAGAAGTGATACAGGTCTGTAGTTTTATAGATAGAAGGGATACAGGTCGGTAGTTTTATAGAAAGAAGGGATACAGGTCCGTAGTTTTATAGATAGAAGGGGTACAGGTCTGTAGTTTTATAGGAAGAAGGGATACAGGTCTGTAGTTTTATAGATAGCAGGCATACAGGTCTGTAGTTTTATAGGAAGAAAAGAAAGAAGGGATACAGGTCTGTAGTTTTATAGATAGAAGGGATACAGGTCTGTAGTTTTATAGAAAGAAGGGATACAGGTCTGTAGTTTTATAGGAAGAAAAGAAAGAAGGGATACAAGTCTGTAGTTTTATAGATAGAAGGGATACAGGTCTGTAGTTTTATAGAAAGAAGGATACAGGTCTGTAGTTTTATAGATAGAAGGGATACAGGTCTGTAGTTTTATAGATAGAAGGGATACAGGTCTGTAGTTTTATAGATAGAAGGGATATAGGTCGGTAGTTTTATAGAAAGAAGTGATACAGGTCTGTAGTTTTATAGATAGAAGGGGAACAGGTCTGTAGTTTTATAGGGAGAAGGGATACAGGTCTGTAGTTTTATAGATAGAAGGGATACAGGTCTGTAGTTTTATAGGAAGAAAAGAAAGAAGGGATACAGGTCTGTAGTTTTATAGATAGAAGGGATACAGGTCGGTAGTTTTATAGAAAGAAGGGATAAAGGTCTGTAGTTTTATAGAAAGAAGGGATACAGGTCTGTAGTTTTATAGATAGAAAGGGTACAGGACTTTAGTTTTATAGGTAGAAAGGATACAGGTCTGTAGTTTTATAGATAGAAGGGATACAGGTCGGTAGTTTTATAGAAAGAAGGGATACAGGTCCGTAGTTTTATAGATAGAAGGGGTACAGGTCTGTAGTTTTATAGGAAGAAGGGATACAGGTATGTAGTTTTATAGATAGCAGGCATACAGGTCTGTAGTTTTATAGGAAGAAAAGAAAGAAGGGATACAGGTCTGTAGTTTTATAGATTGAAGGGATACAGGTCTGTAGTTTTATAGAAAGAAGGGATACAGGTCTGTAGTTTTATAGGAAGAAAAGAAAGAAGGGATACAGGTCTGTAGTTTTATAGATAGAAGGGATACAAGTCGGTAGTTTTATAGAAAGAAGGGATACAGGTCTGTAGTTTTATAGATAGAAGGGATATAGGTCTGTAGTTTTATAGATAGAAGTGATACAGGTCTGTAGTTTTATAGATAGAAGGGATACAGGTCGGTAGTTTTATAGAAAGAAGTGATACAGGTCTGTAGTTTTATAGATAGAAGGGGTACAGGTCTGTAGTTTTTTAGGGAGAAGGGATACAGGTCTGTAGTTTTATAGATAGAAGGGATACAGGTCTGTAGTTTTATAGAAAGGAAAGAAAGAAGGGATACAGGTCTGTAGTTTAATGATAGAAGGGATACAGGTCTGTAGTTTTATAGAAAGAAGGGATACAGGTCTGTAGTTTTATAGATAGAAGGGAAACAGGTCTGTAGTTTTATAGAAGGAAAAATAAATAAGGGATACAGGTCTGTAGTTTTATAGAAAGAAGGGATACAGGTCACTCGTTTTATAGATAGAAGGGATACAGGTCTGTAGTTTTATAGATAGAAGGGATACAGGTCTGTAGTTTTATAGATAGAAGGGATATAGGTCGGTAGTTTTATAGAAAGAAGGGATACAGGTCTGTAGTTTTATAGATAGAAGGGATACAGGTCTGTAGTTTTATAGATAGAAGTGATACAGATCTGTAGTTTTATAGATATAAGGGATACAGGTCTGTAGTTTTATAGATAGAAGTGATACAGGTCTGTAGTTTTATAGATAGAAGGGATACAGGTCTGTAGTTTTGTAGAAAGGAAAGAAAGAAGGGATACAGGTCTGTAGTTATATAGATAGAAGGGATACAGGTCTGTAGTTTTATAGATAGAAGGGATATAGGTCGGTAGTTTTATAGAAAGAAGGGATACAGGTCTGTAGTTTTATAGATAGAAGGGATACAGGTCTGTAGTTTTATAGATAGAAGTGATACAGATCTGTAGTTTTATAGATATAAGGGATACAGGTCTGTAGTTTTATAGATAGAAGTGATACAGGTCTGTAGTTTTATAGATAGAAGGGATACAGGTCGGTAGTTTTATAGAAAGAAGGGATACAGGTCCGTAGTTTTATAGATAGAAGGGGTACAGGTCTGTAGTTTTATAGGAAGAAGGGATACAGGTCTGTAGTTTTATAGATAGCAGGCATACAGGTCTGTAGTTTTATAGGAAGAAAAGAAAGAAGGGATACAGGTCTGTAGTTTTATAGATAGAAGGGATACAGGTCTGTAGTTTTATAGAAAGAAGGGATACAGGTCTGTAGTTTTATAGGAAGAAAAGAAAGAAGGGATACAGGTCTGTAGTTTTATAGATAGAAGGGATACAGGTCTGTAGTTTTATAGAAAGAACGATACAGGTCTGTAGTTTTATAGATAGAAGGGATACAGGTCTGTAGTTTTATAGAAAGAAGGGATACAGGTCTGTAGTTTTATAGATAGAAGGGATATAGGTCTGTAGTTTTATAGATAGAAGTGATACAGGTCTGTAGTTTTATAGATAGAAGGGATACAGGTCGGTAGTTTTATAGAAAGAAGTGATACAGGTCTGTAGTTTTATAGATAGAAGGGGTACAGGTCTGTAGTTTTTTAGGGAGAAGGGATACAGGTCTGTAGTTTTATAGATAGAAGGGATACAGGTCAGTAGTTTTATAGAAAGAAGGGATACAGGTCTGTAGTTTTATAGATAGAAGGGATATAGGTCTGTAGTTTTATAGATAGAAGTGATACAGGTCTGTAGTTTTATAGATAGAAGGGATACAGGTTGGTAGTTTTATAGAAAGAAGTGATACAGGTCTGTAGTTTTATAGATAGAAGGGGTACAGGTCTGTAGTTTTTTAGGGAGAAGGGATACAGGTCTGTAGTTTTATAGATAGAAGGGATACAGGTCTGTAGTTTTATAGAAAGGAAAGAAAGAAGGGATACAGGTCTGTAGTTTAATGATAGAAGGGATACAGGTCTGTAGTTTAATGATAGAAGGGATACAGGTCTGTAGTTTTATAGATAGAAGTGATACAGGTCTGTAGTTTTATAGATAGATGGGATACAGGTCTGTAGTTTTATAGGAAGAAATGAAAGAAGGGATACAGGTCTCTAGTTTTATACGAAGAAAAGAAAGAAGGGATACAGGTCTGTCGTTTTATAGATAGAAGGGATACAGGTCTGTAGTTTTATAGAAAGAAGGGATACAGGTCTGTAGTTTTATGGAAATAAAAGAAAGAAGGGATACAGGTCTGTAGTTTTATAGAAAGAAAATAAATAAGGGATACAGGTCTGTAGTTTTATAGAAAGAATGGATTCAGGTCTGTAGTTTTATAGAAAGAAGGGATACAGGTCTGTAGTTTTATAGATAGAAGGGATATAGGTCGGTAGTTTTATAGAAAGAACGGATACAGGTCTGTATTTTATAGACAGGAGGGATACAGGTCTGTAGTTTTATAGAAAGAAGGGATACAGGTCTGTAGTTTTATAGAAATAAGGGATACAGGTCTGTAGTTTTATAGATAGAAGGGGTACAGGTCTGTAGTTTTATAGGAAGAAGGGATACAGGTCTGTAGTTTTATAGGAAGAAATGAAAGAAGGGATACAGGTCTGTAGTTTTATAGGAATAAAAGAAAGAAGGGATACAGGTCTGTAGTTTTATAGATAGAAGTGATACAGATCTGTAGTTTTATAGATAGAAGGGATACAGGTCTGTAGTTTTATAGAAAGGAAAGAAAGAAGGGATACAGGTCTGTAGTTTTATAGATAGAAGGGGTACAGGTCTGTAGTTTTATAGGAAGAAGGGATACAGGTATGTAGTTTTATAGATAGCAGGCATACAGGTCTGTAGTTTTATAGGAAGAAAAGAAAGAAGGGATACAGGTCTGTAGTTTTATAGATTGAAGGGATACAGGTCTGTAGTTTTATAGAAAGAAGGGATACAGGTCTGTAGTTTTATAGGAAGAAAAGAAAGAAGGGATACAGGTCTGTAGTTTTATAGATAGAAGGGATACAAGTCGGTAGTTTTATAGAAAGAAGGGATACAGGTCTGTAGTTTTATAGATAGAAGGGATATAGGTCTGTAGTTTTATAGATAGAAGTGATACAGGTCTGTAGTTTTATAGATAGAAGGGATACAGGTCGGTAGTTTTATAGAAAGAAGTGATACAGGTCTGTAGTTTTATAGATAGAAGGGGTACAGGTCTGTAGTTTTTTAGGGAGAAGGGATACAGGTCTGTAGTTTTATAGATAGAAGGGATACAGGTCTGTAGTTTTATAGAAAGGAAAGAAAGAAGGGATACAGGTCTGTAGTTTAATGATAGAAGGGATACAGGTCTGTAGTTTTATAGAAAGAAGGGATACAGGTCTGTAGTTTTATAGATAGAAGGGAAACAGGTCTGTAGTTTTATAGAAGGAAAAATAAATAAGGGATACAGGTCTGTAGTTTTATAGAAAGAAGGGATACAGGTCACTCGTTTTATAGATAGAAGGGATACAGGTCTGTAGTTTTATAGATAGAAGGGATACAGGTCTGTAGTTTTATAGATAGAAGGGATATAGGTCGGTAGTTTTATAGAAAGAAGGGATACAGGTCTGTAGTTTTATAGATAGAAGGGATACAGGTCTGTAGTTTTATAGATAGAAGTGATACAGATCTGTAGTTTTATAGATATAAGGGATACAGGTCTGTAGTTTTATAGATAGAAGTGATACAGGTCTGTAGTTTTATAGATAGAAGGGATACAGGTCTGTAGTTTTATAGAAAGGAAAGAAAGAAGGGATACAGGTCTGTAGTTATATAGATAGAAGGGATACAGGTCTGTAGTTTTATAGATAGAAGGGATATAGGTCGGTAGTTTTATAGAAAGAAGGGATACAGGTCTGTAGTTTTATAGATAGAAGGGATACAGGTCTGTAGTTTTATAGATAGAAGTGATACAGATCTGTAGTTTTATAGATATAAGGGATACAGGTCTGTAGTTTTATAGATAGAAGTGATACAGGTCTGTAGTTTTATAGATAGAAGGGATACAGGTCGGTAGTTTTATAGAAAGAAGGGATACAGGTCCGTAGTTTTATAGATAGAAGGGGTACAGGTCTGTAGTTTTATAGGAAGAAGGGATACAGGTCTGTAGTTTTATAGATAGCAGGCATACAGGTCTGTAGTTTTATAGGAAGAAAAGAAAGAAGGGATACAGGTCTGTAGTTTTATAGATAGAAGGGATACAGGTCTGTAGTTTTATAGAAAGAAGGGATACAGGTCTGTAGTTTTATAGGAAGAAAAGAAAGAAGGGATACAGGTCTGTAGTTTTATAGATAGAAGGGATACAGGTCTGTAGTTTTATAGAAAGAACGATACAGGTCTGTAGTTTTATAGATAGAAGGGATACAGGTCTGTAGTTTTATAGAAAGAAGGGATACAGGTCTGTAGTTTTATAGATAGAAGGGATATAGGTCTGTAGTTTTATAGATAGAAGTGATACAGGTCTGTAGTTTTATAGATAGAAGGGATACAGGTCGGTAGTTTTATAGAAAGAAGTGATACAGGTCTGTAGTTTTATAGATAGAAGGGGTACAGGTCTGTAGTTTTTTAGGGAGAAGGGATACAGGTCTGTAGTTTTATAGATAGAAGGGATACAGGTCAGTAGTTTTATAGAAAGAAGGGATACAGGTCTGTAGTTTTATAGATAGAAGGGATATAGGTCTGTAGTTTTATAGATAGAAGTGATACAGGTCTGTAGTTTTATAGATAGAAGGGATACAGGTTGGTAGTTTTATAGAAAGAAGTGATACAGGTCTGTAGTTTTATAGATAGAAGGGGTACAGGTCTGTAGTTTTTTAGGGAGAAGGGATACAGGTCTGTAGTTTTATAGATAGAAGGGATACAGGTCTGTAGTTTTATAGAAAGGAAAGAAAGAAGGGATACAGGTCTGTAGTTTAATGATAGAAGGGATACAGGTCTGTAGTTTAATGATAGAAGGGATACAGGTCTGTAGTTTTATAGATAGAAGTGATACAGGTCTGTAGTTTTATAGATAGATGGGATACAGGTCTGTAGTTTTATAGGAAGAAATGAAAGAAGGGATACAGGTCTCTAGTTTTATACGAAGAAAAGAAAGAAGGGATACAGGTCTGTCGTTTTATAGATAGAAGGGATACAGGTCTGTAGTTTTATAGAAAGAAGGGATACAGGTCTGTAGTTTTATGGAAATAAAAGAAAGAAGGGATACAGGTCTGTAGTTTTATAGAAAGAAAATAAATAAGGGATACAGGTCTGTAGTTTTATAGAAAGAATGGATTCAGGTCTGTAGTTTTATAGAAAGAAGGGATACAGGTCTGTAGTTTTATAGATAGAAGGGATATAGGTCGGTAGTTTTATAGAAAGAACGGATACAGGTCTGTATTTTATAGACAGGAGGGATACAGGTCTGTAGTTTTATAGAAAGAAGGGATACAGGTCTGTAGTTTTATAGAAATAAGGGATACAGGTCTGTAGTTTTATAGATAGAAGGGGTACAGGTCTGTAGTTTTATAGGAAGAAGGGATACAGGTCTGTAGTTTTATAGGAAGAAATGAAAGAAGGGATACAGGTCTGTAGTTTTATAGGAATAAAAGAAAGAAGGGATACAGGTCTGTAGTTTTATAGATAGAAGTGATACAGATCTGTAGTTTTATAGATATAAGGGATACAGGTCTGTAGTTTTATAGATAGAAGGGATACAGGTCTGTAGTTTTATAGAAAGGAAAGAAAGAAGGGATACAGGTCTGTAGTTTTATAGATAGAAGGGATACAGGTCTGTAGTTTTATAGATAGAAGGGATATAGGTCGGTAGTTTTATAGAAAGAAGGGATACAGGTCTGTAGTTTTATAGATAGAAGGGATACAGGTCTGTAGTTTTATAGATAGAAGGGATACAGGTCTGTAGTTTTATAGAAAGGAAAGAAAGAAGGGATACAGGTCTGTAGTTTTATAGATAGAAGGGATACAGGTCTGTAGTTTTATAGAAAGGAAAGAAAGAAGGGATACAGGTCTGTAGTTTTATAGATAGAAGGGATACAGGTCTGTAGTTTTATAGATAGAAGGGATATAGGTCGGTAGTTTTATAGAAAGAAGGGATACAGGTCTGTAGTTTTATAGATAGAAGGGATACAGGTCTGTAGTTTTATAGATAGAAGTGATACAGATCTGTAGTTTTATAGATATAAGGGATACAGGTCTGTAGTTTTATAGATAGAAGGGATACAGGTCTGTAGTTTTATAGAAAGGAAAGAAAGAAGGGATACAGGTCTGTAGTTTTATAGATAGAAGGGATACAGGTCTGTAGTTTTATAGATAGAAGGGATATAGGTCGGTAGTTTTATAGAAAGAAGGGATACAGGTCTGTAGTTTTATAGATAGAAGGGATACAGGTCTGTAGTTTTATAGATAGAAGTGATACAGATCTGTAGTTTTATAGATATAAGGGATACAGGTCCATAGTTTTATAGATAGAAGTGATACAGGTCTGTAGTTTTATAGATATAAGGGATACAGGTCTGTAGTTTTATAGATAGAAGGGATACAGGTCTGTAGTTTTATAGAAAGAAGGATACAGGTCTGTAGTTTTATAGATAGAAGGGATACAGCTCTGTATTTTTATAGATAGAAGGGATACAGGTCTGTAGTTTTATAGATAGAAGTGATACAGCTCTGTAGTTTTATAGATAGAAGGGATACAGGTCTGTAGTTTTATAGAAAGAAGGGATAAAGGTCTGTAGTTTTATAGAAAGAAGGGATACAGGTCTGTAGTTTTATAGATAGAAGGGATACAGGTCTGTAGTTTTATAGATAGAAGTGATACAGATCTGTAGTTTTATAGATATAAGGGATACAGGTCTGTAGTTTTATAGATAGAAGTGATACAGGTCTGTAGTTTTATAGATAGAAGGGATACAGGTCTGTAGTTTTATAGAAAGGAAAGAAAGAAGGGATACAGGTCTGTAGTTTTATAGATAGAAGGGATACAGGTCTGTAGTTTTATAGAAAGAAGGGATACAGGTCTGTAGTTTTATAGAAAGAAGGGATACAGGTCTGTAGTTTTATAGATAGAAGGGATACAGGTCGGTAGTTTTATAGAAAGAAGGGATACAGGTCTGTAGTTTTATAGATAGAAGGGATATAGGTCTGTAGTTTTATAGATAGAAGTGATACAGGTCTGTAGTTTTATAGATAGAAGGGATACAGGTTGGTAGTTTTATAGAAAGAAGTGATACAGGTCTGTAGTTTTATAGATAGAAGGGGTACAGGTCTGTAGTTTTTTAGGGAGAAGGGATACAGGTCTGTAGTTTTATAGATAGAAGGGATACAGGTCTGTAGTTTTATAGAAAGGAAAGAAAGAAGGGATACAGGTCTGTAGTTTAATGATAGAAGGGATACAGGTCTGTAGTTTTATAGAAAGAAGGGATACAGGTCTGTAGTTTTATAGATAGAAGGGAAACAGGTCTGTAGTTTTATAGAAGGAAAATAAATAAGGGATACAGGTCTGTAGTTGTATAGAAAGAAGGGATACAGGTCACTCGTTTTATAGATAGAAGGGATACAGGTCTGTAGTTTTATAGATAGAAGGGATACAGGTCTGTAGTTTTATAGATAGAAGGGATATAGGTCGGTAGTTTTATAGAAAGAAGGGATACAGGTCTGTAGTTTTATAGATAGAAGGGATACAGGTCTGTAGTTTTATAGATAGAAGTGATACAGATCTGTAGTTTTATAGATATAAGGGATACAGGTCTGTAGTTTTATAGATATAAGTGATACAGGTCTGTAGTTTTATAGATAGAAGGGATACAGGTCTGTAGTTTTATAGAAAGGAAAGAAAGAAGGGATACACGTCTGTAGTTTTATAGATAGAAGGGATACAGGTCTGTAGTTTTATAGATAGAAGGGATATAGGTGGGTAGTTTTATAGAAAGAAGTGATACAGGTCTGTAGTTTTATAGATAGAAGGGATACAGGTCTGTAGTTTTATAGATAGAAGTGATACAGATCTGTAGTTTTATAGATATAAGGGATACACGTCTGTAGTTTTATAGATAGAATTGATACAGGTCTGTAGTTTTATAGATATAAGGGATACAGGTCTGTAGTTTTATAGATAGAAGGGATACAGGTCTGTAGTTTTATAGAAAGAAGGATACAGGTCTGTAGTTTTATAGATAGAAGGGATACAGCTCTGTAGTTTTATAGATAGAAGGGATACAGGTCTGTAGTTTTATAGATAGAAGTGATACAGCTCTGTAGTTTTATAGATAGAAGGGATACAGGTCGGTAGTTTTATAGAAAGAAGGGATAAAGGTATGTAGTTTTATAGAAAGAAGGGATACAGGTCTGTAGTTTTATAGATAGAAGGGGTACAGGACTGTAGTTTTATAGGGAGAAGGGATACAGGTCTGTAGTTTTATAGATAGAAGGGATACAGGTCTGTAGTTTTATAGAAAGGAAAGAAAGAAGGGATACAGGTCTGTAGTTTTATAGAAAGAAGGGATACAGGTCTGTAGTTTTATAGAAAGAAGGGATACAGGTCCGTAGTTTTAGAGATAGAAGGGGTACAGGTCTGTAGTTTTATACAAGGAAGGGATACAGGTCTGTAGTTTTATAGATAGAAGGGATACAGGTCTGTAGTTTTATAGAAAGAAGGGATACAGGTCTGTAGTTTTATAGATAGAAGGGATACAGCTCTGTAGTTTTATAGATAGAAGGGATACAGGTCTGTAGTTTTATAGATAGAAGTGATACAGCTCTGTAGTTTTATAGATAGAAGGGATACAGGTCGGTAGTTTTATAGAAAGAAGGGATAAATGTCCGTAGTTTTATAGATAGAAGGGGTACAGGTCTGTAGTTTTATAGGAAGAAGGGATACAGGTCTGTAGTTTTATAGATAGCAGGCATACAGGTCTGTAGTTTTATAGGAAGAAAAGAAAGAAGGGATACAGGTCTGTAGTTTTATAGATAGAAGGGATACAGGTCGGTAGTTTTATAGAAAGAAGGGATACAGGTCTGTAGTTTTATAGGAAGAAAAGAAAGAAGGGATACAGGTCTGTAGTTTTATAGATAGAAGGGATACAGGTCAGTAGTTTTATAGAAAGAAGGGATACAGGTCTGTAGTTTTATAGATAGAAGGGATATAGGTCTGTAGTTTTATAGATAGAAGTGATACAGGTCTGTAGTTTTATAGATAGAAGGGATACAGGTTGGTAGTTTTATAGAAAGAAGTGATACAGGTCTGTAGTTTTATAGATAGAAGGGGTACAGGTCTGTAGTTTTTTAGGGAGAAGGGATACAGGTCTGTAGTTTTATAGATAGAAGGGATACAGGTCTGTAGTTTTATAGAAAGGAAAGAAAGAAGGGATACAGGTCTGTAGTTTAATGATAGAAGGGATACAGGTCTGTAGTTTAATGATAGAAGGGATACAGGTCTGTAGTTTTATAGATAGAAGTGATACAGGTCTGTAGTTTTATAGATAGAAGGGATACAGGTCTGTAGTTTTATAGAAAGGAAAGAAAGAAGGGATACAGGTCTGTAGTTTTATAGATAGAAGGGATACAGGTCTGTAGTTTTATAGATAGAAGGGATATAGGTCGGTAGTTTTATAGAAAGAAGGGATACAGGTCTGTAGTTTTATAGATAGAAGGGATACAGGTCTGTAGTTTTATAGATAGAAGTGATACAGATCTGTAGTTTTATAGATATAAGGGATACAGGTCTGTAGTTTTATAGATAGAAGTGATACAGGTCTGTAGTTTTATAGATAGAAGGGATACAGGTCGGTAGTTTTATAGAAAGAAGGGATACAGGTCCGTAGTTTTATAGATAGAAGGGGTACAGGTCTGTAGTTTTATAGGAAGAAGGGATACAGGTCTGTAGTTTTATAGATAGCAGGCATACAGGTCTGTAGTTTTATAGGAAGAAAAGAAAGAAGGGATACAGGTCTGTAGTTTTATAGCTAGAAGGGATACAGGTCTGTAGTTTTATAGAAAGAAGGGATACAGGTCTGTAGTTTTATAGGAAGAAAAGAAAGAAGGGATACAGGTCTGTAGTTTTATAGATAGAAGGGATACAGGTCTGTAGTTTTATAGAAAGAACGATACAGGTCTGTAGTTTTATAGATAGAAGGGATACAGGTCTGTAGTTTTATAGATAGAAGGGATACAGGTCTGTAGTTTTATAGATAGAAGGGATATAGGTCGGTAGTTTTATAGAAAGAAGTGATACAGGTCTGTAGTTTTATAGATAGAAGGGGAACAGGTATGTAGTTTTATAGGGAGAAGGGATACAGGTCTGTAGTTTTATAGATAGAAGGGATACAGGTCTGTAGTTTTATAGGAAGAAAAGAAAGAAGGGATACAGGTCTGTAGTTTTATAGATAGAAGGGATACAGGTCGGTAGTGTTATAGAAAGAAGGGATAAAGGTCTGTAGTTTTATAGAAAGAAGGGATACAGGTCTGTAGTTTTATAGATAGAAGGGGTACAGGACTTTAGTTTTATAGGTAGAAGGGATACAGGTCTGTAGTTTTATAGATAGAAGGGATACAGGTCGGTAGTTTTATAGAAAGAAGGGATACAGGTCCGTAGTTTTATAGATAGAAGGGTTACAGGTCTGTAGTTTTATAGGAAGAAGGGATACAGGTCTGTAGTTTTATAGATAGCAGGCATACAGGTCTGTAGTTTTATAGGAAGAAAAGAAAGAAGGGATACAGGTCTGTAGTTTTATAGATAGAAGGGATACAGGTCTGTAGTTTTATAGAAAGAAGGGATACAGGTCTGTAGTTTTATAGGAAGAAAAGAAAGAAGGGATAAAGGTCTGTAGTTTTATAGATAGAAGGGATACAGGTCAGTAGTTTTATAGAAAGAAGGGATACAGGTCTGTAGTTTTATAGATAGAAGGGATATAGGTCTGTAGTTTTATAGATAGAAGTGATACAGGTCTGTAGTTTTATAGATAGAAGGGATACAGGTTGGTAGTTTTATAGAAAGAAGTGATACAGGTCTGTAGTTTTATAGATAGAAGGGGTACAGGTCTGTAGTTTTTTAGGGAGAAGGGATACAGGTCTGTAGTTTTATAGATAGAAGGGATACAGGTCTGTAGTTTTATAGAAAGGAAAGAAAGAAGGGATACAGGTCTGTAGTTTAATGATAGAAGGGATACAGGTCTGTAGTTTTATAGAAAGAAGGGATACAGGTCTGTAGTTTTATAGATAGAAGGGAAACAGGTCTGTAGTTTTATAGAAGGAAAATAAATAAGGGATACAGGTCTGTAGTTATATAGAAACAAGGGATACAGGTCACTCGTTTTATAGATAGAAGGGATACAGGTCTGTAGTTTTATAGATAGAAGGGATACAGGTCTGTAGTTTTATAGATAGAAGGGATATAGGTCGGTAGTTTTATAGAAAGAAGGGATACAGGTCTGTAGTTTTATAGATAGGAGGGATACAGGTCTGTAGTTTTATAGATAGAAGTGATACAGATCTGTAGTTTTATAGATATAAGGGATACAGGTCTGTAGTTTTATAGATAGAAGTGATACAGGTCTGTAGTTTTATAGATAGAAGGGATACAGGTCTGTAGTTTAATAGAAAGGAAAGAAAGAAGGGATACAGGTCTGTAGTTTTATAGAAAGGAAAGAAAGAAGGGATACAGGTCTGTAGTTTTATAGATAGAAGGGATACAGGTCTGTAGTTTTATAGATTGAAGGGATATAGGTCGGTAGTTTTATAGAAAGAAGGGATAAAGGTCTGTAGTTTTATAGATAGAAGGGATACAGGTCTGTAGTTTTATAGATAGAAGTGATACAGATCTGTAGTTTTATAGATATAAGGGATACAGGTCTGTAGTTTTATAGATAGAAGTGATACAGGTCTGTAGTTTTATAGATATAAGGGATACAGGTCTGTAGTTTTATAGATAGAAGGGATACAGGTCTGTAGTTTTATAGAAAGAAGGATACAGGTCTGTAGTTTTGTAGATAGAAGGGATACAGCTCTGTAGTTTTATAGATAGAAGGGATACAGGTCTGTAGTTTTATAGATAGAAGTGATACAGCTCTGTAGTTTTATAGATAGAAGGGATACAGGTCGGTAGTTTTATAGAAAGAAGGGATACAGGTCTGTAGTTTTATAGATATAAGGGATACAGGTCTGTAGTTTTATAGATAGAAGTGATACAGATCTGTAGTTTTATAGATATAAGGGATACAGGTCTGTAGTTTTATAGATAGAAGTGATACAGGTCTGTAGTTTTATAGATAGAAGGGATACAGGTCGGTAGTTTTATAGAAAGAAGGGATACAGGTCCGTAGTTTTATAGATAGAAGGGGCACAGGTCTGTAGTTTTATAGGAAGAAGGGATACAGGTCTGTAGTTTTATAGATAGCAGGCATACAGGTCTGTAGTTTTATAGGAAGAAAAGAAAGAAGGGATACAGGTCTGTAGTTTTATAGATAGAAGGGATACAGGTCTGTAGTTTTATAGAAAGAAGGGATACAGGTCTGTAGTTTTATAGGAAGAAAAGAAAGAAGGGATACAGGTCTGTAGTTTTATAGATAGAAGGGATACAGGTCTGTAGTTTTATAGAAAGAACGATACAGGTCTGTAGTTTTATAGATAGAAGGGATACAGGTCTGTAGTTTTATAGATAGAAGGGATACAGGTCTGTAGTTTTATAGATAGAAGGGATATAGGTCGGTAGTTTTATAGAAAGAAGTGATACAGGTCTGTAGTTTTATAGATAGAAGGGGAACAGGTCTGTAGTTTTATAGGGAGAAGGGATACAGGTCTGTAGTTTTATAGATAGAAGGGATACAGGTCTGTAGTTTTATAGGAAGAAAAGAAAGAAGGGATACAGGTCTGTAGTTTTATAGAAAGAAGGGATAAAGGTCTGTAGTTTTATAGAAAGAAGGGATACAGGTCTGTAGTTTTATAGATAGAAGGGGTACAGGACTTTAGTTTTATAGGTAGAAGGGATACAGGTCTGTAGTTTTATAGATAGAAGGGATACAGGTCGGTATTTTTATAGAAAGAAGGGATACAGGTCCGTAGTTTTATAGATAGAAGGGGTACAGGTCTGTAGTTTTATAGGAAGAAGGGATACAGGTCTGTAGTTTTATAGATAGCAGGCATACAGGTCTGTAGTTTTATAGGAAGAAAAGAAAGAAGGGATACAGGTCTGTAGTTTTATAGATAGAAGGGATACAGGTCTGTAGTTTTATAGAAAGAAGGGATACAGGTCTGTAGTTTTATAGGAAGCAAAGAAAGAAGGGATACAGGTCTGTAGTTTTATAGATAGAAGGGATACAGGTCGGTAGTTTTATAGAAAGAAGGGATACAGGTCTGTAGTTTTATAGATAGAAGGGATATAGGTCTGTAGTTTTATAGATAGAAGTGATACAGGTCTGTAGTTTTATAGATAGAAGGGATACAGGTTGGTAGTTTTATAGAAAGAAGTGATACAGGTCTGTAGTTTTATAGATAGAAGGGGTACAGGTCTGTAGTTTTTTAGGGAGAAGGGATACAGGTCTGTAGTTTTATAGATAGAAGGGATACAGGTCTGTAGTTTTATAGAAAGGAAAGAAAGAAGGGATACAGGTCTGTAGTTTAATGATAGAAGGGATACAGGTCTGTAGTTTTATAGAAAGAAGGGATACAGGTCTGTAGTTTTATAGATAGAATGGAAACAGGTCTGTAGTTTTATAGAAGGAAAATAAATAAGGGATACAGGTCTGTAGTTTTATAGAAAGAAGGGATACAGGTCACTCGTTTTATAGATAGAAGGGATACAGGTCTGTAGTTTTATAGATAGAAGGGATACAGGTCTGTAGTTTTATAGATAGAAGGGATATAGGTCAGTAGTTTTATAGAAAGAAGGGATACAGGTCTGTAGTTTTATAGATAGAAGGGATACAGGTCTGTAGTTTTATAGATAGAAGTGATACAGATCTGTAGTTTTATAGATATAAGGGATACAGGTCTGTAGTTTTATAGATAGAAGTGATACAGGTCTGTAGTTTTATAGATAGAAGGGATACAGGTCTGTAGTTTTATAGAAAGGAAAGAAAGAAGGGATACAGGTCTGTAGTTTTATAGATAGAAGGGATACAGGTCTGTAGTTTTATAGATAGAAGGGATATAGGTCGGTAGTTTTATAGAAAGAAGGGATACAGGTCTGTAGTTTTATAGATAGAAGGGATACAGGTCTGTAGTTTTATAGATAGAAGTGATACAGATCTGTAGTTTTATAGATATAAGGGATACACGTCTGTAGTTTTATAGATAGAATTGATACAGGTCTGTAGTTTTATAGATATAAGGGATACAGGTCTGTAGTTTTATAGATAGAAGGGATACAGGTCTGTAGTTTTATAGAAAGAAGGATACAGGTCTGTAGTTTTATAGATAGAAGGGATACAGCTCTGTAGTTTTATAGATAGAAGGGATACAGGTCTGTAGTTTTATAGATAGAAGTGATACAGCTCTGTAGTTTTATAGATAGAAGGGATACAGGTCGGTAGTTTTATAGAAAGAAGGGATAAAGGTATGTAGTTTTATAGAAAGAAGGGATACAGGTCTGTAGTTTTATAGATAGAAGGGGTACAGGACTGTAGTTTTATAGGGAGAAGGGATACAGGTCTGTAGTTTTATAGATAGAAGGGATACAGGTCTGTAGTTTTATAGAAAGGAAAGAAAGAAGGGATACAGGTCTGTAGTTTAATGATAGAAGGGATACAGGTCTGTAGTTTTATAGAAAGAAGGGATACAGGTCCGTAGTTTTAGAGATAGAAGGGGTACAGGTCTGTAGTTTTATACAAGGAAGGGATACAGGTCTGTAGTTTTATAGATAGAAGGGATACAGGTCTGTAGTTTTATAGAAAGAAGGGATACAGGTCTGTAGTTTTATAGGAAGAAAAGAAAGAAGGGATACAGGTCTGTAGTTTTATAGATAGAAGGGATACAGGTCTGTAGTTTTATAGAAAGGAAAGAAAGAAGGGATACAGGTCTGTAGTTTAATGATAGAAGGGATACAGGCCTGTAGTTTTATAGAAAGAAGGGATACAGGTCTGTAGTTTTATAGATAGAAGGGAAACAGTTCTGTAGTTTTATAGAAGGAAAATAAATAAGGGATACAGGTCTGTAGTTTTATAGAAAGAAGGGATACAGGTCACTCGTTTTATAGATAGAAGGGATACAGGTCTGTAGTTTTATAGATAGAAGGGATACAGGTCTGTAGTTTTATAGATAGGAGGGATATAGGTCGGTAGTTTTATAGAAAGAAGGGATACAGGTCTGTAGTTTTATAGATAGAAGGGATACAGGTCTGTAGTTTTATAGATAGAAGTGATACAGATCTGTAGTTTTATAGATATAAGGGATACAGGTCTGTAGTTTTATAGATAGAAGGGATACAGGTCTGTAGTTTTATAGAAAGGAAAGAAAGAAGGGATACAGGTCTGTAGTTTTATAGATAGAAGGGATACAGGTCTGTAGTTTTATAGATAGAAGGGATATAGGTCGGTAGTTTTATAGAAAGAAGGGATACAGGTCTGTATTTTTATAGATAGAAGGGATACAGGTCTGTAGTTTTATAGATAGAAGTGATACAGATCTGTAGTTTTATAGATATAAGGGATACAGGTCTGTAGTTTTATAGATAGAAGTGATACAGGTCTGTAGTTTTATATATATATAAGGGATACAGGTCTGTAGTTTTATAGATAGAAGGGATACAGGTCTGTAGTTTTATAGAAAGAAGGATACAGGTCTGTAGTTTTATAGATAGAAGGGATACAGCTCTGTAGTTTTATAGATAGAAGGGATACAGGTCTGTAGTTTTATAGATAGAAATGATACAGCTCTGTAGTTTTATAGATAGAAGGGATACAGGTCGGTAGTTTTATAGAAAGAAGGGATAAAGGTCTGTAGTTTTATAGAAAGAAGGGATACAGGTCTGTAGTTTTATAGATAGAAGGGATACAGGTCTGTAGTTTTATAGATAGAAGTGATACAGATCTGTAGTTTTATAGATATAAGGGATACAGGTCTGTAGTTTTATAGATAGAAGTGATACAGGTCTGTAGTTTTATAGATAGAAGGGATACAGGTTGGTAGTTTTATAGAAAGAAGTGATACAGGTCTGTAGTTTTATAGATAGAAGGGGTACAGGTCTGTAGTTTTTTAGGGAGAAGGGATACAGGTCTGTAGTTTTATAGATAGAAGGGATACAGGTCTGTAGTTTTATAGAAAGGAAAGAAAGAAGGGATACAGGTCTGTAGTTTAATGATAGAAGGGATACAGGTCTGTAGTTTAATGATAGAAGGGATACAGGTCTGTAGTTTTATAGATAGAAGTGATACAGGTCTGTAGTTTTATAGATAGAAGGGATACAGGTCTGTAGTTTTATAGAAAGGAAAGAAAGAAGGGATACAGGTCTGTAGTTTTATAGATAGAAGGGATACAGGTCTGTAGTTTTGTAGATAGAAGGGATATAGGTCGGTAGTTTTATAGAAAGAAGGGATACAGGTCTGTAGTTTTATAGATAGAAGGGATACAGGTCTGTAGTTTTATAGATAGAAGTGATACAGATCTGTAGTTTTATAGATATAAGGGATACAGGTCTGTAGTTTTATAGATAGAAGTGATACAGGTCTGTAGTTTTATAGATAGAAGGGATACAGGTCGGTAGTTTTATAGAAAGAAGGGATACAGGTCCGTAGTTTTATAGATAGAAGGGGTACAGGTCTGTAGTTTTATAGGAAGAAGGGATACAGGTCTGTAGTTTTATAGATAGCAGGCATACAGGTCTGTAGTTTTATAGGAAGAAAAGAAAGAAGGGATACAGGTCTGTAGTTTTATAGCTAGAAGGGATACAGGTCTGTAGTTTTATAGAAAGAAGGGATACAGGTCTGTAGTTTTATAGGAAGAAAAGAAAGAAGGGATACAGGTCTGTAGTTTTATAGATAGAAGGGATACAGGTCTGTAGTTTTATAGAAAGAACGATACAGGTCTGTAGTTTTATAGATAGAAGGGATACAGGTCTGTAGTTTTATAGATAGAAGGGATACAGGTCTGTAGTTTTATAGATAGAAGGGATATAGGTCGGTAGTTTTATAGAAAGAAGTGATACAGGTCTGTAGTTTTATAGATAGAAGGGGAACAGGTATGTAGTTTTATAGGGAGAAGGGATACAGGTCTGTAGTTTTATAGATAGAAGGGATACAGGTCTGTAGTTTTATAGGAAGAAAAGAAAGAAGGGATACAGGTCTGTAGTTTTATAGATAGAAGGGATACAGGTCGGTAGTTTTATAGAAAGAAGGGATAAAGGTCTGTAGTTTTATAGAAAGAAGGGATACAGGTCTGTAGTTTTATAGATAGAAGGGGTACAGGACTTTAGTTTTATAGGTAGAAGGGATACAGGTCTGTAGTTTTATAGATAGAAGGGATACAGGTCGGTAGTTTTATAGAAAGAAGGGATACAGGTCCGTAGTTTTATAGATAGAAGGGGTACAGGTCTGTAGTTTTATAGGAAGAAGGGATACAGGTCTGTAGTTTTATAGATAGCAGGCATACAGGTCTGTAGTTTTATAGGAAGAAAAGAAAGAAGGGATACAGGTCTGTAGTTTTATAGATAGAAGGGATACAGGTCTGTAGTTTTATAGAAAGAAGGGATACAGGTCTGTAGTTTTATAGGAAGAAAAGAAAGAAGGGATACAGGTCTGTAGTTTTATAGATAGAAGGGATACAGGTCAGTAGTTTTATAGAAAGAAGGGATACAGGTCTGTAGTTTTATAGATAGAAGGGATATAGGTCTGTAGTTTTATAGATAGAAGTGATACAGGTCTGTAGTTTTATAGATAGAAGGGATACAGGTTGGTAGTTTTATAGAAAGAAGTGATACAGGTCTGTAGTTTTATAGATAGAAGGGGTACAGGTCTGTAGGTTTTTAGGGAGAAGGGATACAGGTCTGTAGTTTTATAGATAGAAGGGATACAGGTCTGTAGTTTTATAGAAAGGAAAGAAAGAAGGGATACAGGTCTGTAGTTTAATGATAGAAGGGATACAGGTCTGTAGTTTTATAGAAAGAAGGGATACAGGTCTGTAGTTTTATAGATAGAAGGGAAACAGGTCTGTAGTTTTATAGAAGGAAAATAAATAAGGGATACAGGTCTGTAGTTATATAGAAACAAGGGATACAGGTCACTCGTTTTATAGATAGAAGGGATACAGGTCTGTAGTTTTATAGATAGAAGGGATACAGGTCTGTAGTTTTATAGATAGAAGGGATATAGGTCGGTAGTTTTATAGAAAGAAGGGATACAGGTCTGTAGTTTTATAGATAGGAGGGATACAGGTCTGTAGTTTTATAGATAGAAGTGATACAGATCTGTAGTTTTATAGATATAAGGGATACAGGTCTGTAGTTTTATAGATAGAAGTGATACAGGTCTGTAGTTTTATAGATAGAAGGGATACAGGTCTGTAGTTTAATAGAAAGGAAAGAAAGAAGGGATACAGGTCTGTAGTTTTATAGAAAGGAAAGAAAGAAGGGATACAGGTCTGTCGTTTTATAGATAGAAGGGATACAGGTCTGTAGTTTTATAGATAGAAGGGATATAGGTCGGTAGTTTTATAGAAAGAAGGGATAAAGGTCTGTAGTTTTATAGATAGAAGGGATACAGGTCTGTAGTTTTATAGATAGAAGTGATACAGATCTGTAGTTTTATAGATATAAGGGATACAGGTCTGTAGTTTTATAGATAGAAGTGATACAGGTCTGTAGTTTTATAGATATAAGGGATACAGGTCTGTAGTTTTATAGATAGAAGGGATACAGGTCTGTAGTTTTATAGAAAGAAGGATACAGGTCTGTAGTTTTGTAGATAGAAGGGATACAGCTCTGTAGTTTTATAGATAGAAGGGATACAGGTCTGTAGTTTTATAGATAGAAGTGATACAGCTCTGTAGTTTTATAGATAGAAGGGATACAGGTCGGTAGTTTTATAGAAAGAAGGGATACAGGTCTGTAGTTTTATAGATAGAAGGGATACAGGTCTGTAGTTTTATAGATAGAAGTGATACAGATCTGTAGTTTTATAGATATAAGGGATACAGGTCTGTAGTTTTATAGATAGAAGTGATACAGGTCTGTAGTTTTATAGATAGAAGGGATACAGGTCGGTAGTTTTATAGAAAGAAGGGATACAGGTCCGTAGTTTTATAGATAGAAGGGGCACAGGTCTGTAGTTTTATAGGAAGAAGGGATACAGGTCTGTAGTTTTATAGATAGCAGGCATACAGGTCTGTAGTTTTATAGGAAGAAAAGAAAGAAGGGATACAGGTCTGTAGTTTTATAGATAGAAGGGATACAGGTCTGTAGTTTTATAGAAAGAAGGGATACAGGTCTGTAGTTTTATAGGAAGAAAAGAAAGAAGGGATACAGGTCTGTAGTTTTATAGATAGAAGGGATACAGGTCTGTAGTTTTATAGAAAGAACGATACAGGTCTGTAGTTTTATAGATAGAAGGGATACAGGTCTGTAGTTTTATAGATAGAAGGGATACAGGTCTGTAGTTTTATAGATAGAAGGGATATAGGTCGGTAGTTTTATAGAAAGAAGTGATACAGGTCTGTAGTTTTATAGATAGAAGGGGAACAGGTCTGTAGTTTTATAGGGAGAAGGGATACAGGTCTGTAGTTTTATAGATAGAAGGGATACAGGTCTGTAGTTTTATAGGAAGAAAAGAAAGAAGGGATACAGGTCTGTAGTTTTATAGAAAGAAGGGATAAAGGTCTGTAGTTTTATAGAAAGAAGGGATACAGGTCTGTAGTTTTATAGATAGAAGGGGTACAGGACTTTAGTTTTATAGGTAGAAGGGATACAGGTCTGTAGTTTTATAGATAGAAGGGATACAGGTCGGTAGTTTTATAGAAAGAAGGGATACAGGTCCGTAGTTTTATAGATAGAAGGGGTACAGGTCTGTAGTTTTATAGGAAGAAGGGATACAGGTCTGTAGTTTTATAGATAGCAGGCATACAGGTCTGTAGTTTTATAGGAAGAAAAGAAAGAAGGGATACAGGTCTGTAGTTTTATAGATAGAAGGGATACAGGTCTGTAGTTTTATAGAAAGAAGGGATACAGGTCTGTAGTTTTATAGGAAGCAAAGAAAGAAGGGATACAGGTCTGTAGTTTTATAGATAGAAGGGATACAGGTCGGTAGTTTTATAGAAAGAAGGGATACAGGTCTGTAGTTTTATAGATAGAAGGGATATAGGTCTGTAGTTTTATAGATAGAAGTGATACAGGTCTGTAGTTTTATAGATAGAAGGGATACAGGTTGGTAGTTTTATAGAAAGAAGTGATACAGGTCTGTAGTTTTATAGATAGAAGGGGTACAGGTCTGTAGTTTTTTAGGGAGAAGGGATACAGGTCTGTAGTTTTATAGATAGAAGGGATACAGGTCTGTAGTTTTATAGAAAGGAAAGAAAGAAGGGATACAGGTCTGTAGTTTAATGATAGAAGGGATACAGGTCTGTAGTTTTATAGAAAGAAGGGATACAGGTCTGTAGTTTTATAGATAGAATGGAAACAGGTCTGTAGTTTTATAGAAGGAAAATAAATAAGGGATACAGGTCTGTAGTTTTATAGAAAGAAGGGATACAGGTCACTCGTTTTATAGATAGAAGGGATACAGGTCTGTAGTTTTATAGATAGAAGGGATACAGGTCTGTAGTTTTATAGATAGAAGGGATATAGGTCAGTAGTTTTATAGAAAGAAGGGATACAGGTCTGTAGTTTTATAGATAGAAGGGATACAGGTCTGTAGTTTTATAGATAGAAGTGATACAGATCTGTAGTTTTATAGATATAAGGGATACAGGTCTGTAGTTTTATAGATAGAAGTGATACAGGTCTGTAGTTTTATAGATAGAAGGGATACAGGTCTGTAGTTTTATAGAAAGGAAAGAAAGAAGGGATACAGGTCTGTAGTTTTATAGATAGAAGGGATACAGGTCTGTAGTTTTATAGATAGAAGGGATATAGGTCGGTAGTTTTATAGAAAGAAGGGATACAGGTCTGTAGTTTTATAGATAGAAGGGATACAGGTCTGTAGTTTTATAGATAGAAGTGATACAGATCTGTAGTTTTATAGATATAAGGGATACACGTCTGTAGTTTTATAGATAGAATTGATACAGGTCTGTAGTTTTATAGATATAAGGGATACAGGTCTGTAGTTTTATAGATAGAAGGGATACAGGTCTGTAGTTTTATAGAAAGAAGGATACAGGTCTGTAGTTTTATAGATAGAAGGGATACAGCTCTGTAGTTTTATAGATAGAAGGGATACAGGTCTGTAGTTTTATAGATAGAAGTGATACAGCTCTGTAGTTTTATAGATAGAAGGGATACAGGTCGGTAGTTTTATAGAAAGAAGGGATAAAGGTATGTAGTTTTATAGAAAGAAGGGATACAGGTCTGTAGTTTTATAGATAGAAGGGGTACAGGACTGTAGTTTTATAGGGAGAAGGGATACAGGTCTGTAGTTTTATAGATAGAAGGGATACAGGTCTGTAGTTTTATAGAAAGGAAAGAAAGAAGGGATACAGGTCTGTAGTTTAATGATAGAAGGGATACAGGTCTGTAGTTTTATAGAAAGAAGGGATACAGGTCCGTAGTTTTAGAGATAGAAGGGGTACAGGTCTGTAGTTTTATACAAGGAAGGGATACAGGTCTGTAGTTTTATAGATAGAAGGGATACAGGTCTGTAGTTTTATAGAAAGAAGGGATACAGGTCTGTAGTTTTATAGGAAGAAAAGAAAGAAGGGATACAGGTCTGTAGTTTTATAGATAGAAGGGATACAGGTCTGTAGTTTTATAGAAAGGAAAGAAAGAAGGGATACAGGTCTGTAGTTTAATGATAGAAGGGATACAGGCCTGTAGTTTTATAGAAAGAAGGGATACAGGTCTGTAGTTTTATAGATAGAAGGGAAACAGTTCTGTAGTTTTATAGAAGGAAAATAAATAAGGGATACAGGTCCGTAGTTTTATAGATAGAAGGGGTACAGGTCTGTAGTTTTATAGGAAGAAGGGATACAGGTCTGTAGTTTTATAGATAGCAGGCATACAGGTCTGTAGTTTTATAGGAAGAAAAGAAAGAAGGGATACAGGTCTGTAGTTTTATAGATAGAAGGGATACAGGTCTGTAGTTTTATAGAAAGAAGGGATACAGGTCTGTAGTTTTATAGGAAGAAAAGAAAGAAGGGATACAGGTCTGTAGTTTTATAGATAGAAGGGATACAGGTCAGTAGTTTTATAGAAAGAAGGGATACAGGTCTGTAGTTTTATAGATAGAAGGGATATAGGTCTGTAGTTTTATAGATAGAAGTGATACAGGTCTGTAGTTTTATAGATAGAAGGGATACAGGTTGGTAGTTTTATAGAAAGAAGTGATACAGGTCTGTAGTTTTATAGATAGAAGGGGTACAGGTCTGTAGGTTTTTAGGGAGAAGGGATACAGGTCTGTAGTTTTATAGATAGAAGGGATACAGGTCTGTAGTTTTATAGAAAGGAAAGAAAGAAGGGATACAGGTCTGTAGTTTAATGATAGAAGGGATACAGGTCTGTAGTTTTATAGAAAGAAGGGATACAGGTCTGTAGTTTTATAGATAGAAGGGAAACAGGTCTGTAGTTTTATAGAAGGAAAATAAATAAGGGATACAGGTCTGTAGTTATATAGAAACAAGGGATACAGGTCACTCGTTTTATAGATAGAAGGGATACAGGTCTGTAGTTTTATAGATAGAAGGGATACAGGTCTGTAGTTTTATAGATAGAAGGGATATAGGTCGGTAGTTTTATAGAAAGAAGGGATACAGGTCTGTAGTTTTATAGATAGGAGGGATACAGGTCTGTAGTTTTATAGATAGAAGTGATACAGATCTGTAGTTTTATAGATATAAGGGATACAGGTCTGTAGTTTTATAGATAGAAGTGATACAGGTCTGTAGTTTTATAGATAGAAGGGATACAGGTCTGTAGTTTAATAGAAAGGAAAGAAAGAAGGGATACAGGTCTGTAGTTTTATAGAAAGGAAAGAAAGAAGGGATACAGGTCTGTAGTTTTATAGATAGAAGGGATACAGGTCTGTAGTTTTATAGATAGAAGGGATATAGGTCGGTAGTTTTATAGAAAGAAGGGATAAAGGTCTGTAGTTTTATAGATAGAAGGGATACAGGTCTGTAGTTTTATAGATAGAAGTGATACAGATCTGTAGTTTTATAGATATAAGGGATACAGGTCTGTAGTTTTATAGATAGAAGTGATACAGGTCTGTAGTTTTATAGATATAAGGGATACAGGTCTGTAGTTTTATAGATAGAAGGGATACAGGTCTGTAGTTTTATAGAAAGAAGGATACAGGTCTGTAGTTTTGTAGATAGAAGGGATACAGCTCTGTAGTTTTATAGATAGAAGGGATACAGGTCTGTAGTTTTATAGATAGAAGTGATACAGCTCTGTAGTTTTATAGATAGAAGGGATACAGGTCGGTAGTTTTATAGAAAGAAGGGATACAGGTCTGTAGTTTTATAGATAGAAGGGATACAGGTCTGTAGTTTTATAGATAGAAGTGATACAGATCTGTAGTTTTATAGATATAAGGGATACAGGTCTGTAGTTTTATAGATAGAAGTGATACAGGTCTGTAGTTTTATAGATAGAAGGGATACAGGTCGGTAGTTTTATAGAAAGAAGGGATACAGGTCCGTAGTTTTATAGATAGAAGGGGCACAGGTCTGTAGTTTTATAGGAAGAAGGGATACAGGTCTGTAGTTTTATAGATAGCAGGCATACAGGTCTGTAGTTTTATAGATAGAAGGGATACAGGTCTGTAGTTTTATAGAAAGAAGGGATACAGGTCTGTAGTTTTATAGGAAGAAAAGAAAGAAGGGATACAGGTCTGTAGTTTTATAGATAGAAGGGATACAGGTCTGTAGTTTTATAGAAAGAACGATACAGGTCTGTAGTTTTATAGATAGAAGGGATACAGGTCTGTAGTTTTATAGATAGAAGGGATACAGGTCTGTAGTTTTATAGATAGAAGGGATATAGGTCGGTAGTTTTATAGAAAGAAGTGATACAGGTCTGTAGTTTTATAGATAGAAGGGGAACAGGTCTGTAGTTTTATAGGGAGAAGGGATACAGGTCTGTAGTTTTATAGATAGAAGGGATACAGGTCTGTAGTTTTATAGGAAGAAAAGAAAGAAGGGATACAGGTCTGTAGTTTTATAGAAAGAAGGGATAAAGGTCTGTAGTTTTATAGAAAGAAGGGATACAGGTCTGTAGTTTTATAGATAGAAGGGGTACAGGACTTTAGTTTTATAGGTAGAAGGGATACAGGTCTGTAGTTTTATAGATAGAAGGGATACAGGTCGGTAGTTTTATAGAAAGAAGGGATACAGGTCCGTAGTTTTATAGATAGAAGGGGTACAGGTCTGTAGTTTTATAGGAAGAAGGGATACAGGTCTGTAGTTTTATAGATAGCAGGCATACAGGTCTGTAGTTTTATAGGAAGAAAAGAAAGAAGGGATACAGGTCTGTAGTTTTATAGATAGAAGGGATACAGGTCTGTAGTTTTATAGAAAGAAGGGATACAGGTCTGTAGTTTTATAGGAAGCAAAGAAAGAAGGGATACAGGTCTGTAGTTTTATAGATAGAAGGGATACAGGTCGGTAGTTTTATAGAAAGAAGGGATACAGGTCTGTAGTTTTATAGATAGAAGGGATATAGGTCTGTAGTTTTATAGATAGAAGTGATACAGGTCTGTAGTTTTATAGATAGAAGGGATACAGGTTGGTAGTTTTATAGAAAGAAGTGATACAGGTCTGTAGTTTTATAGATAGAAGGGGTACAGGTCTGTAGTTTTTTAGGGAGAAGGGATACAGGTCTGTAGTTTTATAGATAGAAGGGATACAGGTCTGTAGTTTTATAGAAAGGAAAGAAAGAAGGGATACAGGTCTGTAGTTTAATGATAGAAGGGATACAGGTCTGTAGTTTTATAGAAAGAAGGGATACAGGTCTGTAGTTTTATAGATAGAATGGAAACAGGTCTGTAGTTTTATAGAAGGAAAATAAATAAGGGATACAGGTCTGTAGTTTTATAGAAAGAAGGGATACAGGTCACTCGTTTTATAGATAGAAGGGATACAGGTCTGTAGTTTTATAGATAGAAGGGATACAGGTCTGTAGTTTTATAGATAGAAGGGATATAGGTCAGTAGTTTTATAGAAAGAAGGGATACAGGTCTGTAGTTTTATAGATAGAAGGGATACAGGTCTGTAGTTTTATAGATAGAAGTGATACAGATCTGTAGTTTTATAGATATAAGGGATACAGGTCTGTAGTTTTATAGATAGAAGTGATACAGGTCTGTAGTTTTATAGATAGAAGGGATACAGGTCTGTAGTTTTATAGAAAGGAAAGAAAGAAGGGATACAGGTCTGTAGTTTTATAGATAGAAGGGATACAGGTCTGTAGTTTTATAGATAGAAGGGATATAGGTCGGTAGTTTTATAGAAAGAAGGGATACAGGTCTGTAGTTTTATAGATAGAAGGGATACAGGTCTGTAGTTTTATAGATAGAAGTGATACAGATCTGTAGTTTTATAGATATAAGGGATACACGTCTGTAGTTTTATAGATAGAATTGATACAGGTCTGTAGTTTTATAGATATAAGGGATACAGGTCTGTAGTTTTATAGATAGAAGGGATACAGGTCTGTAGTTTTATAGAAAGAAGGATACAGGTCTGTAGTTTTATAGATAGAAGGGATACAGCTCTGTAGTTTTATAGATAGAAGGGATACAGGTCTGTAGTTTTATAGATAGAAGTGATACAGCTCTGTAGTTTTATAGATAGAAGGGATACAGGTCGGTAGTTTTATAGAAAGAAGGGATAAAGGTATGTAGTTTTATAGAAAGAAGGGATACAGGTCTGTAGTTTTATAGATAGAAGGGGTACAGGACTGTAGTTTTATAGGGAGAAGGGATACAGGTCTGTAGTTTTATAGATAGAAGGGATACAGGTCTGTAGTTTTATAGAAAGGAAAGAAAGAAGGGATACAGGTCTGTAGTTTAATGATAGAAGGGATACAGGCCTGTAGTTTTATAGAAAGAAGGGATACAGGTCTGTAGTTTTATAGATAGAAGGGAAACAGTTCTGTAGTTTTATAGAAGGAAAATAAATAAGGGATACAGGTCTGTAGTTTTATAGAAAGAAGGGATACAGGTCACTCGTTTTATAGATAGAAGGGATACAGGTCTGTAGTTTTATAGATAGAAGGGATACAGGTCTGTAGTTTTATAGATAGGAGGGATATAGGTCGGTAGTTTTATAGAAAGAAGGGATACAGGTCTGTAGTTTTATAGATAGAAGGGATACAGGTCTGTAGTTTTATAGATAGAAGTGATACAGATCTGTAGTTTTATAGATATAAGGGATACAGGTCTGTAGTTTTATAGATAGAAGGGATACAGGTCTGTAGTTTTATAGAAAGGAAAGAAAGAAGGGATACAGGTCTGTAGTTTTATAGATAGAAGGGATACAGGTCTGTAGTTTTATAGATAGAAGGGATATAGGTCGGTAGTTTTATAGAAAGAAGGGATACAGGTCTGTAGTTTTATAGATAGAAGGGATACAGGTCTGTAGTTTTATAGATAGAAGTGATACAGATCTGTAGTTTTATAGATATAAGGGATACAGGTCTGTAGTTTTATAGATAGAAGTGATACAGGTCTGTAGTTTTATATATATATAAGGGATACAGGTCTGTAGTTTTATAGATAGAAGGGATACAGGTCTGTAGTTTTATAGAAAGAAGGATACAGGTCTGTAGTTTTATAGATAGAAGGGATACAGCTCTGTAGTTTTATAGATAGAAGGGATACAGGTCTGTAGTTTTATAGATAGAAATGATACAGCTCTGTAGTTTTATAGATAGAAGGGATACAGGTCGGTAGTTTTATAGAAAGAAGGGATAAAGGTCTGTAGTTTTATAGAAAGAAGGGATACAGGTCTGTAGTTTTATAGATAGAAGGGATACAGGTCTGTAGTTTTATAGATAGAAGTGATACAGATCTGTAGTTTTATAGATATAAGGGATACAGGTCTGTAGTTTTATAGATAGAAGTGATACAGGTCTGTAGTTTTATAGATAGAAGGGATACAGGTCTGTAGTTTTATAGAAAGGAAAGAAAGAAGGGATACAGGTCTGTAGTTTTATAGATATAAGGGATACAGGTCTATAGTTTTATAGATAGAAGTGATACAGGTCTGTAGTTTTATAGATAGAAGTGATACAGATCTGTAGTTTTATAGATATAAGGGATACAGGTCTATAGTTTTATAGAAAGGAAAGAAAGAAGTGATATAGGTCGGTAGTTTTATAGAAAGAAGGGATACAGGTCTGTAGTTTTATAGATAGAAGGGATACAGGTCTGTAGTTTTATAGATAGAAGTGATACAGATCTGTAGTTTTATAGATATAAGGGATACAGGTCTATAGTTTTATAGATAGAAGTGATACAGGTCTGTAGTTTTATAGATAGAAGGGATACAGGTCGGTAGTTTTATAGAAAGAAGGGATACAGGTCTGTAGTTTTATAGATAGAAGGGATACAGGTCTGTAGTTTTATAGATAGAAGTGATACAGATCTGTAGTTTTATAGATATAAGGGATACAGGTCTATAGTTTTATAGATAGAAGTGATACAGGTCTGTAGTTTTATAGATAGAAGGGATACAGGTCGGTAGTTTTATAGAAAGAAGGGATACAGGTCCGTAGTTTTATAGATAGAAGGGGTACAGGTCTGTAGTTTTATAGGAAGAAGGGATACAGGTCTGTAGTTTTATAGATAGCAGGCATACAGGTCTGTAGTTTTATAGGAAGAAAAGAAAGAAGGGATACAGGTCTGTAGTTTTATAGATAGAAGGGATACAGGACTGTAGTTTTATAGAAAGAAGGGATACAGGTCTGTAGTTTTATAGGAAGAAAAGAAAGAAGGGATACAGGTCTGTAGTTTTATAGATAGAAGGGATACAGGTCTGTAGTTTTATAGAAAGAAGGATACAGGTCTGTAGTTTTATAGATAGAAGGGATACAGGTCTGTAGTTTTATAGATAGAAGGGATACAGGTCTGTAGTTTTATAGATAGAAGGGATATAGGTCGGTAGTTTTATAGAAAGAAGGGATACAGGTCCGTAGTTTTATAGATAGAAGGGGTATAGGTCTGTAGTTTTATAGGAAGAAGGGATACAGGTCTGTAGTTTTATAGATAGCAGGCATACAGGTCTGTAGTTTTATAGGAAGAAAAGAAAGAAGGGATACAGGTCTGTAGTTTTATAGATAGAAGGGATACAGGTCTGTAGTTTTATAGAAAGAAGGGATACAGGTCTGTAGTTTTATAGGAAGAAAAGAAAGAAGGGATACAGGTCTGTAGTTTTATAGATAGAAGGGATACAGGTCTGTAGTTTTATAGAAAGAAGGATACAGGTCTGTAGTTTTATAGATAGAAGTGATACAGGTCTGTAGTTTTATAGATAGAAGGGATACAGGTCGGTAGTTTTATAGAAAGAAGGGATACAGGTCCGTAGTTTTATAGATAAAAGGGGCACAGGTCTGTAGTTTTATAGGAAGAAGGGATACAGGTCTGTAGTTTTATAGATAGCAGGCATACAGGTCTGTAGTTTTATAGGAAGAAAAGAAAGAAGGGATACAGGTCTGTAGTTTTATAGATAGAAGGGATACAGGTCTGTAGTTTTATAGAAAGAAGGGATACAGGTCTGTAGTTTTATAGGAAGAAAAGAAAGAAGGGATACAGGTCTGTAGTTTTATAGATAGAAGGGATACAGGTCTGTAGTTTTATAGAAAGAACGATACAGGTCTGTAGTTTTATAGATAGAAGGGATACAGGTCTGTAGTTTTATAGATAGAAGGGATACAGGTCTGTAGTTTTATAGATAGAAGGGATATAGGTCGGTAGTTTTATAGAAATAAGTGATACAGGTCTGTAGTTTTATAGATAGAAGGGGAACAGGTCTGTAGTTTTATAGGGAGAAGGGATACAGGTCTGTAGTTTTATAGATAGAAGGGATACAGGTCTGTAGTTTTATAGGAAGAAAAGAAAGAAGGGATACAGGTCTGTAGTTTTATAGAAAGAAGGGATAAAGGTCTGTAGTTTTATAGAAAGAAGGGATACAGGTCTGTAGTTTTATAGATAGAAGGGGTACAGGACTTTAGTTTTATAGGTAGAAGGGATACAGGTCTGTAGTTTTATAGATAGAAGGGATACAGGTCGGTAGTTTTATAGAAAGAAGGGATACAGGTCCGTAGTTTTATAGATAGAAGGGGTACAGGTCTGTAGTTTTATAGGAAGAAGGGATACAGGTCTGTAGTTTTATAGATAGCAGGCATACAGGTCTGTAGTTTTATAGGAAGAAAAGAAAGAAGGGATACAGGTCTGTAGTTTTATAGATAGAAGGGATACAGGTCTGTAGTTTTATAGAAAGAAGGGATACAGGTCTGTAGTTTTATAGGAAGAAAAGAAAGAAGGGATACAGGTCTGTAGTTTTATAGATAGAAGGGATACAGGTCGGTAGTTTTATAGAAAGAAGGGATACAGGTCTGTAGTTTTATAGATAGAAGGGATATAGGTCTGTAGTTTTATAGATAGAAGTGATACAGGTCTGTAGTTTTATAGATAGAAGGGATACAGGTTGGTAGTTTTATAGAAAGAAGTGATACAGGTCTGTAGTTTTATAGATAGAAGGGGTACAGGTCTGTAGTTTTTTAGGGAGAAGGGATACAGGTCTGTAGTTTTATAGATAGAAGGGATACAGGTCTGTAGTTTTATAGAAAGGAAAGAAAGAAGGGATACAGGTCTGTAGTTTAATGATAGAAGGGATACAGGTCTGTAGTTTTATAGAAAGAAGGGATACAGGTCTGTAGTTTTATAGATAGAATGGAAACAGGTCTGTAGTTTTATAGAAGGAAAATAAATAAGGGATACAGGTCTGTAGTTTTATAGAAAGAAGGGATACAGGTCACTCGTTTTATAGATAGAAGGGATACAGGTCTGTAGTTTTATAGATAGAAGGGATACAGGTCTGTAGTTTTATAGATAGAAGGGATATAGGTCAGTAGTTTTATAGAAAGAAGGGATACAGGTCTGTAGTTTTATAGATAGAAGGGATACAGGTCTGTAGTTTTATAGATAGAAGTGATACAGATCTGTAGTTTTATAGATATAAGGGATACAGGTCTGTAGTTTTATAGATAGAAGTGATACAGGTCTGTAGTTTTATAGATAGAAGGGATACAGGTCTGTAGTTTTATAGAAAGGAAAGAAAGAAGGGATACAGGTCTGTAGTTTTATAGATAGAAGGGATACAGGTCTGTAGTTTTATAGATAGAAGGGATATAGGTCGGTAGTTTTATAGAAAGAAGGGATACAGGTCTGTAGTTTTATAGATAGAAGGGATACAGGTCTGTAGTTTTATAGATAGAAGTGATACAGATCTGTAGTTTTATAGATATAAGGGATACACGTCTGTAGTTTTATAGATAGAATTGATACAGGTCTGTAGTTTTATAGATATAAGGGATACAGGTCTGTAGTTTTATAGATAGAAGGGATACAGGTCTGTAGTTTTATAGAAAGAAGGATACAGGTCTGTAGTTTTATAGATAGAAGGGATACAGCTCTGTAGTTTTATAGATAGAAGGGATACAGGTCTGTAGTTTTATAGATAGAAGTGATACAGCTCTGTAGTTTTATAGATAGAAGGGATACAGGTCGGTAGTTTTATAGAAAGAAGGGATAAAGGTATGTAGTTTTATAGAAAGAAGGGATACAGGTCTGTAGTTTTATAGATAGAAGGGGTACAGGACTGTAGTTTTATAGGGAGAAGGGATACAGGTCTGTAGTTTTATAGATAGAAGGGATACAGGTCTGTAGTTTTATAGAAAGGAAAGAAAGAAGGGATACAGGTCTGTAGTTTAATGATAGAAGGGATACAGGTCTGTAGTTTTATAGAAAGAAGGGATACAGGTCCGTAGTTTTAGAGATAGAAGGGGTACAGGTCTGTAGTTTTATACAAGGAAGGGATACAGGTCTGTAGTTTTATAGATAGAAGGGATACAGGTCTGTAGTTTTATAGAAAGAAGGGATACAGGTCTGTAGTTTTATAGGAAGAAAAGAAAGAAGGGATACAGGTCTGTAGTTTTATAGATAGAAGGGATACAGGTCTGTAGTTTTATAGAAAGGAAAGAAAGAAGGGATACAGGTCTGTAGTTTAATGATAGAAGGGATACAGGATTGTAGTTTTATAGAAAGAAGGGATACAGGTCTGTAGTTTTATAGATAGAAGGGAAACAGTTCTGTAGTTTTATAGAAGGAAAATAAATAAGGGATACAGGTCTGTAGTTTTATAGAAAGAAGGGATACAGGTCACTCGTTTTATAGATAGAAGGGATACAGGTCTGTAGTTTTATAGATAGAAGGGATACAGGTCTGTAGTTTTATAGATAGGAGGGATATAGGTCGGTAGTTTTATAGAAAGAAGGGATACAGGTCTGTAGTTTTATAGATAGAAGGGATACAGGTCTGTAGTTTTATAGATAGAAGTGATACAGATCTGTAGTTTTATAGATATAAGGGATACAGGTCTGTAGTTTTATAGATAGAAGGGATACAGGTCTGTAGTTTTATAGAAAGGAAAGAAAGAAGGGATACAGGTCTGTAGTTTTATAGATAGAAGGGATACAGGTCTGTAGTTTTATAGATAGAAGGGATATAGGTCGGTAGTTTTATAGAAAGAAGGGATACAGGTCTGTAGTTTTATAGATAGAAGGGATACAGGTCTGTAGTTTTATAGATAGAAGTGATACAGATCTGTAGTTTTATAGATATAAGGGATACAGGTCTGTAGTTTTATAGATAGAAGTGATACAGGTCTGTAGTTTTATATATATATAAGGGATACAGGTCTGTAGTTTTATAGATAGAAGGGATACAGGTCTGTAGTTTTATAGAAAGAAGGATACAGGTCTGTAGTTTTATAGATAGAAGGGATACAGCTCTGTAGTTTTATAGATAGAAGGGATACAGGTCTGTAGTTTTATAGATAGAAGTGATACAGCTCTGTAGTTTTATAGATAGAAGGGATACAGGTCGGTAGTTTTATAGAAAGAAGGGATAAAGGTATGTAGTTTTATAGAAAGAAGGGATACAGGTCTGTAGTTTTATAGATAGAAGGGATACAGGTCTGTAGTTTTATAGATAGAAGTGATACAGATCTGTAGTTTTATAGATATAAGGGATACAGGTCTGTAGTTTTATAGATAGAAGTGATACAGGTCTGTAGTTTTATAGATAGAAGGGATACAGGTCTGTAGTTTTATAGAAAGGAAAGAAAGAAGGGATACAGGTCTGTAGTTTTATAGATATAAGGGATACAGGTCTGTAGTTTTATAGATAGAAGTGATATAGGTCGGTAGTTTTATAGAAAGAAGGGATACAGGTCTGTAGTTTTATAGATAGAAGGGATACAGGTCTGTAGTTTTATAGATAGAAGTGATACAGATCTGTAGTTTTATAGATATAAGGGATACAGGTCTATAGTTTTATAGATAGAAGTGATACAGGTCTGTAGTTTTATAGATAGAAGGGATACAGGTCGGTAGTTTTATAGAAAGAAGGGATACAGGTCTGTAGTTTTATAGATAGAAGGGATACAGGTCTGTAGTTTTATAGATAGAAGTGATACAGATCTGTAGTTTTATAGATATAAGGGATACAGGTCTATAGTTTTATAGATAGAAGTGATACAGGTCTGTAGTTTTATAGATAGAAGGGATACAGGTCGGTAGTTTTATAGAAAGAAGGGATACAGGTCCGTAGTTTTATAGATAGAAGGGGTACAGGTCTGTAGTTTTATAGGAAGAAGGGATACAGGTCTGTAGTTTTATAGATAGCAGGCATACAGGTCTGTAGTTTTATAGGAAGAAAAGAAAGAAGGGATACAGGTCTGTAGTTTTATAGATAGAAGGGATACAGGACTGTAGTTTTATAGAAAGAAGGGATACAGGTCTGTAGTTTTATAGGAAGAAAAGAAAGAAGGGATACAGGTCTGTAGTTTTATAGATAGAAGGGATACAGGTCTGTAGTTTTATAGAAAGAAGGATACAGGTCTGTAGTTTTATAGATAGAAGGGATACAGGTCTGTAGTTTTATAGATAGAAGGGATACAGGTCTGTAGTTTTATAGATAGAAGGGATATAGGTCGGTAGTTTTATAGAAAGAAGGGATACAGGTCCGTAGTTTTATAGATAGAAGGGGTACAGGTCTGTAGTTTTATAGGAAGAAGGGATACAGGTCTGTAGTTTTATAGATAGCAGGCATACAGGTCTGTAGTTTTATAGGAAGAAAAGAAAGAAGGGATACAGGTCTGTAGTTTTATAGATAGAAGGGATACAGGTCTGTAGTTTTATAGAAAGAAGGGATACAGGTCTGTAGTTTTATAGGAAGAAAAGAAAGAAGGGATACAGGTCTGTAGTTTTATAGATAGAAGTGATACAGGTCTGTAGTTTTATAGATAGAAGGGATACAGGTCGGTAGTTTTATAGAAAGAAGGGATACAGGTCTGTAGTTTTATAGATAGAAGGGATACAGGTCTGTAGTTTTATAGATAGAAGTGATACAGATCTGTAGTTTTATAGATATAAGGGATACAGGTCTATAGTTTTATAGATAGATGTGATACAGGTCTGTAGTTTTATAGATAGAAGGGATACAGGTTGGTAGTTTTATAGAAAGAAGGGATACAGGTCCGTAGTTTTATAGATAGAAGGGGTACAGGTCTGTAGTTTTATAGGAAGAAGGGATACAGGTCTGTAGTTTTATAGATAGCAGGCATACAGGTCTGTAGTTTTATAGGAAGAAAAGAAAGAAGGGATACAGGTCTGTAGTTTTATAGATAGAAGGGATACAGGACTGTAGTTTTATAGAAAGAAGGGATACAGGTCTGTAGTTTTATAGGAAGAAAAGAAAGAAGGGATACAGGTCTGTAGTTTTATAGATAGAAGGGATACAGGTCTGTAGTTTTATAGAAAGAAGGATACAGGTCTGTAGTTTTATAGATAGAAGGGATACAGGTCTGTAGTTTTATAGATAGAAGGGATACAGGTCTGTAGTTTTATAGATAGAAGGGATATAGGTCGGTAGTTTTATAGAAAGAAGGGATACAGGTCCGTAGTTTTATAGATAGAAGGGGTACAGGTCTGTAGTTTTATAGGAAGAAGGGATACAGGTCTGTAGTTTTATAGATAGCAGGCATACAGGTCTGTAGTTTTATAGGAAGAAAAGAAAGAAGGGATACAGGTCTGTAGTTTTATAGATAGAAGGGATACAGGTCTGTAGTTTTATAGAAAGAAGGGATACAGGTCTGTAGTTTTATAGGAAGAAAAGAAAGAAGGGATACAGGTCTGTAGTTTTATAGATAGAAGGGATACAGGTCTGTAGTTTTATAGAAAGAAGGATACAGGTCTGTAGTTTTATAGATAGAAGGGATACAGGTCTGTAGTTTTATAGATAGAAGGGATACACATCTGTAGTTATATAGATAGAAGGGATATAGGTCGGTAGTTTTATAGAAAGAAGTGATACAGGTCTGTAGTTTTATAGATAGAAGGGGAACAGGTCTGTAGTTTTATAGGGAGAAGGGATACAGGTCTGTAGTTTTATAGATAGAAGGGATACAGGTCTGTAGTTTTATAGGAAGAAAAGAAAGAAGGGATACAGGTCTGTAGTTTTATAGATAGAAGGGATACAGGTCGGTAGTTTTATAGAAAGAAGGGATAAAGGTCTGTAGTTTTATAGAAAGAAGGGATACAGGTCTGTAGTTTTATAGATAGAAGGGGTACAGGACTTTAGTTTTATAGGTAGAAGGGATACAGGTCTGTAGTTTTATAGATAGAAGGGATACAGGTCGGTAGTTTTATAGAAAGAAGGGATACAGGTCCGTAGTTTTATAGATAGAAGGGGTACAGGTCTGTAGTTTTATAGGAAGAAGGGATACAGGTCTGTAGTTTTATAGATAGCAGGCATACAGGTCTGTAGTTTTATAGGAAGAAAAGAAAGAAGAGATACAGGTCTGTAGTTTTATAGATAGAAGGGATACAAGTCGGTAGTTTTATAGAAAGAAGGGATACAGGTCTGTAGTTTTATAGATAGAAGGGATATAGGTCTGTAGTTTTATAGATAGAAGTGATACAGGTCTGTAGTTTTATAGATAGAAGGGATACAGGTCGGTAGTTTTATAGAAAGAAGTGATACAGGTCTGTAGTTTTATAGATAGAAGGGGTACAGGTCTGTAGTTTTTTAGGGAGAAGGGATACAGGTCTGTAGTTTTATAGATAGAAGGGATACAGGTCTGTAGTTTTATAGAAAGGAAAGAAAGAAGGGATACAGGTCTGTAGTTTAATGATAGAAGGGATACAGGTCTGTAGTTTTATAGAAAGAAGGGATACAGGTCTGTAGTTTTATAGATAGAAGGGAAACAGGTCTGTAGTTTTATAGAAGGAAAATAAATAAGGAATACAGGTCTGTAGTTTTATAGAAAGAAGGGATACAGGTCACTCGTTTTATAGATAGAAGGGATACAGGTCTGTAGTTTTATAGATAGAAGGGATACAGGTCTGTAGTTTTATAGATAGAAGGGATATAGGTCGGTAGTTTTATAGAAAGAAGGGATACAGGTCTGTAGTTTTATAGATAGAAGGGATACAGGTCTGTAGTTTTATAGATATAAGGGATACAGGTCTGTAGTTTTATAGATAGAAGTGATACAGGTCTGTAGTTTTATAGATAGAAGGGATACAGGTCTGTAGTTTTATAGAAAGGAAAGAAAGAAGGGATACAGGTCTGTAGTTTTATAGATAGAAGGGATACAGGTCTGTAGTTTTATAGATAGAAGGGATATAGGTCGGTAGTTTTATAGAAAGAAGGGATACAGGTCTGTAGTTTTATAGATAGAAGGGATACAGGTCTGTAGTTTTATAGATAGAAGTGATTCAGATCTGTAGTTTTATAGATATAAGGGATACAGGTCTGTAGTTTTATAGATAGAAGTGATACAGGTCTGTAGTTTTATAGATAGAAGGGATACAGGTCTGTAGTTTTATAGAAAGGAAAGAAAGAAGGGATACAGGTCTGTAGTTTAATGATAGAAGGGATACAGGTCTGTAGTTTTATAGAAAGAAGGGATACAGGTCACTCGTTTTATAGATAGAAGGGATACAGGTCTGTAGTTTTATAGATAGAAGGGATACAGGTCTGTAGTTTTATAGATAGAAGGGATATAGGTCGGTAGTTTTATAGAAAGAAGGGATACAGGTCTGTAGTTTTATAGATAGAAGGGATACAGGTCTGTAGTTTTATAGATAGAAGTGATACAGATCTGTAGTTTTATAGATATAAGGGATACAGGTCTGTAGTTTTATAGATAGAAGTGATACAGGTCTGTAGTTTTATAGATAGAAGGGATACAGGTCTGTAGTTTTATAGAAAGGAAAGAAAGAAGGGATACAGGTCTGTAGTTTTATAGATAGAAGGGATACAGGTCTGTAGTTTTATAGATAGAAGGGATATAGGTCGGTAGTTTTATAGAAAGAAGGGATACAGGTCTGTAGTTTTATAGATAGAAGGGATACAGGTCTGTAGTTTTATAGATAGAAGTGATACAGATCTGTAGTTTTATAGATATAAGGGATACAGGTCTGTAGTTTTATAGATAGAAGTGATACAGGTCTGTAGTTTTATAGATATAAGGGATACAGGTCTGTAGTTTTATAGATAGAAGGGATACAGGTCTGTAGTTTTATAGAAAGAAGGATACAGGTCTGTAGTTTTATAGATAGAAGGGATACAGCTCTGTAGTTTTATAGATAGAAGGGATACAGGTCTGTAGTTTTATAGATAGAAGTGATACAGCTCTGTAGTTTTATAGATAGAAGGGATACAGGTCGGTAGTTTTATAGAAAGAAGGGATAAAGGTATGTAGTTTTATAGAAAGAAGGGATACAGGTCTGTAGTTTTATAGATAGAAGGGGTACAGGAATGTAGTTTTATAGGGAGAAGGGATACAGGTCTGTAGTTTTATAGATAGAAGGGATACAGGTCTGTAGTTTTATAGAAAGGAAAGAAAGAAGGGATACAGGTCTGTAGTTTAATGATAGAAGGGATACAGGTCTGTAGTTTTATAGAAAGAAGGGATACAGGTCCGTAGTTTTATAGATAGAAGGGGTACAGGTCTGTAGTTTTATAGGAAGAAGGGATACAGGTCTGTAGTTTTATAGATAGAAGGGATACAGGTCTGTAGTTTTATAGGAAGAAAAGAAAGAAGGGATACAGGTCTGTAGTTTTATAGATAGAAGGGATACAGGTCTGTAGTTTTATAGAAAGAAGGGATACAGGTCTGTAGTTTTATAGGAAGAAAAGAAAGAAGGGATACAGGTCTGTAGTTTTATAGAAGGAAAATAAATAAGGGATACAGGTCTGTAGTTTTATAGAAAGAAGGGATACAGGTCACTCGTTTTATAGATAGAAGGGATACAGGTCTGTAGTTTTATAGATAGAAGGGATACAGGTCTGTAGTTTTATAGATAGAAGGGATATAGGTCGGTAGTTTTATAGAAAGAAGGGATACAGGTCTGTAGTTTTATAGATAGAAGGGATACAGGTCTGTAGTTTTATAGATAGAAGTGATACAGATCTGTAGTTTTATAGATAGAAGGGATACAGGTCGGTAGTTTTATAGAAAGAAGGGATACAGGTCCGTAGTTTTATAGATAGAAGGGGTACAGGTCTGTAGTTTTATAGGAAGAAGGGATACAGGTCTGTAGTTTTATAGATAGCAGGCATACAGGTCTGTAGTTTTATAGGAAGAAAAGAAAGAAGGGATACAGGTCTGTAGTTTTATAGATAGAAGGGATACAGGTCTGTAGTTTTATAGAAAGAAGGGATACAGGTCTGTAGTTTTATAGGAAGAAAAGAAAGAAGGGATACAGGTCTGTAGTTTTATAGATAGAAGGGATACAGGTCTGTAGTTTTATAGAAAGAAGGATACAGGTCTGTAGTTTTATAGATAGAAGGGATACAGGTCTGTAGTTTTATAGATAGAAGGGATACAGGTCTGTAGTTTTATAGATAGAAGGGATATAGGTCGGTAGTTTTATAGAAAGAAGTGATACAGGTCTGTAGTTTTATAGATAGAAGGGGAACAGGTCTGTAGTTTTATAGAAAGAAGGGATACAGGTCTGTAGTTTAATAGGAAGAAAAGAAAGAAGAGATACAGGTCTGTAGTTTTATAGATAGAAGGGATACAAGTCTGTAGTTTTATAGATAGAAGGGATATAGGTCGGTAGTTTTATAGAAAGAAGGGATACAGGTCTGTAGTTTTATAGATAGAAGGGATACAGGTCTGTAGTTTTATAGAAAGAAGGATACAGGTCTGTAGTTTTATAGATAGAATGGATACAGGTCTGTAGTTTTATAGATAGAAGGGATACAGGTCTGTAGTTTTATAGATAGAAGTGATACAGCTCTGTAGTTTTATAGATAGAAGGGATACAGGTCGGTAGTTTTATAGAAAGAAGGGATAAAGGTATGTAGTTTTATAGAAAGAAGGGATACAGGTCTGTAGTTTTATAGATAGAAGGGGTACAGGACTGTAGTTTTATAGAAAGAAGGGATACAGGTCTGTAGTTTTATAGGAAGAAAAGAAAGAAGGGATACAGGTCTGTAGTTTTATAGATAGAAGGGATACAGGTCTGTAGTTTTATAGAAAGAAGGATACAGGTCTGTAGTTTTATAGATAGAAGGGATACAGGTCTGTAGTTTTATAGATAGAAGGGATACAGGTCTGTAGTTTTATAGATAGAAGGGATATAGGTCGGTAGTTTTATAGAAAGAAGGGATACAGGTCCGTAGTTTTATAGATAGAAGGGGTACAGGTCTGTAGTTTTATAGGAAGAAGGGATACAGGTCTGTAGTTTTATAGATAGCAGGCATACAGGTCTGTAGTTTTATAGGAAGAAAAGAAAGAAGGGATACAGGTCTGTAGTTTTATAGATAGAAGGGATACAGGTCTGTAGTTTTATAGAAAGAAGGGATACAGGTCTGTAGTTTTTATAGGAAGAAAAGAAAGAAGGGATACAGGTCTGTAGTTTTATAGATAGAAGTGATACAGGTCTGTAGTTTTATAGATAGAAGGGATACAGGTCGGTAGTTTTATAGAAAGAAGGGATACAGGTCTGTAGTTTTATAGATAGAAGGGATACAGGTCTGTAGTTTTATAGATAGAAGTGATACAGATCTGTAGTTTTATAGATATAAGGGATACAGGTCTATAGTTTTATAGATAGAAGTGATACAGGTCTGTAGTTTTATAGATAGAAGGGATACAGGTTGGTAGTTTTATAGAAAGAAGGGATACAGGTCCGTAGTTTTATAGATAGAAGGGGTACAGGTCTGTAGTTTTATAGGAAGAAGGGATACAGGTCTGTAGTTTTATAGATAGCAGGCATACAGGTCTGTAGTTTTATAGGAAGAAAAGAAAGAAGGGATACAGGTCTGTAGTTTTATAGATAGAAGGGATACAGGACTGTAGTTTTATAGAAAGAAGGGATACAGGTCTGTAGTTTTATAGGAAGAAAAGAAAGAAGGGATACAGGTCTGTAGTTTTATAGATAGAAGGGATACAGGTCTGTAGTTTTATAGAAAGAAGGATACAGGTCTGTAGTTTTATAGATAGAAGGGATACAGGTCTGTAGTTTTATAGATAGAAGGGATACAGGTCTGTAGTTTTATAGATAGAAGGGATATAGGTCGGTAGTTTTATAGAAAGAAGGGATACAGGTCCGTAGTTTTATAGATAGAAGGGGTACAGGTCTGTAGTTTTATAGGAAGAAGGGATACAGGTCTGTAGTTTTATAGATAGCAGGCATACAGGTCTGTAGTTTTATAGGAAGAAAAGAAAGAAGGGATACAGGTCTGTAGTTTTATAGATAGAAGGGATACAGGTCTGTAGTTTTATAGAAAGAAGGGATACAGGTCTGTAGTTTTATAGGAAGAAAAGAAAGAAGGGATACAGGTCTGTAGTTTTATAGATAGAAGGGATACAGGTCTGTAGTTTTATAGAAAGAAGGATACAGGTCTGTAGTTTTATAGATAGAAGGGATACAGGTCTGTAGTTTTATAGATAGAAGGGATACACATCTGTAGTTATATAGATAGAAGGGATATAGGTCGGTAGTTTTATAGAAAGAAGTGATACAGGTCTGTAGTTTTATAGATAGAAGGGGAACAGGTCTGTAGTTTTATAGGGAGAAGGGATACAGGTCTGTAGTTTTATAGATAGAAGGGATACAGGTCTGTAGTTTTATAGGAAGAAAAGAAAGAAGGGATACAGGTCTGTAGTTTTATAGATAGAAGGGATACAGGTCGGTAGTTTTATAGAAAGAAGGGATAAAGGTCTGTAGTTTTATAGAAAGAAGGGATACAGGTCTGTAGTTTTATAGATAGAAGGGGTACAGGACTTTAGTTTTATAGGTAGAAGGGATACAGGTCTGTAGTTTTATAGATAGAAGGGATACAGGTCGGTAGTTTTATAGAAAGAAGGGATACAGGTCCGTAGTTTTATAGATAGAAGGGGTACAGGTCTGTAGTTTTATAGGAAGAAGGGATACAGGTCTGTAGTTTTATAGATAGCAGGCATACAGGTCTGTAGTTTTATAGGAAGAAAAGAAAGAAGAGATACAGGTCTGTAGTTTTATAGATATAAGGGATACAAGTCGGTAGTTTTATAGAAAGAAGGGATACAGGTCTGTAGTTTTATAGATAGAAGGGATATAGGTCTGTAGTTTTATAGATAGAAGTGATACAGGTCTGTAGTTTTATAGATAGAAGGGATACAGGTCGGTAGTTTTATAGAAAGAAGTGATACAGGTCTGTAGTTTTATAGATAGAAGGGGTACAGGTCTGTAGTTTTTTAGGGAGAAGGGATACAGGTCTGTAGTTTTATAGATAGAAGGGATACAGGTCTGTAGTTTTATAGAAAGGAAAGAAAGAAGGGATACAGGTCTGTAGTTTAATGATAGAAGGGATACAGGTCTGTAGTTTTATAGAAAGAAGGGATACAGGTCTGTAGTTTTATAGATAGAAGGGAAACAGGTCTGTAGTTTTATAGAAGGAAAATAAATAAGGGAATACAGGTCTGTAGTTTTATAGAAAGAAGGGATACAGGTCACTCGTTTTATAGATAGAAGGGATACAGGTCTGTAGTTTTATAGATAGAAGGGATACAGGTCTGTAGTTTTATAGATAGAAGGGATATAGGTCGGGTAGTTTTATAGAAAGAAGGGATACAGGTCTGTAGTTTTTATAGATAGAAGGGATACAGGTCTGTAGTTTTATAGATATAAGGGATACAGGTCTGTAGTTTTATAGATAGAAGTGATACAGGTCTGTAGTTTTATAGATAGAAGGGATACAGGTCTGTAGTTTTATAGAAAGGAAAGAAAGAAGGGATACAGGTCTGTAGTTTTATAGATAGAAGGGATACAGGTCTGTAGTTTTATAGATAGAAGGGATATAGGTCGGTAGTTTTATAGAAAGAAGGGATACAGGTCTGTAGTTTTATAGATAGAAGGGATACAGGTCTGTAGTTTTATAGATAGAAGTGATTCAGATCTGTAGTTTTATAGATATAAGGGATACAGGTCTGTAGTTTTATAGATAGAAGTGATACAGGTCTGTAGTTTTTATAGATAGAAGGGATACAGGTCTGTAGTTTTATAGAAAGGAAAGAAAGAAGGGATACAGGTCTGTAGTTTAATGATAGAAGGGATACAGGTCTGTAGTTTTATAGAAAGAAGGGATACAGGTCTGTAGTTTTATAGAAGGAAAATAAACAAGGGATACAGGTCTGTAGTTTTATAGAAAGAAGGGATACAGGTCACTCGTTTTATAGATAGAAGGGATACAGGTCTGTAGTTTTATAGATAGAAGGGATACAGGTCTGTAGTTTTATAGATAGAAGGGATATAGGTCGGTAGTTTTATAGAAAGAAGGGATACAGGTCTGTAGTTTTATAGATAGAAGGGATACAGGTCTGTAGTTTTATAGATAGAAGTGATACAGATCTGTAGTTTTATAGATATAAGGGATACAGGTCTGTAGTTTTATAGATAGAAGTGATACAGGTCTGTAGTTTTATAGATAGAAGGGATACAGGTCTGTAGTTTTATAGAAAGGAAAGAAAGAAGGGATACAGGTCTGTAGTTTTATAGATAGAAGGGATACAGGTCTGTAGTTTTATAGATAGAAGGGATATAGGTCGGTAGTTTTATAGAAAGAAGGGATACAGGTCTGTAGTTTTATAGATAGAAGGGATACAGGTCTGTAGTTTTATAGATAGAAGTGATACAGATCTGTAGTTTTATAGATATAAGGGATACAGGTCTGTAGTTTTATAGATAGAAGTGATACAGGTCTGTAGTTTTATAGATATAAGGGATACAGGTCTGTAGTTTTATAGATAGAAGGGATACAGGTCTGTAGTTTTATAGAAAGAAGGATACAGGTCTGTAGTTTTATAGATAGAAGGGATACAGCTCTGTAGTTTTATAGATAGAAGGGATACAGGTCTGTAGTTTTATAGATAGAAGTGATACAGCTCTGTAGTTTTATAGATAGAAGGGATACAGGTCGGTAGTTTTATAGAAAGAAGGGATAAAGGTATGTAGTTTTATAGAAAGAAGGGATACAGGTCTGTAGTTTTATAGATAGAAGGGGTCCAGGAATGCAGGTCTTTAGTTTTATAGAAAGAAGGATACAGGTCTGTAGTTTTATAGATAGAATGGATACAGGTCTGTAGTTTTATAGAAAGGAAAGAAAGAAGGGATACAGGTCTGTAGTTTAATGATAGATGGGATACAGGTCTGTAGTTTTATAGAAAGAAGGGATACAGGTCCGTAGTTTTATAGATAGAAGGGGTACAGGTCTGTAGTTTTATAGGAAGAAGGGGTACAGGTCTGTAGTTTTATAGGAAGAAGGGATACAGGTCTGTAGTTTTATAGATAGCAGGCATACAGGTCTGTAGTTTTATAGGAAGAAAAGAAAGAAGGGATACAGGTCTGTAGTTTTATAGATAGAAGGGATACAGGTCTGTAGTTTTATAGAAAAGAAGGGATACAGGTCTGTAGTTTTATAGGAAGAAAAGAAAGAAGGGATACAGGTCTGTAGTTTTATAGATAGAAGGGATACAGGTCTGTAGTTTTATAGAAAGAAGGATACAGGTCTGTAGTTTTATAGATAGAAGGGATACAGGTCTGTAGTTTTATAGATAGAAGGGATACAGGTCTGTAGTTTTATAGATAGAAGGGATATAGGTCGGTAGTTTTATAGAAAGAAGTGATACAGGTCTGTAGTTTTATAGATAGAAGGGGAACAGGTCTGTAGTTTTATAGGGAGAAGGGATACAGGTCTGTAGTTTTATAGATAGAAGGGATACAGGTCTGTAGTTTTATAGGAAGAAAATAAAGAAGGGATACAGGTCTGTAGTTTTATAGATAGAAGGGATACAGGTCTGTAGTTTTATAGAAAGAAGGGATACAGGTCTGTAGTTTAATAGGAAGAAAAGAAAGAAGAGATACAGGTCTGTAGTTTTATAGATAGAAGGGATACAGGTCTGTAGTTTTATAGATAGAAGGGATATAGGTCGGTAGTTTTATAGAAAGAAGGGATACAGGTCTGTAGTTTTATAGATATAAGGGATACAGGTCTGTAGTTTTATAGATAGAAGTGATACAGGTCTGTAGTTTTATAGATAGAAGGGATACAGGTCGGTAGTTTTATAGAAAGAAGGGATACAGGTCTGTAGTTTTATAGGAAGAAAAGAAATAAGGGATACAGGTCTGTAGTTTTATAGATAGAAGGGATACAGGTCTGTAGTTTTATAGAAAGAAGGGATACAGGTCTATAGTTTTATAGGAAGAAAAGAAAGAAGGGATACAGGTCTGTAGTTTTATAGATAGAAGGGATACAGGTCTGTAGTTTTATAGAAAGAAGGGATACAGGTCTGTAGTTTTATGGAAATAAAAGAAAGAAGGGATACAGGTCTGTAGTTTTATAGAAAGAAAACAAATAAGGGATACAGGTCTGTAGTTTTATAGAAAGAAGGGATACAGGTCTGTAGTTTTATAGATAGAAGGCATACAGGTCTGTAGTTTTATAGAAAGAAGGGATACAGGTCTGTAGTTTTATAGATAGAAGGGATACAGGTCTATAGTTATATAGATAGAAGGGATACAGGTCTGTAGTTTTATAGATAGAAGTCATACAGCTCTGTAGTTTTATAGATAGAAGGGATACAGGTCACTCGTTTTATAGATAGAAGGGATACAGGTCTGTAGTTTTATAGATAGAAGGGATACAGGTCTGTAGTTTTATAGATAGAAGGGATATAGGTCGGTAGTTTTATAGAAAGAAGGGATACAGGTCTGTAGTTTTATAGATAGAAGGGATACAGGTCTGTAGTTTTATAGATAGAAGTGATACAGATCTGTAGTTTTATAGATAGAAGGGATACAGGTCGGTAGTTTTATAGAAAGAAGGGATACAGGTCCGTAGTTTTATAGATAGAAGGGGTACAGGTCTGTAGTTTTATAGATAGCAGGCATACAGGTCTGTAGTTTTATAGGAAGAAAAGAAAGAAGGGATACAGGTCTGTAGTTTTATAGATAGAAGGGATACAGGTCTGTAGTTTTATAGAAAGAAGGGATACAGGTCTGTAGTTTAATAGGAAGAAAAGAAAGAAGAGATACAGGTCTGTAGTTTTATAGATAGAAGGGATACAAGTCTGTAGTTTTATAGATAGAAGGGATACAAGTCTGTAGTTTTATAGATAGAAGGGATATAGGTCGGTAGTTTTATAGAAAGAAGGGATACATGTCTGTAGTTTTATAGATAGAAGGGATACAGGTCTGTAGTTTTATAGAAAGAAGGATACAGGTCTGTAGTTTTATAGATAGAATGGATACAGGTCTGTAGTTTTATAGATAGAAGGGATACAGGTCTGTAGTTTTATAGATAGAAGTGATACAGCTCTGTAGTTTTATAGATAGAAGGGATACAGGTCGGTAGTTTTATAGAAAGAAGGGATAAAGGTATGTAGTTTTATAGAAAGAAGGGATACAGGTCTGTAGTTTTATAGATAGAAGGGGAACAGGTCTGTAGTTTTATAGGGAGAAGGGATACAGGTCTGTAGTTTTATAGATAGAAGGGATACAGGTCTGTAGTTTTATAGGAAGAAAATAAAGAAGGGATACAGGTCTGTAGTTTTATAGATAGAAGGGATACAGGTCTGTAGTTTTATAGAAAGAAGGGATACAGGTCTGTAGTTTAATAGGAAGAAAAGAAAGAAGAGATACAGGTCTGTAGTTTTATAGATAGAAGGGATACAAGTCTGTAGTTTTATAGATAGAAGGGATATAGGTCGGTAGTTTTATAGAAAGAAGGGATACAGGTCTGTAGTTTTATAGATAGAAGGGATACAGGTCTTTAGTTTTATAGAAAGAAGGATACAGGTCTGTAGTTTTATAGATAGAATGGATACAGGTCTGTAGTTTTATAGAAAGGAAAGAAAGAAGGGATACAGGTCTGTAGTTTAATGATAGATGGGATACAGGTCTGTAGTTTTATAGAAAGAAGGGATACAGGTCCGTAGTTTTATAGATAGAAGGGGTACAGGTCTGTAGTTTTATAGGAAGAAGGGGTACAGGTCTGTAGTTTTATAGGAAGAAGGGATACAGGTCTGTAGTTTTATAGATAGCAGGCATACAGGTCTGTAGTTTTATAGGAAGAAAAGAAAGAAGGGATACAGGTCTGTAGTTTTATAGATAGAAGGGATACAGGTCTGTAGTTTTATAGAAAGAAGGGATACAGGTCTGTAGTTTTATAGGAAGAAAAGAAAGAAGGGATACAGGTCTGTAGTTTTATAGATAGAAGGGATACAGGTCTGTAGTTTTATAGAAAGAAGGATACAGGTCTGTAGTTTTATAGATAGAAGGGATACAGGTCTGTAGTTTTATAGATAGAAGGGATACAGGTCTGTAGTTTTATAGATAGAAGGGATATAGGTCGGTAGTTTTATAGAAAGAAGTGATACAGGTCTGTAGTTTTATAGATAGAAGGGGAACAGGTCTGTAGTTTTATAGGGAGAAGGGATACAGGTCTGTAGTTTTATAGATAGAAGGGATACAGGTCTGTAGTTTTATAGGAAGAAAATAAAGAAGGGATACAGGTCTGTAGTTTTATAGATAGAAGGGATACAGGTCTGTAGTTTTATAGAAAGAAGGGATACAGGTCTGTAGTTTAATAGGAAGAAAAGAAAGAAGAGATACAGGTCTGTAGTTTTATAGATAGAAGGGATACAGGTCTGTAGTTTTATAGATAGAAGGGATATAGGTCGGTAGTTTTATAGAAAGAAGGGATACAGGTCTGTAGTTTTATAGATATAAGGGATACAGGTCTGTAGTTTTATAGATAGAAGTGATACAGGTCTGTAGTTTTATAGATAGAAGGGATACAGGTCGGTAGTTTTATAGAAAGAAGGGATACAGGTCTGTAGTTTTATAGGAAGAAAAGAAATAAGGGATACAGGTCTGTAGTTTTATAGATAGAAGGGATACAGGTCTGTAGTTTTATAGAAAGAAGGGATACAGGTCTATAGTTTTATAGGAAGAAAAGAAAGAAGGGATACAGGTCTGTAGTTTTATAGATAGAAGGGATACAGGTCTGTAGTTTTATAGAAAGAAGGGATACAGGTCTGTAGTTTTATGGAAATAAAAGAAAGAAGGGATACAGGTCTGTAGTTTTATAGAAAGAAAACAAATAAGGGATACAGGTCTGTAGTTTTATAGAAAGAAGGGATACAGGTCTGTAGTTTTATAGATAGAAGGCATACAGGTCTGTAGTTTTATAGAAAGAAGGGATACAGGTCTGTAGTTTTATAGATAGAAGGGATACAGGTCTATAGTTATATAGATAGAAGGGATACAGGTCTGTAGTTTTATAGATAGAAGTCATACAGCTCTGTAGTTTTATAGATAGAAGGGATACAGGTCACTCGTTTTATAGATAGAAGGGATACAGGTCTGTAGTTTTATAGATAGAAGGGATACAGGTCTGTAGTTTTATAGATAGAAGGGATATAGGTCGGTAGTTTTATAGAAAGAAGGGATACAGGTCTGTAGTTTTATAGATAGAAGGGATACAGGTCTGTAGTTTTATAGATAGAAGTGATACAGATCTGTAGTTTTATAGATAGAAGGGATACAGGTCGGTAGTTTTATAGAAAGAAGGGATACAGGTCCGTAGTTTTATAGATAGAAGGGGTACAGGTCTGTAGTTTTATAGGAAGAAGGGATACAGGTCTGTAGTTTTATAGATAGCAGGCATACAGGTCTGTAGTTTTATAGGAAGAAAAGAAAGAAGGGATACAGGTCTGTAGTTTTATAGATAGAAGGGATATAGGTCGGTAGTTTTATAGAAAGAAGTGATACAGGTCTGTAGTTTTATAGATAGAAGGGGAACAGGTCTGTAGTTTTAAAGGGAGAAGGGATACAGGTCTGTAGTTTTATAGATAGAAGGGATACAGGTCTGTAGTTTTATAGGAAGAAAATAAAGAAGGGATACAGGTCTGTAGTTTTATAGATAGAAGGGATACAGGTCTGTAGTTTTATAGAAAGAAGGGATACAGGTCTGTAGTTTAATAGGAAGAAAAGAAAGAAGAGATACAGGTCTGTAGTTTTATAGATAGAAGGGATACAGGTCTGTAGTTGTATAGAAAGAAGGATACAGGTCTGTAGTTTTATAGATAGAATGGATACAGGTCTGTAGTTTTATAGATAGAAGGGATACAGGTCTGTAGTTTTATAGATAGAAGTGATACAGCTCTGTAGTTTTATAGATAGAAGGGATACAGGTCGGTAGTTTTATAGAAAGAAGGGATAAAGGTATGTAGTTTTATAGAAAGAAGGGATACAGGTCTGTAGTTTTATAGATAGAAGGGGAACAGGTCTGTAGTTTTATAGGGAGAAGGGATACAGGTCTGTAGTTTTATAGATAGAAGGGATACAGGTCTGTAGTTTTATAGGAAGAAAATAAAGAAGGGATACAGGTCTGTAGTTTTATAGATAGAAGGGATACAGGTCTGTAGTTTTATAGAAAGAAGGGATACAGGTCTGTAGTTTAATAGGAAGAAAAGAAAGAAGAGATACAGGTCTGTAGTTTTATAGATAGAAGGGATACAAGTCTGTAGTTTTATAGATAGAAGGGATATAGGTCGGTAGTTTTATAGAAAGAAGGGATACAGGTCTGTAGTTTTATAGATAGAAGGGATACAGGTCTGTAGTTTTATAGAAAGAAGGATAATGGTCTGTAGTTTTATAGATAGAATGGATACAGGTCTGTAGTTTTATAGAAAGGAAAGAAAGAAGGGATACAGGTCTGTAGTTTAATGATAGATGGGATACAGGTCTGTAGTTTTATAGAAAGAAGGGATACAGGTCCGTAGTTTTATAGATAGAAGGGGTACAGGTCTGTAGTTTTATAGGAAGAAGGGGTACAGGTCTGTAGTTTTATAGGAAGAAGGGATACAGGTCTGTAGTTTTATAGATAGCAGGCATACAGGTCTGTAGTTTTATAGGAAGAAAAGAAAGAAGGGATACAGGTCTGTAGTTTTATAGATAGAAGGGATACAGGTCTGTAGTTTTATAGAAAGAAGGGATACAGGTCTGTAGTTTTATAGGAAGAAAAGAAAGAAGGGATACAGGTCTGTAGTTTTATAGATAGAAGGGATACAGGTCTGTAGTTTTATAGAAAGAAGGATACAGGTCTGTAGTTTTATAGATAGAAGGGATACAGGTCTGTAGTTTTATAGATAGAAGGGATACAGTCTGTAGTTTTATAGATAGAAGGGATATAGGTCGGTAGTTTTATAGAAAGAAGTGATACAGGTCTGTAGTTTTATAGATAGAAGGGGAACAGGTCTGTAGTTTTATAGGGAGAAGGGATACAGGTCTGTAGTTTTATAGATAGAAGGGATACAGGTCTGTAGTTTTATAGGAAGAAAATAAAGAAGGGATACAGGTCTGTAGTTTTATAGATAGAAGGGATACAGGTCTGTAGTTTTATAGAAAGAAGGGATACAGGTCTGTAGTTTAATAGGAAGAAAAGAAAGAAGAGATACAGGTCTGTAGTTTTATAGATAGAAGGGATACAGGTCTGTAGTTTTATAGATAGAAGGGATATAGGTCGGTAGTTTTATAGAAAGAAGGGATACAGGTCTGTAGTTTTATAGATATAAGGGATACAGGTCTGTAGTTTTATAGATAGAAGTGATACAGGTCTGTAGTTTTATAGATAGAAGGGATACAGGTCGGTAGTTTTATAGAAAGAAGGGATACAGGTCTGTAGTTTTATAGGAAGAAAAGAAATAAGGGATACAGGTCTGTAGTTTTATAGATAGAAGGGATACAGGTCTGTAGTTTTATAGAAAGAAGGGATACAGGTCTATAGTTTTATAGGAAGAAAAGAAAGAAGGGATACAGGTCTGTAGTTTTATAGATAGAAGGGATACAGGTCTGTAGTTTTATAGAAAGAAGGGATACAGGTCTGTAGTTTTATGGAAATAAAAGAAAGAAGGGATACAGGTCTGTAGTTTTATAGAAAGAAAACAAATAAGGGATACAGGTCTGTAGTTTTATAGAAAGAAGGGATACAGGTCTGTAGTTTTATAGATAGAAGGCATACAGGTCTGTAGTTTTATAGAAAGAAGGGATACAGGTCTGTAGTTTTATAGATAGAAGGGATACAGGTCTATAGTTATATAGATAGAAGGGATACAGGTCTGTAGTTTTATAGATAGAAGTCATACAGCTCTGTAGTTTTATAGATAGAAGGGATACAGGTCACTCGTTTTATAGATAGAAGGGATACAGGTCTGTAGTTTTATAGATAGAAGGGATACAGGTCTGTAGTTTTATAGATAGAAGGGATATAGGTCGGTAGTTTTATAGAAAGAAGGGATACAGGTCTGTAGTTTTATAGATAGAAGGGATACAGGTCTGTAGTTTTATAGATAGAAGTGATACAGATCTGTAGTTTTATAGATAGAAGGGATACAGGTCGGTAGTTTTATAGAAAGAAGGGATACAGGTCCGTAGTTTTATAGATAGAAGGGGTACAGGTCTGTAGTTTTATAGGAAGAAGGGATACAGGTCTGTAGTTTTATAGATAGCAGGCATACAGGTCTGTAGTTTTATAGGAAGAAAAGAAAGAAGGGATACAGGTCTGTAGTTTTATAGATAGAAGGGATATAGGTCGGTAGTTTTATAGAAAGAAGTGATACAGGTCTGTAGTTTTATAGATAGAAGGGGAACAGGTCTGTAGTTTTAAAGGGAGAAGGGATACAGGTCTGTAGTTTTATAGATAGAAGGGATACAGGTCTGTAGTTTTATAGGAAGAAAATAAAGAAGGGATACAGGTCTGTAGTTTTATAGATAGAAGGGATACAGGTCTGTAGTTTTATAGAAAGAAGGGATACAGGTCTGTAGTTTAATAGGAAGAAAAGAAAGAAGAGATACAGGTCTGTAGTTTTATAGATAGAAGGGATACAAGTCTGTAGTTTTATAGATAGAAGGGATATAGGTCGGTAGTTTTATAGAAAGAAGGGATACAGGTCTGTAGTTTTATAGATAGAAGGGATACAGGTCTGTAGTTTTATAGAAAGAAGGATACAGGTCTGTAGTTTTATAGATAGAATGGATACAGGTCTGTAGTTTTATAGAAAGGAAAGAAAGAAGGGATACAGGTCTGTAGTTTAATGATAGATGGGATACAGGTCTGTAGTTTTATAGAAAGAAGGGATACAGGTCCGTAGTTTTATAGATAGAAGGGGTACAGGTCTGTAGTTTTATAGGAAGAAGGGGTACAGGTCTGTAGTTTTATAGGAAGAAGGGATACAGGTCTGTAGTTTTATAGATAGCAGGCATACAGGTCTGTAGTTTTATAGGAAGAAAAGAAAGAAGGGATACAGGTCTGTAGTTTTATAGATAGAAGGGATACAGGTCTGTAGTTTTATAGAAAGAAGGGATACAGGTCTGTAGTTTTATAGGAAGAAAAGAAAGAAGGGATACAGGTCTGTAGTTTTATAGATAGAAGGGATACAGGTCTGTAGTTTTATAGAAAGAAGGATACAGGTCTGTAGTTTTATAGATAGAAGGGATACAGGTCTGTAGTTTTATAGATAGAAGGGATACAGGTCTGTAGTTTTATAGATAGAAGGGATATAGGTCGGTAGTTTTATAGAAAGAAGTGATACAGGTCGGTAGTTTTATAGATAGAAGGGGAAAAGGTCTGTAGTTTTATAGGGAGAAGGGATACAGGTCTGTAGTTTTATAGATAGAAGGGATACAGGTCTGTAGTTTTATAGGAAGAAAATAAAGAAGGGATACAGGTCTGTAGTTTTATAGATAGAAGGGATACAGGTCTGTAGTTTTATAGAAAGAAGGGATACAGGTCTGTAGTTTAATAGGAAGAAAAGAAAGAAGAGATACAGGTCTGTAGTTTTATAGATAGAAGGGATACAGGTCTGTAGTTTTATAGATAGAAGGGATATAGGTCGGTAGTTTTATAGAAAGAAGGGATACAGGTCTGTAGTTTTATAGATATAAGGGATACAGGTCTGTAGTTTTATAGATAGAAGTGATACAGGTCTGTAGTTTTATAGATAGAAGGGATACAGGTCGGTAGTTTTATAGAAAGAAGGGATACAGGTCTGTAGTTTTATAGGAAGAAAAGAAATAAGGGATACAGGTCTGTAGTTTTATAGATAGAAGGGATACAGGTCTGTAGTTTTATAGAAAGAAGGGATACAGGTCTATAGTTTTATAGGAAGAAAAGAAAGAAGGGATACACGTCTGTAGTTTTATAGATAGAAGGGATACAGGTCTGTAGTTTTATAGAAAGAAGGGATACAGGTCTGTAGTTTTATGGAAATAAAAGAAAGAAGGGATACAGGTCTGTAGTTTTATAGAAAGAAAACAAATAAGGGATACAGGTCTGTAGTTTTATAGAAAGAAGGGATACAGGTCTGTAGTTTTATAGATAGAAGGCATACAGGTCTGTAGTTTTATAGAAAGAAGGGATACAGGTCTGTAGTTTTATAGATAGAAGGGATACAGGTCTATAGTTATATAGATAGAAGGGATACAGGTCTGTAGTTTTATAGATAGAAGTCATACAGCTCTGTAGTTTTATAGATAGAAGGGATACAGGTCACTCGTTTTATAGATAGAAGGGATACAGGTCTGTAGTTTTATAGATAGAAGGGATACAGGTCTGTAGTTTTATAGATAGAAGGGATATAGGTCGGTAGTTTTATAGAAAGAAGGGATACAGGTCTGTAGTTTTATAGATAGAAGGGATACAGGTCTGTAGTTTTATAGATAGAAGTGATACAGATCTGTAGTTTTATAGATAGAAGGGATACAGGTCGGTAGTTTTATAGAAAGAAGGGATACAGGTCCGTAGTTTTATAGATAGAAGGGGTACAGGTCTGTAGTTTTATAGGAAGAAGGGATACAGGTCTGTAGTTTTATAGATAGCAGGCATACAGGTCTGTAGTTTTATAGGAAGAAAAGAAAGAAGGGATACAGGTCTGTAGTTTTATAGATAGAAGGGATACAGGTCTGTAGTTTTATAGAAAGAAGGGATACAGGTCTGTAGTTTTATAGGAAGAAAAGAAAGAAGGGATACAGGTCTGTAGTTTTATAGATAGAAGGGATACAGGTCTGTAGTTTTATAGAAAGAAGGATACAGGTCTGTAGTTTTATAGATAGAAGGGATACAGGTCTGTAGTTTTATAGATAGAAGGGATACAGGTCTGTAGTTTTATAGATAGAAGGGATATAGGTCGGTAGTTTTATAGAAAGAAGTGATACAGGTCTGTAGTTTTATAGATAGAAGGGGAACAGGTCTGTAGTTTTATAGGGAGAAGGGATACAGGTCTGTAGTTTTATAGATAGAAGGGATACAGGTCTGTAGTTTTATAGGAAGAAAATAAAGAAGGGATACAGGTCTGTAGTTTTATAGATAGAAGGGATACAGGTCTGTAGTTTTATAGAAAGAAGGGATACAGGTCTGTAGTTTAATAGGAAGAAAAGAAAGAAGAGATACAGGTCTGTAGTTTTATAGATAGAAGGGATACAAGTCTGTAGTTTTATAGATAGAAGGGATATAGGTCGGTAGTTTTATAGAAAGAAGGGATACAGGTCTGTAGTTTTATAGATAGAAGGGATACAGGTCTGTAGTTTTATAGAAAGAAGGATACAGGTCTGTAGTTTTATAGATAGAATGGATACAGGTCTGTAGTTTTATAGATAGAAGGGATACAGGTCTGTAGTTTTATAGATAGAAGTGATACAGCTCTGTAGTTTTATAGATAGAAGGGATACAGGTCGGTAGTTTTATAGAAAGAAGGGATAAAGGTATGTAGTTTTATAGAAAGAAGGGATACAGGTCTGTAGTTTTGTAGATAGAAGGGGTACAGGACTGTAGTTTTATAGGGAGAAGGGATACAGGTCTGTAGTTTTATAGATAGAAGGGATACAGGTCTGTAGTTTTATAGAAAGGAAAGAAAGAAGGGATACAGGTCTGTAGTTTAATGATAGATGGGATACAGGTCTGTAGTTTTATAGAAAGAAGGGATACAGGTCCGTAGTTTTATAGATAGAAGGGGTACAGGTCTGTAGTTTTATAGGAAGAAGGGGTACAGGTCTGTAGTTTTATAGGAAGAAGGGATACAGGTCTGTAGTTTTATAGATAGCAGGCATACAGGTCTGTAGTTTTATAGGAAGAAAAGAAAGAAGGGATACAGGTCTGTAGTTTTATAGATAGAAGGGATACAGGTCTGTAGTTTTATAGAAAGAAGGGATACAGGTCTGTAGTTTTATAGGAAGAAAAGAAAGAAGGGATACAGGTCTGTAGTTTTATAGATAGAAGGGATACAGGTCTGTAGTTTTATAGAAAGAAGGATACAGGTCTGTAGTTTTATAGATAGAAGGGATACAGGTCTGTAGTTTTATAGATAGAAGGGATACAGGTCTGTAGTTTTATGGATAGAAGGGATATAGGTCGGTAGTTTTATAGAAAGAAGTGATACAGGTCTGTAGTTTTATAGATAGAAGGGGAACAGGTCTGTAGTTTTATAGGGAGAAGGGATACAGGTCTGTAGTTTTACAGATAGAAGGGATACAGGTCTGTAGTTTTATAGGAAGAAAATAAAGAAGGGATACAGGTCTGTAGTTTTATAGATAGAAGGGATACAGGTCTGTAGTTTTATAGAAAGAAGGGATACAGGTCTGTAGTTTAATAGGAAGAAAAGAAAGAAGAGATACAGGTCTGTAGTTTTATAGATAGAAGGGATACAGGTCTGTAGTTTTATAGATAGAAGGGATATAGGTCGGTAGTTTTATAGAAAGAAGGGATACAGGTCTGTAGTTTTATAGATATAAGGGATACAGGTCTGTAGTTTTATAGATAGAAGTGATACAGGTCTGTAGTTTTATAGATAGAAGGGATACAGGTCGGTAGTTTTATAGAAAGAAGGGATACAGGTCTGTAGTTTTATAGGAAGAAAAGAAATAAGGGATACAGGTCTGTAGTTTTATAGATAGAAGGGATACAGGTCTGTAGTTTTATAGAAAGAAGGGATACAGGTCTATAGTTTTATAGGAAGAAAAGAAAGAAGGGATACAGGTCTGTAGTTTTATAGATAGAAGGGATACAGGTCTGTAGTTTTATAGAAAGAAGGGATACAGGTCTGTAGTTTTATGGAAATAAAAGAAAGAAGGGATACAGGTCTGTAGTTTTATAGAAAGAAAACAAATAAGGGATACAGGTCTGTAGTTTTATAGAAAGAAGGGATACAGGTCTGTAGTTTTATAGATAGAAGGCATACAGGTCTGTAGTTTTATAGAAAGAAGGGATACAGGTCTGTAGTTTTATAGATAGAAGGGATACAGGTCTATAGTTATATAGATAGAAGGGATACAGGTCTGTAGTTTTATAGATAGAAGTCATACAGCTCTGTAGTTTTATAGATAGAAGGGATACAGGTCGGTAGTTTTATAGAAAGAAGGGATAAAGGTCTGTAGTTTTATAGAAAGAAGGGATACAGGTCTGTAGTTTTATAGATACAAGGGATACAGGTCTGTAGTTTTATAGATTGAAGGGATACAGGTCTGTAGTTTTATAGAAAGAAGGGATACAGGTCTGTAGTTTTATAGGAAGAAAAGAAAGAAGGGATACAGGTCTGTAGTTTTATAGATAGAAGGGATACAGGTCTGTAGTTTTATAGAAAGAAGGATACAGGTCTGTAGTTTTATAGATAGAAGGGATACAGGTCTGTAGTTTTATAGATAGAAGGGATACAGGTCTGTAGTTTTATGGAAATAAAAGAAAGAAGGGATACAGGTCTGTAGTTTTATAGAAAGAAAACAAATAAGGGATACAGGTCTGTAGTTTTATAGAAAGAAGGGATACAGGTCTGTAGTTTTATAGATAGAAGGCATACAGGTCTGTAGTTTTATAGAAAGAAGGGATACAGGTCTGTAGTTTTATAGATAGAAGGGATACAGGTCTATAGTTATATAGATAGAAGGGATACAGGTCTGTAGTTTTATAGATAGAAGTCATACAGCTCTGTAGTTTTATAGATAGAAGGGATACAGGTCGGTAGTTTTATAGAAAGAAGGGATAAAGGTCTGTAGTTTTATAGAAAGAAGGGATACAGGTCTGTAGTTTTATAGATAGAAGGGATACAGGTCTGTAGTTTTATAGATTGAAGGGATACAGGTCTGTAGTTTTATAGAAAGAAGGGATACAGGTCTGTAGTTTTATAGGAAGAAAAGAAAGAAGGGATACAGGTCTGTAGTTTTATAGATAGAAGGGATACAGGTCTGTAGTTTTATAGAAAGAAGGATACAGGTCTGTAGTTTTATAGATAGAAGGGATACAGGTCTGTAGTTTTATAGATAGAAGGGATACAGGTCTGTAGTTTTATAGATAGAAGGGATATAGGTCGGTAGTTTTATAGAAAGAAGGGATACAGGTCTGTAGTTTTGTAGATAAAAGGGATACAGGTCTGTAGTTTTATAGATAGAAGTGATACAGGTCTGTAGTTTTATAGATAGAAGGGATACAGGTCGGTAGTTTTATAGAAAGAAGTGATACAGGTCTGTAGTTTTATAGATAGAAGGGGTACAGGTCTGTAGTTTTATAGGGAGAAGGGATACAGGTCTGTAGTTTTATAGATAGGAGGGATACAGGTCTGTAGTTTTATAGGAAGAAAAGAAAGAAGGGATACAGGTCTGTAGTTTTATAGATAGAAGGGATACAGGTCTGTAGTTTTATAGAAAGAAGGGATACAGGTCTGTAGTTTAATAGGAAGAAAAGAAAGAAGGGATACAGGTCTGTAGTTTTATAGATAGAAGGGATACAGGTCTGTAGTTTTATAGATAGAAGGGATATAGGTCGGTAGTTTTATAGAAAGAAGGGATACAGGTCTGTAGTTTTATAGATATAAGGGATACAGGTCTGTAGTTTTATAGATAGAAGTGATACAGGTCTGTAGTTTTATAGATAGAAGGGATACATGTCGGTAGTTTTATAGAAAGAAGGGATACAGGTCTGTAGTTTTATAGGAAGAAAATAAATAAGGGATACAGGTCTGTAGTTTTATAGATAGAAGGGATACATGTCTGTAGTTTTATAGAAAGAAGGGATACAGGTCTATAGTTTTATAGGAAGAAAAGAAAGAAGGGATACAGGTCTGTAGTTTTATAGATAGAAGGGATACAGGTCTGTAGTTTTATAGAAAGAAGGGATACAGGTCTGTAGTTTTATAGGAAGAAAAGAAAGAAGGGATACAGGTCTGTAGTTTTATAGATAGAAGGGATACAGGTCTGTAGTTTTATAGAAAGAAGGATACAGGTCTGTAGTTTTACAGATAGAAGGGATACAGGTCTGTAGTTTTATAGATAGAAGGGATACAGGTCTGTAGTTTTATGGATAGAAGGGATATAGGTCGGTAGTTTTATAGAAAGAAGTGATACAGGTCTGTAGTTTTATAGATAGAAGGGGAACAGGTCTGTAGTTTTATAGGGAGAAGGGATACAGGTCTGTAGTTTTACAGATAGAAGGGATACAGGTCTGTAGTTTTATAGGAAGAAAATAAAGAAGGGATACAGGTCTGTAGTTTTATAGATAGAAGGGATACAGGTCTGTAGTTTTATAGAAAGAAGGGATACAGGTCTGTAGTTTAATAGGAAGAAAAGAAAGAAGAGATACAGGTCTGTAGTTTTATAGATAGAAGGGATACAGGTCTGTAGTTTTATAGATAGAAGGGATATAGGTCGGTAGTTTTATAGAAAGAAGGGATACAGGTCTGTAGTTTTATAGATATAAGGGATACAGGTCTGTAGTTTTATAGATAGAAGTGATACAGGTCTGTAGTTTTATAGATAGAAGGGATACAGGTCGGTAGTTTTATAGAAAGAAGGGATACAGGTCTGTAGTTTTATAGGAAGAAAAGAAATAAGGGATACAGGTCTGTAGTTTTATAGATAGAAGGGATACAGGTCTGTAGTTTTATAGAAAGAAGGGATACAGGTCTATAGTTTTATAGGAAGAAAAGAAAGAAGGGATACAGGTCTGTAGTTTTATAGATAGAAGGGATACAGGTCTGTAGTTTTATAGAAAGAAGGGATACAGGTCTGTAGTTTTATAGATAGAAGGGATACAGGTCTGTAGTTTTATAGATTGAAGGGATACAGGTCTGTAGTTTTATAGAAAGAAGGGATACAGGTCTGTAGTTTTATTGGAAGAAAAGAAAGAAGGAATACTGGTCTGTAGTGTTATAGATAGAAGGGATACAGGTCTGTAGTTTTATAGAAAGAAGGATACAGGTCTGTAGTTTTATAGATAGAAGGGATACAGGTCTGTAGTTTTATAGATAGAAGGGATACAGGTCTGTAGTTTTATAGATAGAAGGGATATAGGTCGGTAGTTTTATAGAAAGAAGGGATACAGGTCTGTAGTTTTGTAGATAAAAGGGATACAGGTCTGTAGTTTTATAGATAGAAGTGATACAGGTCTGTAGTTTTATAGATAGAAGGGATACAGGTCGGTAGTTTTATAGAAAGAAGTGATACAGGTCTGTAGTTTTATAGATAGAAGGGGTACAGGTCTGTAGTTTTATAGGGAGAAGGGATACAGGTCTGTAGTTTTATAGATAGGAGGGATACAGGTCTGTAGTTTTATAGGAAGAAAAGAAAGAAGGGATACAGGTCTGTAGTTTTATAGATAGAAGGGATACAGGTCTGTAGTTTTATAGAAAGAAGGGATACAGGTCTGTAGTTTTATAGGAAGAAAAGAAAGAAGGGATACAGGTCTGTAGTTTTATAGATAGAAGGGATACAGGTCTGTAGTTTTATAGAAAGAAGGATACAGGTCTGTAGTTTTATAGATAGAAGGGATACAGGTCTGTAGTTTTATAGATAGAAGGGATACAGGTCTGTAGTTTTATAGAAAGAAGGGATACAGGTCTGTGAGTTTAATAGGAAGAAAAGAAAGAAGAGATACAGGTCTGTAGTTTTATAGATAGAAGGGATACAGGTCTGTAGTTTTATAGATAGAAGGGATATAGGTCGGTAGTTTTATAGAAAGAAGGGATACAGGTCTGTAGTTTTATAGATATAAGGGATACAGGTCTGTAGTTTTATAGATAGAAGTGATACAGGTCTGTAGTTTTATAGATAGAAGGGATACAGGTCGGTAGTTTTATAGAAAGAAGGGATACAGGTCTGTAGTTTTATAGGAAGAAAAGAAATAAGGGATACAGGTCTGTAGTTTTATAGATAGAAGGGATACAGGTCTGTAGTTTTATAGAAAGAAGGGATACAGGTCTATAGTTTTATAGGAAGAAAAGAAAGAAGGGATACAGGTCTGTAGTTTTATAGATAGAAGGGATACAGGTCTGTAGTTTTATAGAAAGAAGGGATACAGGTCTGTAGTTTTATGGAAATAAAAGAAAGAAGGGATACAGGTCTGTAGTTTTATAGAAAGAAAACAAATAAGGGATACAGGTCTGTAGTTTTATAGAAAGAAGGGATACAGGTCTGTAGTTTTATAGATAGAAGGCATACAGGTCTGTAGTTTTATAGAAAGAAGGGATACAGGTCTGTAGTTTTATAGATAGAAGGCATACAGGTCTGTAGTTTTATAGAAAGAAGGGATACAGGTCTGTAGTTTTATAGATAGAAGGGATACAGGTCTGTAGTTTTATAGATAGAAGGGATACAGGTTTGTAGTTTTATAGATAGAAGGGGTACAGGTCTGTAGTTTTATAGGAAGAAGGGATACAGGTCTGTAGTTTTATAGATAGAAGGGATACAGGTCTGTAGTTTTATAGGAAGAAATGAAAGAAGGGATACAGGTCTGTAGTTTTATAGGAAGAAAAGAAAGAAGGGATACAGGTCTGTAGTTTTATAGAAAGAAGGGATACAGGTATGTAGTTGTATGGAAATAAAAGAAAGAAGGGATACAGGTCTGTAGTTTTATAGATAGAAGGGATACAGGTCTGTAGTTTTATAGATTGAAGGGATACAGGTCTGTAGTTTTATAGAAAGAAGGGATACAGGTCTGTAGTTTTATAGGAAGAAAAGAAAGAAGGGATACAGGTCTGTAGTTTTATAGATAGAAGGGATACAGGTCTGTAGTTTTATAGAAAGAAGGATACAGGTCTGTAGTTTTATAGATAGAAGGGGATACAGGTCTGTAGTTTTATAGATAGAAGGGATACAGGTCTGTAGTTTTATAGATAGAACGGATATAGGTCGGTAGTTTTATAGAAAGAAGGGATACAGGTCTGTAGTTTTGTAGATAGAAGGGATACAGGTCTGTAGTTTTATAGATAGAAGTGATACAGGTCTGTAGTTTTATAGATAGAAGGGATACAGGTCGGTAGTTTTATAGAAAGAAGTGATACAGGTCTGTAGTTTTATAGATAGAAGGGATACAGGTCTGTAGTTTTATAGATAGAAGGGATACAGGTCTGTAGTTTTATAGATAGAAGGGATATAGGTCGGTAGTTTTATAGAAAGAACGGATACAGGTCTGTAGTTTTATAGATAGAAGGGATACAGGTCTGTAGTTTTATAGATAGAAGGGATACAGGTCTGTAGTTTTATAGATAGAAGGGATACAGGTCTGTAGTTTTATAGATAGAAGGGATACAGGTCTGTAGTTTTATAGATAAGAAGGGATATAGGTCGGTAGTTTTATAGAAAGAAGGGATACAGGTCTGTAGTTTTATAGATATAAGGTATACATGTCTGTAGTTTTATAGATCGAAGTGATACAAGGTCTGTAGTTTTATAGATAGAAGTGATACCATGTCGGTAGTTTTATAGAAAGAAGGGATACAGGTCTGTAGTTTTATAGGAAGAAAAGAAATAAGGGATACAGGTCTGTAGTTTTATAGATAGAAGGGATACAGGTCTGTAGTTTTATAGAAAGAAGGGATACAAGGTCTATAGTTTTATAGGAAGAAAAGAAAAGAAGGGATACAGGTCTGTAGTTTTATAGATAGAAGGGATACAGGTCTGTAGTTTTATAGAAAGAAGGGATACAAGGTCTGTAGTTTTATGGAAATAAAAGAAAGAAGGGATACAGGTCTGTAGTTTTATAGAAAGAAAACAAATAAGGGATACAGGTCTGTAGTTTTATAGAAAGAAGGGATACAGGTCTGTAGTTTTATAGATAGAAGGCATAAAGGTCTGTAGTTTTATAGAAAGAAGGGATACAGGTCTGTAGTTTTATAGATAGAAGGGATACAGGTCTGTAGTTTTATAGATAGAAGGGATACAGGTCTGTAGTTTTATAGATAGAAGTCATACAGCTCTGTAGTTTTATAGATAGAAGGGATACAGGTCGGTAGTTTTATAGAAAGAAGGGATAAAGGTCTGTAGTTTTATAGAAAGAAGGGATACAGGTCTGTAGTTTTATATATAGAAGGGATACAGGTCTGTAGTTTTATAGATAGAAGTGATACAGCTCTGTAGTTTTATAGATAGAAGGGATACAGGTCGGTAGTTTTATAGAAAGAAGGGATAAAGGTCTGTAGTTTTATAGAAAGAAGGGATACAGGTCTGTAGTTTTATAGATAGAAGGGGTACAGGACTGTAGTTTTATAGGGAGAAGGGATACAGGTCTGTAGTTTTATAGATAGAAGGGATACAGGTCTGTAGTTTTATAGAAAGGAAAGAAAGAAGGGATACATGTCTGTAGTTTAATGATAGAAGGGATACAGGTCTGTAGTTTTATAGAAAGAAGGGATACAGGTCTGTAGTTTTATAGATAGAAGGGATACAGGTCTGTAGTTTTATAGAAGGAAAATAAATAAGGGATACAGGTCTGTAGTTTTATAGAAAGAAAAGAAAGAAGGGATACAGGTCTGTAGTTTTATAGATAGAAGGGATACAGGTCTGTAGTTTTATAGAAAGAAGGGATACAGGTCTGTAGTTTAATAGGAAGAAAAGAAAGAAGAGATACAGGTCTGTAGTTTTATAGATAGAAGGGATACAGGTCTGTAGTTTTATAGATATAAGGGATACAGGTCTGTAGTTTTATAGATAGAAGGGATACAGGTCTGTAGTTTTATAGATAGAAGGGATACAGGTCTGTAGTTTTATAGATAGAAGGGATATAGGTCGGTAGTTTTATAGAAAGAACGGATACAGGTCTGTAGTTTTATAGATAGAAGGGATACAGGTCTGTAGTTTTATAGATAGAAGGGATACAGGTCTGTAGTTTTATAGATAGAAGGGATACAGGTCTGTAGTTTTATAGATAGAAGGGATACAGGTCTGTAGTTTTATAGATAGAAGGGATACAGGTCTGTAGTTTTATAGATAGAAGGGATATAGGTCGGTAGTTTTATAGAAAGAAGGGATACAGGTCTGTAGTTTTATAGATATAAGGTATACATGTCTGTAGTTTTATAGATCGAAGTGATACAGGTCTGTAGTTTTATAGATAGAAGTGATACATGTCGGTAGTTTTATAGAAAGAAGGGATACAGGTCTGTAGTTTTATAGGAAGAAAAGAAATAAGGGATACAGGTCTGTAGTTTTATAGATAGAAGGGATACAGGTCTGTAGTTTTATAGAAAGAAGGGATACAGGTCTATAGTTTTATAGGAAGAAAAGAAAGAAGGGATACAGGTCTGTAGTTTTATAGATAGAATGGATACAGGTCTGTAGTTTTATAGAAAGAAGGGATACAGGTCTGTAGTTTTATGGAAATAAAAGAAAGAAGGGATACAGGTCTGTAGTTTTATAGAAAGAAAACAAATAAGGGATACAGGTCTGTAGTTTTATAGAAAGAAGGGATACAGGTCTGTAGTTTTATAGATAGAAGGCATAAAGGTCTGTAGTTTTATAGAAAGAAGGGATACAGGTCTGTAGTTTTATAGATAGAAGGGATACAGGTCTGTAGTTTTATAGATAGAAGGGATACAGGTCTGTAGTTTTATAGATAGAAGTCATACAGCTCTGTAGTTTTATAGATAGAAGGGATACAGGTCGGTAGTTTTATAGAAAGAAGGGATAAAGGTCTGTAGTTTTATAGAAAGAAGGGATACAGGTCTGTAGTTTTATATATAGAAGGGATACAGGTCTGTAGTTTTATAGATAGAAGTGATACAGCTCTGTAGTTTTATAGATAGAAGGGATACAGGTCGGTAGTTTTATAGAAAGGAGGGATAAAGGTCTGTAGTTTTATAGAAAGAAGGGATACAGGTCTGTAGTTTTATAGATAGAAGGGGTACAGGACTGTAGTTTTATAGGGAGAAGGGATACAGGTCTGTAGTTTTATAGATAGAAGGGATACAGGTCTGTAGTTTTATAGAAAGGAAAGAAAGAAGGGATACAGGTCTGTAGTTTAATGATAGAAGGGATACAGGTCTGTAGTTTTATAGAAAGAAGGGATACAGGTCTGTAGTTTTATAGATAGAAGGGATACAGGTCTGTAGTTTTATAGAAGGAAAATAAATAAGGGATACATGTCTGTAGTTTTATAGAAAGAAAAGAAAGAAGGGATACAGGTCTGTAGTTTTATAGATAGAAGGGATACAGGTCTGTAGTTTTATAGAAAGAAGGGATACAGGTCTGTAGTTTAATAGGAAGAAAAGAAAGAAGAGATACAGGTCTGTAGTTTTATAGATAGAAGGGATACAGGTCTGTAGTTTTATAGATAGAAGGGATATAGGTCGGTAGTTTTATAGAAAGAAGGGATACAGGTCTGTAGTTTTATAGATATAAGGGATACAGGTCTGTAGTTTTATAGATAGAAGGGATACAGGTCTGTAGTTTTATAGATAGAAGGGATACAGGTCTGTAGTTTTATAGAAAGAAGGGATACAGGTCTGTAGTTTTATAGATAGAAGGGATACAGGTCTGTAGTTTTATAGATAGAAGGGATACAGGTCTGTAGTTTTATAGATAGAAGTCATACAGCTCTGTAGTTTTATAGATAGAAGGGATACAGGTCGGTAGTTTTATAGAAAGAAGGGATAAAGGTCTGTAGTTTTATAGAAAGAAGGGATACAGGTCTGTAGTTTTATATATAGAAGGGATACAGGTCTGTAGTTTTATAGATAGAAGTGATACAGCTCTGTAGTTTTATAGATAGAAGGGATACAGGTCGGTAGTTTTATAGAAAGAAGGGATAAAGGTCTGTAGTTTTATAGAAAGAAGGGATACAGGTCTGTAGTTTTATAGATAGAAGGGGTACAGGACTGTAGTTTTATAGGGAGAAGGGATACAGGTCTGTAGTTTTATAGATAGAAGGGATACAGGTCTGTAGTTTTATAGAAAGGAAAGAAAGAAGGGATACATGTCTGTAGTTTAATGATAGAAGGGATACAGGTCTGTAGTTTTATAGAAAGAAGGGATACAGGTCTGTAGTTTTATAGATAGAAGGGATACAGGTCTGTAGTTTTATAGAAGGAAAATAAATAAGGGATACAGGTCTGTAGTTTTATAGAAAGAAAAGAAAGAAGGGATACAGGTCTGTAGTTTTATAGATAGAAGGGATACAGGTCTGTAGTTTTATAGAAAGAAGGGATACAGGTCTGTAGTTTAATAGGAAGAAAAGAAAGAAGAGATACAGGTCTGTAGTTTTATAGATAGAAGGGATACAGGTCTGTAGTTTTATAGATATAAGGGATACAGGTCTGTAGTTTTATAGATAGAAGGGATACAGGTCTGTAGTTTTATAGATAGAAGGGATACAGGTCTGTAGTTTTATAGATAGAAGGGATATAGGTCGGTAGTTTTATAGAAAGAACGGATACAGGTCTGTAGTTTTATAGATAGAAGGGATACAGGTCTGTAGTTTTATAGATAGAAGGGATACAGGTCTGTAGTTTTATAGATAGAAGGGATACAGGTCTGTAGTTTTATAGATAGAAGGGATACAGGTCTGTAGTTTTATAGATAGAAGGGATACAGGTCTGTAGTTTTATAGATAGAAGGGATATAGGTCGGTAGTTTTATAGAAAGAAGGGATACAGGTCTGTAGTTTTATAGATATAAGGTATACATGTCTGTAGTTTTATAGATCGAAGTGATACAGGTCTGTAGTTTTATAGATAGAAGTGATACATGTCGGTAGTTTTATAGAAAGAAGGGATACAGGTCTGTAGTTTTATAGGAAGAAAAGAAATAAGGGATACAGGTCTGTAGTTTTATAGATAGAAGGGATACAGGTCTGTAGTTTTATAGAAAGAAGGGATACAGGTCTATAGTTTTATAGGAAGAAAAGAAAGAAGGGATACAGGTCTGTAGTTTTATAGATAGAATGGATACAGGTCTGTAGTTTTATAGAAAGAAGGGATACAGGTCTGTAGTTTTATGGAAATAAAAGAAAGAAGGGATACAGGTCTGTAGTTTTATAGAAAGAAAACAAATAAGGGATACAGGTCTGTAGTTTTATAGAAAGAAGGGATACAGGTCTGTAGTTTTATAGATAGAAGGCATAAAGGTCTGTAGTTTTATAGAAAGAAGGGATACAGGTCTGTAGTTTTATAGATAGAAGGGATACAGGTCTGTAGTTTTATAGATAGAAGGGATACAGGTCTGTAGTTTTATAGATAGAAGTCATACAGCTCTGTAGTTTTATAGATAGAAGGGATACAGGTCGGTAGTTTTATAGAAAGAAGGGATAAAGGTCTGTAGTTTTATAGAAAGAAGGGATACAGGTCTGTAGTTTTATATATAGAAGGGATACAGGTCTGTAGTTTTATAGATAGAAGTGATACAGCTCTGTAGTTTTATAGATAGAAGGGATACAGGTCGGTAGTTTTATAGAAAGGAGGGATAAAGGTCTGTAGTTTTATAGAAAGAAGGGATACAGGTCTGTAGTTTTATAGATAGAAGGGGTACAGGACTGTAGTTTTATAGGGAGAAGGGATACAGGTCTGTAGTTTTATAGATAGAAGGGATACAGGTCTGTAGTTTTATAGAAAGGAAAGAAAGAAGGGATACAGGTCTGTAGTTTAATGATAGAAGGGATACAGGTCTGTAGTTTTATAGAAAGAAGGGATACAGGTCTGTAGTTTTATAGATAGAAGGGATACAGGTCTGTAGTTTTATAGAAGGAAAATAAATAAGGGATACAGGTCTGTAGTTTTATAGAAAGAAAAGAAAGAAGGGATACAGGTCTGTAGTTTTATAGATAGAAGGGATACAGGTCTGTAGTTTTATAGAAAGAAGGGATACAGGTCTGTAGTTTAATAGGAAGAAAAGAAAGAAGAGATACAGGTCTGTAGTTTTATAGATAGAAGGGATACAGGTCTGTAGTTTTATAGATAGAAGGGATATAGGTCGGTAGTTTTATAGAAAGAAGGGATACAGGTCTGTAGTTTTATAGATATAAGGGATACAGGTCTGTAGTTTTATAGATAGAAGGGATACAGGTCTGTAGTTTTATAGATAGAAGGGATACAGGTCTGTAGTTTTATAGATAGAAGGGATATAGGTCGGTAGTTTTATAGAAAGAACGGATACAGGTCTGTAGTTTTATAGATAGAAGGGATACAGGTCTGTAGTTTTATAGATAGAAGGGATACAGGTCTGTAGTTTTATAGATAGAAGGGATACAGGTCTGTAGTTTTATAGATAGAAGGGATACAGGTCTGTAGTTTTATAGATAGAAGGGATATAGGTCGGTAGTTTTATAGAAAGAAGGGATACAGGTCTGTAGTTTTGTAGATAGAAGGGATACAGGTCTGTAGTTTTATAGATAGAAGTGATACAGGTCTGTAGTTTTATAGATAGAAGGGATACAGGTCGGTAGTTTTATAGAAAGAAGGGATTCAGGTCTGTAGTTTTATAGATAGGAGGGATACAGGTCTGTAGTTTTATAGGAAGAAAAGAAAGAAGGGATACAGGTCTGTAGTTTTATAGATAGAAGGGATACAGATCTGTAGTTTTATAGAAAGAAGGGATACAGGTCTGTAGTTTAATAGGAAGAAAAGAAAGAAGGGATACAGGTCTGTAGTTTTATAGATAGAAGGGATACAGGTCTGTAGTTTTATAGATAGAAGGGATACAGGTCGGTAGTTTTATAGATAGAAGGGATAAAGGTCTGTAGTTTTATAGAAAGAAGGGATACAGGTCTGTAGTTTTATAGATAGAAGGGGTACAGGACTGTAGTTTTATAGGGAGAAGGGATACAGGTCTGTAGTTTTATAGATAGAAGGGATACAGGTCTGTAGTTTTATAGAAAGGAAAGAAAGAAGGGATACAGGTCTGTAGTTTAATGATAGAAGGGATACAGCTCTGTAGTTTTATAGAAAGAAGGGATACAGGTCTGTAGTTTTATAGATAGAAGGGATACAGGTCTGTAGTTTTATAGAAGGAAAATAAATAAGGGATACAGGTCTGTAGTTTTATAGAAAGAAAAGAAAGAAGGGATACAGGTCTGTAGTTTTATAGATAGAAGGGATACAGGTCTGTAGTTTTACAGAAAGAAGGGATACAGGTCTGTAGTTTAATAGGAAGAAAAGAAAGAAGAAATACAGGTCTGTAGTTTTATAGATAGAAGGGATACAGGTCTGTAGTTTTATAGATAGAAGGGATATAGGTCGGTAGTTTTATAGAAAGAAGGGATACAGGTCTGTAGTTTTATAGATATAAGGGATACAGTTCTGTAGTTTTATAGATAGAAGGGATACAGGTCTGTAGTTTTATAGATAGAAGGGATACAGGTCTGTAGTTTTATAGATAGAAGGGATATAGGTCGGTAGTTTTATAGAAAGAACGGATACAGGTCTGTAGTTTTATAGATAGAAGGGATACAGGTCTGTAGTTTTATAGATAGAAGGGATACAGGTCTGTAGTTTTATAGATAGAAGGGATACAGGTCTGTAGTTTTATAAATAGAAGGGATACAGGTCTGTAGTTTTATAGATAGAAGGGATATAGGTCGGTAGTTTTATAGAAAGAAGGGATACAGGTCTGTAGTTTTGTAGATAGAAGGGATACAGGTCTGTAGTTTTATAGATAGAAGTGATACAGGTCTGTAGTTTTATAGATAGAAGGGATACAGGTCGGTAGTTTTATAGAAAGAAGGGATTCAGGTCTGTAGTTTTATAGATAGGAGGGATACAGGTCTGTAGTTTTATAGGAAGAAAAGAAAGAAGGGATACAGGTCTGTAGTTTTATAGATAGAAGGGATACAGGTCTGTAGTTTTATAGAAAGAAGGGATACAGGTCTGTAGTTTAATAGGAAGAAAAGAAAGAAGGGATACAGGTCTGTAGTTTTATAGATAGAAGGGATACAGGTCTGTAGTTTTATAGAAAGAAGGGATACAGGTCTGTAGTTTTATGGAAATAAAAGAAAGAAGGGATACAGGTCTGTAGTTTTATAGAAAGAAAACAAATAAGGGATACAGGTCTGTAGTTTTATAGAAAGAAGGGATACAGGTCTGTAGTTTTATAGATAGAAGGAATACAGGTCTGTAGTTTTATAGAAAGAAGGGATAGAGGTCTGTAGTTTTATAGATAGAAGGGATACAGGTCTGTAGTTTTATAGATAGAAGGGATACAGGTCTGTAGTTTTATAGATAGAAGTCATACAGCTCTGTAGTTTTATAGATAAAAGGGATACAGGTCGGTAGTTTTATAGAAAGAAGGGATAAAGGTCTGTAGTTTTATAGAAAGAAGGGATACAGGTCTGTAGTTTTATAGATAGAAGGGATACAGGTCTGTAGTTTTATAGATTGAAGGGATACAGGTCTGTAGTTTTATAGATAGACAGGATACAGGTCTGTAGTTTTATAGAAAGAAGGGATACAGGTCTGTAGTTTTATAGAAAGAAGGGATACAGGTCTGTAGTTTTATAGATAGAAGGGGTACAGGTCTGTAGTTTTATAGGAAGAAGGGATACAGGTATGTAGTTTTATAGATAGAAGGGATACAGGTCTGTAGTTGTATGGAAATAAAAGAAAGAAGGGATACAGGTCTGTAGTTTTATAGAAAGAAAATAAATAAGGGATACAGGTCTGTAGTTTTATAGAAAGAAGGGATACAGGTCTGTAGTTTTATAGAAAGAAGGGATACAGGTCTGTAGTTTTATAGATAGAAGGCATACAGGTCTGTAGTTTTATAGAAAGAAGGGATACAGGTCTGTAGTTTTATAGATAGAAGGGATACAGGTCTGTAGTTTTATAGATAGAAGGGATACAGGTCTGTAGTTTTATAGGAAGAAAAGAAAGAAGGGATACAGGTCTGTAGTTTTATAGATAGAAGGGATACAGGTCTGTAGTTTTATAGAAAGAAGGGATACAGGTCTGTAGTTTAATAGGAAGAAAAGAAAGAAGGGATACAGGTCTGTAGTTTTATAGATAGAAGGGATACAGGTCTGTAGTTTTATAGAAAGAAGGGATACAGGTCTGTAGTTTTATGGAAATAAAAGAAAGAAGGGATACAGGTCTGTAGTTTTATAGAAAGAAAACAAATAAGGGATACAGGTCTGTAGTTTTATAGAAAGAAGGGATACAGGTCTGTAGTTTTATAGATAGAAGGCATACAGGTCTGTAGTTTTATAGAAAGAAGGGATACAGGTCTGTAGTTTTATAGATAGAAGGGATACAGGTCTGTAGTTTTATAGATAGAAGGGATACAGGTCTGTAGTTTTATAGATAGAAGTCATACAGCTCTGTAGTTTTATAGATAAAAGGGATACAGGTCGGTAGTTTTATAGAAAGAAGGGATAAAGGTCTGTAGTTTTATAGAAAGAAGGGATACAGGTCTGTAGTTTTATAGATAGAAGGGATACAGGTCTGTAGTTTTATAGATTGAAGGGATACAGGTCTGTAGTTTTATAGATAGACAGGATACAGGTCTGTAGTTTTATAGAAAGAAGGGATACAGGTCTGTAGTTTTATAGAAAGAAGGGATACAGGTCTGTAGTTTTATAGATAGAAGGGGTACAGGTCTGTAGTTTTATAGGAAGAAGGGATACAGGTATGTAGTTTTATAGATAGAAGGGATACAGGTCTGTAGTTGTATGGAAATAAAAGAAAGAAGGGATACAGGTCTGTAGTTTTATAGAAAGAAAATAAATAAGGGATACAGGTCTGTAGTTTTATAGAAAGAAGGGATACAGGTCTGTAGTTTTATAGAAAGAAGGGATACAGGTCTGTAGTTTTATAGATATAAGGTATACATGTCTGTAGTTTTATAGATCGAAGTGATACAGGTCTGTAGTTTTATAGATAGAAGTGATACATGTCGGTAGTTTTATAGAAAGAAGGGATACAGGTCTGTAGTTTTATAGGAAGAAAAGAAATAAGGGATACAGGTCTGTAGTTTTATAGATAGAAGGGATACAGGTCTGTAGTTTTATAGAAAGAAGGGATACAGGTCTATAGTTTTATAGGAAGAAAAGAAAGAAGGGATACAGGTCTGTAGTTTTATAGATAGAATGGATACAGGTCTGTAGTTTTATAGAAAGAAGGGATACAGGTCTGTAGTTTTATGGAAATAAAAGAAAGAAGGGATACAGGTCTGTAGTTTTATAGAAAGAAAACAAATAAGGGATACAGGTCTGTAGTTTTATAGAAAGAAGGGATACAGGTCTGTAGTTTTATAGATAGAAGGCATAAAGGTCTGTAGTTTTATAGAAAGAAGGGATACAGGTCTGTAGTTTTATAGATAGAAGGGATACAGGTCTGTAGTTTTATAGATAGAAGGGATACAGGTCTGTAGTTTTATAGATAGAAGTCATACAGCTCTGTAGTTTTATAGATAGAAGGGATACAGGTCGGTAGTTTTATAGAAAGAAGGGATAAAGGTCTGTAGTTTTATAGAAAGAAGGGATACAGGTCTGTAGTTTTATATATAGAAGGGATACAGGTCTGTAGTTTTATAGATAGAAGTGATACAGCTCTGTAGTTTTATAGATAGAAGGGATACAGGTCGGTAGTTTTATAGAAAGGAGGGATAAAGGTCTGTAGTTTTATAGAAAGAAGGGATACAGGTCTGTAGTTTTATAGATAGAAGGGGTACAGGACTGTAGTTTTATAGGGAGAAGGGATACAGGTCTGTAGTTTTATAGATAGAAGGGATACAGGTCTGTAGTTTTATAGAAAGGAAAGAAAGAAGGGATACAGGTCTGTAGTTTAATGATAGAAGGGATACAGGTCTGTAGTTTTATAGAAAGAAGGGATACAGGTCTGTAGTTTTATAGATAGAAGGGATACAGGTCTGTAGTTTTATAGAAGGAAAATAAATAAGGGATACAGGTCTGTAGTTTTATAGAAAGAAAAGAAAGAAGGGATACAGGTCTGTAGTTTTATAGATAGAAGGGATACAGGTCTGTAGTTTTATAGAAAGAAGGGATACAGGTCTGTAGTTTAATAGGAAGAAAAGAAAGAAGAGATACAGGTCTGTAGTTTTATAGATAGAAGGGATACAGGTCTGTAGTTTTATAGATAGAAGGGATATAGGTCGGTAGTTTTATAGAAAGAAGGGATACAGGTCTGTAGTTTTATAGATATAAGGGATACAGGTCTGTAGTTTTATAGATAGAAGGGATACAGGTCTGTAGTTTTATAGATAGAAGGGATACAGGTCTGTAGTTTTATAGATAGAAGGGATATAGGTCGGTAGTTTTATAGAAAGAACGGATACAGGTCTGTAGTTTTATAGATAGAAGGGATACAGGTCTGTAGTTTTATAGATAGAAGGGATACAGGTAAGTAGTTTTATAGATAGAAGGGATACAGGTCTGTAGTTTTATAGATAGAAGGGATACAGGTCTGTAGTTTTATAGATAGAAGGGATATAGGTCGGTAGTTTTATAGAAAGAAGGGATACAGGTCTGTAGTTTTGTAGATAGAAGGGATACAGGTCTGTAGTTTTATAGATAGAAGTGATACAGGTCTGTAGTTTTATAGATAGAAGGGATACAGGTCGGTAGTTTTATAGAAAGAAGGGATTCAGGTCTGTAGTTTTATAGATAGGAGGGATACAGGTCTGTAGTTTTATAGGAAGAAAAGAAAGAAGGGATACAGGTCTGTAGTTTTATAGATAGAAGGGATACAGATCTGTAGTTTTATAGAAAGAAGGGATACAGGTCTGTAGTTTAATAGGAAGAAAAGAAAGAAGGGATACAGGTCTGTAGTTTTATAGATAGAAGGGATACAGGTCTGTAGTTTTATAGATAGAAGGGATACAGGTCGGTAGTTTTATAGATAGAAGGGATAAAGGTCTGTAGTTTTATAGAAAGAAGGGATACAGGTCTGTAGTTTTATAGATAGAAGGGGTACAGGACTGTAGTTTTATAGGGAGAAGGGATACAGGTCTGTAGTTTTATAGATAGAAGGGATACAGGTCTGTAGTTTTATAGAAAGGAAAGAAAGAAGGGATACAGGTCTGTAGTTTAATGATAGAAGGGATACAGCTCTGTAGTTTTATAGAAAGAAGGGATACAGGTCTGTAGTTTTATAGATAGAAGGGATACAGGTCTGTAGTTTTATAGAAGGAAAATAAATAAGGGATACAGGTCTGTAGTTTTATAGAAAGAAAAGAAAGAAGGGATACAGGTCTGTAGTTTTATAGATAGAAGGGATACAGGTCTGTAGTTTTACAGAAAGAAGGGATACAGGTCTGTAGTTTAATAGGAAGAAAAGAAAGAAGAAATACAGGTCTGTAGTTTTATAGATAGAAGGGATACAGGTCTGTAGTTTTATAGATAGAAGGGATATAGGTCGGTAGTTTTATAGAAAGAAGGGATACAGGTCTGTAGTTTTATAGATATAAGGGATACAGTTCTGTAGTTTTATAGATAGAAGGGATACAGGTCTGTAGTTTTATAGATAGAAGGGATACAGGTCTGTAGTTTTATAGATAGAAGGGATATAGGTCGGTAGTTTTATAGAAAGAACGGATACAGGTCTGTAGTTTTATAGATAGAAGGGATACAGGTCTGTAGTTTTATAGATAGAAGGGATACAGGTCTGTAGTTTTATAGATAGAAGGGATACAGGTCTGTAGTTTTATAGATAGAAGGGATACAGGTCTGTAGTTTTATAGATAGAAGGGATATAGGTCGGTAGTTTTATAGAAAGAAGGGATACAGGTCTGTAGTTTTGTAGATAGAAGGGATACAGGTCTGTAGTTTTATAGATAGAAGTGATACAGGTCTGTAGTTTTATAGATAGAAGGGATACAGGTCGGTAGTTTTATAGAAAGAAGGGATTCAGGTCTGTAGTTTTATAGATAGGAGGGATACAGGTCTGTAGTTTTATAGGAAGAAAAGAAAGAAGGGATACAGGTCTGTAGTTTTATAGATAGAAGGGATACAGGTCTGTAGTTTTATAGAAAGAAGGGATACAGGTCTGTAGTTTAATAGGAAGAAAAGAAAGAAGGGATACAGGTCTGTAGTTTTATAGATAGAAGGGATACAGGTCTGTAGTTTTATAGAAAGAAGGGATACAGGTCTGTAGTTTTATGGAAATAAAAGAAAGAAGGGATACAGGTCTGTAGTTTTATAGAAAGAAAACAAATAAGGGATACAGGTCTGTAGTTTTATAGAAAGAAGGGATACAGGTCTGTAGTTTTATAGATAGAAGGCATACAGGTCTGTAGTTTTATAGAAAGAAGGGATACAGGTCTGTAGTTTTATAGATAGAAGGGATACAGGTCTGTAGTTTTATAGATAGAAGGGATACAGGTCTGTAGTTTTATAGATAGAAGTCATACAGCTCTGTAGTTTTATAGATAAAAGGGATACAGGTCGGTAGTTTTATAGAAAGAAGGGATAAAGGTCTGTAGTTTTATAGAAAGAAGGGATACAGGTCTGTAGTTTTATAGATAGAAGGGATACAGGTCTGTAGTTTTATAGATTGAAGGGATACAGGTCTGTAGTTTTATAGATAGACAGGATACAGGTCTGTAGTTTTATAGAAAGAAGGGATACAGGTCTGTAGTTTTATAGAAAGAAGGGATACAGGTCTGTAGTTTTATAGATAGAAGGGGTACAGGTCTGTAGTTTTATAGGAAGAAGGGATACAGGTATGTAGTTTTATAGATAGAAGGGATACAGGTCTGTAGTTGTATGGAAATAAAAGAAAGAAGGGATACAGGTCTGTAGTTTTATAGAAAGAAAATAAATAAGGGATACAGGTCTGTAGTTTTATAGAAAGAAGGGATACAGGTCTGTAGTTTTATAGAAAGAAGGGATACAGGTCTGTAGTTTTATAGATAGAAGGCATACAGGTCTGTAGTTTTATAGAAAGAAGGGATACAGGTCTGTAGTTTTATAGATAGAAGGGATACAGGTCTGTAGTTTTATAGATAGAAGGGATACAGGTCTGTAGTTTTATAGGAAGAAAAGAAAGAAGGGATACAGGTCTGTAGTTTTATAGATAGAAGGGATACAGGTCTGTAGTTTTATAGAAAGAAGGGATACAGGTCTGTAGTTTAATAGGAAGAAAAGAAAGAAGGGATACAGGTCTGTAGTTTTATAGATAGAAGGGATACAGGTCTGTAGTTTTATAGAAAGAAGGGATACAGGTCTGTAGTTTTATGGAAATAAAAGAAAGAAGGGATACAGGTCTGTAGTTTTATAGAAAGAAAACAAATAAGGGATACAGGTCTGTAGTTTTATAGAAAGAAGGGATACAGGTCTGTAGTTTTATAGATAGAAGGCATACAGGTCTGTAGTTTTATAGAAAGAAGGGATACAGGTCTGTAGTTTTATAGATAGAAGGGATACAGGTCTGTAGTTTTATAGATAGAAGGGATACAGGTCTGTAGTTTTATAGATAGAAGTCATACAGCTCTGTAGTTTTATAGATAAAAGGGATACAGGTCGGTAGTTTTATAGAAAGAAGGGATAAAGGTCTGTAGTTTTATAGAAAGAAGGGATACAGGTCTGTAGTTTTATAGATAGAAGGGATACAGGTCTGTAGTTTTATAGATTGAAGGGATACAGGTCTGTAGTTTTATAGATAGACAGGATACAGGTCTGTAGTTTTATAGAAAGAAGGGATACAGGTCTGTAGTTTTATAGAAAGAAGGGATACAGGTCTGTAGTTTTATAGATAGAAGGGGTACAGGTCTGTAGTTTTATAGGAAGAAGGGATACAGGTATGTAGTTTTATAGATAGAAGGGATACAGGTCTGTAGTTGTATGGAAATAAAAGAAAGAAGGGATACAGGTCTGTAGTTTTATAGAAAGAAAATAAATAAGGGATACAGGTCTGTAGTTTTATAGAAAGAAGGGATACAGGTCTGTAGTTTTATAGAAAGAAGGGATACAGGTCTGTAGTTTTATAGATAGAAGGCATACAGGTCTGTAGTTTTATAGAAAGAAGGGATACAGGTCTGTAGTTTTATAGATAGAAGGGATACAGGTCTGTAGTTTTATAGTTAGAAGGGATACAGGTCTGTAGTTTTATAGATAGAAGTCATACAGCTCTGTAGTTTTATAGATAGAAGGGATACAGGTCGGTAGTTTTATAGAAAGAAGGGATAAAGGTCTGTAGTTTTATAGATAGAAGGGATACAGGTCTGTAGTTTTATAGATAGAAGGGATACAGGTCTGTAGTTTTATAGATTGAAGGGATACAGGTCTGTAGTTTTATAGATAGACGGGATACAGGTCTGTAGTTTTATAGAAAGAAGGGATACAGGTCTGTAGTTTTATAGAAAGAAGGGATACAGGTTTGTAGTTTTATAGATAGAAGGGGTACAGGTCTGTAGTTTTATAGGAAGAAGGGATACAGGTCTGTAGTTTTATAGATAGAAGGGATACAGGTCTGTAGTTTTATAGGAAGAAATGAAAGAAGGGATACAGGTCTGTAGTTTTATAGGAAGAAAAGAAAGAAGGGATACAGGTCTGTAGTTTTATAGAAAGAAGGGATACAGGTATGTAGTTGTATGGAAATAAAAGAAAGAAGGGATACAGGTCTGTAGTTTTATAGATAGAAGGGATACAGGTCTGTAGTTTTATAGATTGAAGGGATACAGGTCTGTAGTTTTATAGAAAGAAGGGATACAGGTCTGTAGTTTTATAGGAAGAAAAGAAAGAAGGGATACAGGTCTGTAGTTTTATAGATAGAAGGGATACAGGTCTGTAGTTTTATAGAAAGAAGGATACAGGTCTGTAGTTTTATAGATAGAAGGGATACAGGTCTGTAGTTTTATAGATAGAAGGGATACAGGTCTGTAGTTTTATAGATAGAAGGGATATAGGTCGGTAGTTTTATAGAAAGAAGGGATACAGGTCTGTAGTTTTATAGGAAGAAAAGAAAGAAGGGATACAGGTCTGTAGTTTTATAGATAGAAGGGATACAGGTCTGTAGTTTTATAGAAAGAAGGATACAGGTCTGTAGTTTTATAGATAGAAGGGATACAGGTCTGTAGTTTTATAGATAGAAGGGATACAGGTCTGTAGTTTTATAGATAGAAGGGATACAGGTCTGTAGTTTTATAGATTGAAGGGATACAGGTCTGTAGTTTTATAGAAAGAAGGGATACAGGTCTGTAGTTTTATAGGAAGAAAAGAAAGAAGGGATACAGGTCTGTAGTTTTATAGATAGAAGGGATACAGGTCTGTAGTTTTATAGAAAGAAGGATACAGGTCTGTAGTTTTATAGATAGAAGGGATACAGGTCTGTAGTTTTATAGATAGAATGGATACAGGTCTGTAGTTTTATAGATAGAAGGGATATAGGTCGGTAGTTTTATAGAAAGAAGGGATACAGGTCTGTAGTTTTGTAGATAGAAGGGATACAGGTCTGTAGTTTTATAGATAGAAGTGATACAGGTCTGTAGTTTTATAGATAGAAGGGATACAGATCGGTAGTTTTATAGAAAGAAGTGATACAGGTCTGTAGTTTTATAGATAGAAGGGATACAGGTCTGTAGTTTTATAGATAGAAGGGATACAGGTCTGTAGTTTTATAGATAGAAGGGATATAGGTCGGTAGTTTTATAGAAAGAATGGATACAGGTCTGTAGTTTTATAGATAGAAGGGATACAGGTCTGTAGTTTTATAGATAGAAGGGATACAGGTCTGTAGTTTTATAGATAGAAGGGATACAGGTCTGTAGTTTTATAGATAGAAGGGATACAGGTCTGTAGTTTTATAGATAGAAGGAATATAGGTCGGTAGTTTTATAGAAAGAAGGGATACAGGTCTGTAGTTTTATAGATATAAGGGATACAGGTCTGTAGTTTTATAGATAGAAGTGATACAGGTCTGTAGTTTTATAGATAGAAGGGATACATGTCGGTAGTTTTATAGAAAGAAGGGATACAGGTCTGTAGTTTTATAGGAAGAAAAGAAATAAGGGATACAGGTCTGTAGTTTTATAGATAGAAGGGATACAGGTCTGTAGTTTTATAGAAAGAAGGGATACAGGTCTATAGTTTTATAGGAAGAAAAGAAAGAAGGGATACAGGTCTGTAGTTTTATAGATAGAAGGGATACAGGTCTGTAGTTTTATAGAAAGAAGGGATACAGGTCTGTAGTTTTGTGGAAATAAAAGAAAGAAGGGATACAGGTCTGTAGTTTTATAGAAAGAAAACAAATAAGGGATACAGGTCTGTAGTTTTATAGAAAGAAGGGATACAGGTCTGTAGTTTTATAGATAGAAGGCATACAGGTCTGTAGTTTTATAGAAAGAAGGGATACAGGTCTGTAGTTTTATAGATAGAAGGGATACAGGTCTGTAGTTTTATAGATAGAAGGGATACAGGTCTGTAGTTTTATAGATAGAAGTCATACAGCTCTGTAGTTTTATAGATAGAAGGGATACAGGTCGGTAGTTTTATAGAAAGAAGGGATAAAGGTCTGTAGTTTTATAGAAAGAAGGGATACAGGTCTGTAGTTTTATAGATAGAAGGCATACAGGTCTGTAGTTTTATAGAAAGAAGGGATACAGGTCTGTAGTTTTATAGATAGAAGGGATACAGGTCTGTAGTTTTATAGATAGAAGGGATACAGGTCTGTAGTTTTATAGATAGAAGTCATACAGCTCTGTAGTTTTATAGATAAAAGGGATACAGGTCGGTAGTTTTATAGAAAGAAGGGATACAGGTCTGTAGTTTTATAGATAGAAGGGATACAGGTCTGTAGTTTTATAGATTGAAGGCATACAGGTCTGTAGTTTTATAGATAGACAGGATACAGGTCTGTAGTTTTATAGAAAGAAGGGATACAGGTCTGTAGTTTTATAGAAAGAAGGGATACAGGTCTGTAGTTTTATAGATAGAAGGGGTACAGGTCTGTAGTTTTATAGGAAGAAGGGATACAGGTCTGTAGTTTTATAGATAGAAGGGATACAGGTCTGTAGTTGTATGGAAATAAAAGAAAGAAGGGATACAGGTCTGTAGTTTTATAGAAAGAAAATAAATAAGGGATACAGGTCTGTAGTTTTATAGAAAGAAGGGATAAAGGTCTGTAGTTTTATAGAAAGAAGGGATACAGGTCTGAAGTTTTATAGATAGAAGGCATACAGGTCTGTAGTTTTATAGAAAGAAGGGATACAGGTCTGTAGTTTTATAGATAGAAGGGATACAGGTCTGTAGTTTTATAGATAGAAGGGATACAGGTCTGTAGTTTTATAGATAGAAGTCATACAGCTCTGTAGTTTTATAGATAGAAGGGATACAGGTCGGTAGTTTTATAGAAAGAAGGGATAAAGGTCTGTAGTTTTATAGAAAGAAGGGATACAGGTCTGTAGTTTTATAGATAGAAGGGATACAGGTCTGTAGTTTTATAGATTGAAGGGATACAGGTCTGTAGTTTTATAGATAGACGGGATACAGGTCTGTAGTTTTATAGAAAGAAGGGATACAGGTCTGTAGTTTTATAGAAAGAAGGGATACAGGTCTGTAGTTTTATAGATAGAAGGGGTACAGGTCTGTAGTTTTATAGGAAGAAGGGATACAGGTCTGTAGTTTTATAGATAGAAGGGATACAGGTCTGTAGTTGTATGGAAATAAAAGAAAGAAGGGATACAGGTCTGTAGTTTTATAGAAAGAAAATAAATAAGGGAAACAGGTCTGTAGTTTTATAGAAAGAAGGGATACAGGTCTGTAGTTTTATAGAAAGAAGGGATACAGGTCTGTAGTTTTATAGATAGAAGGCATACAGGTCTGTAGTTTTATAGAAAGAAGGGATACAGGTCTGTAGTTTTATAGATAGAAGGGATACAGGTCTGTAGTTTTATAGATAGAAGGGATACAGGTCTGTAGTTTTATAGATAGAAGTCATACAGCTCTGTAGTTTTATAGATAGAAGGGATACAGGTCGGTAGTTTTATAGATAGAAGGGATACATGTCGGTAGTTTTATAGAAAGAAGGGATACAGGTCTGTAGTTTTATAGGAAGAAAAGAAATAAGGGATACAGGTCTGTAGTTTTATAGATAGAAGGGATACAGGTCTGTAGTTTTATAGAAAGAAGGGATACAGGTCTATAGTTTTATAGGAAGAAAAGAAAGAAGGGATACAGGTCTGTAGTTTTATAGATAGAAGGGATACAGGTCTGTAGTTTTATAGAAAGAAGGGATACAGGTCTGTAGTTTTATGGAAATAAAAGAAAGAAGGGATACAGGTCTGTAGTTTTATAGAAAGAAAACAAATAAGGGATACAGGTCTGTAGTTTTATAGAAAGAAGGGATACAGGTCTGTAGTTTTATAGATAGAAGGCATACAGGTCTGTAGTTTTATAGAAAGAAGGGATACAGGTCTGTAGTTTTATAGATAGAAGGGATACAGGTCTGTAGTTTTATAGATAGAAGGGATACAGGTCTGTAGTTTTATAGATAGAAGTCATACAGCTCTGTAGTTTTATAGATAGAAGGGATACAGGTCGGTAGTTTTATAGAAAGAAGGGATAAAGGTCTGTAGTTTTATAGAAAGAAGGGATACAGGTCTGTAGTTTTATAGATAGAAGGCATACAGGTCTGTAGTTTTATAGAAAGAAGGGATACAGGTCTGTAGTTTTATAGATAGAAGGGATACAGGTCTGTAGTTTTATAGATAGAAGGGATACAGGTCTGTAGTTTTATAGATAGAAGTCATACAGCTCTGTAGTTTTATAGATAAAAGGGATACAGGTCGGTAGTTTTATAGAAAGAAGGGATACAGGTCTGTAGTTTTATAGATAGAAGGGATACAGGTCTGTAGTTTTATAGATTGAAGGCATACAGGTCTGTAGTTTTATAGATAGACAGGATACAGGTCTGTAGTTTTATAGAAAGAAGGGATACAGGTCTGTAGTTTTATAGAAAGAAGGGATACAGGTCTGTAGTTTTATAGATAGAAGGGGTACAGGTCTGTAGTTTTATAGGAAGAAGGGATACAGGTCTGTAGTTTTATAGATAGAAGGGATACAGGTCTGTAGTTGTATGGAAATAAAAGAAAGAAGGGATACAGGTCTGTAGTTTTATAGAAAGAAAATAAATAAGGGATACAGGTCTGTAGTTTTATAGAAAGAAGGGATACAGGTCTGTAGTTTTATAGAAAGAAGGGATACAGGTCTGTAGTTTTATAGATAGAAGGCATACAGGTCTGTAGTTTTATAGAAAGAAGGGATACAGGTCTGTAGTTTTATAGATAGAAGGGATACAGGTCTGTAGTTTTATAGATAGAAGGGATACAGGTCTGTAGTTTTATAGATAGAAGTCATACAGCTCTGTAGTTTTATAGATAGAAGGGATACAGGTCGGTAGTTTTATAGAAAGAAGGGATAAAGGTCTGTAGTTTTATAGAAAGAAGGGATACAGGTCTGTAGTTTTATAGATAGAAGGGATACAGGTCTGTAGTTTTATAGATTGAAGGGATACAGGTCTGTAGTTTTATAGATAGACGGGATACAGGTCTGTAGTTTTATAGATAGAAGGGATACAGGTCTGTAGTTTTATAGAAAGAAGGGATACAGGTCTGTAGTTTAATAGGAAGAAAAGAAAGAAGGGATACAGGTCTGTAGTTTTATAGATAGAAGGGATACAGGTCTGTAGTTTTATAGAAAGAAGGGATACAGGTCTGTAGTTTTATGGAAATAAAAGAAAGAAGGGATACAGGTCTGTAGTTTTATAGAAAGAAAACAAATAAGGGATACAGGTCTGTAGTTTTATAGAAAGAAGGGATACAGGTCTGTAGTTTTATAGATAGAAGGCATACAGGTCTGTAGTTTTATAGAAAGAAGGGATACAGGTCTGTAGTTTTATAGATAGAAGGGATACAGGTCTGTAGTTTTATAGATAGAAGGGATACAGGTCTGTAGTTTTATAGATAGAAGTCATACAGCTCTGTAGTTTTATAGATAAAAGGGATACAGGTCGGTAGTTTTATAGAAAGAAGGGATAAAGGTCTGTAGTTTTATAGAAAGAAGGGATACAGGTCTGTAGTTTTATAGATAGAAGGGATACAGGTCTGTAGTTTTATAGATTGAAGGGATACAGGTCTGTAGTTTTATAGATAGACAGGATACAGGTCTGTAGTTTTATAGAAAGAAGGGATACAGGTCTGTAGTTTTATAGAAAGAAGGGATACAGGTCTGTAGTTTTATAGATAGAAGGGGTACAGGTCTGTAGTTTTATAGGAAGAAGGGATACAGGTATGTAGTTTTATAGATAGAAGGGATACAGGTCTGTAGTTGTATGGAAATAAAAGAAAGAAGGGATACAGGTCTGTAGTTTTATAGAAAGAAAATAAATAAGGGATACAGGTCTGTAGTTTTATAGAAAGAAGGGATACAGGTCTGTAGTTTTATAGAAAGAAGCGATACAGGTCTGTAGTTTTATAGATAGAAGGCATACAGGTCTGTAGTTTTATAGAAAGAAGGGATACAGGTCTGTAGTTTTATAGATAGAAGGGATACAGGTCTGTAGTTTTATAGTTAGAAGGGATACAGGTCTGTAGTTTTATAGATAGAAGTCATACAGCTCTGTAGTTTTATAGATAGAAGGGATACAGGTCGGTAGTTTTATAGAAAGAAGGGATAAAGGTCTGTAGTTTTATAGATAGAAGGGATACAGGTCTGTAGTTTTATAGATAGAAGGGATACAGGTCTGTAGTTTTATAGATTGAAGGGATACAGGTCTGTAGTTTTATAGATAGACGGGATACAGGTCTGTAGTTTTATAGAAAGAAGGGATACAGGTCTGTAGTTTTATAGAAAGAAGGGATACAGGTTTGTAGTTTTATAGATAGAAGGGGTACAGGTCTGTAGTTTTATAGGAAGAAGGGATACAGGTCTGTAGTTTTATAGATAGAAGGGATACAGGTCTGTAGTTTTATAGGAAGAAATGAAAGAAGGGATACAGGTCTGTAGTTTTATAGGAAGAAAAGAAAGAAGGGATACAGGTCTGTAGTTTTATAGAAAGAAGGGATACAGGTATGTAGTTGTATGGAAATAAAAGAAAGAAGGGATACAGGTCTGTAGTTTTATAGATAGAAGGGATACAGGTCTGTAGTTTTATAGATTGAAGGGATACAGGTCTGTAGTTTTATAGAAAGAAGGGATACAGGTCTGTAGTTTTATAGGAAGAAAAGAAAGAAGGGATACAGGTCTGTAGTTTTATAGATAGAAGGGATACAGGTCTGTAGTTTTATAGAAAGAAGGATACAGGTCTGTAGTTTTATAGATAGAAGGGATACAGGTCTGTAGTTTTATAGATAGAAGGGATACAGGTCTGTAGTTTTATAGATAGAAGGGATATAGGTCGGTAGTTTTATAGAAAGAAGGGATACAGGTCTGTAGTTTTATAGGAAGAAAAGAAAGAAGGGATACAGGTCTGTAGTTTTATAGATAGAAGGGATACAGGTCTGTAGTTTTATAGAAAGAAGGATACAGGTCTGTAGTTTTATAGATAGAAGGGATACAGGTCTGTAGTTTTATAGATAGAAGGGATACAGGTCTGTAGTTTTATAGATAGAAGGGATACAGGTCTGTAGTTTTATAGATTGAAGGGATACAGGTCTGTAGTTTTATAGAAAGAAGGGATACAGGTCTGTAGTTTTATAGGAAGAAAAGAAAGAAGGGATACAGGTCTGTAGTTTTATAGATAGAAGGGATACAGGTCTGTAGTTTTATAGAAAGAAGGATACAGGTCTGTAGTTTTATAGATAGAAGGGATACAGGTCTGTAGTTTTATAGATAGAAGGGATACAGGTCTGTAGTTTTATAGATAGAAGGGATATAGGTCGGTAGTTTTATAGAAAGAAGGGATACAGGTCTGTAGTTTTGTAGATAGAAGGGATACAGGTCTGTAGTTTTATAGATAGAAGTGATACAGGTCTGTAGTTTTATAGATAGAAGGGATACAGATCGGTAGTTTTATAGAAAGAAGTGATACAGGTCTGTAGTTTTATAGATAGAAGGGATACAGGTCTGTAGTTTTATAGATAGAAGGGATACAGGTCTGTAGTTTTATAGATAGAAGGGATATAGGTCGGTAGTTTTATAGAAAGAATGGATACAGGTCTGTAGTTTTATAGATAGAAGGGATACAGGTCTGTAGTTTTATAGATAGAAGGGATACAGGTCTGTAGTTTTATAGATAGAAGGGATACAGGTCTGTAGTTTTATAGATAGAAGGGATACAGGTCTGTAGTTTTATAGATAGAAGGAATATAGGTCGGTAGTTTTATAGAAAGAAGGGATACAGGTCTGTAGTTTTATAGATATAAGGGATACAGGTCTGTAGTTTTATAGAAAGAAGGGATACAGGTCTGTAGTTTTATAGAAAGAAGCGATACAGGTCTGTAGTTTTATAGATAGAAGGCATACAGGTCTGTAGTTTTATAGAAAGAAGGGATACAGGTCTGTAGTTTTATAGATAGAAGGGATACAGGTCTGTAGTTTTATAGTTAGAAGGGATACAGGTCTGTAGTTTTATAGATAGAAGTCATACAGCTCTGTAGTTTTATAGATAGAAGGGATACAGGTCGGTAGTTTTATAGAAAGAAGGGATAAAGGTCTGTAGTTTTATAGATAGAAGGGATACAGGTCTGTAGTTTTATAGATAGAAGGGATACAGGTCTGTAGTTTTATAGATTGAAGGGATACAGGTCTGTAGTTTTATAGATAGACGGGATACAGGTCTGTAGTTTTATAGAAAGAAGGGATACAGGTCTGTAGTTTTATAGAAAGAAGGGATACAGGTTTGTAGTTTTATAGATAGAAGGGGTACAGGTCTGTAGTTTTATAGGAAGAAGGGATACAGGTCTGTAGTTTTATAGATAGAAGGGATACAGGTCTGTAGTTTTATAGGAAGAAATGAAAGAAGGGATACAGGTCTGTAGTTTTATAGGAAGAAAAGAAAGAAGGGATACAGGTCTGTAGTTTTATAGAAAGAAGGGATACAGGTATGTAGTTGTATGGAAATAAAAGAAAGAAGGGATACAGGTCTGTAGTTTTATAGATAGAAGGGATACAGGTCTGTAGTTTTATAGATTGAAGGGATACAGGTCTGTAGTTTTATAGAAAGAAGGGATACAGGTCTGTAGTTTTATAGGAAGAAAAGAAAGAAGGGATACAGGTCTGTAGTTTTATAGATAGAAGGGATACAGGTCTGTAGTTTTATAGAAAGAAGGATACAGGTCTGTAGTTTTATAGATAGAAGGGATACAGGTCTGTAGTTTTATAGATAGAAGGGATACAGGTCTGTAGTTTTATAGATAGAAGGGATATAGGTCGGTAGTTTTATAGAAAGAAGGGATACAGGTCTGTAGTTTTATAGGAAGAAAAGAAAGAAGGGATACAGGTCTGTAGTTTTATAGATAGAAGGGATACAGGTCTGTAGTTTTATAGAAAGAAGGATACAGGTCTGTAGTTTTATAGATAGAAGGGATACAGGTCTGTAGTTTTATAGATAGAAGGGATACAGGTCTGTAGTTTTATAGATAGAAGGGATACAGGTCTGTAGTTTTATAGATTGAAGGGATACAGGTCTGTAGTTTTATAGAAAGAAGGGATACAGGTCTGTAGTTTTATAGGAAGAAAAGAAAGAAGGGATACAGGTCTGTAGTTTTATAGATAGAAGGGATACAGGTCTGTAGTTTTATAGAAAGAAGGATACAGGTCTGTAGTTTTATAGATAGAAGGGATACAGGTCTGTAGTTTTATAGATAGAAGGGATACAGGTCTGTAGTTTTATAGATAGAAGGGATATAGGTCGGTAGTTTTATAGAAAGAAGGGATACAGGTCTGTAGTTTTGTAGATAGAAGGGATACAGGTCTGTAGTTTTATAGATAGAAGTGATACAGGTCTGTAGTTTTATAGATAGAAGGGATACAGATCGGTAGTTTTATAGAAAGAAGTGATACAGGTCTGTAGTTTTATAGATAGAAGGGATACAGGTCTGTAGTTTTATAGATAGAAGGGATACAGGTCTGTAGTTTTATAGATAGAAGGGATATAGGTCGGTAGTTTTATAGAAAGAATGGATACAGGTCTGTAGTTTTATAGATAGAAGGGATACAGGTCTGTAGTTTTATAGATAGAAGGGATACAGGTCTGTAGTTTTATAGATAGAAGGGATACAGGTCTGTAGTTTTATAGATAGAAGGGATACAGGTCTGTAGTTTTATAGATAGAAGGAATATAGGTCGGTAGTTTTATAGAAAGAAGGGATACAGGTCTGTAGTTTTATAGATATAAGGGATACAGGTCTGTAGTTTTATAGATAGAAGTGATACAGGTCTGTAGTTTTATAGATAGAAGGGATACATGTCGGTAGTTTTATAGAAAGAAGGGATACAGGTCTGTAGTTTTATAGGAAGAAAAGAAATAAGGGATACAGGTCTGTAGTTTTATAGATAGAAGGGATACAGGTCTGTAGTTTTATAGAAAGAAGGGATACAGGTCTATAGTTTTATAGGAAGAAAAGAAAGAAGGGATACAGGTCTGTAGTTTTATAGATAGAAGGGATACAGGTCTGTAGTTTTATAGAAAGAAGGGATACAGGTCTGTAGTTTTATGGAAATAAAAGAAAGAAGGGATACAGGTCTGTAGTTTTATAGAAAGAAAACAAATAAGGGATACAGGTCTGTAGTTTTATAGAAAGAAGGGATACAGGTCTGTAGTTTTATAGATAGAAGGCATACAGGTCTGTAGTTTTATAGAAAGAAGGGATACAGGTCTGTAGTTTTATAGATAGAAGGGATACAGGTCTGTAGTTTTATAGATAGAAGGGATACAGGTCTGTAGTTTTATAGATAGAAGTCATACAGCTCTGTAGTTTTATAGATAGAAGGGATACAGGTCGGTAGTTTTATAGAAAGAAGGGATAAAGGTCTGTAGTTTTATAGAAAGAAGGGATACAGGTCTGTAGTTTTATAGATAGAAGGCATACAGGTCTGTAGTTTTATAGAAAGAAGGGATACAGGTCTGTAGTTTTATAGATAGAAGGGATACAGGTCTGTAGTTTTATAGATAGAAGGGATACAGGTCTGTAGTTTTATAGATAGAAGTCATACAGCTCTGTAGTTTTATAGATAAAAGGGATACAGGTCGGTAGTTTTATAGAAAGAAGGGATACAGGTCTGTAGTTTTATAGATAGAAGGGATACAGGTCTGTAGTTTTATAGATTGAAGGCATACAGGTCTGTAGTTTTATAGATAGACAGGATACAGGTCTGTAGTTTTATAGAAAGAAGGGATACAGGTCTGTAGTTTTATAGAAAGAAGGGATACAGGTCTGTAGTTTTATAGATAGAAGGGGTACAGGTCTGTAGTTTTATAGGAAGAAGGGATACAGGTCTGTAGTTTTATAGATAGAAGGGATACAGGTCTGTAGTTGTATGGAAATAAAAGAAAGAAGGGATACAGGTCTGTAGTTTTATAGAAAGAAAATAAATAAGGGATACAGGTCTGTAGTTTTATAGAAAGAAGGGATAAAGGTCTGTAGTTTTATAGAAAGAAGGGATACAGGTCTGTAGTTTTATAGATAGAAGGCATACAGGTCTGTAGTTTTATAGAAAGAAGGGATACAGGTCTGTAGTTTTATAGATAGAAGGGATACAGGTCTGTAGTTTTATAGATAGAAGGGATACAGGTCTGTAGTTTTATAGATAGAAGTCATACAGCTCTGTAGTTTTATAGATAGAAGGGATACAGGTCGGTAGTTTTATAGAAAGAAGGGATAAAGGTCTGTAGTTTTATAGAAAGAAGGGATACAGGTCTGTAGTTTTATAGATAGAAGGGATACAGGTCTGTAGTTTTATAGATTGAAGGGATACAGGCCTGTAGTTTTATAGATAGACGGGATACAGGTCTGTAGTTTTATAGAAAGAAGGGATACAGGTCTGTAGTTTTATAGAAAGAAGGGATACAGGTCTGTAGTTTTATAGATAGAAGGGGTACAGGTCTGTAGTTTTATAGGAAGAAGGGATACAGGTCTGTAGTTTTATAGATAGAAGGGATACAGGTCTGTAGTTGTATGGAAATAAAAGAAAGAAGGGATACAGGTCTGTAGTTTTATAGAAAGAAAATAAATAAGGGAAACAGGTCTGTAGTTTTATAGAAAGAAGGGATACAGGTCTGTAGTTTTATAGAAAGAAGGGATACAGGTCTGTAGTTTTATAGATAGAAGGCATACAGGTCTGTAGTTTTATAGAAAGAAGGGATACAGGTCTGTAGTTTTATAGATAGAAGGGATACAGGTCTGTAGTTTTATAGATAGAAGGGATACAGGTCTGTAGTTTTATAGATAGAAGTCATACAGCTCTGTAGTTTTATAGATAGAAGGGATACAGGTCGGTAGTTTTATAGATAGAAGGGATACATGTCGGTAGTTTTATAGAAAGAAGGGATACAGGTCTGTAGTTTTATAGGAAGAAAAGAAATAAGGGATACAGGTCTGTAGTTTTATAGATAGAAGGGATACAGGTCTGTAGTTTTATAGAAAGAAGGGATACAGGTCTATAGTTTTATAGGAAGAAAAGAAAGAAGGGATACAGGTCTGTAGTTTTATAGATAGAAGGGATACAGGTCTGTAGTTTTATAGAAAGAAGGGATACAGGTCTGTAGTTTTATGGAAATAAAAGAAAGAAGGGATACAGGTCTGTAGTTTTATAGAAAGAAAACAAATAAGGGATACAGGTCTGTAGTTTTATAGAAAGAAGGGATACAGGTCTGTAGTTTTATAGATAGAAGGCATACAGGTCTGTAGTTTTATAGAAAGAAGGGATACAGGTCTGTAGTTTTATAGATAGAAGGGATACAGGTCTGTAGTTTTATAGATAGAAGGGATACAGGTCTGTAGTTTTATAGATAGAAGTCATACAGCTCTGTAGTTTTATAGATAGAAGGGATACAGGTCGGTAGTTTTATAGAAAGAAGGGATAAAGGTCTGTAGTTTTATAGAAAGAAGGGATACAGGTCTGTAGTTTTATAGATAGAAGGCATACAGGTCTGTAGTTTTATAGAAAGAAGGGATACAGGTCTGTAGTTTTATAGATAGAAGGGATACAGGTCTGTAGTTTTATAGATAGAAGGGATACAGGTCTGTAGTTTTATAGATAGAAGTCATACAGCTCTGTAGTTTTATAGATAAAAGGGATACAGGTCGGTAGTTTTATAGAAAGAAGGGATACAGGTCTGTAGTTTTATAGATAGAAGGGATACAGGTCTGTAGTTTTATAGATTGAAGGCATACAGGTCTGTAGTTTTATAGATAGACAGGATACAGGTCTGTAGTTTTATAGAAAGAAGGGATACAGGTCTGTAGTTTTATAGAAAGAAGGGATACAGGTCTGTAGTTTTATAGATAGAAGGGGTACAGGTCTGTAGTTTTATAGGAAGAAGGGATACAGGTCTGTAGTTTTATAGATAGAAGGGATACAGGTCTGTAGTTGTATGGAAATAAAAGAAAGAAGGGATACAGGTCTGTAGTTTTATAGAAAGAAAATAAATAAGGGATACAGGTCTGTAGTTTTATAGAAAGAAGGGATACAGGTCTGTAGTTTTATAGAAAGAAGGGATACAGGTCTGTAGTTTTATAGATAGAAGGCATACAGGTCTGTAGTTTTATAGAAAGAAGGGATACAGGTCTGTAGTTTTATAGATAGAAGGGATACAGGTCTGTAGTTTTATAGATAGAAGGGATACAGGTCTGTAGTTTTATAGATAGAAGTCATACAGCTCTGTAGTTTTATAGATAGAAGGGATACAGGTCGGTAGTTTTATAGAAAGAAGGGATAAAGGTCTGTAGTTTTATAGAAAGAAGGGATACAGGTCTGTAGTTTTATAGATAGAAGGGATACAGGTCTGTAGTTTTATAGATTGAAGGGATACAGGTCTGTAGTTTTATAGATAGACGGGATACAGGTCTGTAGTTTTATAGAAAGAAGGGATACAGGTCTGTAGTTTTATAGAAAGAAGGGATACAGGTCTGTAGTTTTATAGATAGAAGGGGTACAGGTCTGTAGTTTTATAGGAAGAAGGGATACAGGTCTGTAGTTTTATAGATAGAAGGGATACAGGTCTGTAGTTGTATGGAAATAAAAGAAAGAAGGGATACAGGTCTGTAGTTTTATAGAAAGAAAATAAATAAGGGATACAGGTCTGTAGTTTTATAGAAAGAAGGGATACAGGTCTGTAGTTTTATAGAAAGAAGGGATACAGGTCTGTAGTTTTATAGATAGAAGGCATACAGGTCTGTAGTTTTATAGAAAGAAGGGATACAGGTCTGTAGTTTTATAGATAGAAGGGATACAGGTCTGTAGTTTTATAGATAGAAGGGATACAGGTCTGTAGTTTTATAGATAGAAGTCATACAGCTCTGTAGTTTTATAGATAGAAGGGATACAGGTCGGTAGTTTTATAGAAAGAAGGGATAAAGGTCTGTAGTTTTATAGAAAGAAGGGATACAGGTCTGTAGTTTTATAGATAGAAGGGATACAGGTCTGTAGTTTTATAGATTGAAGGGATACAGGTCTGTAGTTTTATAGATAGACGGGATACAGGTCTGTAGTTTTATAGAAAGAAGGGATACAGGTCTGTAGTTTTATAGAAAGAAGGGATACAGGTTTGTAGTTTTATAGATAGAAGGGGTACAGGTCTTTAGTTTTATAGGAAGAAGGGATACAGGTCTGTAGTTTTATAGATAGAAGGGATACAGGTCTGTAGTTTTATAGGAAGAAATGAAAGAAGGGATACAGGTCTGTAGTTTTATAGGAAGAAAAGAAAGAAGGGATACAGGTCTGTAGTTTTATAGAAAGAAGGGATACAGGTATGTAGTTGTATGGAAATAAAAGAAAGAAGGGATACAGGTCTGTAGTTTTATAGATAGAAGGGATACAGGTCTGTAGTTTTATAGATTGAAGGGATACAGGTCTGTAGTTTTATAGAAAGAAGGGATACAGGTCTGTAGTTTTATAGGAAGAAAAGAAATAAGGGATACAGGTCTGTAGTTGTATAGATAGAAGGGATACAGGTCTGTAGTTTTATAGAAAGAAGGATACAGGTCTGTAGTTTTATAGATAGAAGGGATACAGGTCTGTAGTTTTATAGATAGAAGGGATACAGGTCTGTAGTTTTATAGATAGAAGGGATATAGGTCGGTAGTTTTATAGAAAGAAGGGATACAGGTCTGTAGTTTTGTAGATAGAAGGGATACAGGTCTGTAGTTTTATAGATAGAAGTGATACAGGTCTGTAGTTTTATAGATAGAAGGGATACAGATCGGTAGTTTTATAGAAAGAAGTGATACAGGTCTGTAGTTTTATAGATAGAAGGGATACAGGTCTGTAGTTTTATAGATAGAAGGGATACAGGTCTGTAGGTTTATAGATAGAAGGGATATAGGTCGGTAGTTTTATAGAAAGAACGGATACAGGTCTGTAGTTTTATAGATAGAAGGGATACAGGTCTGTAGTTTTATAGATAGAAGGGATACAGGTCTGTAGTTTTATAGATAGAAGGGATACAGGTCTGTAGTTTTATAGATAGAAGGGATACAGGTCTGTAGTTTTATAGATAGAAGGGATATAGGTCGGTAGTTTTATAGAAAGAAGGGATACAGGTCTGTAGTTTTATAGATATAAGGGATACAGGTCTGTAGTTTTATAGATAGAAGTGATACAGGTCTGTAGTTTTATAGATAGAAGGGATACATGTCGGTAGTTTTATAGAAAGAAGGGATACAGGTCTGTAGTTTTATAGGAAGAAAAGAAATAAGGGATACAGGTCTGTAGTTTTATAGAAAGAAGGGATACAGGTCTATAGTTTTATAGGAAGAAAAGAAAGAAGGGATACAGGTCTGTAGTTTTATAGATAGAAGGGATACAGGTCTGTAGTTTTATAGAAAGAAGGGATACAGGTCTGTAGTTTTATGGAAATAAAAGAAAGAAGGGATACAGGTCTGTAGTTTTATAGAAAGAAAACAAATAAGGGATACAGGTCTGTAGTTTTATAGAAAGAAGGGATACAGGTCTGTAGTTTTATAGATAGAAGGCATACAGGTCTGTAGTTTTATAGATAGAAGGGATACAGGTCTGTAGTTTTATAGATAGAAGGGATACAGGTCTGTAGTTTTATAGATAGAAGTCATACAGCTCTGTAGTTTTATAGATAGAAGGGATACAGGTCGGTAGTTTTATAGAAAGAAGGGATAAAGGTCTGTAGTTTTATAGAAAGAAGGGATACAGGTCTGTAGTTTTATAGATAGAAGGGATACAGGTCTGTAGTTTTATAGATAGAAGTGATACAGCTCTGTAGTTTTATAGATAGAAGGGTTACAGGTCGGTAGTTTTATAGAAAGAAGGGATAAAGGTCTGTAGTTTTATAGGAAGAAAAGAAAGAAGAGATACAGGTCTGTAGTTTTATAGATAGAAGGGATACAGGTCTGTAGTTTTATAGATAGAAGGGATATAGGTCGGTAGTTTTATAGAAAGAAGGGATACAGGTCTGTAGTTTTATAGATATAAGGGATACAGGTCTGTAGTTTTATAGATAGAAGGGATACAGGTCTGTAGTTTTATAGATAGAAGGGATACAGGTCTGTAGTTTTATAGATAGAAGGGATATAGGTCGGTAGTTTTATAGAAAGAACGGATACAGGTCTGTAGTTTTATAGATAGAAGGGATACAGGTCTGTAGTTTTATAGATAGAAGGGATACAGGTCTGTAGTTTTATAGATAGAAGGGATACAGGTCTGTAGTTTTATAGATAGAAGGGATACAGGTCTGTAGTTTTATAGATAGAAGGGATATAGGTCGGTAGTTTTATAGAAAGAAGGGATACAGGTCTGTAGTTTTGTAGATAGAAGGGATACAGGTCTGTAGTTTTATAGATAGAAGTGATACAGGTCTGTAGTTTTATAGATAGAAGGGATACAGGTCGGTAGTTTTATAGAAAGAAGGGATTCAGGTCTGTAGTTTTATAGATAGGAGGGATACAGGTCTGTAGTTTTATAGGAAGAAAAGAAAGAAGGGATACAGGTCTGTAGTTTTATAGATAGAAGGGATACAGGTCTGTAGTTTTATAGAAAGAAGGGATACAGGTCTGTAGTTTAATAGGAAGAAAAGAAAGAAGGGATACAGGTCTGTAGTTTTATAGATAGAAGGGATACAGGTCTGTAGTTTTATAGATTGAAGGGATACAGGTCGGTAGTTTTATAGAAAGAAGGGATAAAGGTCTGTAGTTTTATAGAAAGAAGGGATACAGGTCTGTAGTTTTATAGATAGAAGGGGTACAGGACTGTAGTTTTATAGGGAGAAGGGATACAGGTCTGTAGTTTTATAGATAGAAGGGATACAGGTCTGTAGTTTTATAGAAAGGAAAGAAAGAAGGGATACAGGTCTGTAGTTTAATGATAGAAGGGATACAGGTCTGTAGTTTTATAGAAAGAAGGGATACAGGTCTGTAGTTTTATTGATAGAAGGGATACAGGTCTGTAGTTTTATAGAAGGAAAATAAATAAGGGATACAGGTCTGTAGTTTTATAGAAAGAAAAGAAAGAAGGGATACAGGTCTGTAGTTTTATAGATAGAAGGGATACAGGTCTGTAGTTTTATAGAAAGAAGGGATACAGGTCTGTAGTTTAATAGGAAGAAAAGTAAGAAGAAATACAGGTCTGTAGTTTTATAGATAGAAGGGATACAGGTCTGTAGTTTTATAGATAGAAGGGATATAGGTCGGTAGTTTTATAGAAAGAAGGGATACAGGTCTGTAGTTTTATAGATATAAGGGATACAGGTCTGTAGTTTTATAGATAGAAGGGATACAGGTCTGTAGTTTTTTAGATAGAAGGGATACAGGTCTGTAGTTTTATAGATAGAAGGGATATAGGTCGGTAGTTTTATAGAAAGAACGGATACAGGTCTGTAGTTTTATAGATAGAAGGGATACAGGTCTGTAGTTTTATAGATAGAAGGGATACAGGTCTGTAGTTTTATAGATAGAAGGGATACAGGTCTGTAGTTTTATAGATAGAAGGGATACAGGTCTGTAGTTTTATAGATAGAAGGGATATAGGTCGGTAGTTTTATAGAAAGAAGGGATACAGGTCTGTAGTTTTGTAGATAGAAGGGATACAGGTCTGTAGTTTTATAGATAGAAGTGATACAGGTCTGTAGTTTTATAGATAGAAGGGATACAGGTCGGTAGTTTTATAGAAAGAAGGGATACAGGTCTGTAGTTTTATAGATAGAAGGGATATAGGTCGGTAGTTTTATAGAAAGAACGGATACAGGTCTGTAGTTTTATAGATAGAAGGGATACAGGTCTGTAGTTTTATAGATAGAAGGGATACAGGTCTGTAGTTTTATAGATAGAAGGGATACAGGTCTGTAGTTTTATAGATAGAAGGGATACAGGTCTGTAGTTTTATAGATAGAAGGGATATAGGTCGGTAGTTTTATAGAAAGAAGGGATACAGGTCTGTAGTTTTGTAGATAGAAGGGATACAGGTCTGTAGTTTTATAGATAGAAGTGATACAGGTCTGTAGTTTTATAGATAGAAGGGATACAGGTCGGTAGTTTTATAGATAGAAGGGATATAGGTCGGTAGTTTTATAGAAAGAAGGGATACAGGTCTGTAGTTTTATAGATATAAGGGATACAGGTCTGTAGTTTTATAGATAGAAGGGATACAGGTCTGTAGTTTTTTAGATAGAAGGGATACAGGTCTGTAGTTTTATAGATAGAAGGGATATAGGTCGGTAGTTTTATAGAAAGAACGGATACAGGTCTGTAGTTTTATAGATAGAAGGGATACAGGTCTGTAGTTTTATAGATAGAAGGGATACAGGTCTGTAGTTTTATAGATAGAAGGGATACAGGTCTGTAGTTTTATAGATAGAAGGGATACAGGTCTGTAGTTTTATAGATAGAAGGGATATAGGTCGGTAGTTTTATAGAAAGAAGGGATACAGGTCTGTAGTTTTGTAGATAGAAGGGATACAGGTCTGTAGTTTTATAGATAGTAGTGATACAGGTCTGTAGTTTTATAGATAGAAGGGATACAGGTCGGTAGTTTTATAGAAAGAAGGGATACAGGTCTGTAGTTTTATAGATAGAAGGGATATAGGTCGGTAGTTTTATAGAAAGAACGGATACAGGTCTGTAGTTTTATAGATAGAAGGGATACAGGTCTGTAGTTTTATAGATAGAAGGGATACAGGTCTGTAGTTTTATAGATAGAAGGGATACAGGTCTGTAGTTTTATAGATAGAAGGGATACAGGTCTGTAGTTTTATAGATAGAAGGGATATAGGTCGGTAGTTTTATAGAAAGAAGGGATACAGGTCTGTAGTTTTGTAGATAGAAGGGATACAGGTCTGTAGTTTTATAGATAGAAGTGATACAGGTCTGTAGTTTTATAGATAGAAGGGATACAGGTCGGTAGTTTTATAGAAAGAAGGGATTCAGGTCTGTAGTTTTATAGATAGGAGGATACAGGTCTGTAGTTTTATAGGAAGAAAAGAAAGAAGGGATACAGGTCTGTAGTTTTATAGATAGAAGGGATACAGGTCTGTAGTTTTATAGAAAGAAGGGATACAGGTCTGTAGTTTAATAGGAAGAAAAGAAAGAAGGGATACAGGTCTGTAGTTTTATAGATAGAAGGGATACAGGTCTGTAGTTTTATAGAAAGAAGGGATACAGGTCTGTAGTTTTATAGAAAGAAGGGATAAAGGTCTGTAGTTTTATAGAAAGAAGGGATACAGGTCTGTAGTTTTATAGATAGAAGGGGTACAGGACTGTAGTTTTATAGGGAGAAGGGATACAGGTCTGTAGTTTTATAGATAGAAGGGATACAGGTCTGTAGTTTTATAGAAAGGAAAGAAAGAAGGGATACAGGTCTGTAGTTTAATGATAGAAGGGATACAGGTCTGTAGTTTTATAGAAAGAAGGGATACAGGTCTGTAGTTTTATTGATAGAAGGGATACAGGTCTGTAGTTTTATAGAAGGAAAATAAATAAGGGATACAGGTCTGTAGTTTTATAGAAAGAAAAGAAAGAAGGGATACAGGTCTGTAGTTTTATAGATAGAAGGGATACAGGTCTGTAGTTTTATAGAAAGAAGGGATACAGGTCTGTAGTTTAATAGGAAGAAAAGTAAGAAGAAATACAGGTCTGTAGTTTTATAGATAGAAGGGATACAGGTCTGTAGTTTTATAGATAGAAGGGATATAGGTCGGTAGTTTTATAGAAAGAAGGGATACAGGTCTGTAGTTTTATAGATATAAGGGATACAGGTCTGTAGTTTTATAGATAGAAGGGATACAGGTCTGTAGTTTTTTAGATAGAAGGGATACAGGTCTGTAGTTTTATAGATAGAAGGGATATAGGTCGGTAGTTTTATAGAAAGAACGGATACAGGTCTGTAGTTTTATAGATAGAAGGGATACAGGTCTGTAGTTTTATAGATAGAAGGGATACAGGTCTGTAGTTTTATAGATAGAAGGGATACAGGTCTGTAGTTTTATAGATAGAAGGGATACAGGTCTGTAGTTTTATAGATAGAAGGGATATAGGTCGGTAGTTTTATAGAAAGAAGGGATACAGGTCTGTAGTTTTGTAGATAGCAGGGATACAGGTCTGTAGATTTATAGATAGAAGTGATACAGGTCTGTAGTTTTATAGATAGAAGGGATACAGGTCGGTAGTTTTATAGAAAGAAGGGATTCAGGTCTGTAGTTTTATAGATAGGAGGGATACAGGTCTGTAGTTTTATAGGAAGAAAAGAAAGAAGGGATACAGGTCTGTAGTTTTATAGATAGAAGGGATACAGGTCTGTAGTTTTATAGAAAGAAGGGATACAGGTCTGTAGCTTAATAGGAAGAAAAGAAAGAAGTGATACAGGTCTGTAGTTTTATAGATAGAAGGGATACAGGTCTGTAGTTTTATAGAAAGAAGGGATACAGGTCTGTAGTTTTATGGAAATAAAAGAAAGAAGGGATACAGGTCTGTAGTTTTATAGAAAGAAAACAAATAAGGGATACAGGTCTGTAGTTTTATAGAAAGAAGGGATACAGGTCTTTAGTTTTATAGATAGAAGGCATACAGGTCTGTAGTTTTATAGAAAGAAGGGATACAGGTCTGTAGTTTTATAGATAGAAGGGATACAGGTCTGTAGTTTTATAGATAGAAGGGATACAGGTCTGTAGTTTTATAGATAGAAGTCATACAGCTCTGTAGTTTTATAGATAAAAGGGATACAGGTCGGTAGTTTTATAGAAAGAAGGGATAAAGGTCTGTAGTTTTATAGAAAGAAGGGATACAGGTCTGTAGTTTTATAGATAGAAGGGATACAGGTCTGTAGTTTTATAGATTGAAGGGATACAGGTCTGTAGTTTTATAGATAGACAGGATACAGGTCTGTAGTTTTATAGAAAGAAGGGATACAGGTCTGTAGTTTTATAGAAAGAAGGGATACAGGTCTGTAGTTGTATAGATAGAAGGGGTACAGGTCTGTAGATTTATAGGAAGAAGGGATACAGGTCTGTAGTTTTATAGATAGAAGGGATACAGGTCTGTAGTTGTATGGAAATAAAAGAAAGAAGGGATACAGGTCTGTAGTTTTATAGAAAGAAAATAAATAAGGGATACAGGTCTGTAGTTTTATAGAAAGAAGGGATACAGGTCTGTAGTTTTATAGATAGAAGGGATACAGGTCTGTAGTTTTATAGATAGAAGGGATACAGGTCTGTAGTTTTTTAGGAAGAAAAGACAGAAGGGATACAGGTCTGTAGTTTTATAGATAGAAGGGATACAGGTCTGTAGTTTAATAGAAAGAAGGGATACAGGTCTGTAGTTTTATAGATAGAAGGGATACAGGTCTGTAGTTTTATAGATAGAAGGGATACAGGTCTGTAGTTTTATAGATACAAGGGATACAGGTCTGTATTTTTATAGATAGAAGGGATATAGGTCGGTAGTTTTATAGAAAGAAGGGATACAAGTCTGTAGTTTTATAGAAAGAAGGGATACAGGTCTGTAGTTTTATAGATAGAAGGGATACAGTTCTGTAGTTTTATAGAAGGAAAATGAATAAGGGATACAGGTCTGTAGTTTTATAGAAAGAAGGGATACAGGTCATTCGTTTTATAGATAGAAGGGATACAGGTCTGTAGTTTTATAGATAGAAGGGATACAGGTCTGTAGTTTTATAGATAGAAGGGATATAGGTCGGTAGTTTTATAGAAAGAAGGGATACAGGTCTGTAGTTTTATAGATAGAAGGGATACAGGTCTGTCGTTTTATAGATAGAAGTGATACAGATCTGTAGTTTTATAGATAGCAGGGATACAGGTCTGTAGTTTTATAGGAAGAAAAGAAAGAAGGGATACAGGTCTGTAGTTTTATAGATAGAAGGGATACAGGTCTGTAGTTTTATAGAAAGAAGGGATACAGGTCTGTAGTTTTATAGGAAGAAAAGAAAGAAGGGATACAGGTCTGTAGTTTTATAGATAGAAGGGATACAGGTCTGTAGTTTTATAGAAAGAAGGATACAGGTCTGTAGTTTTATAGATAGAAGGGATACAGGTCTGTAGTTTTATAGAAAGAAGGGATACAGGTCTGTAGTTTTATAGAAAGAAGGGATACAGGTTTGTAGTTTTATAGATAGAAGGGGTACAGGTCTGTAGTTTTATAGGAAGAAGGGATACAGGTCTGTAGTTTTATAGATAGAAGGGATACAGGTCTGTAGTTTTATAGGAATAAATGAAAGAAGGGATACAGGTCTGTAGTTTTATAGGAAGAAAAGAAAGAAGGGATACAGGTCTGTAGTTTTATAGAAAGAAGGGATACAGGTATGTAGTTGTATGGAAATAAAAGAAAGAAGGGATACAGGTCTGTAGTTTTATAGAAAGAAAATAAATAAGGGATACAGGTCTGTAGTTTTATAGAAAGAAGGGATACAGGTCTGTAGTTTTATAGATAGAAGGGATACAGGTCTGTAGTTTTATAGATAGAAGGGATACAGGTCTGTAGTTTTTTAGGAAGAAAAGACAGAAGGGATACAGGTCTGTAGTTTTATAGATAGAAGGGATACAGGTCTGTAGTTTAATAGAAAGAAGGGATACAGGTCTGTAGTTTTATAGATAGAAGGGATACAGGTCTGTAGTTTTATAGATAGAAGTGATACAGGTCTGTAGTTTTATAGATACAAGGGATACAGGTCTGTAGTTTTATAGATAGAAGGGATATAGGTCGGTAGTTTTATAGAAAGAAGGGATACAGGTCTGTAGTTTTATAGATAGAAGGGATACAGGTCGGTAGTTTTATAGAAAGAAGTGATACAGGTCTGTAGTTTTATAGATAGAAGGGGTACAGGTCTGTAGTTTTTTAGGGAGAAGGGATACAGGTCTGTAGTTTTATAGATAGAAGGGATACAGGTCTGTAGTTTTATAGAAAGGAAAGAAAGAAGGGATACAGGTCTGTAGTTTAATGATAGAAGGGATACAAGTCTGTAGTTTTATAGAAAGAAGGGATACAGGTCTGTAGTTTTATAGATAGAAGGGATACAGTTCTGTAGTTTTATAGAAGGAAAATAAATAAGGGATACAGGTCTGTAGTTTTATAGAAAGAAGGGATACAGGTCATTCGTTTTATAGATAGAAGGGATACAGGTCTGTAGTTTTATAGATAGAAGGGATACAGGTCTGAAGTTTTATAGATAGAAGGGATATAGGTCGGTAGTTTTATAGAAAGAAGGGATACAGGTCTGTAGTTTTATAGATAGAAGGGATACAGGTCTGTAGTTTTATAGATAGAAGTGATACAGATCTGTAGTTTTATAGATAGAAGGGATACAGGTCGGTAGTTTTATAGAAAGAAGGGATACAGGTGCGTAGTTTTATAGATAGAAGGGGTACAGGTCTGTAGTTTTATAGGAAGAAGGGATACAGGTCTGTAGTTTTATAGATAGCAGGGATACAGGTCTGTAGTTTTATAGGAAGAAAAGAAAGAAGGGATACAGGTCTGTAGTTTTATAGATAGAAGGGATACAGGTCTGTAGTTTTATAGAAAGAAGGGATACAGGTCTGTAGTTTTATAGGAAGAAAAGAAAGAAGGGATACAGGTCTGTAGTTTTATAGATAGAAGGGATACAGGTCTGTAGTTTTATAGAAAGAAGGATACAGGTCTGTAGTTTTCTAGATAGAAGGGATACAGGTCTGTAGTTTTATAGATAGAAGTGATACAGCTCTGTAGTTTTATAGATAGAAGGGATACATGTCGGTAGTTTTATAGAAAGAAGGGATAAAGGTCTGTAGTTTTATAGAAAGAAGGGATACAGGTCTGTAGTTTTATAGATAGAAGGGGTACAGGACTTTAGTTTTATAGGGAGAAGGGATACAGGTCTGTAGTTTTATAGATAGAAGGGATACAGGTCTGTAGTTTTATAGAAAGGAAAGAAAGAAGGGATACAGGTCTGTAGTTTAATGATAGAAGGGATACAGGTCTGTAGTTTTATAGAAAGAAGGGATACAGGTCTGTAGTTTTATAGATAGAAGGGGTACAGGTCTGTAGTTTTATAGGAAGAAGGGATACAGGTCTGTAGTTTTATAGATAGCAGGGATACAGGTCTGTAGTTTTATAGGAAGAAAAGAAAGAAGGGATACAGGTCTGTAGTTTTATAGATAGAAGGGATACAGGTCTGTAGTTTTATAGAAAGAAGGGATACAGGTCTGTAGTTTTATAGGAAGAAAAGAAAGAAGGGATACAGGTCTGTAGTTTTATAGATAGAAGGGATACAGGTCTGTAGTTTTATAGAAAGAAGGATACAGGTCTGTAGTTTTATAGATAAAAGGGATACAGGTCTGTAGTTTTATAGAAAGAAGGGATACAGGTCTGTAGTTTTATAGAAAGAAGGGATACAGGTTTGTAGTTTTATAGATAGAAGGGGTACAGGTCTGTAGTTTTATAGGAAGAAGGGATACAGGTCTGTAGTTTTATAGATAGAAGGGATACAGGTCTGTAGTTTTATAGGAATAAATGAAAGAAGGGATACAGGTCTGTAGTTTTATAGGAAGAAAAGAAAGAAGGGATACAGGTCTGTAGTTTTATAGAAAGAAGGGATACAGGTATGTAGTTGTATGGAAATAAAAGAAAGAAGGGATACAGGTCTGTAGTTTTATAGAAAGAAAATAAATAAGGGATACAGGTCTGTAGTTTTATAGAAAGAAGGGATACAGGTCTGTAGTTTTATAGATAGAAGGGATACAGGTCTGTAGTTTTATAGATAGAAGGGATACAGGTCTGTAGTTTTTTAGGAAGAAAAGACAGAAGGGATACAGGTCTGTAGTTTTATAGATAGAAGGGATACAGGTCTGTAGTTTAATAGAAAGAAGGGATACAGGTCTGTAGTTTTATAGATAGAAGGGATACAGGTCTGTAGTTTTATAGATAGAAGTGATACAGGTCTGTAGTTTTATAGATACAAGTGATACAGGTCTGTAGTTTTATAGATAGAAGGGATATAGGTCGGTAGTTTTATAGAAAGAAGGGATACAGGTCTGTAGTTTTATAGATAGAAGGGATACAGGTCTGTAGTTTTATAGATAGAAGTGATACAGGTCTGTAGTTTTATAGATAGAAGGGATACAGGTCGGTAGTTTTATAGAAAGAAGTGATACAGGTCTGTAGTTTTATAGATAGAAGGGGTACAGGTCTGTAGTTTTTTAGGGAGAAGGGATACAGGTCTGTAGTTTTATAGATAGAAGGGATACAGGTCTGTAGTTTTATAGAAAGGAAAGAAAGAAGGGATACAGGTCTGTAGTTTAATGATAGAAGGGATACAAGTCTGTAGTTTTATAGAAAGAAGGGATACAGGTCTGTAGTTTTATAGATAGAAGGGATACAGTTCTGTAGTTTTATAGAAGGAAAATAAATAAGGGATACAGGTCTGTAGTTTTATAGAAAGAAGGGATACAGGTCATTCGTTTTATAGATAGAAGGGATACAGGTCTGTAGTTTTATAGATAGAAGGGATACAGGTCTGAAGTTTTATAGATAGAAGGGATATAGGTCGGTAGTTTTATAGAAAGAAGGGATACAGGTGTGTAGTTTTATAGATAGAAGGGATACAGGTCTGTAGTTTTATAGGAAGAAAAGAAAGAAGGGATACAGGTCTGTAGTTTTATAGATAGAAGGGATACAGGTCTGTAGTTTTATAGAAAGAAGGATACAGGTCTGTAGTTTTATAGATAAAAGGGATACAGGTCTGTAGTTTTATAGAAAGAAGGGATACAGGTCTGTAGTTTTATAGAAAGAAGGGATACAGGTTTGTAGTTTTATAGATAGAAGGGGTACAGGTCTGTAGTTTTATAGGAAGAAGGGATACAGGTCTGTAGTTTTATAGATAGAAGGGATACAGGTCTGTAGTTTTATAGGAATAAATGAAAGAAGGGATACAGGTCTGTAGTTTTATAGGAAGAAAAGAAAGAAGGGATACAGGTCTGTAGTTTTATAGAAAGAAGGGATACAGGTATGTAGTTGTATGGAAATAAAAGAAAGAAGGGATACAGGTCTGTAGTTTTATAGAAAGAAAATAAATAAGGGATACAGGTCTGTAGTTTTATAGAAAGAAGGGATACAGGTCTGTAGTTTTATAGATAGAAGGGATACAGGTCTGTAGTTTTATAGATAGAAGGGATACAGGTCTGTAGTTTTTTAGGAAGAAAAGACAGAAGGGATACAGGTCTGTAGTTTTATAGATAGAAGGGATACAGGTCTGTAGTTTAATAGAAAGAAGGGATACAGGTCTGTAGTTTTATAGATAGAAGGGATACAGGTCTGTAGTTTTATAGATAGAAGTGATACAGGTCTGTAGTTTTATAGATACAAGTGATACAGGTCTGTAGTTTTATAGATAGAAGGGATATAGGTCGGTAGTTTTATAGAAAGAAGGGATACAGGTCTGTAGTTTTATAGATAGAAGGGATACAGGTCTGTAGTTTTATAGATAGAAGTGATACAGGTCTGTAGTTTTATAGATAGAAGGGATACAGGTCGGTAGTTTTATAGAAAGAAGTGATACAGGTCTGTAGTTTTATAGATAGAAGGGGTACAGGTCTGTAGTTTTTTAGGGAGAAGGGATACAGGTCTGTAGTTTTATAGATAGAAGGGATACAGGTCTGTAGTTTTATAGAAAGGAAAGAAAGAAGGGATACAGGTCTGTAGTTTAATGATAGAAGGGATACAAGTCTGTAGTTTTATAGAAAGAAGGGATACAGGTCTGTAGTTTTATAGATAGAAGGGATACAGTTCTGTAGTTTTATAGAAGGAAAATAAATAAGGGATACAGGTCTGTAGTTTTATAGAAAGAAGGGATACAGGTCATTCGTTTTATAGATAGAAGGGATACAGGTCTGTAGTTTTATAGATAGAAGGGATACAGGTCTGAAGTTTTATAGATAGAAGGGATATAGGTCGGTAGTTTTATAGAAAGAAGGGATACAGGTCTGTAGTTTTATAGATAGAAGGGATACAGGTCTGTAGTTTTATAGATAGAAGTGATACAGATCTGTAGTTTTATAGATAGAAGGGGTACAGGTCTGTAGTTTTATAGGAAGAAGGGATACAGGTCTGTAGTTTTATAGATAGAAGGGATACAGGTCTGTAGTTTTATAGATAGAAGGGGTACAGGTCTGTAGTTTTATAGGAAGAAGGGATACAGGTCTGTAGTTTTATAGATAGAAGGGATACAGGTCTGTAGTTTTATAGAAAGAAGGATACAGGTCTGTAGTTTTATAGATAGAAGGGATACAGGTCTGTAGTTTTATAGAAAGAAGGGATACAGGTCTGTAGTTTTATAGATAGAAGGGATACAGGTCTGTAGTTTTATAGATTGAAGGGATACAGGTCTGTAGTTTTATAGATAGACAGGATACAGGTCTGTAGTTTTATAGAAAGAAGGGATACAGGTCTGTAGTTTTATAGAAAGAAGGGATACAGGTCTGTAGTTTTATAGATAGAAGGGGTACAGGTCTGTAGTTTTATAGGAAGAAGGGATACAGGTCTGTAGTTTTATAGATAGAAGGGATACAGGTCTGTAGTTTTATAGAAAGAAGGATACAGGTCTGTAGTTTTATAGATAGAAGGGATACAGGTCTGTAGTTTTATAGAAAGAAGGGATACAGGTCTGTAGTTTTATAGAAAGAAGGGATACAGGTTTGTAGTTTTATAGATAGAAGGGGTACAGGTCTGTAGTTTTATAGGAAGAAGGGATACAGGTCTGTAGTTTTATAGATAGAAGGGATACAGGTCTGTAGTTTTATAGGAATAAATGAAAGAAGGGATACAGGTCTGTAGTTTTATAGGAAGAAAAGAAAGAAGGGATACAGGTCTGTAGTTTTATAGAAAGAAGGGATACAGGTATGTAGTTGTATGGAAATAAAAGAAAGAAGGGATACAGGTCTGTAGTTTTATAGAAAGAAAATAAATAAGGGATACAGGTCTGTAGTTTTATAGAAAGAAGGGATACAGGTCTGTAGTTTTATAGATAGAAGGGATACAGGTCTGTAGTTTTTTAGGAAGAAAAGACAGAAGGGATACAGGTCTGTAGTTTTATAGATAGAAGGGGTACAGGTCTGTAGTTTTATAGAAAGAAGGGATACAGGTCTGTAGTTTTATAGAAAGAAGGGATACAGGTTTGTAGTTTTATAGATAGAAGGGGTACAGGTCTGTAGTTTTATAGGAAGAAGGGATACAGGTCTGTAGTTTTATAGATAGAAGGGATACAGGTCTGTAGTTTTATAGGAATAAATGAAAGAAGGGATACAGGTCTGTAGTTTTATAGGAAGAAAAGAAAGAAGGGATACAGGTCTGTAGTTTTATAGAAAGAAGGGATACAGGTATGTAGTTGTATGGAAATAAAAGAAAGAAGGGATACAGGTCTGTAGTTTTATAGAAAGAAAATAAATAAGGGATACAGGTCTGTAGTTTTATAGAAAGAAGGGATACAGGTCTGTAGTTTTATAGATAGAAGGGATACAGGTCTGTAGTTTTATAGATAGAAGGGATACAGGTCTGTAGTTTTTTAGGAAGAAAAGACAGAAGGGATACAGGTCTGTAGTTTTATAGATAGAAGGGATACAGGTCTGTAGTTTAATAGAAAGAAGGGATACAGGTCTGTAGTTTTATAGATAGAAGGGATACAGGTCTGTAGTTTTATAGATAGAAGTGATACAGGTCTGTAGTTTTATAGATACAAGGGATACAGGTCTGTAGTTTTATAGATAGAAGGGATATAGGTCGGTAGTTTTATAGAAAGAAGGGATACAGGTCTGTAGTTTTATAGATAGAAGGGATACAGGTCTGTAGTTTTATAGAAAGAAGGGATACAGGTCTGTAGTTTTATAGATAGAAGGGATACAGGTCTGTAGTTTTATAGATAGAAGGGATACAGGTCTGTAGTTTTATAGATAGAAGGGATACAGGTCTGTAGTTTTATAGATTGAAGGGATACAGGTCTGTAGTTTTATAGATAGACAGGATACAGGTCTGTAGTTTTATAGAAAGAAGGGATACAGGTCTGTAGTTTTATAGAAAGAAGGGATACAGGTCTGTAGTTTTATAGATAGAAGGGGTACAGGTCTGTAGTTTTATAGGAAGAAGGGATACAGGTCTGTAGTTTTATAGATAGAAGGGATACAGGTCTGTAGTTTTATAGAAAGAAGGATACAGGTCTGTAGTTTTATAGATAGAAGGGATACAGGTCTGTAGTTTTATAGAAAGAAGGGATACAGGTCTGTAGTTTTATAGAAAGAAGGGATACAGGTTTGTAGTTTTATAGATAGAAGGGGTACAGGTCTGTAGTTTTATAGGAAGAAGGGATACAGGTCTGTAGTTTTATAGATAGAAGGGATACAGGTCTGTAGTTTTATAGGAATAAATGAAAGAAGGGATACAGGTCTGTAGTTTTATAGGAAGAAAAGAAAGAAGGGATACAGGTCTGTAGTTTTATAGAAAGAAGGGATACAGGTATGTAGTTGTATGGAAATAAAAGAAAGAAGGGATACAGGTCTGTAGTTTTATAGAAAGAAAATAAATAAGGGATACAGGTCTGTAGTTTTATAGAAAGAAGGGATACAGGTCTGTAGTTTTATAGATAGAAGGGATACAGGTCTGTAGTTTTATAGATAGAAGGGATACAGGTCTGTAGTTTTTTAGGAAGAAAAGACAGAAGGGATACAGGTCTGTAGTTTTATAGATAGAAGGGATACAGGTCTGTATTTTAATAGAAAGAAGGGATACATGTCACGTCCTGGCCAGTATATAAGGTTAATTGTTTTGTAGTTTGGTCAGGGCGTGGCAGGGGGTATTTGTTTTCTGTGGTTCGGGGTGGTGTGTTTTGTGTAAAGGGTGTTTGATTTAGTAATTCCGGGTTTTGGTTTATGTTTAGTAATTCTATGGTTAGTCTAGGTTGTGTGTTTCTATGTTTGGTTGATTGGGGTTGGGACTCTCAGTTGAAGGCAGGTGTTGTCTATCTGCCTTTGATTGAGAGTTCCATATATTAGGGTGTGTTTGTATGTGTGATTTGTGGGTGATTGTTCTGTGTTTCGCCTTGTGCCTTACCAGACTGTTTTTGTTGATCGTTCGTGTTTTTGTTATTTTGTATGTTCGTTTTGAAAGATAATTAAAAATCAAGATGAGCATTCACGTACCTGCTGCGTTTTGGTCCTCCATTTCTACCGACAACAGCTGTGACAGAATCACCCACCACCAAAGGACCAAGCAGCAGAGGAAGGAGCAGACGGAGTTCGAGTTGGACTGGCGGGAGAAGTGGACTTGGGAGGAAGTTCTGGACGGGGCCGGACCCTGGCATCAGGCTGGGGATTATCGACGCCCGCAGGGGGAAATTGAGGCAGCCAAGGCAGAGAGGCGGTGGTACGAGGCCAAGTACGCGCTGAAGGAGAAGCACGAGAGGCACCCCCAAGAAAATTTTTTGGGGGGGCACACGGGTAGTTTGGCTAGGCGTAAGAAGAGCCGGAAGCCAGCTACTCGTGGTTATATGGAGGAGCGTATGGGGTGGAGAGCGCTATGTTTCGCTGAGGAGCGCACTATCTCACCCATACGCACGCACAGTCCGGTGCGCGTTATTCCAGCCCCTCGCAGGTGCCGTGCTAGAGCAGGCATCCAGCCTGGTAGGAGGATGCCTGCGCAGCGCATCTGGTCGCCGGTACGCCTCCGAGGACCAGGCTACCCAACTCCCGCTCTACGCACGGCTACCATCAGGCCCCTGCACAGCCCAGTCTGCCCTGTACGAGCACCCCGCTCGTACAGGGCTACTAGTTCCATCCAGCCAAGGCGGGTTGTGCAGGAGGTAAGATCTAGACCGGCTGTGCGCCTCCATAGCCCTGGGTTTCCAGCTCCTGTCTCTCGTGCGGACCCGGAAGTGCGTCAACCCAGTCCGACTCGTCCTGTTCCCGCTCCCCGCACTAGCCTGGAGGTGCGTGTACATAATCTGGTAAGCCCAGTACCAGCACCACGCACCAGGCTACAAGTGCGTCAACCCAGCCTCGCCAGTCAACAGTCTTCATCAGAGCTGCCCGCCAGTCAACAGTCATCATCAGAGCTGCCCGCTAGTCAACAGTCATCGTCAGAGCTGCCCGCCAGTCAACAGTCATCGTCAGAGCTGCCCGCCAGTCAACAGTCATCGTCAGAGCTGCCCGCCAGTCAACAGTCATCGTCAGAGCTGCCCGCCAGTCAACAGTCATCGTCAGAGCTGCCCGCCAGTCAACAGTCATCGTCAGAGCTGCCCGCCAGTCAACAGTCATCGTCAGAGCTGCCCGCCAGTCAACAGTCATCGTCAGAGCTGCCCGCCAGTCAACAGTCATCGTCAGAGCTGCCCGCCAGTCAACAGTCATCGTCAGAGCTGCCCGCCAGTCAACAGTCATCGTCAGAGCTGCCCGCCAGTCAACAGTCATCGTCAGAGCTGCCCGCCAGTCAACAGTCATCGTCAGAGCTGCCCGCCAGTCAACAGTCATCGTCAGAGCTGCCCGCCAGTCAACAGTCATCGTCAGAGCTGCCCGCCAGTCAACAGTCATCGTCAGAGCTGCCCGCCAGTCAACAGTCATCGTCAGAGCTGCCCGCCAGTCAACAGTCGTCAGAGCTGCCCGCCAGTCAACAGTCGCCAGAGAGGTCAGACTGCGCTGAACTGCCGGAGTGGCCAGACTGCGCTGAACTGCCGGAGTGGCCAGACTGCGCTGAACTGCCGGAGTGGCCAGACTGCCCTGAACTGCCGGAGTGGCCAGACTGCCCTGAACTGCCGGAGTGGCCAGACTGCCCTGAACTGCCGGAGTGGCCAGACTGCCCTGAACTGCCGGAGTGGCCAGACTGCCCTGAACTGCCGGAGTGGCCAGACTGCCCTGAACTGCCGGAGTGGCCAGACTGCCCTGAACTGCCGGAGTGGCCAGACTGCCCTGAACTGCCGGAGTGGCCAGACTGCCCCGAACTGCCGGAGTGGCCAGACTGTCCCGAATTGCCAGACTGCCCAGACTGTCCCGAATTGCCAGACTGCCCAGACTGTCCCGAATTGCCAGACTGCCCAGACTGTCCCCCGGCGAAGCCAGAGTGGCCCGACAGCCTGGAACGGCCGGAGCCAGAGCCACCTCCAGAAATAGGTGGGTTGGGGAGGGGGGGTGTAGCACAGTGCCGTCGTTGACGGCAGCCACCCTCCCTTCCCTCCCTTTAGAAAAGGGGACTTTTTGTTGGTGTTGCTTGGGGTTATTTTTTGTTAAGGTGCTTCTGGGGTAGCACCTTTAAGGGGGGGGTACTGTCACGTCCTGGCCAGTATATAAGGTTAATTGTTTTGTAGTTTGGTCAGGGCGTGGCAGGGGGTATTTGTTTTCTGTGGTTCGGGGTGGTGTGTTTTGTGTAAAGGGTGTTTGATTTAGTAATTCCGGGTTTTGGTTTATGTTTAGTAATTCTATGGTTAGTCTAGGTTGTGTGTTTCTATGTTTGGTTGATTGGGGTTGGGACTCTCAGTTGAAGGCAGGTGTTGTCTATCTGCCTTTGATTGAGAGTTCCATATATTAGGGTGTGTTTGTATGTGTGATTTGTGGGTGATTGTTCTGTGTTTCGCCTTGTGCCTTACCAGACTGTTTTTGTTGATCGTTCGTGTTTTTGTTATTTTGTATGTTCGTTTTGAAAGATAATTAAAAATCAAGATGAGCATTCACGTACCTGCTGCGTTTTGGTCCTCCATTTCTACCGACAACAGCTGTGACAATACAGGTCTGTAGTTTTATAGATAGAAGGGATACAGGTCTGTAGTTTTATAGATAGAAGTGATACAGGTCTGTAGTTTTATAGATACAAGGGATACAGGTCTGTAGTTTTATAGATAGAAGGGATATAGGTCGGTAGTTTTATAGAAAGAAGGGATACAGGTCTGTAGTTTTATAGATAGAAGGGATACAGGTCTGTAGTTTTATAGATAGAAGTGATACAGGTCTGTAGTTTTATAGATAGAAGGGATACAGGTCGGTAGTTTTATAGAAAGAAGTGATACAGGTCTGTAGTTTTATAGATAGAAGGGGTACAGGTCTGTAGTTTTTTAGGGAGAAGGGATACAGGTCTGTAGTTTTATAGATAGAAGGGATACAGGTCTGTAGTTTTATAGAAAGGAAAGAAAGAAGGGATACAGGTCTGTAGTTTAATGATAGAAGGGATACAAGTCTGTAGTTTTATAGAAAGAAGGGATACAGGTCTGTAGTTTTATAGATAGAAGGGATACAGTTCTGTAGTTTTATAGAAGGAAAATAAATAAGGGATACAGGTCTGTAGTTTTATAGAAAGAAGGGATACAGGTCATTCGTTTTATAGATAGAAGGGATACAGGTCTGTAGTTTTATAGATAGAAGGGATACAGGTCTGAAGTTTTATAGATAGAAGGGATATAGGTCGGTAGTTTTATAGAAAGAAGGGATACAGGTCTGTAGTTTTATAGATAGAAGGGATACAGGTCTGTAGTTTTATAGATAGAAGTGATACAGATCTGTAGTTTTATAGATAGAAGGGATACAGGTCGGTAGTTTTATAGAAAGAAGGGATACAGGTGCGTAGTTTTATAGATAGAAGGGGTACAGGTCTGTAGTTTTATAGGAAGAAGGGATACAGGTCTGTAGTTTTATAGATAGCAGGGATACAGGTCTGTAGTTTTATAGGAAGAAAAGAAAGAAGGGATACAGGTCTGTAGTTTTATAGATAGAAGGGATACAGGTCTGTAGTTTTATAGAAAGAAGGGATACAGGTCTGTAGTTTTATAGGAAGAAAAGAAAGAAGGGATACAGGTCTGTAGTTTTATAGATAGAAGGGATACAGGTCTGTAGTTTTATAGAAAGAAGGATACAGGTCTGTAGTTTTATAGATAGAAGGGATACAGGTCTGTAGTTTTATAGATAGAAGTGATACAGCTCTGTAGTTTTATAGATAGAAGGGATACAGGTCGGTAGTTTTATAGAAAGAAGGGATAAAGGTCTGTAGTTTTATAGAAAGAAGGGATACAGGTCTGTAGTTTTATAGATAGAAGGGGTACAGGACTGTAGTTTTATAGGGAGAAGGGATACAGGTCTGTAGTTTTATAGATAGAAGGGATACAGGTCTGTAGTTTTATAGAAAGGAAAGAAAGAAGGGATACAGGTCTGTAGTTTAATGATAGAAGGGATACAGGTCTGTAGTTTTATAGAAAGAAGGGATACAGGTCTGTAGTTTTATAGATAGAAGGGATACAGGTCTGTAGTTTTATAGATAGAAGTGATACAGGTCTGTAGTTTTATAGATAGAAGGGATACAGGTCGGTAGTTTTATAGAAAGAAGTGATACAGGTCTGTAGTTTTATAGATAGAAGGGGTACAGGTCTGTAGTTTTTTAGGGAGAAGGGATACAGGTCTGTAGTTTTATAGAAAGAAGGGATACAGGTCTGTAGTTTTATAGATAGAAGGGATACAGGTCTGTAGTTTTATAGATAGAAGTGATACAGGTCTGTAGTTTTATAGATAGAAGGGATACAGGTCGGTAGTTTTATAGAAAGAAGTGATACAGGTCTGTAGTTTTATAGATAGAAGGGGTACAGGTCTGTAGTTTTTTAGGGAGAAGGGATACAGGTCTGTAGTTTTATAGATAGAAGGGATACAGGTCTGTAGTTTTATAGAAAGGAAAGAAAGAAGGGATACAGGTCTGTAGTTTAATGATAGAAGGGATACAAGTCTGTAGTTTTATAGAAAGAAGGGATACAGGTCTGTAGTTTTATAGATAGAAGGGATACAGTTCTGTAGTTTTATAGAAGGAAAATAAATAAGGGATACAGGTCTGTAGTTTTATAGAAAGAAGGGATACAGGTCATTCGTTTTATAGATAGAAGGGATACAGGTCTGTAGTTTTATAGATAGAAGGGATACAGGTCTGTAGTTTTATAGATAGAAGTGATACAGATCTGTAGTTTTATAGATAGAAGGGATACAGGTCGGTAGTTTTATAGAAAGAAGGGATACAGGTGCGTAGTTTTATAGATAGAAGGGGTACAGGTCTGTAGTTTTATAGGAAGAAGGGATACAGGTCTGTAGTTTTATAGATAGCAGGGATACAGGTCTGTAGTTTTATAGGAAGAAAAGAAAGAAGGGATACAGGTCTGTAGTTTTATAGATAGAAGGGATACAGGTCTGTAGTTTTATAGAAAGAAGGATACAGGTCTGTAGTTTTATAGATAGAAGGGATACAGATCTGTAGTTTTATAGATAGAAGGGATACAGGTCGGTAGTTTTATAGAAAGAAGGGATACAGGTGCGTAGTTTTATAGATAGAAGGGGTACAGGTCTGTAGTTTTATAGGAAGAAGGGATACAGGTCTGTAGTTTTATAGATAGCAGGGATACAGGTCTGTAGTTTTATAGGAAGAAAAGAAAGAAGGGATACAGGTCTGTAGTTTTATAGATAGAAGGGATACAGGTCTGTAGTTTTATAGAAAGAAGGGATACAGGTCTGTAGTTTTATAGGAAGAAAAGAAAGAAGGGATACAGGTCTGTAGTTTTATAGATAGAAGGGATACAGGTCTGTAGTTTTATAGAAAGAAGGATACAGGTCTGTAGTTTTATAGATAGAAGGGATACAGGTCTGTAGTTTTATAGATAGAAGTGATACAGCTCTGTAGTTTTATAGATAGAAGGGATACAGGTCGGTAGTTTTATAGAAAGAAGGGATAAAGGTCTGTAGTTTTATAGAAAGAAGGGATACAGGTCTGTAGTTTTATAGATAGAAGGGGTACAGGACTGTAGTTTTATAGGGAGAAGGGATACAGGTCTGTAGTTTTATAGATAGAAGGGATACAGGTCTGTAGTTTTATAGAAAGGAAAGAAAGAAGGGATACAGGTCTGTAGTTTAATGATAGAAGGGATACAGGTCTGTAGTTTTATAGAAAGAAGGGATACAGGTCTGTAGTTTTATAGATAGAAGGGATACAGGTCTGTAGTTTTATAGAAGGAAAATAAATAAGGGATACAGGTCTGTAGTTTTATAGAAAGAAAAGAAAGAAGGGATACAGGTCTGTAGTTTTATAGATAGAAGGGATACAGGTCTGTAGTTTTATAGAAAGAAGGGATACAGGTCTGTAGTTTAATAGGAAGAAAAGAAAGAAGAGATACAGGTCTGTAGTTTTATAGATAGAAGAGATACAGGTCTGTAGTTTTATAGATAGAAGGGATATAGGTCGGTAGTTTTATAGAAAGAAGGGATACAGGTCTGTAGTTTTATAGATATAAGGGATACAGGTCTGTAGTTTTATAGATAGAAGGGATACAGGTCTGTAGTTTTATAGATAGAAGGCATACAGGTCTGTAGTTTTATAGATAGAAGGGATATAGGTCGGTAGTTTTATAGAAAGAACGGATACAGGTCTGTAGTTTTATAGATAGAAGGGATACAGGTCTGTAGTTTTATAGATAGAAGGGATACAGGTCTGTAGTTTTATAGATAGAAGGGATACAGGTCTGTAGTTTTATAGATAGAAGGGATACAGGTCTGTAGTTTTACAGATAGAAGGGATATAGGTCGGTAGTTTTATAGAAAGAAGGGATACAGGTCTGTAGTTTTGTAGATAGAAGGGATACAGGTCTGTAGTTTTATATATAGAAGTGATACAGGTCTGTAGTTTTATAGATAGAAGGGATACAGGTCGGTAGTTTTATAGAAAGAAGGGATTCAGGTCTGTAGTTTTATAGATAGGAGGGATACAGGTCTGTAGTTTTATAGGAAGAAAAGAAAGAAGGGATACAGGTCTGTAGTTTTATAGATAGAAGGGATACAGGTCTGTAGTTTTATAGAAAGAAGGGATACAGGTCTGTAGTTTAATAGGAAGAAAAGAAAGAAGGGATACAGGTCTGTAGTTTTATAGATAGAAGGGATACAGGTCTGTAGTTTTATAGATAGAAGGGATATAGGTCGGTAGTTTTATTGAAAGAAGGGATACAGGTCTGTAGTTTTATATATATAAGGGATACAGATCTGTAGTTTTATAGATAGAAGTGATACAGGTCTGTTGTTTTATAGATAGAAGGGATACAGGTCGGTAGTTTTATAGAAAGAAGGGATACAGGTCTGTAGTTTTATAGGAAGAAAAGAAATAAGGGATACAGGTCTGTAGTTTTATAGATAGAAGGGATACAGGTCTGTAGTTTTATAGAAAGAAGGGATACAGGTCTATAGTTTTATAGGAAGAAAAGAAAGAAGGGATACAGGTCTGTAGTTTTATAGATAGAAGGGATACAGGTCTGTAGTTTTATAGAAAGAAGGGATACAGGTCTGTAGTTTTATGGAAATAAAAGAAAGAAGGGATACAGGTCTGTAGTTTTATAGAAAGGAAAGAAAGAAGGGATACAGGTCTGTAGTTTTATAGATAGAAGGGATACAGGTCTGTAGTTTTATAGAAAGAAGGATACAGGTCTGTAGTTTTATAGATAGAAGGGATACAGGTCTGTAGTTTTATAGATAGAAGGGATACAGGTCTGTAGTTTTATAGATAGAAGTGATACAGCTCTGTAGTTTTATAGATAGAAGGGATACAGGTCGGTAGTTTTATAGAAAGAAGGGATAAAGGTCTGTAGTTTTATAGAAAGAAGGGATACAGGTCTGTAGTTTTATAGATAGAAGGGGTACAGGACTGTAGTTTTATAGGGAGAAGGGATACAGGTCTGTAGTTTTATAGATAGAAGGGATACAGGTCTGTAGTTTTATAGAAAGGAAAGAAAGAAGGGATACAGGTCTGTAGTTTAATGATAGAAGGGATACAGGTCTGTAGTTTTATAGAAAGAAGGGATACAGGTCTGTAGTTTTATAGATAGAAGGGATACAGGTCTGTAGTTTTATAGAAGGAAAATAAATAAGGGATACAGGTCTGTAGTTTTATAGAAAGAAAAGAAAGAAGGGATACAGGTCTGTAGTTTTATAGATAGAAGGGATACAGGTCTGTAGTTTTATAGAAAGAAGGGATACAGGTCTGTAGTTTAATAGGAAGAAAAGAAAGAAGAGATACAGGTCTGTAGTTTTATAGATAGAAGGGATACAGGTCTGTAGTTTTATAGATAGAAGGGATATAGGTCGGTAGTTTTATAGAAAGAAGGGATACAGGTCTGTAGTTTCATAGATATAAGGGATACAGGTCTGTAGTTTTATAGATAGAAGGGATACAGGTCTGTAGTTTTATAGATAGAAGGGATACAGGTCTGTAGTTTTATAGATAGAAGGTATATAGGTCGGTAGTTTTATAGAAAGAACGGATACAGGTCTGTAGTTTTATAGATAGAAGGGATACAGGTCTGTAGTTTTATAGATAGAAGGGATACAGGTCTGTAGTTTTATAGATAGAAGGGATACAGGTCTGTAGTTTTATAGATAGAAGGGATACAGGTCTGTAGTTTTATAGATAGAAGGGATATAGGTCGGTAGTTTTATAGAAAGAAGGGATACAGGTCTGTAGTTTTGTAGATAGAAGGGATACAGGTCTGTAGTTTTATAGATAGAAGTGATACAGGTCTGTAGTTTTATAGATAGAAGGGATACAGGTCGGTAGTTTTATAGAAAGAAGGGATTCAGGTCTGTAGTTTTATGGAAATAAAAGAAAGAAGGGATACAGGTCTGTAGTTTTATAGAAAGGAAAGAAAGAAGGGATACAGGTCTGTAGTTTTATAGATAGAAGGGATACAGGTCTGTAGTTTTATAGAAAGAAGGATACAGGTCTGTAGTTTTATAGATAGAAGGGATACAGGTCTGTAGTTTTATAGATAGAAGGGATACAGGTCTGTAGTTTTATAGATAGAAGTGATACAGCTCTGTAGTTTTATAGATAGAAGGGATACAGGTCGGTAGTTTTATAGAAAGAAGGGATAAAGGTCTGTAGTTTTATAGAAAGAAGGGATACAGGTCTGTAGTTTTATAGATAGAAGGGGTACAGGACTGTAGTTTTATAGGGAGAAGGGATACAGGTCTGTAGTTTTATAGATAGAAGGGATACAGGTCTGTAGTTTTATAGAAAGGAAAGAAAGAAGGGATACAGGTCTGTAGTTTAATGATAGAAGGGATACAGGTCTGTAGTTTTATAGAAAGAAGGGATACAGGTCTGTAGTTTTATAGATAGAAGGGATACAGGTCTGTAGTTTTATAGAAGGAAAATAAATAAGGGATACAGGTCTGTAGTTTTATAGAAAGAAAAGAAAGAAGGGATACAGGTCTGTAGTTTTATAGATAGAAGGGATACAGGTCTGTAGTTTTATAGAAAGAAGGGATACAGGTCTGTAGTTTAATAGGAAGAAAAGAAAGAAGAGATACAGGTCTGTAGTTTTATAGATAGAAGGGATACAGGTCTGTAGTTTTATAGATAGAAGGGATATAGGTCGGTAGTTTTATAGAAAGAAGGGATACAGGTCTGTAGTTTCATAGATATAAGGGATACAGGTCTGTAGTTTTATAGATAGAAGGGATACAGGTCTGTAGTTTTATAGATAGAAGGGATACAGGTCTGTAGTTTTATAGATAGAAGGTATATAGGTCGGTAGTTTTATAGAAAGAACGGATACAGGTCTGTAGTTTTATAGATAGAAGGGATACAGGTCTGTAGTTTTATAGATAGAAGGGATACAGGTCTGTAGTTTTATAGATAGAAGGGATACAGGTCTGTAGTTTTATAGATAGAAGGGATACAGGTCTGTAGTTTTATAGATAGAAGGGATATAGGTCGGTAGTTTTATAGAAAGAAGGGATACAGGTCTGTAGTTTTGTAGATAGAAGGGATACAGGTCTGTAGTTTTATAGATAGAAGTGATACAGGTCTGTAGTTTTATAGATAGAAGGGATACAGGTCGGTAGTTTTATAGAAAGAAGGGATTCAGGTCTGTAGTTTTATAGATAGGAGGGATACAGGTCTGTAGTTTTATAGGAAGAAAAGAAAGAAGGGATACAGGTCTGTAGTTTTATAGATAGAAGGGATACAGGTCTGTAGTTTTATAGAAAGAAGGGATACAGGTCTGTAGTTTAATAGGAAGAAAAGAAAGAAGGGATACAGGTCTGTAGTTTTATAGATAGAAGGGATACAGGTCTGTAGTTTTATAGATAGAAGGGATACAGGTCGGTAGTTTTATAGAAAGAAGGGATAAAGGTCTGTAGTTTTATAGAAAGAAGGGATACAGGTCTGTAGTTTTATAGATAGAAGGGGTACAGGACTGTAGTTTTATAGGGAGAAGGGATACAGGTCTGTAGTTTTATAGATAGAAGGGATACAGGTCTGTAGTTTTATAGAAAGGAAAGAAAGAAGGGATACAGGTCTGTAGTTTAATGATAGAAGGGATACAGGTCTGTAGTTTTATAGAAAGAAGGGATACAGGTCTGTAGTTTTATAGATAGAAGGGATACAGGTCTGTAGTTTTATAGAAGGAAAATAAATAAGGGATACAGGTCTGTAGTTTTATAGAAAGAAAAGAAAGAAGGGATACAGGTCTGTAGTTTTATAGATAGAAGGGATACAGGTCTGTAGTTTTATAGAAAGAAGGGATACAGGTCTGTAGTTTAATAGGAAGAAAAGAAAGAAGAGATACAGGTCTGTAGTTTTATAGATAGAAGGGATACAGGTCTGTAGTTTTATAGATAGAAGGGATATAGGTCGGTAGTTTTATAGAAAGAAGGGATACAGGTCTGTAGTTTTATAGATATAAGGGATACAGGTCTGTAGTTTTATAGATAGAAGGGATACAGGTCTGTAGTTTTATAGATAGAAGGGATACAGGTCTGTAGTTTTATAGATAGAAGGGATATAGGTCGGTAGTTTTATAGAAAGAACGGATACAGGTCTGTAGTTTTATAGATAGAAGGGATACAGGTCTGTAGTTTTATAGATAGAAGGGATACAGGTCTGTAGTTTTATAGATAGAAGGGATACAGGTCTGTAGTTTTATAGATAGAAGGGATATAGGTCGGTAGTTTTATAGAAAGAACGGATACAGGTCTGTAGTTTTATAGATAGAAGGGATACAGGTCTGTAGTTTTATCGATAGAAGGGATACAGGTCTGTAGTTTTATAGATAGAAGGGATACAGGTCTGTAGTTTTATAGATAGAAGGGATACAGGTCTGTAGTTTTATAGATAGAAGGGATATAGGTCGGTAGTTTTATAGAAAGAAGGGATACAGGACTGTAGTTTTGTAGATAGAAGGGATACAGGTCTGTAGTTTTATAGATAGAAGTGATACAGGTCTGTAGTTTTATAGATAGAAGGGATACAGGTCGTTAGTTTTATAGAAAGAAGGGATTCAGGTCTGTAGTTTTATAGATAGGAGGGATACAGGTCTGTAGTTTTATAGGAAGAAAAGAAAGAAGGGATACAGGTCTGTAGTTTTATAGATAGAAGGGATACAGGTCTGTAGTTTTATAGAAAGAAGGGATACAGGTCTGTAGTTTAATAGGAAGAAAAGAAAGAAGGGATACAGGTCTGTAGTTTTATAGATAGAAGGGATACAGGTCTGTAGTTTTATAGATAGAAGGGATACAGGTCGGTAGTTTTATAGAAAGAAGGGATAAAGGTCTGTAGTTTTATAGAAAGAAGGGATACAGGTCTGTAGTTTTATAGATAGAAGGGGTACAGGACTGTAGTTTTATAGGGAGAAGGGATACAGGTCTGTAGTTTTATAGATAGAAGGGATACAGGTCTGTAGTTTTATAGAAAGGAAAGAAAGAAGGGATACAGGTCTGTAGTTTAATGATAGAGGGGATACAGGTCTGTAGTTTTATAGAAAGAAGGGATACAGGTCTGTAGTTTTATAGATAGAAGGGATACAGGTCTGTAGTTTTATAGAAGGAAAATAAATAAGGGATACAGGTCTGTAGTTTTATAGAAAGAAAAGAAAGAAGGGATACAGGTCTGTAGTTTTATAGATAGAAGGGATACAGGTCTGTAGTTTTATAGAAAGAAGGGATACAGGTCTGTAGTTTAATAGGAAGAAAAGAAAGAAGAGATACAGGTCTGTAGTTTTATAGATAGAAGGGATACAGGTCTGTAGTTTTATAGATAGAAGGGATATAGGTCGGTAGTTTTATAGAAAGAAGGGATACAGGTCTGTAGTTTTATAGATATAAGGGATACAGGTCTGTAGTTTTTTAGATAGAAGGGATACAGGTCTGTAGTTTTATAGATAGAAGGGATACAGGTCTGTAGTTTTATAGATAGAAGGGATATAGGTCGGTAGTTTTATAGAAAGAACGGATACAGGTCTGTAGTTTTATAGATAGAAGGGATACAGGTCTGTAGTTTTATAGATAGAAGGGATACAGGTCTGTAGTTTTATAGATAGAAGGGATACAGGTCTGTAGTTTTATAGATAGAAGGGATACAGGTCTGTAGTTTTATAGATAGAAGGGATATAGGTCGGTAGTTTTATAGAAAGAAGGGATTCAGGTCTGTAGTTTTGTAGATAGAAGGGATACAGGTCTGTAGTTTTATAGATAGAAGTGATACAGGTCTGTAGTTTTATAGATAGAAGGGATACAGGTCGGTAGTTTTATAGAAAGAAGGGATTCAGGTCTGTAGTTTTATAGATAGGAGGGATACAGGTCTGTAGTTTTATAGGAAGAAAAGAAAGAAGGGATACAGGTCTGTAGTTTTATAGATAGAAGGGATACAGGTCTGTAGTTTTATAGAAAGAAGGGATACAGGTCTGTAGTTTAATAGGAAGAAAAGAAAGAAGGGATACAGGTCTGTAGTTTTATAGATAGAAGGGATACAGGTCTGTAGTTTTATAGAAAGAAGGGATACAGGTCTGTAGTTTTATGGAAATAAAAGAAAGAAGGGATACTGGTCTGTAGTTTTATAGAAAGAAAACAAATAAGGGATACAGGTCTGTAGTTTTATAGAAAGAAGGGATACAGGTCTGTAGTTTTATAGATAGAAGGCATACAGGTCTGTAGTTTTATAGAAAGAAGGGATACAGGTCTGTAGTTTTATAGATAGAAGGGATACAGGTCTGTAGTTTTATAGAAAGAAGGGATACAGGTCTGTAGTTTAATAGGAAGAAAAGAAAGAAGAGATACAGGTCTGTAGTTTTATAGATAGAAGGGATACAGGTCTGTAGTTTTATAGATAGAAGGGATATAGGTCGGTAGTTTTATAGAAAGAAGGGATACAGGTCTGTAGTTTTATAGATATAAGGGATACAGGTCTGTAGTTTTATAGATAGAAGGGATACAGGTCTGTAGTTTTATAGATAGAAGGGATACAGGTCTGTAGTTTTATAGATAGAAGGGATATAGGTCGGTAGTTTTATAGAAAGAACGGATACAGGTCTGTAGTTTTATAGATAGAAGGGATACAGGTCTGTAGTTTTATAGATAGAAGGGATACAGGTCTGTAGTTTTATAGATAGAAGGGATACAGGTCTGTAGTTTTATAGATAGAAGGGATATAGGTCGGTAGTTTTATAGAAAGAACGGATACAGGTCTGTAGTTTTATAGATAGAAGGGATAAAGGTCTGTAGTTTTATAGATAGAAGGGATACAGGTCTGTAGTTTTATAGATAGAAGGGATACAGGTCTGTAGTTTTATAGATAGAAGGGATACAGGTCTGTAGTTTTATAGATAGAAGGGATATAGGTCGGTAGTTTTATAGAAAGAAGGGATACAGGTCTGTAGTTTTGTAGATAGAAGGGATACAGGTCTGTAGTTTTATAGATAGAAGTGATACAGGTCTGTAGTTTTATAGATAGAAGGGATACAGGTCGGTAGTTTTATAGAAAGTAGGGATTCAGGTCTGTAGTTTTATAGATAGGAGGGATACAGGTCTGTAGTTTTATAGGAAGAAAAGAAAGAAGGGATACAGGTCTGTAGTTTTATAGATAGAAGGGATACAGGTCTGTAGTTTTATAGAAAGAAGGGATACAGGTCTGTAGTTTAATAGGAAGAAAAGAAAGAAGGGATACAGGTCTGTAGTTTTATAGATAGAAGGGATACAGGTCTGTAGTTTTATAGATAGAAGGGATACAGGTCGGTAGTTTTATAGAAAGAAGGGATAAAGGTCTGTAGTTTTATAGAAAGAAGGGATACAGGTCTGTAGTTTTATAGATAGAAGGGGTACAGGACTGTAGTTTTATAGGGAGAAGGGATACAGGTCTGTAGTTTTATAGATAGAAGGGATACAGGTCTGTAGTTTTATAGAAAGGAAAGAAAGAAGGGATACAGGTCTGTAGTTTTATAGAAAGAAGGGATACAGGTCTGTAGTTTTATAGATAGAAGGGATACAGGTCTGTAGTTTTATAGAAGGAAAATAAATAAGGGATACAGGTCTGTAGTTTTATAGAAAGAAAAGAAAGAAGGGATACAGGTCTGTAGTTTTATAGATAGAAGGGATACAGGTCTGTAGTTTTATAGAAAGAAGGGATACAGGTCTGTAGTTTAATAGGAAGAAAAGAAAGAAGAGATACAGGTCTGTAGTTTTATAGATAGAAGGGATACAGGTCTGTAGTTTTATAGATAGAAGGGATATAGGTCGGTAGTTTTATAGAAAGAAGGGATACAGGTCTGTAGTTTTATAGATATAAGGGATACAGGTCTGTAGTTTTTTAGATAGAAGGGATACAGGTCTGTAGTTTTATAGATAGAAGGGATACAGGTCTGTAGTTTTATAGATAGAAGGGATATAGGTCGGTAGTTTTATAGAAAGAACGGATACAGGTCTGTAGTTTTATAGATAGAAGGGATACAGGTCTGTAGTTTTATAGATAGAAGGGATACAGGTCTGTCGTTTTATAGATAGAAGGGATACAGGTCTGTAGTTTTATAGATAGAAGGGATACAGGTCTGTAGTTTTATAGATAGAAGGGATATAGGTCGGTAGTTTTATAGAAAGAAGGGATTCAGGTCTGTAGTTTTGTAGATAGAAGGGATACAGGTCTGTAGTTTTATAGATAGAAGTGATACAGGTCTGTAGTTTTATAGATAGAAGGGATACAGGTCGGTAGTTTTATAGAAAGAAGGGATTCAGGTCTGTAGTTTTATAGATAGGAGGGATACAGGTCTGTAGTTTTATAGGAAGAAAAGAAAGAAGGGATACAGGTCTGTAGTTTTATAGATAGAAGGGATACAGGTCTGTAGTTTTATAGAAAGAAGGGATACAGGTCTGTAGTTTAATAGGAAGAAAAGAAAGAAGGGATACAGGTCTGTAGTTTTATAGATAGAAGGGATACAGGTCTGTAGTTTTATAGAAAGAAGGGATACAGGTCTGTAGTTTTATGGAAATAAAAGAAAGAAGGGATACTGGTCTGTAGTTTTATAGAAAGAAAACAAATAAGGGATACAGGTCTGTAGTTTTATAGAAAGAAGGGATACAGGTCTGTAGTTTTATAGATAGAAGGCATACAGGTCTGTAGTTTTATAGAAAGAAGGGATACAGGTCTGTAGTTTTATAGATAGAAGGGATACAGGTCTGTAGTTTTATAGATAGAAGGGATACAGGTCTGTAGTTTTATAGATAGAAGTCATACAGCTCTGTAGTTTTATAGATAAAAGGGATACAGGTCGGTAGTTTTATAGAAAGAAGGGATAAAGGTCTGTAGTTTTATAGAAAGAAGGGATACAGGTCTGTAGTTTTATAGATAGAAGGGATACAGGTCTGTAGTTTTATAGATTGAAGGGATACAGGTCTGTAGTTTTATAGATAGACAGGATACAGGTCTGTAGTTTTATAGAAAGAAGGGATACAGGTCTGTAGTTTTATAGAAAGAAGGGATACAGGTCTGTAGTTTTATAGATAGAAGGGGTACAGGTCTGTAGTTTTATAGGAAGAAGGGATACAGGTCTGTAGTTTTATAGATAGAAGGGATACAGGTCTGTAGTTGTATGGAAATAAAAGAAAGAAGGGATACAGGTCTGTAGTTTTATAGATAGAAGGGATACAGGTCTGTAGTTTTATAGATAGAAGGGATACAGGCAGTTAGTTTTATAGATACAAGGGATACAGGTCTGTAGTTTTATAGATAGAAGGGATATAGGTCGGTAGTTTTATAGAAAGAAGGGATACAAGTCTGTAGTTTTATAGAAAGAAGGGATACAGGTCTGTAGTTTTATAGATAGAAGGGATACAGTTCTGTAGTTTTATAGAAGGAAAATAAATAAGGGATACAGGTCTGTAGTTTTATAAAAAGAAGGGATACAGGTCATTCGTTTTATAGATAGAAGGGATACAGGTCTGTAGTTTTATAGATAGAAGGGATACAGGTCTGTAGTTTTATAGATAGAAGGGATATAGGTCGGTAGTTTTATAGAAAGAAGGGATACAGGTCTGTAGTTTTATAGATAGAAGGGATACAGGTCTGTCGTTTTATAGATAGAAGTGATACAGATCTGTAGTTTTATAGATAGAAGGGATACAGGTCGGTAGTTTTATAGAAAGAAGGGATACAGGTCCGTAGTTTTATAGATAGAAGGGGTACAGGTCTGTAGTTTTATAGGAAGAAGGGATACAGGTCTGTAGTTTTATAGATAGCAGGGATACAGGTCTGTAGTTTTATAGAACGAAGGGATACAGGTCTGTAGTTTTATGGGAAGAAAAGAAAGAAGGGATACAGGTCTGTAGTTTTATAGATAGAAGGGATACAGGTCTGTAGTTTTATAGAAAGAAGGATACAGGTCTGTAGTTTTATAGATAGAAGGGATACAGGTCTGTAGTTTTATAGAAAGAAGGGATAAAGGTCTGTAGTTTTATAGAAAGAAGGGAAACAGGTCTGTAGTTTTATAGATAGAAGGGGTACAGGACTGTAGTTTTATAGGGAGAAGGGATACAGGTCTGTAGTTTTATAGATAGAAGGGATACAGGTCTGTAGTTTTATAGAAAGGAAATAAAGAAGGGATACAGGTCTGTAGTTTAATGATAGAAGGGATACAGGTCTGTAGTTTTATAGAAAGAAGGGATACAGGTCTGTAATTTTATAGATAGAAGGGATACAGGTCTGTAGTTTTATAGAAGGAAAATAAATAAGGGATACAGGTCTGTAGTTTTATAGAAAGAAGGGATACAGGTCATTAGTTTTATAGATAGAAGGGATACAGGTCTGTAGTTTTATAGATAGAAGGGATACAGGTCTGTAGTTTTATAAAAAGAAGGGAAACAGGTCTGTAGTTTTATAGAAAGAAGGGATACAGGTCTGTAGTTTTATAGAAAGAAGGGGTACAGGTCTGTAGTTTTATAGGAAGAAGGGCTACAGGTCTGTAGTTTTATAGATAGAAAGGAGACAGGTCTGTAATTTTATAAGAAGAAATGAAAGAAGGGATACAGGTCTGTAGTTTTATAGGAAGAAAAGACAGAAGGGATACAGGTCTGTAGTTTTATAGAAAGAAGGGGTACAGGTCTGTAGTTTTATAGGAAGAAGGGATACAGGTCTGTAGTTTAATAGGAAGAAAAGAAAGAAGAGATACAGGTCTGTAGTTTTATAGATAGAAGGGATACAGGTCTGTAGTTTTATAGATAGAAGGGATATAGGTCGGTAGTTTTATAGAAAGAAGGGATACAGGTCTGTAGTTTTATAGATATAAGGGATACAGGTCTGTAGTTTTATAGATAGAAGGGATACAGGTCTGTAGTTTTATAGATAGAAGGGATACAGGTCTGTAGTTTTATAGATAGAAGGGATATAGGTCGGTAGTTTTATAGAAAGAACGGATACAGGTCTGTAGTTTTATAGATAGAAGGGATACAGGTCTGTAGTTTTATAGATAGAAGGGATACAGGTCTGTAGTTTTATAGATAGAAGGGATACAGGTCTGTAGTTTTATAGATAGAAGGGATATAGGTCGGTAGTTTTATAGAAAGAACGGATACAGGTCTGTAGTTTTATAGATAGAAGGGATAAAGGTCTGTAGTTTTATAGATAGAAGGGATACAGGTCTGTAGTTTTATAGATAGAAGGGATACAGGTCTGTAGTTTTATAGATAGAAGGGATACAGGTCTGTAGTTTTATAGATAGAAGGGATATAGGTCGGTAGTTTTATAGAAAGAAGGGATACAGGTCTGTAGTTTTGTAGATAGAAGGGATACAGGTCTGTAGTTTTATAGATAGAAGTGATACAGGTCTGTAGTTTTATAGATAGAAGGGATACAGGTCGGTAGTTTTATAGAAAGTAGGGATTCAGGTCTGTAGTTTTATAGATAGGAGGGATACAGGTCTGTAGTTTTATAGGAAGAAAAGAAAGAAGGGATACAGGTCTGTAGTTTTATAGATAGAAGGGATACAGGTCTGTAGTTTTATAGAAAGAAGGGATACAGGTCTGTAGTTTAATAGGAAGAAAAGAAAGAAGGGATACAGGTCTGTAGTTTTATAGATAGAAGGGATACAGGTCTGTAGTTTTATAGATAGAAGGGATACAGGTCGGTAGTTTTATAGAAAGAAGGGATAAAGGTCTGTAGTTTTATAGAAAGAAGGGATACAGGTCTGTAGTTTTATAGATAGAAGGGGTACAGGACTGTAGTTTTATAGGGAGAAGGGATACAGGTCTGTAGTTTTATAGATAGAAGGGATACAGGTCTGTAGTTTTATAGAAAGGAAAGAAAGAAGGGATACAGGTCTGTAGTTTTATAGAAAGAAGGGATACAGGTCTGTAGTTTTATAGATAGAAGGGATACAGGTCTGTAGTTTTATAGAAGGAAAATAAATAAGGGATACAGGTCTGTAGTTTTATAGAAAGAAAAGAAAGAAGGGATACAGGTCTGTAGTTTTATAGATAGAAGGGATACAGGTCTGTAGTTTTATAGAAAGAAGGGATACAGGTCTGTAGTTTAATAGGAAGAAAAGAAAGAAGAGATACAGGTCTGTAGTTTTATAGATAGAAGGGATACAGGTCTGTAGTTTTATAGATAGAAGGGATATAGGTCGGTAGTTTTATAGAAAGAAGGGATACAGGTCTGTAGTTTTATAGATATAAGGGATACAGGTCTGTAGTTTTTTAGATAGAAGGGATACAGGTCTGTAGTTTTATAGATAGAAGGGATACAGGTCTGTAGTTTTATAGATAGAAGGGATATAGGTCGGTAGTTTTATAGAAAGAACGGATACAGGTCTGTAGTTTTATAGATAGAAGGGATACAGGTCTGTAGTTTTATAGATAGAAGGGATACAGGTCTGTCGTTTTATAGATAGAAGGGATACAGGTCTGTAGTTTTATAGATAGAAGGGATACAGGTCTGTAGTTTTATAGATAGAAGGGATATAGGTCGGTAGTTTTATAGAAAGAAGGGATTCAGGTCTGTAGTTTTGTAGATAGAAGGGATACAGGTCTGTAGTTTTATAGATAGAAGTGATACAGGTCTGTAGTTTTATAGATAGAAGGGATACAGGTCGGTAGTTTTATAGAAAGAAGGGATTCAGGTCTGTAGTTTTATAGATAGGAGGGATACAGGTCTGTAGTTTTATAGGAAGAAAAGAAAGAAGGGATACAGGTCTGTAGTTTTATAGATAGAAGGGATACAGGTCTGTAGTTTTATAGAAAGAAGGGATACAGGTCTGTAGTTTAATAGGAAGAAAAGAAAGAAGGGATACAGGTCTGTAGTTTTATAGATAGAAGGGATACAGGTCTGTAGTTTTATAGAAAGAAGGGATACAGGTCTGTAGTTTTATGGAAATAAAAGAAAGAAGGGATACTGGTCTGTAGTTTTATAGAAAGAAAACAAATAAGGGATACAGGTCTGTAGTTTTATAGAAAGAAGGGATACAGGTCTGTAGTTTTATAGATAGAAGGCATACAGGTCTGTAGTTTTATAGAAAGAAGGGATACAGGTCTGTAGTTTTATAGATAGAAGGGATACAGGTCTGTAGTTTTATAGATAGAAGGGATACAGGTCTGTAGTTTTATAGATAGAAGTCATACAGCTCTGTAGTTTTATAGATAAAAGGGATACAGGTCGGTAGTTTTATAGAAAGAAGGGATAAAGGTCTGTAGTTTTATAGAAAGAAGGGATACAGGTCTGTAGTTTTATAGATAGAAGGGATACAGGTCTGTAGTTTTATAGATTGAAGGGATACAGGTCTGTAGTTTTATAGATAGACAGGATACAGGTCTGTAGTTTTATAGAAAGAAGGGATACAGGTCTGTAGTTTTATAGAAAGAAGGGATACAGGTCTGTAGTTTTATAGATAGAAGGGGTACAGGTCTGTAGTTTTATAGGAAGAAGGGATACAGGTCTGTAGTTTTATAGATAGAAGGGATACAGGTCTGTAGTTGTATGGAAATAAAAGAAAGAAGGGATACAGGTCTGTAGTTTTATAGATAGAAGGGATACAGGTCTGTAGTTTTATAGATAGAAGGGATACAGGCAGTTAGTTTTATAGATACAAGGGATACAGGTCTGTAGTTTTATAGATAGAAGGGATATAGGTCGGTAGTTTTATAGAAAGAAGGGATACAAGTCTGTAGTTTTATAGAAAGAAGGGATACAGGTCTGTAGTTTTATAGATAGAAGGGATACAGTTCTGTAGTTTTATAGAAGGAAAATAAATAAGGGATACAGGTCTGTAGTTTTATAAAAAGAAGGGATACAGGTCATTCGTTTTATAGATAGAAGGGATACAGGTCTGTAGTTTTATAGATAGAAGGGATACAGGTCTGTAGTTTTATAGATAGAAGGGATATAGGTCGGTAGTTTTATAGAAAGAAGGGATACAGGTCTGTAGTTTTATAGATAGAAGGGATACAGGTCTGTCGTTTTATAGATAGAAGTGATACAGATCTGTAGTTTTATAGATAGAAGGGATACAGGTCGGTAGTTTTATAGAAAGAAGGGATACAGGTCCGTAGTTTTATAGATAGAAGGGGTACAGGTCTGTAGTTTTATAGGAAGAAGGGATACAGGTCTGTAGTTTTATAGATAGCAGGGATACAGGTCTGTAGTTTTATAGAACGAAGGGATACAGGTCTGTAGTTTTATGGGAAGAAAAGAAAGAAGGGATACAGGTCTGTAGTTTTATAGATAGAAGGGATACAGGTCTGTAGTTTTATAGAAAGAAGGATACAGGTCTGTAGTTTTATAGATAGAAGGGATACAGGTCTGTAGTTTTATAGAAAGAAGGGATAAAGGTCTGTAGTTTTATAGAAAGAAGGGAAACAGGTCTGTAGTTTTATAGATAGAAGGGGTACAGGACTGTAGTTTTATAGGGAGAAGGGATACAGGTCTGTAGTTTTATAGATAGAAGGGATACAGGTCTGTAGTTTTATAGAAAGGAAATAAAGAAGGGATACAGGTCTGTAGTTTAATGATAGAAGGGATACAGGTCTGTAGTTTTATAGAAAGAAGGGATACAGGTCTGTAATTTTATAGATAGAAGGGATACAGGTCTGTAGTTTTATAGAAGGAAAATAAATAAGGGATACAGGTCTGTAGTTTTATAGAAAGAAGGGATACAGGTCATTAGTTTTATAGATAGAAGGGATACAGGTCTGTAGTTTTATAGATAGAAGGGATACAGGTCTGTAGTTTTATAAAAAGAAGGGAAACAGGTCTGTAGTTTTATAGAAAGAAGGGATACAGGTCTGTAGTTTTATAGAAAGAAGGGGTACAGGTCTGTAGTTTTATAGGAAGAAGGGCTACAGGTCTGTAGTTTTATAGATAGAAAGGAGACAGGTCTGTAATTTTATAAGAAGAAATGAAAGAAGGGATACAGGTCTGTAGTTTTATAGGAAGAAAAGACAGAAGGGATACAGGTCTGTAGTTTTATAGAAAGAAGGGGTACAGGTCTGTAGTTTTATAGGAAGAAGGGCTACAGGTCTGTAGTTTTATAGATAGAAAGGAGACAGGTCTGTAGTTTTATAGGAAGAAATGAAAGAAGGGATACAGGTCTGTAGTTTTATAGATAGAAGGGATACAGGTCTGTAGTTTTATAGAACGAAGGGATACAGGTCTGTAGTTTTATAGGAAGAAAAGAAAGAAGGGATACAGGTCTGTAGTTTTATAGATAGAAGGGATACAGGTCTGTAGTTTTATAGAAAGAAGGATACAGGTCTGTAGTTTTATAGATAGAAGGGATACAGGTCTGTAGTTTTATAGAAAGAAGGGATAAAGGTCTGTAGTTTTATAGAAAGAAGGGAAACAGGTCTGTAGTTTTATAGATAGAAGGGGTACAGGACTGTAGTTTTATAGGGAGAAGGGATACAGGTCTGTAGTTTTATAGATAGAAGGGATACAGGTCTGTAGTTTTATAGAAAGGAAATAAAGAAGGGATACAGGTCTGTAGTTTAATGATAGAAGGGATACAGGTCTGTAGTTTTATAGAAAGAAGGGATACAGGTCTGTAGTTTTATAGATAGAAGGGATACAGGTCTGTAGTTTTATAGAAGGAAAATAAATAAGGGATACAGGTCTGTAGTTTTATAGAAAGAAGGGATACAGGTCATTAGTTTTATAGATAGAAGGGATACAGGTCTGTAGTTTTATAGATAGAAGGGATACAGGTCTGTAGTTTTATAAAAAGAAGGGAAACAGGTCTGTAGTTTTATAGAAAGAAGGGATACAGGTCTGTAGTTTTATAGAAAGAAGGGGTACAGGTCTGTAGTTTTATAGGAAGAAGGGCTACAGGTCTGTAGTTTTATAGATAGAAAGGAGACAGGTCTGTAGTTTTATAGGAAGAAATGAAAGAAGGGATACAGGTCTGTAGTTTTATAGGAAGAAAAGACAGAAGGGATACAGGTCTGTAGTTTTATAGAAAGAAGGGGTACAGGTCTGTAGTTTTATAGGAAGAAGGGCTACAGGTCTGTAGTTTTATAGATAGAAAGGAGACAGGTCTGTAGTTTTATAGGAAGAAATGAAAGAAGGGATACAGGTCTGTAGTTTTATAGGAAGAAAAGACAGAAGGGATACAGGTCTGTAGTTTTATAGATAGAAGGGATACAGGTATGTAGTTTTATAGAAAGAAGGGATACAGGTCTGTAGTTTTATAAATAGAAGGGATACAGGTCTGTAGTTTTATAGATAGAAGGGATACAGTTCTGTAGTTTTATAGATAGAAGGGATACAGGTCTGTAGTTTTATAGATAGAAGGGATATAGGTCGGTACTTTTATAGAAAGAACGGATACAGGTCTGTAGTTTTATAGATAGGAGGGATACAGGTCTGTAGTTTTATAGAAAGAAGGGATACAGGTCTGTAGTTTTATAGAAAGAAGGGATACAGGTCTGTAGTTTTATAGAAAGAAGGGGTACAGGTCTGTAGTTTTATAGGAAGAAGGGCTACAGGTCTGTAGTTTTATAGATAGAAAGGATACAGGTCTGTAGTTTTATAGGAAGAAATGAAAGAAGGGATACAGGTCTGTAGTTTTATAGGAAGAAAAGACAGAAGGGATACAGGTCTGTAGTTTTATAGATAGAAGGGATACAGGTATGTAGTTTTATAGAAAGAAGGGATACAGGTCTGTAGTTTTATAGATAGAAGGGATACAGGTCTGTAGTTTTATAGATAGAAGGGATACAGGTCTGTAGTTTTATAGAAATAAGGGATACAGGTCTGTAGTTTTATAGATAGAAGGGATATAGGTCGGTAGTTTTATAGAAAGAACGGATACAGGTCTGTAGTTTTATAGATAGGAGGGATACAGGTCAGTAGTTTTATAGAAAGAAGGGATACAGGTCTGTAGTTGTATGGAAATAAAAGAAAGAAGGGATACAGGTCAGTAGTTTTATAGAAAGAAAATAAATAAGGGATACAGGTCTGTAGTTTTATAGAAAGAAGGGATACAGGTCTGTAGTTTTATAGATAGAAGGGATACAGGTCTGTAGTTTCATAGATAGAAGGGATACAGGTCGGTATTTTTATAGAAAGAAGGGATACAGGTCTGTAGTTTTATAAAAAGAAGGGATACAGGTCTGTAGTTTTATAGAAAGAAGGGATACAGGTTTTAGTTTTATAGAAAGAAGGGGTACAGGTCTGTAGTTTTATAGCAAGAAGGGCTACAGGTCTGTAGTTTTATAGATAGAAAGGATACTTGTCTGTAGTTTTATAGGAAGAAATGAAAGAAGGGATACAGGTCTGTAGTTTTATAGGAAGAAAAGACAGAAGGGATACAGGTCTGTAGTTTTATAGATAGAAGGGATACAGGTATGTAGTTTTATAGAAAGAAGGGATACAGGTCTGTAGTTTTATAGATAGAAGGGATACAGGTCTGTAGTTTTATAGATAGAAGGGATACAGGTCTGTAGTTTTATAGATAGAAGGGATACAGGTCTGTAGTTTTATAGATAGAAGGGATATAGGTCGGTAGTTTTACAGAAAGAACGGATACAGGTCTGTAGTTTTATAGATAGGAGGGATACAGGTCTGTAGTTTTATAGAAAGAAGGGATACAGGTCTGTAGTTTTATAGAAAGAAGGGATACAGGTCTGTAGTTTTATAGATAGAAGGGGTACAGGTCTGTAGTTTTATAGGAAGAAGGGATACAGGTCTGTAGTTTTATAGGAAGAAATGAAAGAAGGGATACAGGTCTGTAGTTTTATAGGAATAAAAGAAAGAAGGGATACAGGTCTGTAGTTTTATCGATAGAAGGGATATAGGTCTGTAGTTGTATGGAAATAAAAGAAAGAAGGGATACAGGTCTGTAGTTTTATAGAAAGAAAATAAATAAGGGATACAGGTCTGTAGTTTTATAGAAAGAAGGGATACAGGTCTGTAGTTTTATAGATAGAAGGGATACAGGTCTGTAGTTTTATAGATAGAAGGGATATAGGTCGGTAGTTTTATAGAAAGAACGGATACAGGTCTGTAGTTTTATAGATAGGAGGGATACAGGTCTGTAGTTTTATAGAAAGAAGGGATACAGGTCTGTAGTTTTATAGAAATAAGGGATACAGGTCTGTAGTTTTATAGATAGAAGGGGTACAGGTCTGTAGTTTTATAGGAAGAATGGATACAGGTATGTAGTTTTATAGGAAGAAATGAAAGAAGGGATACAGGTCTGTAGTTTTATAGGAAGAAAAGAAAGAAGGGATACAGGTCTGTAGTTTTATCGATAGAAGGGATAAAGGTCTGTAGTTTTATAGAAAGAAGGGATATAGGTCTGTAGTTGTATGGAAATAAAAGAAAGAAGGGATACAGGTCTGTAGTTTTATAGAAAGAAAATAAATAAGGGATACAGGTCTGTAGTTTTATAGAAAGAAGGGATAAAGGTCTGTAGTTTTATAGATAGAAGGGATACAAGTCGGTAGTTTTATAGAAAGAAGTGATACAGGTCTGTAATTTTATAGATAGAAGGGGTACAGGTCTGTAGTTTTTTAGGGAGAAGGGATACAGGTCTGTAGTTTTATAGATAGAAGGGATACAGGTCTGTAGTTTTATAGAAAGGAAAGAAAGAAGGGATACAGGTCTGTAGTTTAATGATAGAAGGGATACAGGTCTGTAGTTTTATAGAAAGAAGGGATACAGGTCTGTAGTTTTATAGATAGAAGGGATACAGGTCTGTAGTTTTATAGAAGGAAAATAAATAAGGGATACAGGTCTGTAGTTTTATAGAAAGAAGGGATACAGGTCATTCGTTTTATAGATAGAAGGGATACAGGTCTGTAGTTTTATAGATAGAAGGGATACAGGTCTGTAGTTTTATAGATAGAAGGGATATAGGTCGGTAGTTTTATAGAAAGAAGGGATACAGGTCTGTAGTTTTATAGATAGAAGGGATACAGGTCTGTAGTTTTATAGATTGAAGGGATACAGGTCTGTGGTTTTATAGATAGCAGGGATACAGGTCTGTAGTTTTATAGGAAGAAAAGAAAGAAGGGATACAGGTCTGTAGTTTTATAGATTGAAGGGATACAGGTCTGTAGTTTTATAGAAAGAAGGGATACAGGTCTGTAGTTTTATAGGAAGAAAAGAAAGAAGGGATACAGGTCTGTAGTTTTATAGATAGAAGGGATACAGGTCTGTAGATTTATAGATAGAAGGGATACAGGTCTGTAGTTTTATAGAAAGAAGGATACAGGTCTGTAGTTTTATAGATAGAAGGGATACAGGTCTGTAGTTTTATAGATAGAAGTGATACAGCTCTGTAGTTTTATAGATAGAAGGGATACAGGTCGGTAGTTTTATAGAAAGAAGGGATAAAGGTCTGTAGTTTTATAGAAAGAAGGGATACAGGTCTGTAGTTTTATAAATAGAAGGGGTACAGGACTGTAGTTTTATAGGGAGAAGGGATACAGGTCTGTAGTTTTATAGAAGGAAAATAAATAAGGGATACAGGTCTGTAGTTTTATAGAAAGAAGGGATACAGGTCATTAGTTTTATAGATAGAAGGGATATAGGTCGATAGTTTTATAGAAATAAGGGATACAGGTCTGTAGTTTTATAGATAGAAGGGATACAGGTCTGTAGTTTTATAGACAGAAGGGATACAGGTCTGTAGTTTTATAGAAAGAAGTGATACAGGTCTGTAGTTTTATAGATAGAAGGGATACAGGTCTGTAGTTTTATAAAAAGAAGGGATACAGGTCTGTAGTTTTATAGAAAGAAGGGATACAGGTCTGTAGTTTTATAGAAAGAAAATAAATAAGGGATACAGGTCTGTAGTTTTATAGAAAGAAGGGATACAGGTCTGTAGTTTTATAGATAGAAGGGATAAAGGTCGGTAGTTTTATAGAAAGAAGTGATACAGGTCTGTAATTTTATAGATAGAAGGGGTACAGGTCTGTAGTTTTTTAGGGAGAAGGGATACAGGTCTGTAGTTTTATAGATAGAAGGGATACAGGTCTGTAGTTTTATAGAAAGGAAAGAAAGAAGGGATACAGGTCTGTAGTTTAATGATAGAAGGGATACAGGTCTGTAGTTTTATAGAAAGTAGGGATACAGGTCTGTAGTTTTATAGATAGAAGGGATACAGGTCTGTAGTTTTATAGAAGGAAAATAAATAAGGGATACAGGTCTGTAGTTTTATAGAAAGAAGGGATACAGGTCTGTAGTTTTATAGATAGAAGGGATACAGGTCTGTAGTTTTATAGATAGAAGGGATACAGGTCGGTAGTTTTATAGAAAGAAGGGATAAATGTCTGTAGTTTTATAGAAAGAAGGGATACAGGTCTGTAGTTTTATAGATAGAAGGGGTACAGGACTGTAGTTTTATAGGGAGAAGGGATACAGGTCTGTAGTTTTATAGATAGAAGGGATACAGGTCTGTAGTTTTATAGAAAGGAAAGAAAGAAGGGATACAGGTCTGTAGTTTTATAGATAGAAGGGATATAGGTCGGTACTTTTATAGAAAGAACGGATACAGGTCTGTAGTTTTATAGATAGGAGGGATACAGGTCTGTAGTTTTATAGAAAGAAGGGATACAGGTCTGTAGTTTTATAGAAAGAAGGGATACAGGTCTGTAGTTTTATAGAAAGAAGGGGTACAGGTCTGTAGTTTTATAGGAAGAAGGGCTACAGGTCTGTAGTTTTATAGATAGAAAGGATACAGGTCTGTAGTTTTATAGGAAGAAATGAAAGAAGGGATACAGGTCTGTAGTTTTATAGGAAGAAAAGACAGAAGGGATACAGGTCTGTAGTTTTATAGATAGAAGGGATACAGGTATGTAGTTTTATAGAAAGAAGGGATACAGGTCTGTAGTTTTATAGATAGAAGGGATACAGGTCTGTAGTTTTATAGATAGAAGGGATACAGGTCTGTAGTTTTATAGAAATAAGGGATACAGGTCTGTAGTTTTATAGATAGAAGGGATATAGGTCGGTAGTTTTATAGAAAGAACGGATACAGGTCTGTAGTTTTATAGATAGGAGGGATACAGGTCAGTAGTTTTATAGAAAGAAGGGATACAGGTCTGTAGTTGTATGGAAATAAAAGAAAGAAGGGATACAGGTCAGTAGTTTTATAGAAAGAAAATAAATAAGGGATACAGGTCTGTAGTTTTATAGAAAGAAGGGATACAGGTCTGTAGTTTTATAGATAGAAGGGATACAGGTCTGTAGTTTCATAGATAGAAGGGATACAGGTCGGTATTTTTATAGAAAGAAGGGATACAGGTCTGTAGTTTTATAAAAAGAAGGGATACAGGTCTGTAGTTTTATAGAAAGAAGGGATACAGGTTTTAGTTTTATAGAAAGAAGGGGTACAGGTCTGTAGTTTTATAGGAAGAAGGGCTACAGGTCTGTAGTTTTATAGATAGAAAGGATACAGGTCTGTAGTTTTATAGGAAGAAATGAAAGAAGGGATACAGGTCTGTAGTTTTATAGGAAGAAAAGACAGAAGGGATACAGGTCTGTAGTTTTATAGATAGAAGGGATACAGGTATGTAGTTTTATAGAAAGAAGGGATACAGGTCTGTAGTTTTATAGATAGAAGGGATACAGGTCTGTAGTTTTATAGATAGAAGGGATACAGGTCTGTAGTTTTATAGAAAGAAGGGGTACAGGTCTGTAGTTTTATAGGAAGAAGGGCTACAGGTCTGTAGTTTTATAGATAGAAAGGAGACAGGTCTGTAGTTTTATAGGAAGAAATGAAAGAAGGGATACAGGTCTGTAGTTTTATAGGAAGAAGGGATACAGGTCTGTAGTTTTATAGAAAGAAGGGGTACAGGTCTGTAGTTTTATAGGAAGAAGGGCTACAGGTCTGTAGTTTTAAAGATAGAAAGGATACAGGTCTGTAGTTTTATAGGAAGAAATGAAAGAAGGGATACAGGTCTGTAGTTTTATAGGAAGAAAAGACAGAAGGGATACAGGTCTGTAGTTTTATAGATAGAAGGGATACAGGTATGTAGTTTTATAGAAAGAAGTGATACAGGTCTGTAGTTTTATAGATAGAAGGGATACAGGTCTGTAGTTTTATAGATAGAAGGGATACAGGTCTGTAGTTTTATAGAAATAAGGGATACAGGTCTGTAGTTTTATAGATAGAAGGGATATAGGTCGGTAGTTTTATAGAAAGAACGGATACAGGTCTGTAGTTTTATAGATAGGAGGGATACAGGTCAGTAGTTTTATAGAAAGAAGGGATACAGGTCTGTAGTTGTATGGAAATAAAAGAAAGAAGGGATACAGGTCAGTAGTTTTATAGAAAGAAAATAAATAAGGGATACAGGTCTGTAGTTTTATAGAAAGAAGGGATACAGGTCTGTAGTTTTATAGATAGAAGGGATACAGGTCTGTAGTTTCATAGATAGAAGGGATACAGGTCGGTATTTTTATAGAAAGAAGGGATACAGGTCTGTAGTTTTATAAAAAGAAGGGATACAGGTCTGTAGTTTTATAGAAAGAAGGGATACAGGTTTTAGTTTTATAGAAAGAAGGGGTACAGGTCTGTAGTTTTATAGGAAGAAGGGCTACAGGTCTGTAGTTTTATAGATAGAAAGGATACTTGTCTGTAGTTTTATAGGAAGAAATGAAAGAAGGGATACAGGTCTGTAGTTTTATAGGAAGAAAAGACAGAAGGGATACAGGTCTGTAGTTTTATAGATAGAAGGGATACAGGTATGTAGTTTTATAGAAAGAAGGGATACAGGTCTGTAGTTTTATAGATAGAAGGGATACAGGTCTGTAGTTTTATAGATAGAAGGGATATAGGTCGGTAGTTTTACAGAAAGAACGGATACAGGTCTGTAGTTTTATAGATAGGAGGGATACAGGTCTGTAGTTTTATAGAAAGAAGGGATACAGGTCTGTAGTTTTATAGATAGAAGGGATACAGGTCTGTAGTTTCATAGATAGAAGGGATACAGGTCGGTATTTTTATAGAAAGAAGGGATACAGGTCTGTAGTTTTATAAAAAGAAGGGATACAGGTCTGTAGTTTTATAGAAAGAAGGGATACAGGTCAGTAGTTTTATAGAAAGAAGGGATACAGGTCTGTAGTTGTATGGAAATAAAAGAAAGAAGGGATACAGGTCAGTAGTTTTATAGAAAGAAAATAAATAAGGGATACAGGTCTGTAGTTTTATAGAAAGAAGGGATACAGGTCTGTAGTTTTATAGATAGAAGGGATACAGGTCTGTAGTTTCATAGATAGAAGGGATACAGGTCGGTATTTTTATAGAAAGAAGGGATACAGGTCTGTAGTTTTATAAAAAGAAGGGATACAGGTCTGTAGTTTTATAGAAAGAAGGGATACAGGTTTTAGTTTTATAGAAAGAAGGGGTACAGGTCTGTAGTTTTATAGGAAGAAGGGCTACAGGTCTGTAGTTTTATAGATAGAAAGGATACAGGTCTGTAGTTTTATAGGAAGAAATGAAAGAAGGGATACAGGTCTGTAGTTTTATAGGAAGAAAAGACAGAAGGGATACAGGTCTGTAGTTTTATAGATAGAAGGGATACAGGTATGTAGTTTTATAGAAAGAAGGGATACAGGTCTGTAGTTTTATAGATAGAAGGGATACAGGTCTGTAGTTTTATAGATAGAAGGGATACAGGTCTGTAGTTTTATAGATAGAAGGGATACAGGTCTGTAGTTTTATAGATAGAAGGGATATAGGTCGGTAGTTTTACAGAAAGAACGGATACAGGTCTGTAGTTTTATAGAAAGAAGGGATACAGGTCTGTAGTTTTATAGAAAGAAGGGGTACAGGTCTGTAGTTTTATAGGAAGAAGGGCTACAGGTCTGTAGTTTTATAGATAGAAAGGAGACAGGTCTGTAGTTTTATAGGAAGAAATGAAAGAAGGGATACAGGTCTGTAGTTTTATAGGAAGAAAAGACAGAAGGGATACAGGTCTGTAGTTTTATAGATAGAAGGGATACAGGTATGTAGTTTTATAGAAAGAAGGGATACAGGTCTGTAGTTTTATAAATAGAAGGGATACAGGTCTGTAGTTTTATAGATAGAAGGGATACAGTTCTGTAGTTTTATAGATAGAAGGGATACAGGTCTGTAGTTTTATAGATAGAAGGGATATAGGTCGGTACTTTTATAGAAAGAACGGATACAGGTCTGTAGTTTTATAGATAGGAGGGATACAGGTCTGTAGTTTTATAGAAAGAAGGGATACAGGTCTGTAGTTTTATAGAAAGAAGGGATACAGGTCTGTAGTTTTATAGAAAGAAGGGGTACAGGTCTGTAGTTTTATAGGAAGAAGGGCTACAGGTCTGTAGTTTTAAAGATAGAAAGGATACAGGTCTGTAGTTTTATAGGAAGAAATGAAAGAAGGGATACAGGTCTGTAGTTTTATAGGAAGAAAAGACAGAAGGGATACAGGTCTGTAGTTTTATAGATAGAAGGGATACAGGTATGTAGTTTTATAGAAAGAAGGGATACAGGTCTGTAGTTTTATAGATAGAAGGGATACAGGTCTGTAGTTTTATAGATAGAAGGGATACAGGTCTGTAGTTTTATAGAAATAAGGGATACAGGTCTGTAGTTTTATAGATAGAAGGGATATAGGTCGGTAGTTTTATAGAAAGAACGGATACAGGTCTGTAGTTTTATAGATAGGAGGGATACAGGTCAGTAGTTTTATAGAAAGAAGGGATACAGGTCTGTAGTTGTATGGAAATAAAAGAAAGAAGGGATACAGGTCAGTAGTTTTATAGAAAGAAAATAAATAAGGGATACAGGTCTGTAGTTTTATAGAAAGAAGGGATACAGGTCTGTAGTTTTATAGATAGAAGGGATACAGGTCTGTAGTTTCATAGATAGAAGGGATACAGGTCGGTATTTTTATAGAAAGAAGGGATACAGGTCTGTAGTTTTATAGATAGAAGTGATACAGCTCTGTAGTTTTATAGATAGAAGGGATACAGGTCGGTAGTTTTATAGAAAGAAGGGATAAAGGTCTGTAGTTTTATAGAAAGAAGGGATACAGGTCTGTAGTTTTATAAATAGAAGGGGTACAGGACTGTAGTTTTATAGGGAGAAGGGATACAGTTCTGTAGTTTTATAGAAGGAAAATAAATAAGGGATACAGGTCTGTAGTTTTATAGAAAGAAGGGATACAGGTCATTAGTTTTATAGATAGAAGGGATATAGGTCGATAGTTTTATAGAAATAAGGGATACAGGTCTGTAGTTTTATAGATAGAAGGGATACAGGTCTGTAGTTTTATAGACAGAAGGGATACAGGTCTGTAGTTTTATAGAAAGAAGTGATACAGGTCTGTAGTTTTATAGAAAGAAGGGATACAGGTCTGTAGTTTTATAGAAAGAAAATAAATAAGGGATACAGGTCTGTAGTTTTATAGAAAGAAGGGATACAGGTCTGTAGTTTTATAGATAGAAGGGATAAAGGTCGGTAGTTTTATAGAAAGAAGTGATACAGGTCTGTAATTTTATAGATAGAAGGGGTACAGGTCTGTAGTTTTTTAGGGAGAAGGGATACAGGTCTGTAGTTTTATAGATAGAAGGGATACAGGTCTGTAGTTTTATAGAAAGGAAAGAAAGAAGGGATACAGGTCTGTAGTTTAATGATAGAAGGGATACAGGTCTGTAGTTTTATAGATAGAAGGGATACAGGTATGTAGTTTTATAGAAAGAAGGGATACAGGTCTGTAGTTTTATAGATAGAAGGGATACAGGTCTGTAGTTTTATAGATAGAAGGGATACAGGTCTGTAGTTTTATAGAAAGAAGGGGTACAGGTCTGTAGTTTTATAGGAAGAAGGGCTACAGGTCTGTAGTTTTATAGATAGAAAGGAGACAGGTCTGTAGTTTTATAGGAAGAAATGAAAGAAGGGATACAGGTCTGTAGTTTTATAGGAAGAAGGGATACAGGTCTGTAGTTTTATAGAAAGAAGGGGTACAGGTCTGTAGTTTTATAGGAAGAAGGGCTACAGGTCTGTAGTTTTAAAGATAGAAAGGATACAGGTCTGTAGTTTTATAGGAAGAAATGAAAGAAGGGATACAGGTCTGTAGTTTTATAGGAAGAAAAGACAGAAGGGATACAGGTCTGTAGTTTTATAGATAGAAGGGATACAGGTATGTAGTTTTATAGAAAGAAGTGATACAGGTCTGTAGTTTTATAGATAGAAGGGATACAGGTCTGTAGTTTTATAGATAGAAGGGATACAGGTCTGTAGTTTTATAGAAATAAGGGATACAGGTCTGTAGTTTTATAGATAGAAGGGATATAGGTCGGTAGTTTTATAGAAAGAACGGATACAGGTCTGTAGTTTTATAGATAGGAGGGATACAGGTCAGTAGTTTTATAGAAAGAAGGGATACAGGTCTGTAGTTGTATGGAAATAAAAGAAAGAAGGGATACAGGTCAGTAGTTTTATAGAAAGAAAATAAATAAGGGATACAGGTCTGTAGTTTTATAGAAAGAAGGGATACAGGTCTGTAGTTTTATAGATAGAAGGGATACAGGTCTGTAGTTTCATAGATAGAAGGGATACAGGTCGGTATTTTTATAGAAAGAAGGGATACAGGTCTGTAGTTTTATAAAAAGAAGGGATACAGGTCTGTAGTTTTATAGGAAGAAATGAAAGAAGGGATACAGGTCTGTAGTTTTATAGGAAGAAAAGACAGAAGGGATACAGGTCTGTAGTTTTATAGATAGAAGGGATACAGGTATGTAGTTTTATAGAAAGAAGTGATACAGGTCTGTAGTTTTATAGATAGAAGGGATACAGGTCTGTAGTTTTATAGATAGAAGGGATACAGGTCTGTAGTTTTATAGAAATAAGGGATACAGGTCTGTAGTTTTATAGATAGAAGGGATATAGGTCGGTAGTTTTATAGAAAGAACGGATACAGGTCTGTAGTTTTATAGATAGGAGGGATACAGGTCAGTAGTTTTATAGAAAGAAGGGATACAGGTCTGTAGTTGTATGGAAATAAAAGAAAGAAGGGATACAGGTCAGTAGTTTTATAGAAAGAAAATAAATAAGGGATACAGGTCTGTAGTTTTATAGAAAGAAGGGATACAGGTCTGTAGTTTTATAGATAGAAGGGATACAGGTCTGTAGTTTCATAGATAGAAGGGATACAGGTCGGTATTTTTATAGAAAGAAGGGATACAGGTCTGTAGTTTTATAAAAAGAAGGGATACAGGTCTGTAGTTTTATAGAAAGAAGGGATACAGGTTTTAGTTTTATAGAAAGAAGGGGTACAGGTCTGTAGTTTTATAGGAAGAAGGGCTACAGGTCTGTAGTTTTATAGATAGAAAGGATACTTGTCTGTAGTTTTATAGGAAGAAATGAAAGAAGGGATACAGGTCTGTAGTTTTATAGGAAGAAAAGACAGAAGGGATACAGGTCTGTAGTTTTATAGATAGAAGGGATACAGGTATGTAGTTTTATAGAAAGAAGGGATACAGGTCTGTAGTTTTATAGATAGAAGGGATACAGGTCTGTAGTTTTATAGATAGAAGGGATATAGGTCGGTAGTTTTACAGAAAGAACGGATACAGGTCTGTAGTTTTATAGATAGGAGGGATACAGGTCTGTAGTTTTATAGAAAGAAGGGATACAGGTCTGTAGTTTTATAGATAGAAGGGATACAGGTCTGTAGTTTCATAGATAGAAGGGATACAGGTCGGTATTTTTATAGAAAGAAGGGATACAGGTCTGTAGTTTTATAAAAAGAAGGGATACAGGTCTGTAGTTTTATAGAAAGAAGGGATACAGGTCAGTAGTTTTATAGAAAGAAGGGATACAGGTCTGTAGTTGTATGGAAATAAAAGAAAGAAGGGATACAGGTCAGTAGTTTTATAGAAAGAAAATAAATAAGGGATACAGGTCTGTAGTTTTATAGAAAGAAGGGATACAGGTCTGTAGTTTTATAGATAGAAGGGATACAGGTCTGTAGTTTCATAGATAGAAGGGATACAGGTCGGTATTTTTATAGAAAGAAGGGATACAGGTCTGTAGTTTTATAAAAAGAAGGGATACAGGTCTGTAGTTTTATAGAAAGAAGGGATACAGGTTTTAGTTTTATAGAAAGAAGGGGTACAGGTCTGTAGTTTTATAGGAAGAAGGGCTACAGGTCTGTAGTTTTATAGATAGAAAGGATACAGGTCTGTAGTTTTATAGGAAGAAATGAAAGAAGGGATACAGGTCTGTAGTTTTATAGGAAGAAAAGACAGAAGGGATACAGGTCTGTAGTTTTATAGATAGAAGGGATACAGGTATGTAGTTTTATAGAAAGAAGGGATACAGGTCTGTAGTTTTATAGATAGAAGGGATACAGGTCTGTAGTTTTATAGATAGAAGGGATACAGGTCTGTAGTTTTATAGATAGAAGGGATACAGGTCTGTAGTTTTATAGATAGAAGGGATATAGGTCGGTAGTTTTACAGAAAGAACGGATACAGGTCTGTAGTTTTATAGAAAGAAGGGATACAGGTCTGTAGTTTTATAGAAAGAAGGGGTACAGGTCTGTAGTTTTATAGGAAGAAGGGCTACAGGTCTGTAGTTTTATAGATAGAAAGGAGACAGGTCTGTAGTTTTATAGGAAGAAATGAAAGAAGGGATACAGGTCTGTAGTTTTATAGGAAGAAAAGACAGAAGGGATACAGGTCTGTAGTTTTATAGATAGAAGGGATACAGGTATGTAGTTTTATAGAAAGAAGGGATACAGGTCTGTAGTTTTATAAATAGAAGGGATACAGGTCTGTAGTTTTATAGATAGAAGGGATACAGTTCTGTAGTTTTATAGATAGAAGGGATACAGGTCTGTAGTTTTATAGATAGAAGGGATATAGGTCGGTACTTTTATAGAAAGAACGGATACAGGTCTGTAGTTTTATAGATAGGAGGGATACAGGTCTGTAGTTTTATAGAAAGAAGGGATACAGGTCTGTAGTTTTATAGAAAGAAGGGATACAGGTCTGTAGTTTTATAGAAAGAAGGGGTACAGGTCTGTAGTTTTATAGGAAGAAGGGCTACAGGTCTGTAGTTTTAAAGATAGAAAGGATACAGGTCTGTAGTTTTATAGGAAGAAATGAAAGAAGGGATACAGGTCTGTAGTTTTATAGGAAGAAAAGACAGAAGGGATACAGGTCTGTAGTTTTATAGATAGAAGGGATACAGGTATGTAGTTTTATAGAAAGAAGGGATACAGGTCTGTAGTTTTATAGATAGAAGGGATACAGGTCTGTAGTTTTATAGATAGAAGGGATACAGGTCTGTAGTTTTATAGAAATAAGGGATACAGGTCTGTAGTTTTATAGATAGAAGGGATATAGGTCGGTAGTTTTATAGAAAGAACGGATACAGGTCTGTAGTTTTATAGATAGGAGGGATACAGGTCAGTAGTTTTATAGAAAGAAGGGATACAGGTCTGTAGTTGTATGGAAATAAAAGAAAGAAGGGATACAGGTCAGTAGTTTTATAGAAAGAAAATAAATAAGGGATACAGGTCTGTAGTTTTATAGAAAGAAGGGATACAGGTCTGTAGTTTTATAGATAGAAGGGATACAGGTCTGTAGTTTCATAGATAGAAGGGATACAGGTCGGTATTTTTATAGAAAGAAGGGATACAGGTCTGTAGTTTTATAGATAGAAGTGATACAGCTCTGTAGTTTTATAGATAGAAGGGATACAGGTCGGTAGTTTTATAGAAAGAAGGGATAAAGGTCTGTAGTTTTATAGAAAGAAGGGATACAGGTCTGTAGTTTTATAAATAGAAGGGGTACAGGACTGTAGTTTTATAGGGAGAAGGGATACAGTTCTGTAGTTTTATAGAAGGAAAATAAATAAGGGATACAGGTCTGTAGTTTTATAGAAAGAAGGGATACAGGTCATTAGTTTTATAGATAGAAGGGATATAGGTCGATAGTTTTATAGAAATAAGGGATACAGGTCTGTAGTTTTATAGATAGAAGGGATACAGGTCTGTAGTTTTATAGACAGAAGGGATACAGGTCTGTAGTTTTATAGAAAGAAGTGATACAGGTCTGTAGTTTTATAGAAAGAAGGGATACAGGTCTGTAGTTTTATAGAAAGAAAATAAATAAGGGATACAGGTCTGTAGTTTTATAGAAAGAAGGGATACAGGTCTGTAGTTTTATAGATAGAAGGGATAAAGGTCGGTAGTTTTATAGAAAGAAGTGATACAGGTCTGTAATTTTATAGATAGAAGGGGTACAGGTCTGTAGTTTTTTAGGGAGAAGGGATACAGGTCTGTAGTTTTATAGATAGAAGGGATACAGGTCTGTAGTTTTATAGAAAGGAAAGAAAGAAGGGATACAGGTCTGTAGTTTAATGATAGAAGGGATACAGGTCTGTAGTTTTATAGATAGAAGGGATACAGGTATGTAGTTTTATAGAAAGAAGGGATACAGGTCTGTAGTTTTATAGATAGAAGGGATACAGGTCTGTAGTTTTATAGATAGAAGGGATACAGGTCTGTAGTTTTATAGAAAGAAGGGGTACAGGTCTGTAGTTTTATAGGAAGAAGGGCTACAGGTCTGTAGTTTTATAGATAGAAAGGAGACAGGTCTGTAGTTTTATAGGAAGAAATGAAAGAAGGGATACAGGTCTGTAGTTTTATAGGAAGAAGGGATACAGGTCTGTAGTTTTATAGAAAGAAGGGGTACAGGTCTGTAGTTTTATAGGAAGAAGGGCTACAGGTCTGTAGTTTTAAAGATAGAAAGGATACAGGTCTGTAGTTTTATAGGAAGAAATGAAAGAAGGGATACAGGTCTGTAGTTTTATAGGAAGAAAAGACAGAAGGGATACAGGTCTGTAGTTTTATAGATAGAAGGGATACAGGTATGTAGTTTTATAGAAAGAAGTGATACAGGTCTGTAGTTTTATAGATAGAAGGGATACAGGTCTGTAGTTTTATAGATAGAAGGGATACAGGTCTGTAGTTTTATAGAAATAAGGGATACAGGTCTGTAGTTTTATAGATAGAAGGGATATAGGTCGGTAGTTTTATAGAAAGAACGGATACAGGTCTGTAGTTTTATAGATAGGAGGGATACAGGTCAGTAGTTTTATAGAAAGAAGGGATACAGGTCTGTAGTTGTATGGAAATAAAAGAAAGAAGGGATACAGGTCAGTAGTTTTATAGAAAGAAAATAAATAAGGGATACAGGTCTGTAGTTTTATAGAAAGAAGGGATACAGGTCTGTAGTTTTATAGATAGAAGGGATACAGGTCTGTAGTTTCATAGATAGAAGGGATACAGGTCGGTATTTTTATAGAAAGAAGGGATACAGGTCTGTAGTTTTATAAAAAGAAGGGATACAGGTCTGTAGTTTTATAGAAAGAAGGGATACAGGTTTTAGTTTTATAGAAAGAAGGGGTACAGGTCTGTAGTTTTATAGGAAGAAGGGCTACAGGTCTGTAGTTTTATAGATAGAAAGGATACTTGTCTGTAGTTTTATAGGAAGAAATGAAAGAAGGGATACAGGTCTGTAGTTTTATAGGAAGAAAAGACAGAAGGGATACAGGTCTGTAGTTTTATAGATAGAAGGGATACAGGTATGTAGTTTTATAGAAAGAAGGGATACAGGTCTGTAGTTTTATAGATAGAAGGGATACAGGTCTGTAGTTTTATAGATAGAAGGGATATAGGTCGGTAGTTTTACAGAAAGAACGGATACAGGTCTGTAGTTTTATAGATAGGAGGGATACAGGTCTGTAGTTTTATAGAAAGAAGGGATACAGGTCTGTAGTTTTATAGATAGAAGGGATACAGGTCTGTAGTTTCATAGATAGAAGGGATACAGGTCGGTATTTTTATAGAAAGAAGGGATACAGGTCTGTAGTTTTATAAAAAGAAGGGATACAGGTCTGTAGTTTTATAGAAAGAAGGGATACAGGTCAGTAGTTTTATAGAAAGAAGGGATACAGGTCTGTAGTTGTATGGAAATAAAAGAAAGAAGGGATACAGGTCAGTAGTTTTATAGAAAGAAAATAAATAAGGGATACAGGTCTGTAGTTTTATAGAAAGAAGGGATACAGGTCTGTAGTTTTATAGATAGAAGGGATACAGGTCTGTAGTTTCATAGATAGAAGGGATACAGGTCGGTATTTTTATAGAAAGAAGGGATACAGGTCTGTAGTTTTATAAAAAGAAGGGATACAGGTCTGTAGTTTTATAGAAAGAAGGGATACAGGTTTTAGTTTTATAGAAAGAAGGGGTACAGGTCTGTAGTTTTATAGGAAGAAGGGCTACAGGTCTGTAGTTTTATAGATAGAAAGGATACAGGTCTGTAGTTTTATAGGAAGAAATGAAAGAAGGGATACAGGTCTGTAGTTTTATAGGAAGAAAAGACAGAAGGGATACAGGTCTGTAGTTTTATAGATAGAAGGGATACAGGTATGTAGTTTTATAGAAAGAAGGGATACAGGTCTGTAGTTTTATAGATAGAAGGGATACAGGTCTGTAGTTTTATAGATAGAAGGGATACAGGTCTGTAGTTTTATAGATAGAAGGGATACAGGTCTGTAGTTTTATAGATAGAAGGGATATAGGTCGGTAGTTTTACAGAAAGAACGGATACAGGTCTGTAGTTTTATAGAAAGAAGGGATACAGGTCTGTAGTTTTATAGAAAGAAGGGGTACAGGTCTGTAGTTTTATAGGAAGAAGGGCTACAGGTCTGTAGTTTTATAGATAGAAAGGAGACAGGTCTGTAGTTTTATAGGAAGAAATGAAAGAAGGGATACAGGTCTGTAGTTTTATAGGAAGAAAAGACAGAAGGGATACAGGTCTGTAGTTTTATAGATAGAAGGGATACAGGTATGTAGTTTTATAGAAAGAAGGGATACAGGTCTGTAGTTTTATAAATAGAAGGGATACAGGTCTGTAGTTTTATAGATAGAAGGGATACAGTTCTGTAGTTTTATAGATAGAAGGGATACAGGTCTGTAGTTTTATAGATAGAAGGGATATAGGTCGGTACTTTTATAGAAAGAACGGATACAGGTCTGTAGTTTTATAGATAGGAGGGATACAGGTCTGTAGTTTTATAGAAAGAAGGGATACAGGTCTGTAGTTTTATAGAAAGAAGGGATACAGGTCTGTAGTTTTATAGAAAGAAGGGGTACAGGTCTGTAGTTTTATAGGAAGAAGGGCTACAGGTCTGTAGTTTTAAAGATAGAAAGGATACAGGTCTGTAGTTTTATAGGAAGAAATGAAAGAAGGGATACAGGTCTGTAGTTTTATAGGAAGAAAAGACAGAAGGGATACAGGTCTGTAGTTTTATAGATAGAAGGGATACAGGTATGTAGTTTTATAGAAAGAAGGGATACAGGTCTGTAGTTTTATAGATAGAAGGGATACAGGTCTGTAGTTTTATAGATAGAAGGGATACAGGTCTGTAGTTTTATAGAAATAAGGGATACAGGTCTGTAGTTTTATAGATAGAAGGGATATAGGTCGGTAGTTTTATAGAAAGAACGGATACAGGTCTGTAGTTTTATAGATAGGAGGGATACAGGTCAGTAGTTTTATAGAAAGAAGGGATACAGGTCTGTAGTTGTATGGAAATAAAAGAAAGAAGGGATACAGGTCAGTAGTTTTATAGAAAGAAAATAAATAAGGGATACAGGTCTGTAGTTTTATAGAAAGAAGGGATACAGGTCTGTAGTTTTATAGATAGAAGGGATACAGGTCTGTAGTTTCATAGATAGAAGGGATACAGGTCGGTATTTTTATAGAAAGAAGGGATACAGGTCTGTAGTTTTATAGATAGAAGTGATACAGCTCTGTAGTTTTATAGATAGAAGGGATACAGGTCGGTAGTTTTATAGAAAGAAGGGATAAAGGTCTGTAGTTTTATAGAAAGAAGGGATACAGGTCTGTAGTTTTATAAATAGAAGGGGTACAGGACTGTAGTTTTATAGGGAGAAGGGATACAGTTCTGTAGTTTTATAGAAGGAAAATAAATAAGGGATACAGGTCTGTAGTTTTATAGAAAGAAGGGATACAGGTCATTAGTTTTATAGATAGAAGGGATATAGGTCGATAGTTTTATAGAAATAAGGGATACAGGTCTGTAGTTTTATAGATAGAAGGGATACAGGTCTGTAGTTTTATAGACAGAAGGGATACAGGTCTGTAGTTTTATAGAAAGAAGTGATACAGGTCTGTAGTTTTATAGAAAGAAGGGATACAGGTCTGTAGTTTTATAGAAAGAAAATAAATAAGGGATACAGGTCTGTAGTTTTATAGAAAGAAGGGATACAGGTCTGTAGTTTTATAGATAGAAGGGATAAAGGTCGGTAGTTTTATAGAAAGAAGTGATACAGGTCTGTAATTTTATAGATAGAAGGGGTACAGGTCTGTAGTTTTTTAGGGAGAAGGGATACAGGTCTGTAGTTTTATAGATAGAAGGGATACAGGTCTGTAGTTTTATAGAAAGGAAAGAAAGAAGGGATACAGGTCTGTAGTTTAATGATAGAAGGGATACAGGTCTGTAGTTTTATAGAAAGTAGGGATACAGGTCTGTAGTTTTATAGATAGAAGGGATACAGGTCTGTAGTTTTATAGAAGGAAAATAAATAAGGGATACAGGTCTGTAGTTTTATAGAAAGAAGGGATACAGGTCTGTAGTTTTATAGATAGAAGGGATACAGGTCTGTAGTTTTATAGATAGAAGGGATACAGGTCGGTAGTTTTATAGAAAGAAGGGATAAAGGTCTGTAGTTTTATAGAAAGAAGGGATACAGGTCTGTAGTTTTATAGATAGAAGGGGTACAGGACTGTAGTTTTATAGGGAGAAGGGATACAGGTCTGTAGTTTTATAGATAGAAGGGATACAGGTCTGTAGTTTTATAGAAAGGAAAGAAAGAAGGGATACAGGTCTGTAGTTTTATAGATAGAAGGGATATAGGTCGGTACTTTTATAGAAAGAACGGATACAGGTCTGTAGTTTTATAGATAGGAGGGATACAGGTCTGTAGTTTTATAGAAAGAAGGGATACAGGTCTGTAGTTTTATAGAAAGAAGGGATACAGGTCTGTAGTTTTATAGAAAGAAGGGGTACAGGTCTGTAGTTTTATAGGAAGAAGGGCTACAGGTCTGTAGTTTTATAGATAGAAAGGATACAGGTCTGTAGTTTTATAGGAAGAAATGAAAGAAGGGATACAGGTCTGTAGTTTTATAGGAAGAAAAGACAGAAGGGATACAGGTCTGTAGTTTTATAGATAGAAGGGATACAGGTATGTAGTTTTATAGAAAGAAGGGATACAGGTCTGTAGTTTTATAGATAGAAGGGATACAGGTCTGTAGTTTTATAGATAGAAGGGATACAGGTCTGTAGTTTTATAGAAATAAGGGATACAGGTCTGTAGTTTTATAGATAGAAGGGATATAGGTCGGTAGTTTTATAGAAAGAACGGATACAGGTCTGTAGTTTTATAGATAGGAGGGATACAGGTCAGTAGTTTTATAGAAAGAAGGGATACAGGTCTGTAGTTGTATGGAAATAAAAGAAAGAAGGGATACAGGTCAGTAGTTTTATAGAAAGAAAATAAATAAGGGATACAGGTCTGTAGTTTTATAGAAAGAAGGGATACAGGTCTGTAGTTTTATAGATAGAAGGGATACAGGTCTGTAGTTTCATAGATAGAAGGGATACAGGTCGGTATTTTTATAGAAAGAAGGGATACAGGTCTGTAGTTTTATAAAAAGAAGGGATACAGGTCTGTAGTTTTATAGAAAGAAGGGATACAGGTTTTAGTTTTATAGAAAGAAGGGGTACAGGTCTGTAGTTTTATAGGAAGAAGGGCTACAGGTCTGTAGTTTTATAGATAGAAAGGATACAGGTCTGTAGTTTTATAGGAAGAAATGAAAGAAGGGATACAGGTCTGTAGTTTTATAGGAAGAAAAGACAGAAGGGATACAGGTCTGTAGTTTTATAGATAGAAGGGATACAGGTATGTAGTTTTATAGAAAGAAGGGATACAGGTCTGTAGTTTTATAGATAGAAGGGATACAGGTCTGTAGTTTTATAGATAGAAGGGATACAGGTCTGTAGTTTTATAGAAAGAAGGGGTACAGGTCTGTAGTTTTATAGGAAGAAGGGCTACAGGTCTGTAGTTTTATAGATAGAAAGGAGACAGGTCTGTAGTTTTATAGGAAGAAATGAAAGAAGGGATACAGGTCTGTAGTTTTATAGGAAGAAGGGATACAGGTCTGTAGTTTTATAGAAAGAAGCGGTACAGGTCTGTAGTTTTATAGGAAGAAGGGCTACAGGTCTGTAGTTTTAAAGATAGAAAGGATACAGGTCTGTAGTTTTATAGGAAGAAATGAAAGAAGGGATACAGGTCTGTAGTTTTATAGGAAGAAAAGACAGAAGGGATACAGGTCTGTAGTTTTATAGATAGAAGGGATACAGGTATGTAGTTTTATAGAAAGAAGGGATACAGGTCTGTAGTTTTATAGATAGAAGGGATACAGGTCTGTAGTTTTATAGATAGAAGGGATACAGGTCTGTAGTTTTATAGAAATAAGGGATACAGGTCTGTAGTTTTATAGATAGAAGGGATATAGGTCGGTAGTTTTATAGAAAGAACGGATACAGGTCTGTAGTTTTATAGATAGGAGGGATACAGGTCGGTATTTTTATAGAAAGAAGGGATACAGGTCTGTAGTTTTATAAAAAGAAGGGATACAGGTCTGTAGTTTTATAGAAAGAAGGGATACAGGTTTTAGTTTTATAGAAAGAAGGGGTACAGGTCTGTAGTTTTATAGGAAGAAGGGCTACAGGTCTGTAGTTTTATAGATAGAAAGGATACAGGTCTGTAGTTTTATAGGAAGAAATGAAAGAAGGGATACAGGTCTGTAGTTTTATAGGAAGAAAAGACAGAAGGGATACAGGTCTGTAGTTTTATAGATAGAAGGGATACAGGTATGTAGTTTTATAGAAAGAAGGGATACAGGTCTGTAGTTTTATAGATAGAAGGGATACAGGTCTGTAGTTTTATAGATAGAAGGGATACAGGTCTGTAGTTTTATAGAAAGAAGGGGTACAGGTCTGTAGTTTTATAGGAAGAAGGGCTACAGGTCTGTAGTTTTATAGATAGAAAGGAGACAGGTCTGTAGTTTTATAGGAAGAAATGAAAGAAGGGATACAGGTCTGTAGTTTTATAGGAAGAAGGGATACAGGTCTGTAGTTTTATAGAAAGAAGCGGTACAGGTCTGTAGTTTTATAGGAAGAAGGGCTACAGGTCTGTAGTTTTAAAGATAGAAAGGATACAGGTCTGTAGTTTTATAGGAAGAAATGAAAGAAGGGATACAGGTCTGTAGTTTTATAGGAAGAAAAGACAGAAGGGATACAGGTCTGTAGTTTTATAGATAGAAGGGATACAGGTATGTAGTTTTATAGAAAGAAGGGATACAGGTCTGTAGTTTTATGATAGAAGGGATACAGGTCTGTAGTTTTATAGATAGAAGGGATACAGGTCTGTAGTTTTATAGAAATAAGGGATACAGGTCTGTAGTTTTATAGATAGAAGGGATATAGGTCGGTAGTTTTATAGAAAGAACGGATACAGGTCTGTAGTTTTATAGATAGGAGGGATACAGGTCAGTAGTTTTATAGAAAGAAGGGATACAGGTCTGTAGTTGTATGGAAATAAAAGAAAGAAGGGATACAGGTCAGTAGTTTTATAGAAAGAAAATAAATAAGGGATACAGGTCTGTAGTTTTATAGAAAGAAGGGATACAGGTCTGTAGTTTTATAGATAGAAGGGATACAGGTCTGTAGTTTCATAGATAGAAGGGATACAGGTCGGTATTTTTATAGAAAGAAGGGATACAGGTCTGTAGTTTTATAAAAAGAAGGGATACAGGTCTGTAGTTTTATAGAAAGAAGGGATACAGGTTTTAGTTTTATAGAAAGAAGGGGTACAGGTCTGTAGTTTTATAGGAAGAAGGGCTACAGGTCTGTAGTTTTATAGATAGAAAGGATACTTGTCTGTAGTTTTATAGGAAGAAATGAAAGAAGGGATACAGGTCTGTAGTTTTATAGGAAGAAAAGACAGAAGGGATACAGGTCTGTAGTTTTATAGATAGAAGGGATACAGGTATGTAGTTTTATAGAAAGAAGGGATACAGGTCTGTAGTTTTATAGATAGAAGGGATACAGGTCTGTAGTTTTATAGATAGAAGGGATACAGGTCTGTAGTTTTATAGATAGAAGGGATACAGGTCTGTAGTTTTATAGATAGAAGGGATATAGGTCGATAGTTTTACAGAAAGAACGGATACAGGTCTGTAGTTTTATAGATAGGAGGGATACAGGTCTGTAGTTTTATAGAAAGAAGGGATACAGGTCTGTAGTTTTATAGATAGAAGGGATACAGGTCTGTAGTTTCATAGATAGAAGGGATACAGGTCGGTATTTTTATAGAAAGAAGGGATACAGGTCTGTAGTTTTATAAAAAGAAGGGATACAGGTCTGTAGTTTTATAGAAAGAAGGGATACAGGTCAGTAGTTTTATAGAAAGAAGGGATACAGGTCTGTAGTTGTATGGAAATAAAAGAAAGAAGGGATACAGGTCAGTAGTTTTATAGAAAGAAAATAAATAAGGGATACAGGTCTGTAGTTTTATAGAAAGAAGGGATACAGGTCTGTAGTTTTATAGATAGAAGGGATACAGGTCTGTAGTTTCATAGATAGAAGGGATACAGGTCGGTATTTTTATAGAAAGAAGGGATACAGGTCTGTAGTTTTATAAAAAGAAGGGATACAGGTCTGTAGTTTTATAGAAAGAAGGGATACAGGTCTGTAGTTTTATAGATAGAAGGGATACAGGTCTGTAGTTTTATAGAAAGAAGGGATACAGGTCTGTAGTTTTATAGATAGAAGGGATACAGGTCTGTAGTTTTATAGATAGAAGGGATACAGGTCTGTAGTTTTATAGATAGAAGGGATACAGGTCTGTAGTTTTATAGATAGAAGGGATATAGGTCGGTAGTTTTACGGAAAGAACGGATACAGGTCTGTAGTTTTATAGAAAGAAGGGATACAGGTCTGTAGTTTTATAGAAAGAAGGGGTACAGGTCTGTAGTTTTATAGGAAGAAGGGCTACAGGTCTGTAGTTTTATAGATAGAAAGGAGACAGGTCTGTAGTTTTATAGGAAGAAATGAAAGAAGGGATACAGGTCTGTAGTTTTATAGGAAGAAAAGACAGAAGGGATACAGGTCTGTAGTTTTATAGATAGAAGGGATACAGGTATGTAGTTTTATAGAAAGAAGGGATACAGGTCTGTAGTTTTATAAATAGAAGGGATACAGGTCTGTAGTTTTATAGATAGAAGGGATACAGTTCTGTAGTTTTATAGATAGAAGGGATACAGGTCTGTAGTTTTATAGATAGAAGGGATATAGGTCGGTACTTTTATAGAAAGAACGGATACAGGTCTGTAGTTTTATAGATAGGAGGGATACAGGTCTGTAGTTTTATAGAAAGAAGGGATACAGGTCTGTAGTTTTATAGAAAGAAGGGATACAGGTCTGTAGTTTTATAGAAAGAAGGGGTACAGGTCTGTAGTTTTATAGGAAGAAGGGCTACAGGTCTGTAGTTTTAAAGATAGAAAGGATACAGGTCTGTAGTTTTATAGGAAGAAATGAAAGAAGGGATACAGGTCTGTAGTTTTATAGGAAGAAAAGACAGAAGGGATACAGGTCTGTAGTTTTATAGATAGAAGGGATACAGGTATGTAGTTTTATAGAAAGAAGGGATACAGGTCTGTAGTTTTATAGATAGAAGGGATACAGGTCTGTAGTTTTATAGATAGAAGGGATACAGGTCTGTAGTTTTATAGAAATAAGGGATACAGGTCTGTAGTTTTATAGATAGAAGGGATATAGGTCGGTAGTTTTATAGAAAGAACGGATACAGGTCTGTAGTTTTATAGATAGGAGGGATACAGGTCAGTAGTTTTATAGAAAGAAGGGATACAGGTCTGTAGTTGTATGGAAATAAAAGAAAGAAGGGATACAGGTCAGTAGTTTTATAGAAAGAAAATAAATAAGGGATACAGGTCTGTAGTTTTATAGAAAGAAGGGATACAGGTCTGTAGTTTTATAGATAGAAGGGATACAGGTCTGTAGTTTCATAGATAGAAGGGATACAGGTCGGTATTTTTATAGAAAGAAGGGATACAGGTCTGTAGTTTTATAAAAAGAAGGGATACAGGTCTGTAGTTTTATAGAAAGAAGGGATACAGGTTTTAGTTTTATAGAAAGAAGGGGTACAGGTCTGTAGTTTTATAGGAAGAAGGGCTACAGGTCTGTAGTTTTATAGATAGAAAGGATACTTGTCTGTAGTTTTATAGGAAGAAATGAAAGAAGGGATACAGGTCTGTAGTTTTATAGGAAGAAAAGACAGAAGGGATACAGGTCTGTAGTTTTATAGATAGAAGGGATACAGGTATGTAGTTTTATAGAAAGAAGGGATACAGGTCTGTAGTTTTATAGATAGAAGGGATACAGGTCTGTAGTTTTATAGATAGAAGGGATACAGGTCTGTAGTTTTATAGATAGAAGGGATACAGGTCTGTAGTTTTATAGATAGAAGGGATATAGGTCGGTAGTTTTACAGAAAGAACGGATACAGGTCTGTAGTTTTATAGATAGGAGGGATACAGGTCTGTAGTTTTATAGAAAGAAGGGATACAGGTCTGTAGTTTTATAGATAGAAGGGATACAGGTCTGTAGTTTCATAGATAGAAGGGATACAGGTCGGTATTTTTATAGAAAGAAGGGATACAGGTCTGTAGTTTTATAAAAAGAAGGGATACAGGTCTGTAGTTTTATAGAAAGAAGGGATACAGGTTTTAGTTTTATAGAAAGAAGGGGTACAGGTCTGTAGTTTTATAGGAAGAAGGGCTACAGGTCTGTAGTTTTATAGATAGAAAGGATACTTGTCTGTAGTTTTATAGGAAGAAATGAAAGAAGGGATACAGGTCTGTAGTTTTATAGGAAGAAAAGACAGAAGGGATACAGGTCTGTAGTTTTATAGATAGAAGGGATACAGGTATGTAGTTTTATAGAAAGAAGGGATACAGGTCTGTAGTTTTATAGATAGAAGGGATACAGGTCTGTAGTTTTATAGATAGAAGGGATACAGGTCTGTAGTTTTATAGATAGAAGGGATACAGGTCTGTAGTTTTATAGATAGAAGGGATATAGGTCGGTAGTTTTACAGAAAGAACGGATACAGGTCTGTAGTTTTATAGATAGGAGGGATACAGGTCTGTAGTTTTATAGAAAGAAGGGATACAGGTCTGTAGTTTTATAGAAAGAAGGGATACAGGTCTGTAGTTTTATAGATAGAAGGGGTACAGGTCTGTAGTTTTATAGGAAGAAGGGATACAGGTCTGTAGTTTTATAGGAAGAAATGAAAGAAGGGATACAGGTCTGTAGTTTTATAGGAATAAAAGAAAGAAGGGATACAGGTCTGTAGTTTTATCGATAGAAGGGATACAGGTCTGTAGTTTTATAGAAAGAAGGGATATAGGTCTGTAGTTGTATGGAAATAAAAGAAAGAAGGGATACAGGTCTGTAGTTTTATAGAAAGAAAATAAATAAGGGATACAGGTCTGTAGTTTTATAGAAAGAAGGGATACAGGTCTGTAGTTTTATAGATAGAAGGGATACAGGTCTGTAGTTTTATAGATAGAAGGGATATAGGTCGGTAGTTTTATAGAAAGAACGGATACAGGTCTGTAGTTTTATAGATAGGAGGGATACAGGTCTGTAGTTTTATAGAAAGAAGGGATACAGGTCTGTAGTTTTATAGAAATAAGGGATACAGGTCTGTAGTTTTATAGATAGAAGGGGTACAGGTCTGTAGTTTTATAGGAAGAAGGGATACAGGTATGTAGTTTTATAGGAAGAAATGAAAGAAGGGATACAGGTCTGTAGTTTTATAGGAAGAAAAGAAAGAAGGGATACAGGTCTGTAGTTTTATCGATAGAAGGGATAAAGGTCTGTAGTTTTATAGAAAGAAGGGATATAGGTCTGTAGTTGTATGGAAATAAAAGAAAGAAGGGATACAGGTCTGTAGTTTTATAGAAAGAAAATAAATAAGGGATACAGGTCTGTAGTTTTATAGAAAGAAGGGATAAAGGTCTGTAGTTTTATAGATAGAAGTGATACAGGTCTGTAATTTTATAGATAGAAGGGGTACAGGTCTGTAGTTTTTTAGGGAGAAGGGATACAGGTCTGTAGTTTTATAGATAGAAGGGATACAGGTCTGTAGTTTTATAGAAAGGAAAGAAAGAAGGGATACAGGTCTGTAGTTTAATGATAGAAGGGATACAGGTCTGTAGTTTTATAGAAAGAAGGGATACAGGTCTGTAGTTTTATAGATAGAAGGGATACAGGTCTGTAGTTTTATAGAAGGAAAATAAATAAGGGATACAGGTCTGTAGTTTTATAGAAAGAAGGGATACAGGTCATTCGTTTTATAGATAGAAGGGATACAGGTCTGTAGTTTTATAGATAGAAGGGATACAGGTCTGTAGTTTTATAGATAGAAGGGATATAGGTCGGTAGTTTTATAGAAAGAAGGGATACAGGTCTGTAGTTTTATAGATAGAAGGGATACAGGTCTGTAGTTTTATAGATTGAAGGGATACAGGTCTGTGGTTTTATAGATAGCAGGGATACAGGTCTGTAGTTTTATAGGAAGAAAAGAAAGAAGGGATACAGGTCTGTAGTTTTATAGATTGAAGGGACACAGGTCTGTAGTTTTATAGAAAGAAGGGATACAGGTCTGTAGTTTTATAGGAAGAAAAGAAAGAAGGGATACAGGTCTGTAGTTTTATAGATAGAAGGGATACAGGTCTGTAGATTTATAGATAGAAGGGATACAGGTCTGTAGTTTTATAGAAAGAAGGATACAGGTCTGTAGTTTTATAGATAGAAGGGATACAGGTCTGTAGTTTTATAGATAGAAGTGATACAGCTCTGTAGTTTTATAGATAGAAGGGATACAGGTCGGTAGTTTTATAGAAAGAAGGGATAAAGGTCTGTAGTTTTATAGAAAGAAGGGATACAGGTCTGTAGTTTTATAAATAGAAGGGGTACAGGACTGTAGTTTTATAGGGAGAAGGGATACAGGTCTGTAGTTTTATAGATAGAAGGGATACAGGTCTGTAGTTTTATAGAAAGGAAACAAAGAAGGGATACAGGTCTGTAGTTTAATGATAGAAGGGATACAGGTCTGTAGTTTTATAGAAAGAAGGGATACAGGTCTGTAGTTTTATAGATAGAAGGGATACAGGTCTGTAGTTTTATAGAAGGAAAATAAATAAGGGATACAGGTCTGTAGTTTTATAGAAAGAAGGGATACAGGTCATTAGTTTTATAGATAGAAGGGATATAGGTCGATAGTTTTATAGAAATAAGGGATACAGGTCTGTAGTTTTATAGATAGAAGGGATACAGGTCTGTAGTTTTATAGACAGAAGGGATACAGGTCTGTAGTTTTATAGAAAGAAGTGATACAGGTCTGTAGTTTTATAGATAGAAGGGATACAGGTCTGTAGTTTTATAAAAAGAAGGGATACAGGTCTGTAGTTTTATAGAAAGAAGGGATACAGGTCTGTAGTTTTATAGAAAGAAAATAAATAAGGGATACAGGTCTGTAGTTTTATAGAAAGAAGGGATACAGGTCTGTAGTTTTATAGATAGAAGGGATACAGGTCGGTAGTTTTATAGAAAGAAGTGATACAGGTCTGTAATTTTATAGATAGAAGGGGTACAGGTCTGTAGTTTTTTAGGGAGAAGGGATACAGGTCTGTAGTTTTATAGATAGAAGGGATACAGGTCTGTAGTTTTATAGAAAGGAAAGAAAGAAGGGATACAGGTCTGTAGTTTAATGATAGAAGGGATACAGGTCTGTAGTTTTATAGAAAGAAGGGATACAGGTCTGTAGTTTTATAGATAGAAGGGATACAGGTCTGTAGTTTTATAGAAGGAAAATAAATAAGGGATACAGGTCTGTAGTTTTATAGAAAGAAGGGATACAGGTCTGTAGTTTTATAGATAGAAGGGATACAGGTCTGTAGTTTTATAGATAGAAGGGATACAGGTCTGTAGTTTTATAGATAGAAGGGATACAGGTCTGTAGTTTTATAGATAGAAGGGATATAGGTCGGTAGTTTTACAGAAAGAAAGGATACAGGTCTGTAGTTTTATAGATAGGAGGGATACAGGTCTGTAGTTTTATAGAAAGAAGGGATACAGGTCTGTAGTTTTATAGAAAGAAGGGATACAGGTCTGTAGTTTTATAGATAGAAGGGGTACAGGTCTGTAGTTTTATAGGAAGAAGGGATACAGGTCTGTAGTTTTATAGGAAGAAATGAAAGAAGGGATACAGGTCTGTAGTTTTATAGGAATAAAAGAAAGAAGGGATACAGGTCTGTAGTTTTATTGATAGAAGGGATACAGGTCTGTAGTTTTATAGAAAGAAGGGATATAGGTCTGTAGTTGTATGGAAATAAAAGAAAGAAGGGATACAGGTATGTAGTTTTATAGAAAGAAAATAAATAAGGGATACAGGTCTGTAGTTTTATAGAAAGAAGGGATACAGGTCTGTAGTTTTATAGATAGAAGGGATACAGGTCTGTAGTTTTATAGATAGAAGGGATATAGGTCGGTAGTTTTATAGAAAGAACGGATACAGGTCTGTAGTTTTATAGATAGGAGGGATACAGGTCTGTAGTTTTATAGAAAGAAGGGATACAGGTCTGTAGTTTTATAGAAATAAGGGATACAGGTCTGTAGTTTTATAGATAGAAGGGGTACAGGTCTGTAGTTTTATAGGAAGAAGGGATACAGGTATGTAGTTTTATAGGAAGAAATGAAAGAAGGGATACAGGTCTGTAGTTTTATAGGAAGAAAAGAAAGAAGGGATACAGGTCTGTAGTTTTATTGATAGAAGGGATAAAGGTCTGTAGTTTTATAGAAAGAAGGGATATAGGTCTGTAGTTGTATGGAAATAAAAGAAAGAAGGGATACAGGTCTGTAGTTTTATAGAAAGAAAATAAATAAGGGATACAGGTCTGTAGTTTTATAGAAAGAAGGGATAAAGGTCTGTAGTTTTATAGATAGAAGGGATACAAGTCGGTAGTTTTATAGAAAGAAGTGATACAGGTCTGTAATTTTATAGATAGAAGGGGTACAGGTCTGTAGTTTTTTAGGGAGAAGGGATACAGGTCTGTAGTTTTATAGATAGAAGGGATACAGGTCTGTAGTTTTATAGAAAGGAAAGAAAGAAGGGATACAGGTCTGTAGTTTAATGATAGAAGGGATACAGGTCTGTAGTTTTATAGAAAGAAGGGATACAGGTCTGTAGTTTTATAGATTGAAGGGATACAGGTCTGTGGTTTTATAGATAGCAGGGATACAGGTCTGTAGTTTTATAGGAAGAAAAGAAAGAAGGGATACAGGTCTGTAGTTTTATAGATTGAAGGGATACAGGTCTGTAGTTTTATAGAAAGAAGGGATACAGGTCTGTAGTTTTATAGGAAGAAAAGAAAGAAGGGATACAGGTCTGTAGTTTTATAGATAGAAGGGATACAGGTCTGTAGATTTATAGATAGAAGGGATACAGGTCTGTAGTTTTATAGAAAGAAGGATACAGGTCTGTAGTTTTATAGATAGAAGGGATACAGGTCTGTAGTTTTATAGATAGAAGTGATACAGCTCTGTAGTTTTATAGATAGAAGGGATACAGGTCGGTAGTTTTATAGAAAGAAGGGATAAAGGTCTGTAGTTTTATAGAAAGAAGGGATACAGGTCTGTAGTTTTATAAATAGAAGGGGTACAGGACTGTAGTTTTATAGGGAGAAGGGATACAGGTCTGTAGTTTTATAGATAGAAGGGATACAGGTCTGTAGTTTTATAGAAAGGAAACAAAGAAGGGATACAGGTCTGTAGTTTAATGATAGAAGGGATACAGGTCTGTAGTTTTATAGAAAGAAGGGATACAGGTCTGTAGTTTTATAGATAGAAGGGATACAGGTCTGTAGTTTTATAGAAGGAAAATAAATAAGGGATACAGGTCTGTAGTTTTATAGAAAGAAGGGATACAGGTCATTAGTTTTATAGATAGAAGGGATATAGGTCGATAGTTTTATAGAAATAAGGGATACAGGTCTGTAGTTTTATAGATAGAAGGGATACAGGTCTGTAGTTTTATAGACAGAAGGGATACAGGTCTGTAGTTTTATAGAAAGAAGTGATACAGGTCTGTAGTTTTATAGATAGAAGGGATACAGGTCTGTAGTTTTATAAAAAGAAGGGATACAGGTCTGTAGTTTTATAGAAAGAAGGGATACAGGTCTGTAGTTTTATAGAAAGAAAATAAATAAGGGATACAGGTCTGTAGTTTTATAGAAAGAAGGGATACAGGTCTGTAGTTTTATAGATAGAAGGGATACAGGTCGGTAGTTTTATAGAAAGAAGTGATACAGGTCTGTAATTTTATAGATAGAAGGGGTACAGGTCTGTAGTTTTTTAGGGAGAAGGGATACAGGTCTGTAGTTTTATAGATAGAAGGGATACAGGTCTGTAGTTTTATAGAAAGGAAAGAAAGAAGGGATACAGGTCTGTAGTTTAATGATAGAAGGGATACAGGTCTGTAGTTTTATAGAAAGAAGGGATACAGGTCTGTAGTTTTATAGATAGAAGGGATACAGGTCTGTAGTTTTATAGAAGGAAAATAAATAAGGGATACAGGTCTGTAGTTTTATAGAAAGAAGGGATACAGGTCTGTAGTTTTATAGATAGAAGGGATACAGGTCTGTAGTTTTATAGATAGAAGGGATACAGGTCTGTAGTTTTATAGATAGAAGGGATACAGGTCTGTAGTTTTATAGATAGAAGGGATATAGGTCGGTAGTTTTACAGAAAGAAAGGATACAGGTCTGTAGTTTTATAGATAGGAGGGATACAGGTCTGTAGTTTTATAGAAAGAAGGGATACAGGTCTGTAGTTTTATAGAAAGAAGGGATACAGGTCTGTAGTTTTATAGATAGAAGGGGTACAGGTCTGTAGTTTTATAGGAAGAAGGGATACAGGTCTGTAGTTTTATAGGAAGAAATGAAAGAAGGGATACAGGTCTGTAGTTTTATAGGAATAAAAGAAAGAAGGGATACAGGTCTGTAGTTTTATCGATAGAAGGGATACAGGTCTGTAGTTTTATAGAAAGAAGGGATATAGGTCTGTAGTTGTATGGAAATAAAAGAAAGAAGGGATACAGGTATGTAGTTTTATAGAAAGAAAAAAAATAAGGGATAAAGGTCTGTAGTTTTATAGAAAGAAGGGATAAAGGTCTGTAGTTTTATAGATAGAAGGGATACAAGTCGGTAGTTTTATAGAAAGAAGTGATACAGGTCTGTAATTTTATAGATAGAAGGGGTACAGGTCTGTAGTTTTTTAGGGAGAAGGGATACAGGTCTGTAGTTTTATAGATAGAAGGGATACAGGTCTGTAGTTTTATAGAAAGGAAAGAAAGAAGGGATACAGGTCTGTAGTTTAATGATAGAAGGGATACAGGTCTGTAGTTTTATAGAAAGAAGGGATACAGGTCTGTAGTTTTATAGATAGAAGGGATACAGGTCTGTAGTTTTATAGAAGGAAAATAAATAAGGGATACAGGTCTGTAGTTTTATAGAAAGAAGGGATACAGGTCATTAGTTTTATAGATAGAAGGGATATAGGTCGATAGTTTTATAGAAATAAGGGATACAGGTCTGTAGTTTTATAGATAGAAGGGATACAGGTCTGTAGTTTTATAGACAGAAGGGATACAGGTCTGTAGTTTTATAGAAAGAAGTGATACAGGTCTGTAGTTTTATAGATAGAAGGGATACAGGTCTGTAGTTTTATAAAAAGAAGGGATACAGGTCTGTAGTTTTATAGAAAGAAGGGATACAGGTCTGTAGTTTTATAGAAAGAAAATAAATAAGGGATACAGGTCTGTAGTTTTATAGAAAGAAGAGATACAGGTCTGTAGTTTTATAGATAGAAGGGATACAGGTCGGTAGTTTTATAGAAAGAAGTGATACAGGTCTGTAATTTTATAGATAGAAGGGGTACAGGTCTGTAGTTTTTTAGGGAGAAGGGATACAGGTCTGTAGTTTTATAGATAGAAGGGATACAGGTCTGTAGTTTTATAGAAAGGAAAGAAAGAAGGGATACAGGTCTGTAGTTTAATGATAGAAGGGATACAGGTCTGTAGTTTTATAGAAAGAAGGGATACAGGTCTGTAGTTTTATAGATAGAAGGGATACAGGTCTGTAGTTTTATAGAAGGAAAGTAAATAAGGGATATAGGTCTGTAGTTTTATAGAAAGAAGGGATACAGGAGTGTAGTTTTATAGATAGAAGGGATACAGGTCTGTAGTTTTATAGATAGAAGGGATACAGGTCTGTAGTTTTATAGATAGAAGGGATACAGGTCTGTAGTTTTATAGATAGAAGGGATATAGGTCGGTAGTTTTACAGAAAGAAAGGATACAGGTCTGTAGTTTTATAGATAGGAGGGATACAGGTCTGTAGTTTTATAGAAAGAAGGGATACAGGTCTGTAGTTTTATAGAAAGAAGGGATACAGGTCCGTAGTTTTATAGATAGAAGGGGTACAGGTCTGTAGTTTTATAGGAAGAAGGGATACAGGTCTGTAGTTTTATAGGAAGAAATGAAAGAAGGGATACAGGTCTGTAGTTTTATAGGAATAAAAGAAAGAAGGGATACAGGTCTGTAGTTTTATCGATAGAAGGGATACAGGTCTGTAGTTTTATAGAAAGAAGGGATATAGTTCTGTAGTTGTATGGAAATAAAAGAAAGAAGGGATACAGGTATGTAGTTTTATAGAAAGAAAATAAATAAGGGATACAGGTCTGTAGTTTTATAGAAAGAAGGGATACAGGTCTGTAGTTTTATAGATAGAAGGGATACAGGTCTGTAGTTTTATAGATAGAAGGGATATAGGTCGGTAGTTTTATAGAAAGAACGGATACAGGTCTGTAGTTTTATAGATAGGAGGGATACAGGTCTGTAGTTTTATAGAAAGAAGGGATACAGGTCTGTAGTTTTATAGAAATAAGGGACACAGGTCTGTAGTTTTATAGATAGAAGGGGTACAGGTCTGTAGTTTTATAGGAAGAAGGGATACAGGTATGTAGTTTTATAGGAATAAATGAAAGAAGGGATAGAGGTCTGTAGTTTTATAGGAAGAAAAGAAAGAAGGGATACAGGTCTGTAGTTTTATCGATAGAAGGGATAAAGGTCTGTAGTTTTATAGAAAGAAGGGATATAGGTCTGTAGTTGTATGGAAATAAAAGAAAGAAGGGATACAGGTCTGTAGTTTTATAGAAAGAAAATAAATAAGGGATACAGGTCTGTAGTTTTATAGAAAGAAGGGATAAAGGTCTGTAGTTTTATAGATAGAAGGGATACAAGTCGGTAGTTTTATAGAAAGAAGTGATACAGGTCTGTAATTTTATAGATAGAAGGGGTACAGGTCTGTAGTTTTTTAGGGAGAAGGGATACAGGTCTGTAGTTTTATAGATAGAAGGGATACAGGTCTGTAGTTTTATAGAAAGGAAAGAAAGAAGGGATACAGGTCTGTAGTTTAATGATAGAAGGGATACAGGTCTGTAGTTTTATAGAAAGAAGGGATACAGGTCTGTAGTTTTATAGAAAGAAGGGATACAGGTCTGTAGTTTTATAGAAAGAAAATAAATAAGGGATACAGGTCTGTAGTTTTATAGAAAGAAGGGATACAGGTCTGTAGTTTTATAGATAGAAGGGATACAGGTCGGTAGTTTTATAGAAAGAAGTGATACAGGTCTGTAATTTTATAGATAGAAGGGGTACAGGTCTGTAGTTTTTTAGGGAGAAGGGATACAGGTCTGTAGTTTTATAGATAGAAGGGATACAGGTCTGTAGTTTTATAGAAAGGAAAGAAAGAAGGGATACAGGTCTGTAGTTTAATGATAGAAGGGATACAGGTTTGTAGTTTTATAGAAAGAAGGGATACAGGTCTGTAGTTTTATAGATAGAAGGGATACAGGTCTGTAGTTTTATAGAAGGAAAGTTAATAAGGGATATAGGTCTGTAGTTTTATAGAAAGAAGGGATACAGGTCTGTAGTTTTATAGATAGAAGGGATACAGGTCTGTAGTTTTATAGATAGAAGGGATACAGGTCTGTAGTTTTATAGATAGAAGGGATACAGGTCTGTAGTTTTATAGATAGAAGGGATATAGGTCGGTAGTTTTGCAGAAAGAAAGGATACAGGTCTGTAGTTTTATAGATAGGAGGGATACAGGTCTGTAGTTTTATAGAAAGAAGGGATACAGGTCTGTAGTTTTATAGAAAGAAGGGATACAGGTCTGTAGTTTTATAGATAGAAGGGGTACAGGTCTGTAGTTTTATAGGAAGAAGGGATACAGGTCTGTAGTTTTATAGGAAGAAATGAAAGAAGGGATACAGGTCTGTAGTTTTATAGGAATAAAAGAAAGAAGGGATACAGGTCTGTAGTTTTATCGATAGAAGGGATACAGGTCTGTAGTTTTATAGAAAGAAGGGATATAGGTCTGTAGTTGTATGGAAATAAAAGAAAGAAGGGATACAGGTATGTAGTTTTATAGAAAGAAAATAAATAAGGGATACAGGTCTGTAGTTTTATAGAAAGAAGGGATACAGGTCTGTAGTTTTATAGATAGAAGGGATACAGGTCTGTAGTTTTATAGATAGAAGGGATATAGGTCGGTAGTTTTATAGAAAGAACGGATACAGGTCTGTAGTTTTATAGATAGGAGGGATACAGGTCTGTAGTTTTATAGAAAGAAGGGATACAGGTCTGTAGTTTTATAGAAATAAGGGATACAGGTCTGTAGTTTTATAGATAGAAGGGGTACAGGTCTGTAGTTTTATAGGAAGAAGGGATACAGGTATGTAGTTTTATAGGAATAAATGAAAGAAGGGATAGAGGTCTGTAGTTTTATAGGAAGAAAAGAAAGAAGGGATACAGGTCTGTAGTTTTATCGATAGAAGGGATAAAGGTCTGTAGTTTTATAGAAAGAAGGGATATAGGTCTGTAGTTGTATGGAAATAAAAGAAAGAAGGGATACAGGTCTGTAGTTTTATAGAAAGAAAATAAATAAGGGATACAGGTCTGTAGTTTTATAGAAAGAAGGGATAAAGGTCTGTAGTTTTATAGATAGAAGGGATACAAGTCGGTAGTTTTATAGAAAGAAGTGATACAGGTCTGTAATTTTATAGATAGAAGGGGTACAGGTCTGTAGTTTTTTAGGGAGAAGGGATACAGGTCTGTAGTTTTATAGATAGAAGGGATACAGGTCTGTAGTTTTATAGAAAGGAAAGAAAGAAGGGATACAGGTCTGTAGTTTAATGATAGAAGGGATACAGGTCTGTAGTTTTATAGAAAGAAGGGATACAGGTCTGTAGTTTTATAGATAGAAGGGATACAGGTCTGTAGTTTTATAGAAGGAAAATAAATAAGGGATACAGGTCTGTAGTTTTATAGAAAGAAGGGATACAGGTCATTAGTTTTATAGATAGAAGGGATATAGGTCGATAGTTTTATAGAAATAAGGGATACAGGTCTGTAGTTTTATAGATAGAAGGGATACAGGTCTGTAGTTTTATAGACAGAAGGGATACAGGTCTGTAGTTTTATAGAAAGAAGTGATACAGGTCTGTAGTTTTATAGATAGAAGGGATACAGGTCTGTAGTTTTATAAAAAGAAGGGATACAGGTCTGTAGTTTTATAGAAAGAAGGGATACAGGTCTGTAGTTTTATAGAAAGAAAATAAATAAGGGATACAGGTCTGTAGTTTTATAGAAAGAAGGGATACAGGTCTGTAGTTTTATAGATAGAAGGGATACAGGTCGGTAGTTTTATAGAAAGAAGTGATACAGGTCTGTAATTTTATAGATAGAAGGGGTACAGGTCTGTAGTTTTTTAGGGAGAAGGGATACAGGTCTGTAGTTTTATAGATAGAAGGGATACAGGTCTGTAGTTTTATAGAAAGGAAAGAAAGAAGGGATACAGGTCTGTAGTTTAATGATAGAAGGGATACAGGTCTGTAGTTTTATAGAAAGAAGGGATACAGGTCTGTAGTTTTATAGATAGAAGGGATACAGGTCTGTAGTTTTATAGAAGGAAAATAAATAAGGGATACAGGTCTGTAGTTTTATAGAAAGAAGGGATACAGGTCTGTAGTTTTATAGATAGAAGGGATACAGGTCTGTAGTTTTATAGATAGAAGGGATACAGGTCTGTAGTTTTATAGATAGAAGGGATACAGGTCTGTAGTTTTATAGATAGAAGGGATATAGGTCGGTAGTTTTACAGAAAGAAAGGATACAGGTCTGTAGTTTTATAGATAGGAGGGATACAGGTCTGTAGTTTTATAGAAAGAAGGGATACAGGTCTGTAGTTTTATAGAAAGAAGGGATACAGGTCTGTAGTTTTATAGATAGAAGGGGTACAGGTCTGTAGTTTTATAGGAAGAAGGGATACAGGTCTGTAGTTTTATAGGAAGAAATGAAAGAAGGGATACAGGTCTGTAGTTTTATAGGAATAAAAGAAAGAAGGGATACAGGTCTGTAGTTTTATCGATAGAAGGGATACAGGTCTGTAGTTTTATAGAAAGAAGGGATATAGGTCTGTAGTTGTATGGAAATAAAAGAAAGAAGGGATACAGGTATGTAGTTTTATAGAAAGAAAATAAATAAGGGATACAGGTCTGTAGTTTTATAGAAAGAAGGGATACAGGTCTGTAGTTTTATAGATAGAAGGGATACAGGTCTGTAGTTTTATAGATAGAAGGGATATAGGTCGGTAGTTTTATAGAAAGAACGGATACAGGTCTGTAGTTTTATAGATAGGAGGGATACAGGTCTGTAGTTTTATAGAAAGAAGGGATACAGGTCTGTAGTTTTATAGAAATAAGGGATACAGGTCTGTAGTTTTATAGATAGAAGGGGTACAGGTCTGTAGTTTTATAGGAAGAAGGGATACAGGTATGTAGTTTTATAGGAAGAAATGAAAGAAGGGATACAGGTCTGTAGTTTTATAGGAAGAAAAGAAAGAAGGGATACAGGTCTGTAGTTTTATCGATAGAAGGGATAAAGGTCTGTAGTTTTATAGAAAGAAGGGATATAGGTCTGTAGTTGTATGGAAATAAAAGAAAGAAGGGATACAGGTCTGTAGTTTTATAGAAAGAAAATAAATAAGGGATACAGGTCTGTAGTTTTATAGAAAGAAGGGATAAAGGTCTGTAGTTTTATAGATAGAAGGGATACAAGTCGGTAGTTTTATAGAAAGAAGTGATACAGGTCTGTAATTTTATAGATAGAAGGGGTACAGGTCTGTAGTTTTTTAGGGAGAAGGGATACAGGTCTGTAGTTTTATAGATAGAAGGGATACAGGTCTGTAGTTTTATAGAAAGGAAAGAAAGAAGGGATACAGGTCTGTAGTTTAATGATAGAAGGGATACAGGTCTGTAGTTTTATAGAAAGAAGGGATACAGGTCTGTAGTTTTATAGATTGAAGGGATACAGGTCTGTGGTTTTATAGATAGCAGGGATACAGGTCTGTAGTTTTATAGGAAGAAAAGAAAGAAGGGATACAGGTCTGTAGTTTTATAGATTGAAGGGATACAGGTCTGTAGTTTTATAGAAAGAAGGGATACAGGTCTGTAGTTTTATAGGAAGAAAAGAAAGAAGGGATACAGGTCTGTAGATTTATAGATAGAAGGGATACAGGTCTGTAGTTTTATAGAAAGAAGGATACAGGTCTGTAGTTTTATAGATAGAAGGGATACAGGTCTGTAGTTTTATAGATAGAAGTGATACAGCTCTGTAGTTTTATAGATAGAAGGGATACAGGTCGGTAGTTTTATAGAAAGAAGGGATAAAGGTCTGTAGTTTTATAGAAAGAAGGGATACAGGTCTGTAGTTTTATAAATAGAAGGGGTACAGGACTGTAGTTTTATAGGGAGAAGGGATACAGGTCTGTAGTTTTATAGATAGAAGGGATACAGGTCTGTAGTTTTATAGAAAGGAAACAAAGAAGGGATACAGGTCTGTAGTTTAATGATAGAAGGGATACAGGTCTGTAGTTTTATAGAAAGAAGGGATACAGGTCTGTAGTTTTATAGATAGAAGGGATACAGGTCTGTAGTTTTATAGAAGGAAAATAAATAAGGGATACAGGTCTGTAGTTTTATAGAAAGAAGGGATACAGGTCATTAGTTTTATAGATAGAAGGGATATAGGTCGATAGTTTTATAGAAATAAGGGATACAGGTCTGTAGTTTTATAGATAGAAGGGATACAGGTCTGTAGTTTTATAGATAGAAGGGATACAGGTCTGTAGTTTTATAGATAGAAGTGATATAGGTCGGTAGTTTTACAGAAAGAAAGGATACAGGTCTGTAGTTTTATAGATAGGAGGGATACAGGTCTGTAGTTTTATAGAAAGAAGGGATACAGGTCTGTAGTTTTATAGAAAGAAGGGATACAGGTCTGTAGTTTTATAAATAGAAGGGGTACAGGACTGTAGTTTTATAGGGAGAAGGGATACAGGTCTGTAGTTTTATAGATAGAAGGGATACAGGTCTGTAGTTTTATAGAAAGGAAACAAAGAAGGGATACAGGTCTGTAGTTTAATGATAGAAGGGATACAGGTCTGTAGTTTTATAGAAAGAAGGGATACAGGTCTGTAGTTTTATAGATAGAAGGGATACAGGTCTGTAGTTTTATAGAAGGAAAATAAATAAGGGATACAGGTCTGTAGTTTTATAGAAAGAAGGGATACAGGTCATTAGTTTTATAGATAGAAGGGATATAGGTCGATAGTTTTATAGAAATAAGGGATACAGGTCTGTAGTTTTATAGATAGAAGGGATACAGGTCTGTAGTTTTATAGATAGAAGGGATACAGGTCTGTAGTTTTATAGATAGAAGTGATATAGGTCGGTAGTTTTACAGAAAGAAAGGATACAGGTCTGTAGTTTTATAGATAGGAGGGATACAGGTCTGTAGTTTTATAGAAAGAAGGGATACAGGTCTGTAGTTTTATAGAAAGAAGGGATACAGGTCTGTAGTTTTATAAATAGAAGGGGTACAGGACTGTAGTTTTATAGGGAGAAGGGATACAGGTCTGTAGTTTTATAGATAGAAGGGATACAGGTCTGTAGTTTTATAGAAAGGAAACAAAGAAGGGATACAGGTCTGTAGTTTAATGATAGAAGGGATACAGGTCTGTAGTTTTATAGAAAGAAGGGATACAGGTCTGTAGTTTTATAGATAGAAGGGATACAGGTCTGTAGTTTTATAGAAGGAAAATAAATAAGGGATACAGGTCTGTAGTTTTATAGAAAGAAGGGATACAGGTCATTAGTTTTATAGATAGAAGGGATATAGGTCGATAGTTTTATAGAAATAAGGGATACAGGTCTGTAGTTTTATAGATAGAAGGGATACAGGTCTGTAGTTTTATAGATAGAAGGGATACAGGTCTGTAGTTTTATAGATAGAAGGGATATAGGTCGGTAGTTTTACAGAAAGAAAGGATACAGGTCTGTAGTTTTATAGATAGGAGGGATACAGGTCTGTAGTTTTATAGAAAGAAGGGATACAGGTCTGTAGTTTTATAGAAAGAAGGGATACAGGTCTGTAGTTTTATAGATAGAAGGGGTACAGGTCTGTAGTTTTATAGGAAGAAGGGATACACGTCTGTAGTTTTATAGGAAGAAATGAAAGAAGGGATACAGGTCTGTAGTTTTATAGGAATAAAAGAAAGAAGGGATACAGGTCTGTAGTTTTATCGATAGAAGGGATACAGGTCTGTAGTTTTATAGAAAGAAGGGATATAGGTCTGTAGTTGTATGGAAATAAAAGAAAGAAGGGATACAGGTATGTAGTTTTATAGAAAGAAAATAAATAAGGGATACAGGTCTGTAGTTTTATAGAAAGAAGGGATACAGGTCTGTAGTTTTATAGATAGAAGGGATACAGGTCTGTAGTTTTATAGATAGAAGGGATATAGGTCGGTAGTTTTATAGAAAGAACGGATACAGGTCTGTAGTTTTATAGATAGGAGGGATACAGGTCTGTAGTTTTATAGAAAGAAGGGATACAGGTCTGTAGTTTTATAGAAATAAGGGATACAGGTCTGTAGTTTTATAGATAGAAGGGGTACAGGTCTGTAGTTTTATAGGAAGAAGGGATACAGGTATGTAGTTTTATAGGAAGAAATGAAAGAAGGGATACAGGTCTGTAGTTTTATAGGAAGAAAAGAAAGAAGGGATACAGGTCTGTAGTTTTATCGATAGAAGGGATAAAGGTCTGTAGTTTTATAGAAAGAAGGGATATAGGTCTGTAGTTGTATGGAAATAAAAGAAAGAAGGGATACAGGTCTGTAGTTTTATAGAAAGAAAATAAATAAGGGATACAGGTCTGTAGTTTTATAGAAAGAAGGGATAAAGGTCTGTAGTTTTATAGAATGAAGGGATACAAGTCGGTAGTTTTATAGAAAGAAGTGATACAGGTCTGTAATTTTATAGATAGAAGGGGTACAGGTCTGTAGTTTTTTAGGGAGAAGGGATACAGGTCTGTAGTTTTATAGATAGAAGGGATACAGGTCTGTAGTTTTATAGAAAGGAAAGAAAGAAGGGATACAGGTCTGTAGTTTAATGATAGAAGGGATACAGGTCTGTAGTTTTATAGAAAGAAGGGATACAGGTCTGTAGTTTTATAGATTGAAGGGATACAGGTCTGTGGTTTTATAGATAGAAGGGATACAGGTCTGTAGTTTTATAGACAGAAGGGATACAGGTCTGTAGTTTTATAGAAAGAAGTGATACAGGTCTGTAGTTTTATAGATAGAAGGGATACAGGTCTGTAGTTTTATAAAAAGAAGGGATACAGGTCTGTAGTTTTATAGAAAGAAGGGATACAGGTCTGTAGTTTTATAGAAAGAAAATAAATAAGGGATACAGGTCTGTAGTTTTATAGAAAGAAGGGATACAGGTCTGTAGTTTTATAGATAGAAGGGATACAGGTCGGTAGTTTTATAGAAAGAAGTGATACAGGTCTGTAATTTTATAGATAGAAGGGGTACAGGTCTGTAGTTTTTTAGGGAGAAGGGATACAGGTCTGTAGTTTTATAGATAGAAGGGATACAGGTCTGTAGTTTTATAGAAAGGAAAGAAAGAAGGGATACAGGTCTGTAGTTTAATGATAGAAGGGATACAGGTCTGTAGTTTTATAGAAAGAAGGGATACAGGTCGGTAGTTTTATAGATAGAAGGGATACAGGTCTGTAGTTTTATAGAAGGAAAGTAAATAAGGGATACAGGTCTGTAGTTTTATAGAAAGAAGGGATACAGGTCTGTAGTTTTATAGATAGAAGGGATACAGGTCTGTAGTTTTATAGATAGAAGGGATACAGGTCTGTAGTTTTATAGATAGAAGGGATACAGGTCTGTAGTTTTATAGATAGAAGGGATATAGGTCGGTAGTTTTACAGAAAGAAAGGATACAGGTCTGTAGTTTTATAGATAGGAGGGATACAGGTCTGTAGTTTTATAGAAAGAAGGGATACAGGTCTGTAGTTTTATAGAAAGAAGGGATACAGGTCTGTAGTTTTATAGATAGAAGGGGTACAGGTCTGTAGTTTTATAGGAAGAAGGGATACAGGTCTGTAGTTTTATAGGAAGAAATGAAAGAAGGGATACAGGTCTGTAGTTTTATAGGAATAAAAGAAAGAAGGGATACAGGTCTGTAGTTTTATCGATAGAAGGGATACAGGTCTGTAGTTTTATAGAAAGAAGGGATATAGGTCTGTAGTTGTATGGAAATAAAAGAAAGAAGGGATACAGGTATGTAGTTTTATAGAAAGAAAATAAATAAGGGATACAGGTCTGTAGTTTTATAGAAAGAAGGGATACAGGTCTGTAGTTTTATAGATAGAAGGGATACAGGTCTGTAGTTTTATAGATAGAAGGGATATAGGTCGGTAGTTTTATAGAAAGAACGGATACAGGTCTGTAGTTTTATAGATAGGAGGGATACAGGTCTGTAGTTTTATAGAAAGAAGGGATACAGGTCTGTAGTTTTATAGAAATAAGGGATACAGGTCTGTAGTTTTATAGATAGAAGGGGTACAGGTCTGTAGTTTTATAGGAAGAAGGGATACAGGTATGTAGTTTTATAGAAAGAAGGGATAAAGGTCTGTAGTTTTATAGATAGAAGGGATACAAGTCGGTAGTTTTATAGAAAGAAGTGATACAGGTCTGTAATTTTATAGATAGAAGGGGTACAGGTCTGTAGTTTTTTAGGGAGAAGGGATACAGGTCTGTAGTTTTATAGATAGAAGGGATACAGGTCTGTAGTTTTATAGAAAGGAAAGAAAGAAGGGATACAGGTCTGTAGTTTAATGATAGAAGGGATACAGGTCTGTAGTTTTATAGAAAGAAGGGATACAGGTCTGTAGTTTTATAGATAGAAGGGATACAGGTCTGTAGTTTTATAGAAGGAAAATAAATAAGGGATACAGGTCTGTAGTTTTATAGAAAGAAGGGATACAGGTCATTAGTTTTATAGATAGAAGGGATATAGGTCGATAGTTTTATAGAAATAAGGGATACAGGTCTGTAGTTTTATAGATAGAAGGGATACAGGTCTGTAGTTTTATAGACAGAAGGGATACAGGTCTGTAGTTTTATAGAAAGAAGGGATACAGGTCTGTAGTTTTATAGAAAGAAAATAAATAAGGGATACAGGTCTGTAGTTTTATAGAAAGAAGGGATACAGGTCTGTAGTTTTATAGATAGAAGGGATACAGGTCGGTAGTTTTATAGAAAGAAGTGATACAGGTCTGTAATTTTATAGATAGAAGGGGTACAGGTCTGTAGTTTTTTTAGGGAGAAGGGATACAGGTCTGTAGTTTTATAGATAGAAGGGATACAGGTCTGTAGTTTTATAGAAAGGAAAGAAAGAAGGGATACAGGTCTGTAGTTTAATGATAGAAGGGATACAGGTCTGTAGTTTTATAGAAAGAAGGGATACAGGTCTGTAGTTTTATAGATAGAAGGGATACAGGTCTGTAGTTTTATAGAAGGAAAATAAATAAGGGATACAGGTCTGTAGTTTTATAGAAAGAAGGGATACAGGTCTGTAGTTTTATAGATAGAAGGGATACAGGTCTGTAGTTTTATAGATAGAAGGGTTACAGGTCTGTAGTTTTATAGATAGAAGGGATACAGGTCTGTAGTTTTATAGATAGAAGGGATATAGGTCGGTAGTTTTACAGAAAGAAAGGATACAGGTCTGTAGTTTTATAGATAGGAGGGATACAGGTCTGTAGTTTTATAGAAAGAAGGGATACAGGTCTGTAGTTTTATAGAAAGAAGGGATACAGGTCTGTAGTTTTATAGATAGAAGGGGTACAGGTCTGTAGTTTTATAGGAAGAAGGGATACAGGTCTGTAGTTTTATAGGAAGAAATGAAAGAAGGGATACAGGTCTGTAGTTTTATAGGAATAAAAGAAAGAAGGGATACAGGTCTGTAGTTTTATCGATAGAAGGGATACAGGTCTGTAGTTTTATAGAAAGAAGGGATATAGGTCTGTAGTTGTATGGAAATAAAAGAAAGAAGGGATACAGGTATGTAGTTTTATAGAAAGAAAATAAATAAGGGATACAGGTCTGTAGTTTTATAGAAAGAAGGGATACAGGTCTGTAGTTTTATAGATAGAAGGGATACAGGTCTGTAGTTTTATAGATAGAAGGGATATAGGTCGGTAGTTTTATAGAAAGAACGGATACAGGTCTGTAGTTTTATAGATAGGAGGGATACAGGTCTGTAGTTTTATAGAAAGAAGGGATACAGGTCTGTAGTTTTATAGAAATAAGGGATACAGGTCTGTAGTTTTATAGATAGAAGGGGTACAGGTCTGTAGTTTTATAGGAAGAAGGGATACAGGTATGTAGTTTTATAGGAAGAAATGAAAGAAGGGATACAGGTCTGTAGTTTTATAGGAAGAAAAGAAAGAAGGGATACAGGTCTGTAGTTTTATCGATAGAAGGGATAAAGGTCTGTAGTTTTATAGAAAGAAGGGATATAGGTCTGTAGTTGTATGGAAATAAAAGAAAGAAGGGATACAGGTCTGTAGTTTTATAGAAAGAAAATAAATAAGGGATACAGGTCTGTAGTTTTATAGAAAGAAGGGATAAAGGTCTGTAGTTTTATAGATAGAAGGGATACAAGTCGGTAGTTTTATAGAAAGAAGTGATACAGGTCTGTAATTTTATAGATAGAAGGGGTACAGGTCTGTAGTTTTTTAGGGAGAAGGGATACAGGTCTGTAGTTTTATAGATAGAAGGGATACAGGTCTGTAGTTTTATAGAAAGGAAAGAAAGAAGGGATACAGGTCTGTAGTTTAATGATAGAAGGGATACAGGTCTGTAGTTTTATAGAAAGAAGGGATACAGGTCTGTAGTTTTATAGATTGAAGGGATACAGGTCTGTGGTTTTATAGATAGCAGGGATACAGGTCTGTAGTTTTATAGGAAGAAAAGAAAGAAGGGATACAGGTCTGTAGTTTTATAGATTGAAGGGATACAGGTCTGTAGTTTTATAGAAAGAAGGGATACAGGTCTGTAGTTTTATAGGAAGAAAAGAAAGAAGGGATACAGGTCTGTAGTTTTATAGATAGAAGGGATACAGGTCTGTAGATTTATAGATAGAAGGGATACAGGTCTGTAGTTTTATAGAAAGAAGGATACAGGTCTGTAGATTTATAGATAGAAGGGATACAGGTCTGTAGTTTTATAGATAGAAGTGATACAGCTCTGTAGTTTTATAGATAGAAGGGATAAAGGTCGGTAGTTTTATAGAAAGAAGGGATAAAGGTCTGTAGTTTTATAGAAAGAAGGGATACAGGTCTGTAGTTTTATAAATAGAAGGGGTACAGGACTGTAGTTTTATAGGGAGAAGGGATACAGGTCTGTAGTTTTATAGATAGAAGGGATACAGGTCTGTAGTTTTATAGAAAGGAAACAAAGAAGGGATACAGGTCTGTAGTTTAATGATAGAAGGGATACAGGTCTGTAGTTTTATAGAAAGAAGGGATACAGGTCTGTAGTTTTATAGATAGAAGGGATACAGGTCTGTAGTTTTATAGAAGGAAAATAAATAAGGGATACAGGTCTGTAGTTTTATAGAAAGAAGGGATACAGGTCATTAGTTTTATAGATAGAAGGGATATAGGTCGATAGTTTTATAGAAATAAGGGATACAGGTCTGTAGTTTTATAGATAGAAGGGATACAGGTCTGTAGTTTTATAGACAGAAGGGATACAGGTCTGTAGTTTTATAGAAAGAAGTGATACAGGTCTGTAGTTTTATAGATAGAAGGGATACAGGTCTGTAGTTTTATAAAAAGAAGGGATACAGGTCTGTAGTTTTATAGAAAGAAGGGATACAGGTCTGTAGTTTTATAGAAAGAAAATAAATAAGGGATACAGGTCTGTAGTTTTATAGAAAGAAGGGATACAGGTCTGTAGTTTTATAGATAGAAGGGATACAGGTCGGTAGTTTTATAGAAAGAAGTGATACAGGTCTGTAATTTTATAGATAGAAGGGGTACAGGTCTGTAGTTTTATAGGAAGAAGGGATACAGGTGTGTAGTTTTATAGGAAGAAATGAAAGAAGGGATACAGGTCTGTAGTTTTATAGGAATAAAAGAAAGAAGGGATACAGGTCTATAGTTTTATCGATAGAAGGGATACAGGTCTGTAGTTTTATAGAAAGAAGGGATATAGGTCTGTTGTTGTATGGAAATAAAAGAAAGAAGGGATACAGGTCTGTAGTTTCATAGAAAGAAAATAAATAAGGGATACAGGTCTGTAGTTTTATAGAAAGATGGGATACAGGTCTGTAGTTTTATAGATAGAAGGGATACAGGTCTGTAGTTTTATAGATAGAAGGGATACAGGTCTGTAGTTTCATAGATAGAAGGGATACAGGTCGGTAGTTTTATAGAAAGAAGTGATTAAGGTCTGTAGTTTTATAGATAGAAGGGATATATAGGTCTGTAGTTTTATAGATAGAAGGGATACAGGTCTGTAGTTTTATAGATAGAAGGAATACAGGTCTGTAGTTTTATAGATAGAAGGGATACAGGTCTGTAGTTTTATAGATAGAAGGGATACAGGTCTGTAGTTTTATAGAAAGAAAGGATACAGGTCTGTAGTTTTATAGAAAGAAGGGATACAGGTCTGTAGTATTAAAGATAGAAGGGATACAGGTCTGTAGTTTTATAAAAAGAAGGGATACAGGTCTGTAGTTTTATAGAAAGAAGGGATACAGGTCTGTAGTTTTATAGATAGAAGGGATACAGGTCTGTAGTTTTATAGATAGAAGGAATACAGGTCTGTAGTTTTATAGATAGAAGGGATACAGGTCTGTAGTTTTATAGATAGAAGGGATACAGGTCTGTAGTTTTATAGAAAGAAAGGATACAGGTATGTAGTTTTATAGATAGAAGGGGTACATGTCTGTAGTTTTATAGGAAGAAGGGATACAGGTCTGTAGTTTTATAGATAGAAGGGATACAGGTCTGTAGTTTTCTAGATAGAAGGGATACAGGTCTGTAGTTTTATAGGAAGAAATGAAAGAAGGGATACAGGTCTGTAGTTTTATGGAAATAAAAGAAAGAAGGGATACAGGTCTGTAGTTTTATAGAAAGAAGGGGTACAGGTCTGTAGTTTTATAGGAAGAAGGGCTACAGGTCTGTAGTTTTATAGATAGAAAGGATACAGGTCTGTAGTTTTATAGGAAGAAATGAAAGAAGGGATACAGGTCTGTAGTTTTATAGGAAGAAAAGACAGAAGGGATACAGGTCTGTAGTTTTATAGATAGAAGGGATACAGGTATGTAGTTTTATAGAAAGAAGGGATACAGGTCTGTAGTTTTATAGATAGAAGGGATACAGGTCTGTAGTTTTATAGATAGAAGGAATACAGGTCTGTAGTTTTATAGAAAGAAAGGATACAGGTATGTAGTTTTATAGATAGAAGGGGTACATGTCTGTAGTTTTATAGGAAGAAGGGATACAGGTCTGTAGTTTTATAGATAGAAGGGATACAGGTCTGTAGTTTTATAGATAGAAGGGATACATGTCTGTAGTTTTATAGGAAGAAATGAAAGAAGGGATACAGGTCTGTAGTTTTATGGAAATAAAAGAAAGAAGGGATACAGGTCTGTAGTTTTATAGAAAGAAAATAAATAAGGGATAAAGGTCTGTAGTTTTATAGAAAGAATGGATTCAGGTCTGTAGTTTTATAGAAAGAAGGGATACAGGTCTGTAGTTTTATAGAAAGAAGGGATACAGGTCTGTAGTTTTATAGATAGAAGGGATACAGGTCTGTAGTTTTATAGATAGAAGGGATACAGGTCTGTAGTTTTATAAAAAGAAGGGATACAGGTCTGTAGTTTTATAGAAAGAAGGGATACAGGTCTGTAGTTTTATAGAAAGAAGGGGTACAGGTCTGTAGTTTTATAGGAAGAAGGGCTACAGGTCTGTAGTTTTATAGATAGAAAGGATACAGGTCTGTAGTTGTATAGGAAGAAATGAAAGAAGGGATACAGGTCTGTAGTTTTATAGGAAGAAAAGACAGAAGGGATACAGGTCTGTAGTTTTATAGATAGAAGGGATACAGGTATGTAGTTTTATAGAAAGAAGGGATACAGGTCTGTAGTTTTATAAATAGAAGGGATACATGTCTGTAGTTTTATAGAAAGAAGGGATACAGGTCTGTAGTTTTATAGAAAGAAGGGGTATAGGTCTGTAGTTTTATAGGAAGAAGGGCTACAGGTCTGTAGTTTTATAGATAGAAAGGATACAGGTCTGTAGTTTTATAGGAAGAAATGAAAGAAGGGATACAGGTCTGTAGTTTTATAGATAGAAGGGATACAGGTATGTAGTTTTATAGAAAGAATGGATACAGGTCTGTAGTTTTATAAATAGAAGGGATACAGGTCTGTAGTTTTATAGATAGAAGGGATACAGGTCTGTAGTTTTATAGATAGAAGGGATATAGGTCAGTAGTTTTATAGAAAGAACGGATACAGGTCTGTAGTTTTATAGATAGGAGGGATACAGGTCTGTAGTTTTATAGAAAGAAGGGATACAGGTCTGTAGTTTTATAGAAAGAAGGGATACAGGTCTGTAGTTTTATAGATAGAAGGGGTACAGGTCTGTAGTTTTATAGGAAGAAGGGATACAGGTCTGTAGTTTAATAGGAAAAAATGAAAGAAGGGATACAGGTCTGTAGTTTTATAGGAATAAAAGAAAGAAGGGATACAGGTCTGTAGTTTTATCGATAGAAGGGATACAGGTCTGTAGTTTTATAGAAAGAAGGGATATAGATCTGTAGTTGTATGGAAATAAAAGAAAGAAGGGATACAGGTCTGTAGTTTTATAGAAAGAAGGGATAAAGGTCTGTAGTTTTATAGATAGAAGGGATACAAGTCGGTAGTTTTATAGAAAGAAGTGATACAGGTCTGTAATTTTATAGATAGAAGGGGTACAGGTCTGTAGTTTTTTAGGGAGAAGGGATACAGGTCTGTAGTTTTATAGATAGAAGGGATACAGGTCTGTAGTTTTATAGAAAGGAAAGAAAGAAGGGATACAGGTCTGTAGTTTAATGATAGAAGGGATACAGGTCTGTAGTTTTATAGAAAGAAGGGATACAGGTCTGTAGTTTTATAGATTGAAGGGATACAGGTCTGTGGTTTTATAGATAGCAGGGATACAGGTCTGTAGTTTTATAGGAAGAAAAGAAAGAAGGGATACAGGTCTGTAGTTTTATAGATTGAAGGGATACAGGTCTGTAGTTTTATAGAAAGAAGGGATACAGGTCTGTAGTTTTATAGGAAGAAAAGAAAGAAGGGATACAGGTCTGTAGTTTTATAGATAGAAGGGATACAGGTCTGTAGATTTATAGATAGAAGGGATACAGGTCTGTAGTTTTATAGAAAGAAGGATACAGGTCTGTAGATTTATAGATAGAAGGGATACAGGTCTGTAGTTTTATAGATAGAAGTGATACAGCTCTGTAGTTTTATAGATAGAAGGGATAAAGGTCGGTAGTTTTATAGAAAGAAGGGATAAAGGTCTGTAGTTTTATAGAAAGAAGGGATACAGGTCTGTAGTTTTATAAATAGAAGGGGTACAGGACTGTAGTTTTATAGGGAGAAGGGATACAGGTCTGTAGTTTTATAGATAGAAGGGATACAGGTCTGTAGTTTTATAGAAAGGAAACAAAGAAGGGATACAGGTCTGTAGTTTAATGATAGAAGGGATACAGGTCTGTAGTTTTATAGAAAGAAGGGATACAGGTCTGTAGTTTTATAGATAGAAGGGATACAGGTCTGTAGTTTTATAGAAGGAAAATAAATAAGGGATACAGGTCTGTAGTTTTATAGAAAGAAGGGATACAGGTCATTAGTTTTATAGATAGAAGGGATATAGGTCGATAGTTTTATAGAAATAAGGGATACAGGTCTGTAGTTTTATAGATAGAAGGGATACAGGTCTGTAGTTTTATAGACAGAAGGGATACAGGTCTGTAGTTTTATAGAAAGAAGTGATACAGGTCTGTAGTTTTATAGATAGAAGGGATACAGGTCTGTAGTTTTATAAAAAGAAGGGATACAGGTCTGTAGTTTTATAGAAAGAAGGGATACAGGTCTGTAGTTTTATAGAAAGAAAATAAATAAGGGATACAGGTCTGTAGTTTTATAGAAAGAAGGGATACAGGTCTGTAGTTTTATAGATAGAAGGGATACAGGTCGGTAGTTTTATAGAAAGAAGTGATACAGGTCTGTAATTTTATAGATAGAAGGGGTACAGGTCTGTAGTTTTATAGGAAGAAGGGATACAGGTGTGTAGTTTTATAGGAAGAAATGAAAGAAGGGATACAGGTCTGTAGTTTTATAGGAATAAAAGAAAGAAGGGATACAGGTCTATAGTTTTATCGATAGAAGGGATACAGGTCTGTAGTTTTATAGAAAGAAGGGATATAGGTCTGTTGTTGTATGGAAATAAAAGAAAGAAGGGATACAGGTCTGTAGTTTCATAGAAAGAAAATAAATAAGGGATACAGGTCTGTAGTTTTATAGAAAGATGGGATACAGGTCTGTAGTTTTATAGATAGAAGGGATACAGGTCTGTAGTTTTATAGATAGAAGGGATACAGGTCTGTAGTTTCATAGATAGAAGGGATACAGGTCGGTAGTTTTATAGAAAGAAGTGATTAAGGTCTGTAGTTTTATAGATAGAAGGGATATATAGGTCTGTAGTTTTATAGATAGAAGGGATACAGGTCTGTAGTATTAAAGATAGAAGGGATACAGGTCTGTAGTTTTATAAAAAGAAGGGATACAGGTCTGTAGTTTTATAGAAAGAAGGGATACAGGTCTGTAGTTTTATAGATAGAAGGGATACAGGTCTGTAGTTTTATAGATAGAAGGAATACAGGTCTGTAGTTTTATAGATAGAAGGGATACAGGTCTGTAGTTTTATAGATAGAAGGGATACAGGTCTGTAGTTTTATAGAAAGAAAGGATACAGGTATGTAGTTTTATAGATAGAAGGGGTACATGTCTGTAGTTTTATAGGAAGAAGGGATACAGGTCTGTAGTTTTATAGATAGAAGGGATACAGGTCTGTAGTTTTCTAGATAGAAGGGATACAGGTCTGTAGTTTTATAGGAAGAAATGAAAGAAGGGATACAGGTCTGTAGTTTTATGGAAATAAAAGAAAGAAGGGATACAGGTCTGTAGTTTTATAGAAAGAAAATAAATAAGGGATATAGGTCTGTAGTTTTATAGAAAGAATGGATTCAGGTCTGTAGTTTTATAGAAAGAAGGGACACAGGTCTGTAGTTTTATAGAAAGAAGGGATACAGGTCTGTAGTTTTATAGATAGAAGGGATACAGGTCTGTAGTTTTATAAAAAGAAGGGATACAGGTCTGTAGTTTTATAGAAAGAAGGGATACAGGTCTGTAGTTTTATAGAAAGAAGGGGTACAGGTCTGTAGTTTTATAGGAAGAAGGGCTACAGGTCTGTAGTTTTATAGATAGAAAGGATACAGGTCTGTAGTTTTATAGGAAGAAATGAAAGAAGGGATACAGGTCTGTAGTTTTATAGGAAGAAAAGACAGAAGGGATACAGGTCTGTAGTTTTATAGATAGAAGGGATACAGGTATGTAGTTTTATAGAAAGAAGGGATACAGGTCTGTAGTTTTATAGATAGAAGGGATACAGGTCTGTAGTTTTATAGATAGAAGGAATACAGGTCTGTAGTTTTATAGAAAGAAAGGATACAGGTATGTAGTTTTATAGATAGAAGGGCTACATGTCTGTAGTTTTATAGGAAGAAGGGATACAGGTCTGTAGTTTTATAGATAGAAGGGATACAGGTCTGTAGTTTTATAGATAGAAGGGATACATGTCTGTAGTTTTATAGGAAGAAATGAAAGAAGGGATACAGGTCTGTAGTTTTATGGAAATAAAAGAAAGAAGGGATACAGGTCTGTAGTTTTATAGAAAGAAAATAAATAAGGGATAAAGGTCTGTAGTTTTATAGAAAGAATGGATTCAGGTCTGTAGTTTTATAGAAAGAAGGGATACAGGTCTGTAGTTTTATAGAAAGAAGGGATACAGGTCTGTAGTTTTATAGATAGAAGGGATACAGGTCTGTAGTTTTATAGATAGAAGGGATACAGGTCTGTAGTTTTATAAAAAGAAGGGATACAGGTCTGTAGTTTTATAGAAAGAAGGGATACAGGTCTGTAGTTTTATAGAAAGAAGGGGTACAGGTCTGTAGTTTTATAGGAAGAAGGGCTACAGGTCTGTAGTTTTATAGATAGAAAGGATACAGGTCTGTAGTTGTATAGGAAGAAATGAAAGAAGGGATACAGGTCTGTAGTTTTATAGGAAGAAAAGACAGAAGGGATACAGGTCTGTAGTTTTATAGATAGAAGGGATACAGGTATGTAGTTTTATAGAAAGAAGGGATACAGGTCTGTAGTTTTATAAATAGAAGGGATACATGTCTGTAGTTTTATAGAAAGAAGGGATACAGGTCTGTAGTTTTATAGAAAGAAGGGGTATAGGTCTGTAGTTTTATAGGAAGAAGGGCTACAGGTCTGTAGTTTTATAGATAGAAAGGATACAGGTCTGTAGTTTTATAGGAAGAAATGAAAGAAGGGATACAGGTCTGTAGTTTTATAGATAGAAGGGATACAGGTATGTAGTTTTATAGAAAGAATGGATACAGGTCTGTAGTTTTATAAATAGAAGGGATACAGGTCTGTAGTTTTATAGATAGAAGGGATACAGGTCTGTAGTTTTATAGATAGAAGGGATATAGGTCAGTAGTTTTATAGAAAGAACGGATACAGGTCTGTAGTTTTATAGATAGGAGGGATACAGGTCTGTAGTTTTATAGAAAGAAGGGATACAGGTCTGTAGTTTTATAGAAAGAAGGGATACAGGTCTGTAGTTTTATAGATAGAAGGGGTACAGGTCTGTAGTTTTATAGGAAGAAGGGATACAGGTCTGTAGTTTAATAGGAAAAAATGAAAGAAGGGATACAGGTCTGTAGTTTTATAGGAATAAAAGAAAGAAGGGATACAGGTCTGTAGTTTTATCGATAGAAGGGATACAGGTCTGTAGTTTTATAGAAAGAAGGGATATAGATCTGTAGTTGTATGGAAATAAAAGAAAGAAGGGATACAGGTCTGTAGTTTTATAGAAAGAAAATAAATAAGGGATACAGGTCTGTAGTTTTATAGAAAGAAGGGATACAGGTCTGTAGTTTTATAGATAGAAGGGATACAGGTCTGTAGTTTTATAGATAGAAGGGATATAGGTCGGTAGTTTTATAGAAAGAACGGATACAGGTCTGTAGTTTTATAGATAGGAGGGATACAGGTCTGTAGTTTTATAGAAAGAAGGGATACAGGTCTGTAGTTTTATAGAAATAAGGGATACAGGTCTGTAGTTTTATAGATAGAAGGGGTACAGGTCTGTAGTTTTATAGGAAGAAGGGATACAGGTCTGTAGTTTTATAGGAAGAAATGAAAGAAGGGATACAGGTCTGTAGTTTTATAGGAATAAAAGAAAGAAGGGATACTGGTCTATAGTTTTATCGATAGAAGGGATACATGTCTGTAGTTTTATAGGAAGAAATGAAAGAAGGGATACAGGTCTGTAGTTTTATGGAAATAAAAGAAAGAAGGGATAAAGGTCTGTAGTTTTATAGAAAGAATGGATTCAGGTCTGTAGTTTTATAGAAAGAAGGGATACAGGTCTGTAGTTTTATAGAAAGAAGGGATACAGGTCTGTAGTTTTATAGATAGAAGGGATACAGGTCTGTAGTTTTATAGATAGAAGGGATACAGGTCTGTAGTTTTATAAAAAGAAGGGATACAGGTCTGTAGTTTTATAGAAAGAAGGGATACAGGTCTGTAGTTTTATAGAAAGAAGGGGTACAGGTCTGTAGTTTTATAGGAAGAAGGGTTACAGGTCTGTAGTTTTATAGATAGAAAGGATACAGGTCTGTAGTTTTATAGGAAGAAATGAAAGAAGGGATACAGGTCTGTAGTTTTATAGGAAGAAAAGACAGAAGGGATACAGGTCTGTAGTTTTATAGATAGAAGGGATACAGGTATGTAGTTTTATAGAAAGAAGGGATACAGGTCTGTAGTTTTATAAATAGAAGGGATACATGTCTGTAGTTTTATAGAAAGAAGGGATACAGGTCTGTAGTTTTATAGAAAGAAGGGGTATAGGTCTGTAGTTTTATAGGAAGAAGGGCTACAGGTCTGTAGTTTTATAGATAGAAAGGATACAGGTCTGTAGTTTTATAGGAAGAAATGAAAGAAGGGATACAGGTCTGTAGTTTTATAGATAGAAGGGATACAGGTATGTAGTTTTATAGAAAGAATGGATACAGGTCTGTAGTTTTATAAATAGAAGGGATACAGGTCTGTAGTTTTATAGATAGAAGGGATACAGGTCTGTAGTTTTATAGATAGAAGGGATATAGGTCAGTAGTTTTATAGAAAGAACGGATACAGGTCTGTAGTTTTATAGATAGGAGGGATACAGGTCTGTAGTTTTATAGAAAGAAGGGATACAGGTCTGTAGTTTTATAGGAAGAAATGAAAGAAGGGATACAGGTCTGTAGTTTTATAGGAAGAAAAGACAGAAGGGATACAGGTCTGTAGTTTTATAGATAGAAGGGATACAGGTATGTAGTTTTATAGAAAGAAGGGATACAGGTCTGTAGTTTTATAAATAGAAGGGATACATGTCTGTAGTTTTATAGAAAGAAGGGATACAGGTCTGTAGTTTTATAGAAAGAAGGGGTATAGGTCTGTAGTTTTATAGGAAGAAGGGCTACAGGTCTGTAGTTTTATAGATAGAAAGGATACAGGTCTGTAGTTTTATAGGAAGAAATGAAAGAAGGGATACAGGTCTGTAGTTTTATAGATAGAAGGGATACAGGTATGTAGTTTTATAGAAAGAATGGATACAGGTCTGTAGTTTTATAAATAGAAGGGATACAGGTCTGTAGTTTTATAGATAGAAGGGATACAGGTCTGTAGTTTTATAGATAGAAGGGATATAGGTCAGTAGTTTTATAGAAAGAACGGATACAGGTCTGTAGTTTTATAGATAGGAGGGATACAGGTCTGTAGTTTTATAGAAAGAAGGGATACAGGTCTGTAGTTTTATAGAAAGAAGGGATACAGGTCTGTAGTTTTATAGATAGAAGGGGTACAGGTCTGTAGTTTTATAGGAAGAAGGGATACAGGTCTGTAGTTTAATAGGAAAAAATGAAAGAAGGGATACAGGTCTGTAGTTTTATAGGAATAAAAGAAAGAAGGGATACAGGTCTGTAGTTTTATCGATAGAAGGGATACAGGTCTGTAGTTTTATAGAAAGAAGGGATATAGATCTGTAGTTGTATGGAAATAAAAGAAAGAAGGGATACAGGTCTGTAGTTTTATAGAAAGAAAATAAATAAGGGATACAGGTCTGTAGTTTTATAGAAAGAAGGGATACAGGTCTGTAGTTTTATAGATAGAAGGGATACAGGTCTGTAGTTTTATAGATAGAAGGGATATAGGTCGGTAGTTTTATAGAAAGAACGGATACAGGTCTGTAGTTTTATAGATAGGAGGGATACAGGTCTGTAGTTTTATAGAAAGAAGGGATACAGGTCTGTAGTTTTATAGAAATAAGGGATACAGGTCTGTAGTTTTATAGATAGAAGGGGTACAGGTCTGTAGTTTTATAGGAAGAAGGGATACAGGTCTGTAGTTTTATAGGAAGAAATGAAAGAAGGGATACAGGTCTGTAGTTTTATAGGAATAAAAGAAAGAAGGGATACTGGTCTATAGTTTTATCGATAGAAGGGATACAGGTCTGTAGTTTTATAGAAAGAAGGGTTATAGGTCTGTAGTTGTATGGAAATAAAAGAAAGAAGGGATACAGGTCTGTAGTTTTATAGAAAGAAAATAAATAAGGGATACAGGTCTGTAGTTTTATAGAAAGAAGGGATACAGGTCTGTAGTTTTATAGATAGAAGGGATACAGGTCTGTAGTTTTATAGATAGAAGGGATACAGGTCTGTAGTTTCATAGATAGAAGGGATACAGGTCGGTAGTTTTATAGAAAGAAGTGATTAAGGTCTGTAGTTTTATAGATAGAAGGGATATATAGGTCTGTAGTTTTATAGATAGAAGGGATACAGGTCTGTAGTTTTATAGATAGAAGGAATACAGGTCTGTAGTTTTATAGATAGAAGGGATACAGGTCTGTAGTTTTATAGATAGAAGGGATACAGGTCTGTAGTTTTATAGAAAGAAAGGATACAGGTCTGTAGTTTTATAGAAAGAAGGGATACAGGTCTGTAGTTTTAAAGATAGAAGGGATACAGGTCTGTAGTTTTATAAAAAGAAGGGATACAGGTCTGTAGTTTTATAGAAAGAAGGGATACAGGTCTGTAGTTTTATAGATAGAAGGGATACAGGTCTGTAGTTTTATAGATAGAAGGAATACAGGTCTGTAGTTTTATAGATAGAAGGAATACAGGTCTGTAGTTTTATAGATAGAAGGGATACAGGTCTGTAGTTTTATAGATAGAAGGGATACAGGTCTGTAGTTTTATAGAAAGAAAGGATAGAGGTCTGTAGTTTTATAGATAGAAGGGATACAGGTCTGTAGTTTTATAGACAGAAGGGATACAGGTCTGTAGTTTTATAGGAAGAAATGAAAGAAGGGATACAGGTCTGTAGTTTTATGGAAATAAAAGAAAGAAAGGATACAGGTCTGTAGTTTTATAGAAAGAAAATAAATAAGGGATACAGGTCTGTAGTTTTATAGAAAGAATGGATTCAGGTCTGTAGTTTTATAGAAAGAAGGGATACAGGTCTGTAGTTTTATAGAAAGAAGGGATACAGGTCTGTAGTTTTATAGATAGAAGGGATACAGGTCTGTAGTTTTATAGATAGAAGGGATACAGGTCTGTAGTTTTATAAAAAGAAGGGATACAGGTCTGTAGTTTTATAGAAAGAAGGGATACAGGTCTGTAGTTTTATAGAAAGAAGGGGTACAGGTCTGTAGTTTTATAGGAAGAAGGGCTACAGGTCTGTAGTTTTATAGATAGAAAGGATACAGGTCTGTAGTTTTATAGGAAGAAATGAAAGAAGGGATACAGGTCTGTAGTTTTATATGAAGAAAAGACAGAAGGGATACAGGTCTGTAGTTTTATCGATAGAAGGGATACAGGTCTGTAGTTTTATAGAAAGAAGGGATATAGATCTGTAGTTGTATGGAAATAAAAGAAAGAAGGGATACAGATCTGTAGTTTTATAGAAAGAAAATAAATAAGGGATACAGGTCTGTAGTTTTATAGAAAGAAGGGATACAGGTCTGTAGTTTTATAGATAGAAGGGATACAGGTCTGTAGTTTTATACATAGAAGGGATATAGGTCGGTAGTTTTATAGAAAGAATGGATACAGGTCTGTAGTTTTATAGATAGGAGGGATACAGGTCTGTAGTTTTATAGAAAGAAGGGATACAGGTCTGTAGTTTTATAGAAATAAGGGATACAGGTCTGTAGTTTTATAGATAGAAGGGGTACAGGTCTGTAGTTTTATAGGAAGAAGGGATACAGGTCTGTAGTTTTATAGGAAGAAATGAAAGAAGGGATACAGGTCTGTAGTTTTATAGGAATAAAAGAAAGAAGGGATACAGGTCTATAGTTTTATCGATAGAAGGGATACAGGTCTGTAGTTTTATAGAAAGAAGGGATATAGGTCTGTAGTTGTATGGAAATAAAAGAAAGAAGGGAAACAGGTCTGTAGTTTCATAGAAAGAAAATAAATAAGGGATACAGGTCTGTAGTTTTATAGAAAGATGGGATACAGGTCTGTAGTTTTATAGATAGAAGGGATACAGGTCTGTAGTTTTATAGAAAGAAGGGATACAGGTCTGTAGTTTTATAGAAAGAAGGGATACAGGTCTGTAGTTTTATAGATAGAAGGGATACAGGTCTGTAGTTTTATAGATAGAAGGGATACAGGTCTGTAGTTTTATAAAAAGAAGGGATACAGGTCTGTAGTTTTATAGAAAGAAGGGATACAGGTCTGTAGTTTTATAGAAAGAAGGGGTACAGGTCTGTAGTTTTATAGGAAGAAGGGCTACAGGTCTGTAGTTTTATAGATAGAAAGGATACAGGTCTGTAGTTTTATAGGAAGAAATGAAAGAAGGGATACAGGTCTGTAGTTTTATATGAAGAAAAGACAGAAGGGATACAGGTCTGTAGTTTTATCGATAGAAGGGATACAGGTCTGTAGTTTTATAGAAAGAAGGGATATAGATCTGTAGTTGTATGGAAATAAAAGAAAGAAGGGATACAGGTCTGTAGTTTTATAGAAAGAAAATAAATAAGGGATACAGGTCTGTAGTTTTATAGAAAGAAGGGATACAGGTCTGTAGTTTTATAGATAGAAGGGATACAGGTCTGTAGTTTTATACATAGAAGGGATATAGGTCGGTAGTTTTATAGAAAGAATGGATACAGGTCTGTAGTTTTATAGATAGGAGGGATACAGGTCTGTAGTTTTATAGAAAGAAGGGATACAGGTCTGTAGTTTTATAGAAATAAGGGATACAGGTCTGTAGTTTTATAGATAGAAGGGGTACAGGTCTGTAGTTTTATAGGAAGAAGGGATACAGGTCTGTAGTTTTATAGGAAGAAATGAAAGAAGGGATACAGGTCTGTAGTTTTATAGGAATAAAAGAAAGAAGGGATACAGGTCTATAGTTTTATCGATAGAAGGGATACAGGTCTGTAGTTTTATAGAAAGAAGGGATATAGGTCTGTAGTTGTATGGAAATAAAAGAAAGAAGGGATACAGGTCTGTAGTTTCATAGAAAGAAAATAAATAAGGGATACAGGTCTGTAGTTTTATAGAAAGATGGGATACAGGTCTGTAGTTTTATAGATAGAAGGGATACAGGTCTGTAGTTTTATAGATAGAAGGGATACAGGTCTGTAGTTTCATAGATAGAAGGGATACAGGTCGGTAGTTTTATAGAAAGAAGTGATTAAGGTCTGTAGTTTTATAGATAGAAGGGATATATAGGTCTGTAGTTTTATAGATAGAAGGGATACAGGTCTGTAGTTTTATAGATAGAAGGAATACAGGTCTGTAGTTTTATAGATAGAAGGGATACAGGTCTGTAGTTTTATAGATAGAAGGGATACAGGTCTGTAGTTTTATAGAAAGAAAGGATACAGGTCTGTAGTTTTATAGAAAGAAGGGATACAGGTCTGTAGTATTAAAGATAGAAGGGATACAGGTCTGTAGTTTTATAAAAAGAAGGGATACAGGTCTGTAGTTTTATAGAAAGAAGGGATACAGGTCTGTAGTTTTATAGATAGAAGGGATACAGGTCTGTAGTTTTATAGATAGAAGGGATACAGGTCTGTAGTTTTATAGAAAGAAAGGATACAGGTATGTAGTTTTATAGATAGAAGGGGTACATGTCTGTAGTTTTATAGGAAGAAGGGATACAGGTCTGTAGTTTTATAGATAGAAGGGATACAGGTCTGTAGTTTTCTAGATAGAAGGGATACAGGTCTGTAGTTTTATAGGAAGAAATGAAAGAAGGGATACAGGTCTGTAGTTTTATGGAAATAAAAGAAAGAAGGGATACAGGTCTGTAGTTTTATAGAAAGAAAATAAATAAGGGATATAGGTCTGTAGTTTTATAGAAAGAATGGATTCAGGTCTGTAGTTTTATAGAAAGAAGGGACACAGGTCTGTAGTTTTATAGAAAGAAGGGATACAGGTCTGTAGTTTTATAGATAGAAGGGATACAGGTCTGTAGTTTTATAGATAGAAGGGATACAGGTCTGTAGTTTTATAAAAAGAAGGGATACAGGTCTGTAGTTTTATAGAAAGAAGGGATACAGGTCTGTAGTTTTATAGAAAGAAGGGGTACAGGTCTGTAGTTTTATAGGAAGAAGGGCTACAGGTCTGTAGTTTTATAGATAGAAAGGATACAGGTCTGTAGTTTTATAGGAAGAAATGAAAGAAGGGATACAGGTCTGTAGTTTTATAGGAAGAAAAGACAGAAGGGATACAGGTCTGTAGTTTTATAGATAGAAGGGATACAGGTATGTAGTTTTATAGAAAGAAGGGATACAGGTCTGTAGTTTTATAAATAGAAGGGATACATGTCTGTAGTTTTATAGAAAGAAGGGATACAGGTCTGTAGTTTTATAGAAAGAAGGGGTATAGGTCTGTAGTTTTATAGGAAGAAGGGCTACAGGTCTGTAGTTTTATAGATAGAAAGGATACAGGTCTGTAGATTTATAGGAAGAAATGAAAGAAGGGATACAGGTCTGTAGTTTTATAGATAGAAGGGATACAGGTATGTAGTTTTATAGAAAGAATGGATACAGGTCTGTAGTTTTATAAATAGTAGGGATACAGGTCTGTAGTTTTATAGATAGAAGGGATACAGGTCTGTAGTTTTATAGATAGAAGGGATATAGGTCAGTAGTTTTATAGAAAGAACGGATACAGGTCTGTAGTTTTATAGATAGGAGGGATACAGGTCTGTAGTTTTATAGAAAGAAGGGATACAGGTCTGTAGTTTTATAGAAAGAAGGGATACAGGTCTGTAGTTTTATAGATAGAAGGGGTACAGGTCTGTAGTTTTATAGGAAGAAGGGATACAGGTCTGTAGTTTAATAGGAAAAAATGAAAGAAGGGATACAGGTCTGTAGTTTTATAGGATTAAAAGAAAGAAGGGATACAGGTCTGTAGTTTTATCGATAGAAGGGATACAGGTCTGTAGTTTTATAGAAAGAAGGGATATAGATCTGTAGTTGTATGGAAATAAAAGAAAGAAGGGATACAGGTCTGTAGTTTTATAGAAAGAAAATAAATAAGGGATACAGGTCTGTAGTTTTATAGAAAGAAGGGATACAGGTCTGTAGTTTTATAGATAGAAGGGATACAGGTCTGTAGTTTTATAGATAGAAGGGATATAGGTCGGTAGTTTTATAGAAAGAACGGTTACAGGTCTGTAGTTTTATAGATAGGAGGGATACAGGTCTGTAGTTTTATAGAAAGAAGGGATACAGGTCTGTAGTTTTATAGAAATAAGGGATACAGGTCTGTAGTTTTATAGATAGAAGGGGTACAGGTCTGTAGTTTTATAGGAAGAAGGGATACAGGTCTGTAGTTTTATAGGAAGAAATGAAAGAAGGGATACAGGTCTGTAGTTTTATAGGAATAAAAGAAAGAAGGGATACTGGTCTATAGTTTTATCGATAGAAGGGATACAGGTCTGTAGTTTTATAGAAAGAAGGGTTATAGGTCTGTAGTTGTATGGAAATAAAAGAAAGAAGGGATACAGGTCTGTAGTTTTATAGAAAGAAAATAAATAAGGGATACAGGTCTGTAGTTTTATAGAAAGAAGGGATACAGGTCTGTAGTTTTATAGATAGAAGGGATACAGGTCTGTAGTTTTATAGATAGAAGGGATACAGGTCTGTAGTTTCATAGATAGAAGGGATACAGGTCGGTAGTTTTATAGAAAGAAGTGATTAAGGTCTGTAGTTTTATAGATAGAAGGGATATATAGGTCTGTAGTTTTATAGATAGAAGGGATACAGGTCTGTAGTTTTATAGATAGAAGGAATACAGGTCTGTAGTTTTATAGATAGAAGGGATACAGGTCTGTAGTTTTATAGATAGAAGGGATACAGGTCTGTAGTTTTATAGAAAGAAAGGATACAGGTCTGTAGTTTTATAGAAAGAAGGGATACAGGTCTGTAGATTTAAAGATAGAAGGGATACAGGTCTGTAGTTTTATAAAAAGAAGGGATACAGGTCTGTAGTTTTATAGAAAGAAGGGATACAGGTCTGTAGTTTTATAGATAGAAGGGATACAGGTCTGTAGTTTTATAGATAGAAGGAATACAGGTCTGTAGTTTTATAGATAGAAGGGATACAGGTCTGTAGTTTTATAGATAGAAGGGATACAGGTCTGTAGTTTTATAGAAAGAAAGGATACAGGTATGTAGTTTTATAGATAGAAGGGGTACATGTCTGTAGTTTTATAGGAAGAAGGGATACAGGTCTGTAGTTTTATAGATAGAAGGGATACAGGTCTGTAGTTTTATAGACAGAAGGGATACAGGTCTGTAGTTTTATAGGAAGAAATGAAAGAAGGGATACAGGTCTGTAGTTTTATGGAAATAAAAGAAAGAAAGGATACAGGTCTGTAGTTTTATAGAAAGAAAATAAATAAGGGATACAGGTCTGTAGTTTTATAGAAAGAATGGATTCAGGTCTGTAGTTTTATAGAAAGAAGGGATACAGGTCTGTAGTTTTATAGAAAGAAGGGATACAGGTCTGTAGTTTTATAGATAGAAGGGATACAGGTCTGTAGTTTTATAGATAGAAGGGATACAGGTCTGTAGTTTTATAAAAAGAAGGGATACAGGTCTGTAGTTTTATAGAAAGAAGGGATACAGGTCTGTAGTTTTATAGAAAGAAGGGGTACAGGTCTGTAGTTTTATAGGAAGAAGGGCTACAGGTCTGTATTTTTATAGATAGAAAGGATACAGGTCTGTAGTTTTATAGGAAGAAATGAAAGAAGGGATACAGGTCTGTAGTTTTATAGGAAGAAAAGACAGAAGGGATACAAGTCTGTAGTTTTATAGATAGAAGGGATACAGGTATGTAGTTTTATAGAAAGAAGGGATACAGGTCTGTAGTTTTATAAATAGAAGGGATACAGGTCTGTAGTTTTATAGATAGAAGGGATACAGGTCTGTAGTTTTATAGATAGAAGGGGTACAGGTCTGTAGTTTTATAGGAAGAAGGGATACAGGTCTGTAGTTTAATAGGACGAAATGAAAGAAGGGATACAGGTCTGTAGTTTTATAGGAATAAAAGAAAGAAGGGATACAGGTCTGTAGTTTTATCGATAGAAGGGATACAGGTCTGTAGTTTTATAGAAAGAAGGGATATAGATCTGTAGTTGTATGGAAATAAAAGAAAGAAGGGATACAGGTCTGTAGTTTTATAGAAAGAAAATAAATAAGGGATACAGGTCTGTAGTTTTATAGAAAGAAGGGATACAGGTCTGTAGTTTTATAGATAGAAGGGATACAGGTCTGTAGTTTTATAGATAGAAGGGATATAGGTCGGTAGTTTTATAGAAAGAATGGATACAGGTCTGTAGTTTTATAGATAGGAGGGATACAGGTCTGTAGTTTTATAGAAAGAAGGGATACAGGTCTGTAGTTTTATAGAAATAAGGGATACAGGTCTGTAGTTTTATAGATAGAAGGGGTACAGGTCTGTAGTTTTATAGGAAGAAGGGATACAGGTCTGTAGTTTTATAGGAAGAAATGAAAGAAGGGATACAGGTCTGTAGTTTTATAGGAATAAAAGAAAGAAGGGATACAGGTCTATAGTTTTATCGATAGAAGGGATACAGGTCTGTAGTTTTATAGAAAGAAAATAAATAAGGGATACAGGTCTGTAGTTTTATAGAAAGAAGGGATACAGGTCTGTAGTTTCATAGATAGAAGGGATACAGGTCGGTAGTTTTATAGAAAGAAGTGATTAAGGTCTGTAGTTTTATAGATAGAAGGGATATATAGGTCTGTAGTTTTATAGATAGAAGGGATACAGGTCTGTAGTTTTATAGATAGAAGGAATACAGGTCTGTAGTTTTATAGATAGAAGGGATACAGGTCTGTAGTTTTATAGATAGAAGGGATACAGGTCTGTAGTTTTATAGAAAGAAAGGATACAGGTCTGTAGTTTTATAGAAAGAAGGGATACAGGTCTGTAGTTTTAAAGATAGAAGGGATACAGGTCTGTAGTTTTATAAAAAGAAGGGATACAGGTCTGTAGTTTTATAGAAAGAAGGGATACAGGTCTGTAGTTTTATAGATAGAAGGGATACAGGTCTGTAGTTTTATAGATAGAAGGAATACAGGTCTGTAGTTTTATAGATAGAAGGGATACAGGTCTGTAGTTTTATAGATAGAAGGGATACAGGTCTGTAGTTTTATAGAAAGAAAGGATACAGGTATGTAGTTTTATAGATAGAAGGGGTACATGTCTGTAGTTTTATAGGAAGAAGGGATACAGGTCTGTAGTTTTATAGATAGAAGGGATACAGGTCTGTAGTTTTCTAGATAGAAGGGATACAGGTCTGTAGTTTTATAGATAGAAGGGATACAGGTCTGTAGTTTTATAGAAAGAAAGGATACAGGTATGTAGTTTTATAGATAGAAGGGGTACATGTCTGTAGTTTTATAGGAAGAAGGGATACAGGTCTGTAGTTTTATAGATAGAAGGGATACAGGTCTGTAGTTTTCTAGATAGAAGGGATACAGGTCTGTAGTTTTATAGGAAGAAATGAAAGAAGGGATACAGGTCTGTAGTTTTATGGAAATAAAAGAAAGAAGGGATACAGGTCTGTAGTTTTATAGAAAGAAAATAAATAAGGGATATAGGTCTGTAGTTTTATAGAAAGAATGGATTCAGGTCTGTAGTTTTATAGAAAGAAGGGACACAGGGCTGTAGTTTTATAGAAAGAAGGGATACAGGTCTGTAGTTTTATAGATAGAAGGGATACAGGTCTGTAGTTTTATAGATAGAAGGGATACAGGTCTGTAGTTTTATAAAAAGAAGGGATACAGGTCTGTAGTTTTATAGAAAGAAGGGATACAGGTCTGTAGTTTTATAGAAAGAAGGGGTACAGGTCTGTAGTTTTATAGGAAGAAGGGCTACAGGTCTGTAGTTTTATAGATAGAAAGGATACAGGATTGTAGTTTTATAGGAAGAAATGAAAGAAGGGATACAGGTCTGTAGTTTTATAGGAAGAAAAGACAGAAGGGATACAGGTCTGTAGTTTTATAGATAGAAGGGATACAGGTATGTAGTTTTATAGAAAGAAGGGATACAGGTCTGTAGTTTTATAGATAGAAGGGATACAGGTCTGTAGTTTCATAGATAGAAGGGATACAGGTCGGTAGTTTTATAGAAAGAAGTGATTAAGGTCTGTAGTTTTATAGATAGAAGGGATATATAGGTCTGTAGTTTTATAGATAGAAGGGATACAGGTCTGTAGTTTTATAGATAGAAGGAATACAGGTCTGTAGTTTTATAGATAGAAGGGATACAGGTCTGTAGTTTTATAGATAGAAGGGATACAGGTCTGTAGTTTTATAGAAAGAAAGGATACAGGTCTGTAGTTTTATAGAAAGAAGGGATACAGGTCTGTAGTTTTAAAGATAGAAGGGATACAGGTCTGTAGTTTTATAAAAAGTAGGGATACAGGTCTGTAGTTTTATAGAAAGAAGGGATACAGGTCTGTAGTTTTATAGATAGAAGGGATACAGGTCTGTAGTTTTATAGATAGAAGGAATACAGGTCTGTAGTTTTATAGATAGAAGGGATACAGGTCTGTAGTTTTATAGATAGAAGGGATACAGGTCTGTAGTTTTATAGAAAGAAAGGATACAGGTCTGTAGTTTTATAGAAAGAAGGGATACAGGTCTGTAGATTTAAAGATAGAAGGGATACAGGTCTGTAGTTTTATAAAAAGAAGGGATACAGGTCTGTAGTTTTATAGAAAGAAGGGATACAGGTCTGTAGTTTTATAGATAGAAGGGATACAGGTCTGTAGTTTTATAGATAGAAGGAATACAGGTCTGTAGTTTTATAGATAGAAGGGATACAGGTCTGTAGTTTTATAGATAGAAGGGATACAGGTCTGTAGTTTTATAGAAAGAAAGGATACAGGTATGTAGTTTTATAGATAGAAGGGGTACATGTCTGTAGTTTTATAGGAAGAAGGGATACAGGTCTGTAGTTTTATAGATAGAAGGGATACAGGTCTGTAGTTTTATAGACAGAAGGGATACAGGTCTGTAGTTTTATAGGAAGAAATGAAAGAAGGGATACAGGTCTGTAGTTTTATGGAAATAAAAGAAAGAAAGGATACAGGTCTGTAGTTTTATAGAAAGAAAATAAATAAGGGATACAGGTCTGTAGTTTTATAGAAAGAATGGATTCAGGTCTGTAGTTTTATAGAAAGAAGGGATACAGGTCTGTAGTTTTATAGAAAGAAGGGATACAGGTCTGTAGTTTTATAGATAGAAGGGATACAGGTCTGTAGTTTTATAGATAGAAGGGATACAGGTCTGTAGTTTTATAAAAAGAAGGGATACAGGTCTGTAGTTTTATAGAAAGAAGGGATACAGGTCTGTAGTTTTATAGAAAGAAGGGGTACAGGTCTGTAGTTTTATAGGAAGAAGGGCTACAGGTCTGTATTTTTATAGATAGAAAGGATACAGGTCTGTAGTTTTATAGGAAGAAATGAAAGAAGGGATACAGGTCTGTAGTTTTATAGGAAGAAAAGACAGAAGGGATACAAGTCTGTAGTTTTATAGATAGAAGGGATACAGGTATGTAGTTTTATAGAAAGAAGGGATACAGGTCTGTAGTTTTATAAATAGAAGGGATACAGGTCTGTAGTTTTATAGATAGAAGGGATACAGGTCTGTAGTTTTATAGATAGAAGGGGTACAGGTCTGTAGTTTTATAGGAAGAAGGGATACAGGTCTGTAGTTTAATAGGACGAAATGAAAGAAGGGATACAGGTCTGTAGTTTTATAGGAATAAAAGAAAGAAGGGATACAGGTCTGTAGTTTTATCGATAGAAGGGATACAGGTCTGTAGTTTTATAGAAAGAAGGGATATAGATCTGTAGTTGTATGGAAATAAAAGAAAGAAGGGATACAGGTCTGTAGTTTTATAGAAAGAAAATAAATAAGGGATACAGGTCTGTAGTTTTATAGAAAGAAGGGATACAGGTCTGTAGTTTTATAGATAGAAGGGATACAGGTCTGTAGTTTTATAGATAGAAGGGATATAGGTCGGTAGTTTTATAGAAAGAATGGATACAGGTCTGTAGTTTTATAGATAGGAGGGATACAGGTCTGTAGTTTTATAGAAAGAAGGGATACAGGTCTGTAGTTTTATAGAAATAAGGGATACAGGTCTGTAGTTTTATAGATAGAAGGGGTACAGGTCTGTAGTTTTATAGGAAGAAGGGATACAGGTCTGTAGTTTTATAGGAAGAAATGAAAGAAGGGATACAGGTCTGTAGTTTTATAGGAATAAAAGAAAGAAGGGATACAGGTCTATAGTTTTATCGATAGAAGGGATACAGGTCTGTAGTTTTATAGAAAGAAAATAAATAAGGGATACAGGTCTGTAGTTTTATAGAAAGAAGGGATACAGGTCTGTAGTTTCATAGATAGAAGGGATACAGGTCGGTAGTTTTATAGAAAGAAGTGATTAAGGTCTGTAGTTTTATAGATAGAAGGGATATATAGGTCTGTAGTTTTATAGATAGAAGGGATACAGGTCTGTAGTTTTATAGATAGAAGGAATACAGGTCTGTAGTTTTATAGATAGAAGGGATACAGGTCTGTAGTTTTATAGATAGAAGGGATACAGGTCTGTAGTTTTATAGAAAGAAAGGATACAGGTCTGTAGTTTTATAGAAAGAAGGGATACAGGTCTGTAGTTTTAAAGATAGAAGGGATACAGGTCTGTAGTTTTATAAAAAGAAGGGATACAGGTCTGTAGTTTTATAGAAAGAAGGGATACAGGTCTGTAGTTTTATAGATAGAAGGGATACAGGTCTGTAGTTTTATAGATAGAAGGAATACAGGTCTGTAGTTTTATAGATAGAAGGGATACAGGTCTGTAGTTTTATAGATAGAAGGGATACAGGTCTGTAGTTTTATAGAAAGAAAGGATACAGGTATGTAGTTTTATAGATAGAAGGGGTACATGTCTGTAGTTTTATAGGAAGAAGGGATACAGGTCTGTAGTTTTATAGATAGAAGGGATACAGGTCTGTAGTTTTCTAGATAGAAGGGATACAGGTCTGTAGTTTTATAGATAGAAGGGATACAGGTCTGTAGTTTTATAGAAAGAAAGGATACAGGTATGTAGTTTTATAGATAGAAGGGGTACATGTCTGTAGTTTTATAGGAAGAAGGGATACAGGTCTGTAGTTTTATAGATAGAAGGGATACAGGTCTGTAGTTTTCTAGATAGAAGGGATACAGGTCTGTAGTTTTATAGGAAGAAATGAAAGAAGGGATACAGGTCTGTAGTTTTATGGAAATAAAAGAAAGAAGGGATACAGGTCTGTAGTTTTATAGAAAGAAAATAAATAAGGGATATAGGTCTGTAGTTTTATAGAAAGAATGGATTCAGGTCTGTAGTTTTATAGAAAGAAGGGACACAGGGCTGTAGTTTTATAGAAAGAAGGGATACAGGTCTGTAGTTTTATAGATAGAAGGGATACAGGTCTGTAGTTTTATAGATAGAAGGGATACAGGTCTGTAGTTTTATAAAAAGAAGGGATACAGGTCTGTAGTTTTATAGAAAGAAGGGATACAGGTCTGTAGTTTTATAGAAAGAAGGGGTACAGGTCTGTAGTTTTATAGGAAGAAGGGCTACAGGTCTGTAGTTTTATAGATAGAAAGGATACAGGATTGTAGTTTTATAGGAAGAAATGAAAGAAGGGATACAGGTCTGTAGTTTTATAGGAAGAAAAGACAGAAGGGATACAGGTCTGTAGTTTTATAGATAGAAGGGATACAGGTATGTAGTTTTATAGAAAGAAGGGATACAGGTCTGTAGTTTTATAGATAGAAGGGATACAGGTCTGTAGTTTCATAGATAGAAGGGATACAGGTCGGTAGTTTTATAGAAAGAAGTGATTAAGGTCTGTAGTTTTATAGATAGAAGGGATATATAGGTCTGTAGTTTTATAGATAGAAGGGATACAGGTCTGTAGTTTTATAGATAGAAGGAATACAGGTCTGTAGTTTTATAGATAGAAGGGATACAGGTCTGTAGTTTTATAGATAGAAGGGATACAGGTCTGTAGTTTTATAGAAAGAAAGGATACAGGTCTGTAGTTTTATAGAAAGAAGGGATACAGGTCTGTAGTTTTAAAGATAGAAGGGATACAGGTCTGTAGTTTTATAAAAAGTAGGGATACAGGTCTGTAGTTTTATAGAAAGAAGGGATACAGGTCTGTAGTTTTATAGATAGAAGGGATACAGGTCTGTAGTTTTATAGATAGAAGGAATACAGGTCTGTAGTTTTATAGATAGAAGGGATACAGGTCTGTAGTTTTATAGATAGAAGGGATACAGGTCTGTAGTTTTATAGAAAGAAAGGATACAGGTATGTAGTTTTATAGATAGAAGGGGTACATGTCTGTAGTTTTATAGGAAGAAGGGATACAGGTCTGTAGTTTTATAGATAGAAGGGATACAGGTCTGTAGTTTTATAGATAGAAGGGATACAGGTCTGTAGTTTTATAGGAAGAAATGAAAGAAGGGATACAGGTCTGTAGTTTTATGGAAATAAAAGAAAGAAGGGATACAGGTCTGTAGTTTTATAGAAAGAAAATAAATAAGGGATACAGGTCTGTAGTTTTATAGAAAGAATGGATTCAGGTCTGTAGTTTTATAGAAAGAAGGGATACAGGTCTGTAGTTTTATAGAAAGAAGGGATACAGGTCTGTAGTTTTATAGATAGAAGGGATACAGGTCTGTAGTTTTATAGATAGAAGGGATACAGGTCTGTAGTTTTATAAAAAGAAGGGATACAGGTCTGTAGTTTTATAGAAAGAAGGGATACAGGTCTGTAGTTTTATAGAAAGAAGGGGTACAGGTCTGTAGTTTTATAGGAAGAAGGGCTACAGGTCTGTAGTTTTATAGATAGAAAGGATACAGGTCTGTAGTTTTATAGGAAGAAATGAAAGAAGGGATACAGGTCTGTAGTTTTATAGGAAGAAAAGACAGAAGGGATACAGGTCTGTAGTTTTATAGATAGAAGGGATACAGGTATGTAGTTTTATAGAAAGAAGGGATACAGGTCTGTAGTTTTATAAATAGAAGGGATACATGTCTGTAGTTTTATAGATAGAAGGGATACAGGTCTGTAGTTTTATAGATAGAAGGGATATAGGTCGGTAGTTTTATAGAAAGAACGGATACAGGTCTGTAGTTTTATAGATAGGAGGGATACAGGTCTGTAGTTTTATAGAAAGAAGGGATACAGGTCTGTAGTTTTATAGAAAGAAGGGATACAGGTCTGTAGTTTTATAGATAGAAGGGGTACAGGTCTGTAGTTTTATAGGAAGAAGGGATACAGGTCTGTAGTTTAATAGGAAGAAATGAAAGAAGGGATACAGGTCTGTAGTTTTATCGATAGAAGGGATACAGGTCTGTAGTTTTATAGAAAGAAGGGATATAGGTCTGTAGTTGTATGGAAATAAAAGAAAGAAGGGATACAGGTCTGTAGTTTTATAGAAAGAAGGGATACAGGTCTGTAGTTTCATAGATAGAAGGGATACAGGTCGGTAGTTTTATAGAAAGAAGTGATTAAGGTCTGTAGTTTTATAGATAGAAGGGATATATAGGTCTGTAGTTTTATAGATAGAAGGGATACAGGTCTGTAGTTTTATAGAAAGAAAGGACACAGGTCTGTAGTTTTATAGAAATAAGGGATACAGGTCTGTAGTTTTAAAGATAGAAGGGATACAGGTCTGTAGTTTTATAAAAAGAAGGGATACAGGTCTGTAGTTTTATAGAAAGAAGGGATACAGGTCTGTAGTTTTATAGATAGAAGGGATACAGGTCTGTAGTTTTATAGATAGAAGGAATACAGGTCTGTAGTTTTATAGATAGAAGGGATACAGGTCTGTAGTTTTATAGATAGAAGGGATACAGGTCTGTAGTTTTATAGAAAGAAAGGATACAGGTCTGTAGTTTTATAGAAAGAAGGGATACAGGTCTGTAGTTTTAAAGATAGAAGGGATACAGGTCTGTAGTTTTATAAAAAGAAGGGATACAGGTCTGTAGTTTTATAGAAAGAAGGGATACAGGTCTGTAGTTTTATAGATAGAAGGGATACAGGTCTGTAGTTTTATAGATAGAAGGAATACAGGTCTGTAGTTTTATAGATAGAAGGGATACAGGTCTGTAGTTTTATAGATAGAAGGGATACAGGTCTGTAGTTTTATAGAAAGAAAGGATACAGGTATGTAGTTTTATAGATAGAAGGGGTACATGTCTGTAGTTTTATAGGAAGAAGGGATACAGGTCTGTAGTTTTATAGATAGAAGGGATACAGGTCTGTATTTTTATAGATAGAAGGGATAAAGGTCTGTAGTTTTATAGGAAGAAATGAAAGAAGGGATACAGGTCTGTAGTTTTATGGAAATAAAAGAAAGAAGGGATACAGGTCTGTAGTTTTATAGAAAGAAAATAAATAAGGGATACAGGTCTGTAGTTTTATAGAAAGAATGGATTCAGGTCTGTAGTTTTATAGAAAGAAGGGATACAGGTCTGTAGTTTTATAGAAAGAAGGGATACAGGTCTGTAGTTTTATAGATAGAAGGGATACAGGTCTGTAGTTTTATAGATAGAAGGGATACAGGTCTGTAGTTTTATAAAAAGAAGGGATACAGGTCTGTAGTTTTATAGAAAGAAGGGATACAGGTCTGTAGTTTTATAGAAAGAAGGGGTACAGGTCTGTAGTTTTATAGGAAGAAGGGCTACAGGTCTGTAGTTTTATAGATAGAAAGGATACAGGTCTGTAGTTTTATAGAAAGAAAATAAATAAGGGATACAGGTCTGTAGTTTTATAGAAAGAAGGGATACAGGTCTGTAGTTTTATAGATAGAAGGGATACAGGTCTGTAGTTTTATAGATAGAAGGGATATAGGTCGGTAGTTTTATAGAAAGAATGGATACAGGTCTGTAGTTTTATAGATAGGAGGGATACAGGTCTGTAGTTTTATAGAAAGAAGGGATACAGGTCTGTAGTTTTATAGAAATAAGGGATACAGGTCTGTAGTTTTATAGATAGAAGGGGTACAGGTCTGTAGTTTTATAGGAAGAAGGGATACAGGTCTGTAGTTTTATAGGAAGAAATGAAAGAAGGGATACAGGTCTGTAGTTTTATAGGAATAAAAGAAAGAAGGGATACAGGTCTATAGTTTTATCGATAGAAGGGATACAGGTCTGTAGTTTTATAGAAAGAAAATAAATAAGGGATACAGGTCTGTAGTTTTATAGAAAGAAGGGATACAGGTCTGTAGTTTCATAGATAGAAGGGATACAGGTCGGTAGTTTTATAGAAAGAAGTGATTAAGGTCTGTAGTTTTATAGATAGAAGGGATATATAGGTCTGTAGTTTTATAGATAGAAGGGATACAGGTCTGTAGTTTTATAGGAAGAAATGAAAGAAGGGATACAGGTCTGTAGTTTTATGGAAATAAAAGAAAGAAGGGATACAGGTCTGTAGTTTTATAGAAAGAAAATAAATAAGGGATACAGGTCTGTAGTTTTATAGAAAGAATGGATTCAGGTCTGTAGTTTTATAGAAAGAAGGGATACAGGTCTGTAGTTTTATAGAAAGAAGGGATACAGGTCTGTAGTTTTATAGATAGAAGGGATACAGGTCTGTAGTTTTATAGATAGAAGGGATACAGGTCTGTAGTTTTATAAAAAGAAGGGATACAGGTCTGTAGTTTTATAGAAAGAAGGGATACAGGTCTGTAGTTTTATAGAAAGAAGGGGTACAGGTCTGTAGTTTTATAGGAAGAAGGGCTACAGGTCTGTAGTTTTATAGATAGAAAGGATACAGGTCTGTAGTTTTATAGAAAGAAAATAAATAAGGGATACAGGTCTGTAGTTTTATAGAAAGAAGGGATACAGGTCTGTAGTTTTATAGATAGAAGGGATACAGGTCTGTAGTTTTATAGATAGAAGGGATATAGGTCGGTAGTTTTATAGAAAGAATGGATACAGGTCTGTAGTTTTATAGATAGGAGGGATACAGGTCTGTAGTTTTATAGAAAGAAGGGATACAGGTCTGTAGTTTTATAGAAATAAGGGATACAGGTCTGTAGTTTTATAGATAGAAGGGGTACAGGTCTGTAGTTTTATAGGAAGAAGGGATACAGGTCTGTAGTTTTATAGGAAGAAATGAAAGAAGGGATACAGGTCTGTAGTTTTATAGGAATAAAAGAAAGAAGGGATACAGGTCTATAGTTTTATCGATAGAAGGGATACAGGTCTGTAGTTTTATAGAAAGAAAATAAATAAGGGATACAGGTCTGTAGTTTTATAGAAAGAAGGGATACAGGTCTGTAGTTTCATAGATAGAAGGGATACAGGTCGGTAGTTTTATAGAAAGAAGTGATTAAGGTCTGTAGTTTTATAGATAGAAGGGATATATAGGTCTGTAGTTTTATAGATAGAAGGGATACAGGTCTGTAGTTTTATAGATAGAAGGAATACAGGTCTGTAGTTTTATAGATAGAAGGGATACAGGTCTGTAGTTTTATAGATAGAAGGGATACAGGTCTGTAGTTTTATAGAAAGAAAGGATACAGGTCTGTAGTTTTATAGAAAGAAGGGATACAGGTCTGTAGTTTTAAAGATAGAAGGGATACAGGTCTGTAGTTTTATAAAAAGAAGGGATACAGGTCTGTAGTTTTATAGAAAGAAGGGATACAGGTCTGTAGTTTTATAGATAGAAGGGATACAGGTCTGTAGTTTTATAGATAGAAGGAATACAGGTCTGTAGTTTTATAGATAGAAGGGATACAGGTCTGTAGTTTTATAGATAGAAGGGATACAGGTCTGTAGTTTTATAGAAAGAAAGGATACAGGTATGTAGTTTTATAGATAGAAGGGGTACATGTCTGTAGTTTTATAGGAAGAAGGGATACAGGTCTGTAGTTTTATAGATAGAAGGGATACAGGTCTGTAGTTTTCTAGATAGAAGGGATACAGGTCTGTAGTTTTATAGGAAGAAATGAAAGAAGGGATACAGGTCTGTAGTTTTATGGAAATAAAAGAAAGAAGGGATACAGGTCTGTAGTTTTATAGAAAGAAAATAAATAAGGGATATAGGTCTGTAGTTTTATAGAAAGAATGGATTCAGGTCTGTAGTTTTATAGAAAGAAGGGACACAGGGCTGTAGTTTTATAGAAAGAAGGGATACAGGTCTGTAGTTTTATAGATAGAAGGGATACAGGTCTGTAGTTTTATAGATAGAAGGGATACAGGTCTGTAGTTTTATAAAAAGAAGGGATACAGGTCTGTAGTTTTATAGAAAGAAGGGATACAGGTCTGTAGTTTTATAGAAAGAAGGGGTACAGGTCTGTAGTTTTATAGGAAGAAGGGCTACAGGTCTGTAGTTTTATAGATAGAAAGGATACAGGATTGTAGTTTTATAGGAAGAAATGAAAGAAGGGATACAGGTCTGTAGTTTTATAGGAAGAAAAGACAGAAGGGATACAGGTCTGTAGTTTTATAGATAGAAGGGATACAGGTATGTAGTTTTATAGAAACAAGGGATACAGGTCTGTAGTTTTATAGATAGAAGGGATACAGGTCTGTAGTTTCATAGATAGAAGGGATACAGGTCGGTAGTTTTATAGAAAGAAGTGATTAAGGTCTGTAGTTTTATAGATAGAAGGGATATATAGGTCTGTAGTTTTATAGATAGAAGGGATACAGGTCTGTAGTTTTATAGATAGAAGGAATACAGGTCTGTAGTTTTATAGATAGAAGGGATACAGGTCTGTAGTTTTATAGATAGAAGGGATACAGGTCTGTAGTTTTATAGAAAGAAAGGATACAGGTCTGTAGTTTTATAGAAAGAAGGGATACAGGTCTGTAGTTTTAAAGATAGAAGGGATACAGGTCTGTAGTTTTATAAAAAGTAGGGATACAGGTCTGTAGTTTTATAGAAAGAAGGGATACAGGTCTGTAGTTTTATAGATAGAAGGGATACAGGTCTGTAGTTTTATAGATAGAAGGAATACAGGTCTGTAGTTTTATAGATAGAAGGGATACAGGTCTGTAGTTTTATAGATAGAAGGGATACAGGTCTGTAGTTTTATAGAAAGAAAGGATACAGGTATGTAGTTTTATAGATAGAAGGGGTACATGTCTGTAGTTTTATAGGAAGAAGGGATACAGGTCTGTAGTTTTATAGATAGAAGGGATACAGGTCTGTAGTTTTATAGATAGAAGGGATACAGGTCTGTAGTTTTATAGGAAGAAATGAAAGAAGGGATACAGGTCTGTAGTTTTATGGAAATAAAAGAAAGAAGGGATACAGGTCTGTAGTTTTATAGAAAGAAAATAAATAAGGGATACAGGTCTGTAGTTTTATAGAAAGAATGGATTCAGGTCTGTAGTTTTATAGAAAGAAGGGATACAGGTCTGTAGTTTTATAGAAAGAAGGGATACAGGTCTGTAGTTTTATAGATAGAAGGGATACAGGTCTGTAGTTTTATAGATAGAAGGGATACAGGTCTGTAGTTTTATAAAAAGAAGGGATACAGGTCTGTAGTTTTATAGAAAGAAGGGATACAGGTCTGTAGTTTTATAGAAAGAAGGGGTACAGGTCTGTAGTTTTATAGGAAGAAGGGCTACAGGTCTGTAGTTTTATAGATAGAAAGGATACAGGTCTGTAGTTTTATAGGAAGAAATGAAAGAAGGGATACAGGTCTGTAGTTTTATAGGAAGAAAAGACAGAAGGGATACAGGTCTGTAGTTTTATAGATAGAAGGGATACAGGTATGTAGTTTTATAGAAAGAAGGGATACAGGTCTGTAGTTTTATAAATAGAAGGGATACATGTCTGTAGTTGTATAGGAAGAAATGAAAGAAGGGATACAGGTCTGTAGTTTTATGGAAATAAAAGAAAGAAGGGATACAGGTCTGTAGTTTTATAGAAAGAAAATAAATAAGGGATATAGGTCTGTAGTTTTATAGAAAGAATGGATTCAGGTCTGTAGTTTTATAGAAAGAAGGGACACAGGGCTGTAGTTTTATAGAAAGAAGGGATACAGGTCTGTAGTTTTATAGATAGAAGGGATACAGGTCTGTAGTTTTATAGATAGAAGGGATACAGGTCTGTAGTTTTATAAAAAGAAGGGATACAGGTCTGTAGTTTTATAGAAAGAAGGGATACAGGTCTGTAGTTTTATAAAAAGTAGGGATACAGGTCTGTAGTTTTATAGAAAGAAGGGATACAGGTCTGTAGTTTTATAGATAGAAGGGATACAGGTCTGTAGTTTTATAGATAGAAGGAATACAGGTCTGTAGTTTTATAGATAGAAGGGATACAGGTCTGTAGTTTTATAGAAAGAAGGGATACAGGTCTGTAGTTTTATAGAAAGAAGGGGTACAGGTCTGTAGTTTTATAGGAAGAAGGGCTACAGGTCTGTAGTTTTATAGATAGAAAGGATACAGGATTGTAGTTTTATAGGAAGAAATGAAAGAAGGGATACAGGTCTGTAGTTTTATAGGAAGAAAAGACAGAAGGGATACAGGTCTGTAGTTTTATAGATAGAAGGGATACAGGTATGTAGTTTTATAGAAACAAGGGATACAGGTCTGTAGTTTTATAGATAGAAGGGATACAGGTCTGTAGTTTCATAGATAGAAGGGATACAGGTCGGTAGTTTTATAGAAAGAAGTGATTAAGGTCTGTAGTTTTATAGATAGAAGGGATATATAGGTCTGTAGTTTTATAGATAGAAGGGATACAGGTCTGTAGTTTTATAGATAGAAGGAATACAGGTCTGTAGTTTTATAGATAGAAGGGATACAGGTCTGTAGTTTTATAGATAGAAGGGATACAGGTCTGTAGTTTTATAGAAAGAAAGGATACAGGTCTGTAGTTTTATAGAAAGAAGGGATACAGGTCTGTAGTTTTAAAGATAGAAGGGATACAGGTCTGTAGTTTTATAAAAAGTAGGGATACAGGTCTGTAGTTTTATAGAAAGAAGGGATACAGGTCTGTAGTTTTATAGATAGAAGGGATACAGGTCTGTAGTTTTATAGATAGAAGGAATACAGGTCTGTAGTTTTATAGATAGAAGGGATACAGGTCTGTAGTTTTATAGATAGAAGGGATACAGGTCTGTAGTTTTATAGAAAGAAAGGATACAGGTATGTAGTTTTATAGATAGAAGGGGTACATGTCTGTAGTTTTATAGGAAGAAGGGATATAGGTCTGTAGTTTTATAGATAGAAGGGATACAGGTCTGTAGTTTTATAGATAGAAGGGATACAGGTCTGTAGTTTTATAGGAAGAAATGAAAGAAGGGATACAGGTCTGTAGTTTTATGGAAATAAAAGAAAGAAGGGATACAGGTCTGTAGTTTTATAGAAAGAAAATAAATAAGGGATACAGGTCTGTAGTTTTATAGAAAGAATGGATTCAGGTCTGTAGTTTTATAGAAAGAAGGGATACAGGTCTGTAGTTTTATAGAAAGAAGGGATACAGGTCTGTAGTTTTATAGATAGAAGGGATACAGGTCTGTAGTTTTATAGATAGAAGGGATACAGGTCTGTAGTTTTATAAAAAGAAGGGATACAGGTCTGTAGTTTTATAGAAAGAAGGGATACAGGTCTGTAGTTTTATAGAAAGAAGGGGTACAGGTCTGTAGTTTTATAGGAAGAAGGGCTACAGGTCTGTAGTTTTATAGATAGAAAGGATACAGGTCTGTAGTTTTATAGGAAGAAATGAAAGAAGGGATACAGGTCTGTAGTTTTATAGGAAGAAAAGACAGAAGGGATACAGGTCTGTAGTTTTATAGATAGAAGGGATACAGGTATGTAGTTTTATAGAAAGAAGGGATACAGGTCTGTAGTTTTATAAATAGAAGGGATACATGTCTGTAGTTGTATAGGAAGAAATGAAAGAAGGGATACAGGTCTGTAGTTTTATGGAAATAAAAGAAAGAAGGGATACAGGTCTGTAGTTTTATAGAAAGAAAATAAATAAGGGATATAGGTCTGTAGTTTTATAGAAAGAATGGATTCAGGTCTGTAGTTTTATAGAAAGAAGGGACACAGGGCTGTAGTTTTATAGAAAGAAGGGATACAGGTCTGTAGTTTTATAGATAGAAGGGATACAGGTCTGTAGTTTTATAGATAGAAGGGATACAGGTCTGTAGTTTTATAAAAAGAAGGGATACAGGTCTGTAGTTTTATAGAAAGAAGGGATACAGGTCTGTAGTTTTATAGAAAGAAGGGGTACAGGTCTGTAGTTTTATAGGAAGAAGGGCTACAGGTCTGTAGTTTTATAGATAGAAAGGATACAGGATTGTAGTTTTATAGGAAGAAATGAAAGAAGGGATACAGGTCTGTAGTTTTATAGGAAGAAAAGACAGAAGGGATACAGGTCTGTAGTTTTATAGATAGAAGGGATACAGGTATGTAGTTTTATAGAAAGAAGGGATACAGGTCTGTAGTTTTATAGATAGAAGGGATACAGGTCTGTAGTTTCATAGATAGAAGGGATACAGGTCGGTAGTTTTATAGAAAGAAGTGATTAAGGTCTGTAGTTTTATAGATAGAAGGGATATATAGGTCTGTAGTTTTATAGATAGAAGGGATACAGGTCTGTAGTTTTATAGATAGAAGGAATACAGGTCTGTAGTTTTATAGATAGAAGGGATACAGGTCTGTAGTTTTATAGAAAGAAGGGATACAGGTCTGTAGTTTTATAGAAAGAAAGGACACAGGTCTGTAGTTTTATAGAAATAAGGGATACAGGTCTGTAGTTTTAAAGATAGAAGGGATACAGGTCTGTAGTTTTATAAAAAGAAGGGATACAGGTCTGTAGTTTTATAGAAAGAAGGGATACAGGTCTGTAGTTTTATAGATAGAAGGGATACAGGTCTGTAGTTTTATAGATAGAAGGAATACAGGTCTGTAGTTTTATAGATAGAAGGGATACAGGTCTGTAGTTTTATAGATAGAAGGGATACAGGTCTGTAGTTTTATAGAAAGAAAGGATACAGGTCTGTAGTTTTATAGAAAGAAGGGATACAGGTCTGTAGTTTTAAAGATAGAAGGGATACAGGTCTGTAGTTTTATAAAAAGAAGGGATACAGGTCTGTAGTTTTATAGAAAGAAGGGATACAGGTCTGTAGTTTTATAGATAGAAGGGATACAGGTCTGTAGTTTTATAGATAGAAGGAATACAGGTCTGTAGTTTTATAGATAGAAGGGATACAGGTCTGTAGTTTTATAGATAGAAGGGATACAGGTCTGTAGTTTTATAGAAAGAAAGGATACAGGTATGTAGTTTTATAGATAGAAGGGGTACATGTCTGTAGTTTTATAGGAAGAAGGGATACAGGTCTGTAGTTTTATAGATAGAAGGGATACAGGTCTGTAGTTTTATAGATAGAAGGGATAAAGGTCTGTAGTTTTATAGGAAGAAATGAAAGAAGGGATACAGGTCTGTAGTTTTATGGAAATAAAAGAAAGAAGGGATACAGGTCTGTAGTTTTATAGAAAGAAAATAAATAAGGGATACAGGTCTGTAGTTTTATAGAAAGAATGGATTCAGGTCTGTAGTTTTATAGAAAGAAGGGATACAGGTCTGTAGTTTTATAGAAAGAAGGGATACAGGTCTGTAGTTTTATAGATAGAAGGGATACAGGTCTGTAGTTTTATAGATAGAAGGGATACAGGTCTGTAGTTTTATAAAAAGAAGGGATACAGGTCTGTAGTTTTATAGAAAGAAGGGATACAGGTCTGTAGTTTTATAGAAAGAAGGGGTACAGGTCTGTAGTTTTATAGGAAGAAGGGCTACAGGTCTGTAGTTTTATAGATAGAAAGGATACAGGTCTGTAGTTTTATAGAAAGAAAATAAATAAGGGATACAGGTCTGTAGTTTTATAGAAAGAAGGGATACAGGTCTGTAGTTTTATAGATAGAAGGGATACAGGTCTGTAGTTTTATAGATAGAAGGGATATAGGTCGGTAGTTTTATAGAAAGAATGGATACAGGTCTGTAGTTTTATAGATAGGAGGGATACAGGTCTGTAGTTTTATAGAAAGAAGGGATACAGGTCTGTAGTTTTATAGAAATAAGGGATACAGGTCTGTAGTTTTATAGATAGAAGGGGTACAGGTCTGTAGTTTTATAGGAAGAAGGGATACAGGTCTGTAGTTTTATAGGAAGAAATGAAAGAAGGGATACAGGTCTGTAGTTTTATAGGAATAAGGGATACAGGTCTGTAGTTTTATAGATAGAAGGGGTACAGGTCTGTAGTTTTATAGGAAGAAGGGATACAGGTCTGTAGTTTTATAGGAAGAAATGAAAGAAGGGATACAGGTCTGTAGTTTTATAGGAATAAAAGAAAGAAGGGATACAGGTCTATAGTTTTATCGATAGAAGGGATACAGGTCTGTAGTTTTATAGAAAGAAAATAAATAAGGGATACAGGTCTGTAGTTTTATAGAAAGAAGGGATACAGGTCTGTAGTTTCATAGATAGAAGGGATACAGGTCGGTAGTTTTATAGAAAGAAGTGATTAAGGTCTGTAGTTTTATAGATAGAAGGGATATATAGGTCTGTAGTTTTATAGATAGAAGGGATACAGGTCTGTAGTTTTATAGATAGAAGGAATACAGGTCTGTAGTTTTATAGATAGAAGGGATACAGGTCTGTAGTTTTATAGATAGAAGGGATACAGGTCTGTAGTTTTATAAAAAGAAGGGATACAGGTCTGTAGTTTTATAGAAAGAAGGGATACAGGTCTGTAGTTTTATAGAAAGAAGGGGTACAGGTCTGTAGTTTTATAGGAAGAAGGGCTACAGGTCTGTAGTTTTATAGATAGAAAGGATACAGGTCTGTAGTTTTATAGGAAGAAATGAAAGAAGGGATACAGGTCTGTAGTTTTATAGGAAGAAAAGACAGAAGGGATACAGGTCTGTAGTTTTATAGATAGAAGGGATACAGGTATGTAGTTTTATAGAAAGAAGGGATACAGGTCTGTAGTTTTATAAATAGAAGGGATACATGTCTGTAGTTGTATAGGAAGAAATGAAAGAAGGGATACAGGTCTGTAGTTTTATGGAAATAAAAGAAAGAAGGGATACAGGTCTGTAGTTTTATAGAAAGAAAATAAATAAGGGATATAGGTCTGTAGTTTTATAGAAAGAATGGATTCAGGTCTGTAGTTTTATAGAAAGAAGGGACACAGGGCTGTAGTTTTATAGAAAGAAGGGATACAGGTCTGTAGTTTTATAGATAGAAGGGATACAGGTCTGTAGTTTTATAGATAGAAGGGATACAGGTCTGTAGTTTTATAAAAAGAAGGGATACAGGTCTGTAGTTTTATAGAAAGAAGGGATACAGGTCTGTAGTTTTATAGAAAGAAGGGGTACAGGTCTGTAGTTTTATAGGAAGAAGGGCTACAGGTCTGTAGTTTTATAGATAGAAAGGATACAGGATTGTAGTTTTATAGGAAGAAATGAAAGAAGGGATACAGGTCTGTAGTTTTATAGGAAGAAAAGACAGAAGGGATACAGGTCTGTAGTTTTATAGATAGAAGGGATACAGGTATGTAGTTTTATAGAAAGAAGGGATACAGGTCTGTAGTTTTATAGATAGAAGGGATACAGGTCTGTAGTTTCATAGATAGAAGGGATACAGGTCGGTAGTTTTATAGAAAGAAGTGATTAAGGTCTGTAGTTTTATAGATAGAAGGGATATATAGGTCTGTAGTTTTATAGATAGAAGGGATACAGGTCTGTAGTTTTATAGATAGAAGGAATACAGGTCTGTAGTTTTATAGATAGAAGGGATACAGGTCTGTAGTTTTATAGATAGAAGGGATACAGGTCTGTAGTTTTATAGAAAGAAAGGACACAGGTCTGTAGTTTTATAGAAATAAGGGATACAGGTCTGTAGTTTTAAAGATAGAAGGGATACAGGTCTGTAGTTTTATAAAAAGAAGGGATACAGGTCTGTAGTTTTATAGAAAGAAGGGATACAGGTCTGTAGTTTTATAGATAGAAGGGATACAGGTCTGTAGTTTTATAGATAGAAGGAATACAGGTCTGTAGTTTTATAGATAGAAGGGATACAGGTCTGTAGTTTTATAGATAGAAGGGATACAGGTCTGTAGTTTTATAGAAAGAAAGGATACAGGTCTGTAGTTTTATAGAAAGAAGGGATACAGGTCTGTAGTTTTAAAGATAGAAGGGATACAGGTCTGTAGTTTTATAAAAAGAAGGGATACAGGTCTGTAGTTTTATAGAAAGAAGGGATACAGGTCTGTAGTTTTATAGATAGAAGGGATACAGGTCTGTAGTTTTATAGATAGAAGGAATACAGGTCTGTAGTTTTATAGATAGAAGGGATACAGGTCTGTAGTTTTATAGATAGAAGGGATACAGGTCTGTAGTTTTATAGAAAGAAAGGATACAGGTATGTAGTTTTATAGATAGAAGGGGTACATGTCTGTAGTTTTATAGGAAGAAGGGATACAGGTCTGTAGTTTTATAGATAGAAGGGATACAGGTCTGTAGTTTTATAGATAGAAGGGATAAAGGTCTGTAGTTTTATAGGAAGAAATGAAAGAAGGGATACAGGTCTGTAGTTTTATGGAAATAAAAGAAAGAAGGGATACAGGTCTGTAGTTTTATAGAAAGAAAATAAATAAGGGATACAGGTCTGTAGTTTTATAGAAAGAATGGATTCAGGTCTGTAGTTTTATAGAAAGAAGGGATACAGGTCTGTAGTTTTATAGAAAGAAGGGATACAGGTCTGTAGTTTTATAGATAGAAGGGATACAGGTCTGTAGTTTTATAGATAGAAGGGATACAGGTCTGTAGTTTTATAAAAAGAAGGGATACAGGTCTGTAGTTTTATAGAAAGAAGGGATACAGGTCTGTAGTTTTATAGAAAGAAGGGGTACAGGTCTGTAGTTTTATAGGAAGAAGGGCTACAGGTCTGTAGTTTTATAGATAGAAAGGATACAGGTCTGTAGTTTTATAGAAAGAAAATAAATAAGGGATACAGGTCTGTAGTTTTATAGAAAGAAGGGATACAGGTCTGTAGTTTTATAGATAGAAGGGATACAGGTCTGTAGTTTTATAGATAGAAGGGATATAGGTCGGTAGTTTTATAGAAAGAATGGATACAGGTCTGTAGTTTTATAGATAGGAGGGATACAGGTCTGTAGTTTTATAGAAAGAAGGGATACAGGTCTGTAGTTTTATAGAAATAAGGGATACAGGTCTGTAGTTTTATAGATAGAAGGGGTACAGGTCTGTAGTTTTATAGGAAGAAGGGATACAGGTCTGTAGTTTTATAGGAAGAAATGAAAGAAGGGATACAGGTCTGTAGTTTTATAGGAATAAGGGATACAGGTCTGTAGTTTTATAGATAGAAGGGGTACAGGTCTGTAGTTTTATAGGAAGAAGGGATACAGGTCTGTAGTTTTATAGGAAGAAATGAAAGAAGGGATACAGGTCTGTAGTTTTATAGGAATAAAAGAAAGAAGGGATACAGGTCTATAGTTTTATCGATAGAAGGGATACAGGTCTGTAGTTTTATAGAAAGAAAATAAATAAGGGATACAGGTCTGTAGTTTTATAGAAAGAAGGGATACAGGTCTGTAGTTTCATAGATAGAAGGGATACAGGTCGGTAGTTTTATAGAAAGAAGTGATTAAGGTCTGTAGTTTTATAGATAGAAGGGATATATAGGTCTGTAGTTTTATAGATAGAAGGGATACAGGTCTGTAGTTTTATAGATAGAAGGAATACAGGTCTGTAGTTTTATAGATAGAAGGGATACAGGTCTGTAGTTTTATAGATAGAAGGGATACAGGTCTGTAGTTTTATAGAAAGAAAGGATACAGGTCTGTAGTTTTATAGAAAGAAGGGATACAGGTCTGTAGTTTTAAAGATAGAAGGGATACAGGTCTGTAGTTTTATAAAAAGAAGGGATACAGGTCTGTAGTTTTATAGAAAGAAGGGATACAGGTCTGTAGTTTTATAGATAGAAGGGATACAGGTCTGTAGTTTTATAGATAGAAGGGATACAGGTCTGTAGTTTTATAGAAAGAAAGGATACAGGTCTGTAGTTTTATAGAAAGAAGGGATACAGGTCTGTAGTTTTAAAGATAGAAGGGATACAGGTCTGTAGTTTTATAAAAAGTAGGGATACAGGTCTGTAGTTTTATAGAAAGAAGGGATACAGGTCTGTAGTTTTATAGATAGAAGGGATACTGGTCTGTAGTTTTATAGATAGAAGGAATACAGGTCTGTAGTTTTATAGATAGAAGGGATACAGGTCTGTAGTTTTATAGATAGAAGGGATACAGGTCTGTAGTTTTATAGAAAGAAAGGATACAGGTATGTAGTTTTATAGATAGAAGGGGTACATGTCTGTAGTTTTATAGGAAGAAGGGATACAGGTCTGTAGTTTTATAGATAGAAGGGATACAGGTCTGTAGTTTTATAGATAGAAGGGATACAGGTCTGTAGTTTTATAGGAAGAAATGAAAGAAGGGATACAGGTCTGTAGTTTTATGGAAATAAAAGAAAGAAGGGATACAGGTCTGTAGTTTTATAGAAAGAAAATAAATAAGGGATACAGGTCTGTAGTTTTATAGAAAGAATGGATTCAGGTCTGTAGTTTTATAGAAAGAAGGGATACAGGTCTGTAGTTTTATAGAAAGAAGGGATACAGGTCTGTAGTTTTATAGATAGAAGGGATACAGGTCTGTAGTTTTATAGATAGAAGGGATACAGGTCTGTAGTTTTATAAAAAGAAGGGATACAGGTCTGTAGTTTTATAGAAAGAAGGGATACAGGTCTGTAGTTTTATAGAAAGAAGGGGTACAGGTCTGTAGTTTTATAGGAAGAAGGGCTACAGGTCTGTAGTTTTATAGATAGAAAGGATACAGGTCTGTAGTTTTATAGGAAGAAATGAAAGAAGGGATACAGGTCTGTAGTTTTATAGGAAGAAAAGACAGAAGGGGTACAGGTCTGTAGTTTTATAGATAGAAGGGATACAGGTATGTCGTTTTATAGAAAGAAGGGATACAGGTCTGTAGTTTTATAAATAGAAGGGATACATGTCTGTAGTTTTATAGGAAGAAATGAAAGAAAGGATACAGGTCTGTAGTTTTATGGAAATAAAAGAAAGAAGGGATACAGGTCTGTAGTTTTATAGAAAGAAAATAAATAAGGGATATAGGTCTGTAGTTTTATAGAAAGAATGGATTCAGGTCTGTAGTTTTATAGAAAGAAGGGACACAGGGCTGTAGTTTTATAGAAAGAAGGGATACAGGTCTGTAGTTTTATAGATAGAAGGGATACAGGTCTGTAGTTTTATAGATAGAAGGGATACAGGTCTGTAGTTTTATAAAAAGAAGGGATACAGGTCTGTAGTTTTATAGAAAGAAGGGATACAGGTCTGTAGTTTTATAGAAAGAAGGGGTACAGGTCTGTAGTTTTATAGGAAGAAGGGCTACAGGTCTGTAGTTTTATAGATAGAAAGGATACAGGATTGTAGTTTTATAGGAAGAAATGAAAGAAGGGATACAGGTCTGTAGTTTTATAGGAAGAAAAGACAGAAGGGATACAGGTCTGTAGTTTTATAGATAGAAGGGATACAGGTATGTAGTTTTATAGAAAGAAGGGATACAGGTCTGTAGTTTTATAGATAGAAGGGATACAGGTCTGTAGTTTCATAGATAGAAGGGATACAGGTCGGTAGTTTTATAGAAAGAAGTGATTAAGGTCTGTAGTTTTATAGATAGAAGGGATATATAGGTCTGTAGTTTTATAGATAGAAGGGATACAGGTCTGTAGTTTTATAGATAGAAGGAATACAGGTCTGTAGTTTTATAGATAGAAGGGATACAGGTCTGTAGTTTTATAGAAAGAAGGGATACAGGTCTGTAGTTTTATAGATAGAAGGGATACAGGTCTGTAGTTTTATAGATAGAAGGGATACAGGTCTGTAGTTTTATAAAAAGAAGGGATACAAGTCTGTAGTTTTATAGAAAGAAGGGATACAGGTCTGTAGTTTTATAGAAAGAAGGGGTACAGGTCTGTAGTTTTATAGGAAGAAGGGCTACAGGTCTGTAGTTTTATAGATAGAAAGGATACAGGTCTGTAGTTTTATAGGAAGGAATGAAAGAAGGGATACAGGTCTGTAGTTTTATAGGAAGAAAAGACAGAAGGGATACAGGTCTGTAGTTTTATAGATAGAAGGGATACAGGTATGTAGTTTTATAGAAAGAAGGGATACAGGTCTGTAGTTTTATAAATAGAAGGGATACATGTCTGTAGTTTTATAGGAAGAAATGAAAGAAGGGATACAGGTCTGTAGTTTTATGGAAATAAAAGAAAGAAGGGATACAGGTCTGTAGTTTTATAGAAAGAAAATAAATAAGGGATATAGGTCTGTAGTTTTATAGAAAGAATGGATTCAGGTCTGTAGTTTTATAGAAAGAAGGGACACAGGGCTGTAGTTTTATAGAAAGAAGGGATACAGGTCTGTAGTTTTATAGATAGAAGGGATACAGGTCTGTAGTTTTATAGATAGAAGGGATACAGGTCTGTAGTTTTATAAAAAGAAGGGATACAGGTCTGTAGTTTTATAGAAAGAAGGGATACAGGTCTGTAGTTTTATAGAAAGAAGGGGTACAGGTCTGTAGTTTTATAGGAAGAAGGGCTACAGGTCTGTAGTTTTATAGATAGAAAGGATACAGGATTGTAGTTTTATAGGAAGAAATGAAAGAAGGGATACAGGTCTGTAGTTTTATAGGAAGAAAAGACAGAAGGGATACAGGTCTGTAGTTTTATAGATAGAAGGGATACAGGTATGTAGTTTTATAGAAAGAAGGGATACAGGTCTGTAGTTTTATAGATAGAAGGGATACAGGTCTGTAGTTTCATAGATAGAAGGGATACAGGTCGGTAGTTTTATAGAAAGAAGTGATTAAGGTCTGTAGTTTTATAGATAGAAGGGATATATAGGTCTGTAGTTTTATAGATAGAAGGGATACAGGTCTGTAGTTTTATAGATAGAAGGAATACAGGTCTGTAGTTTTATAGATAGAAGGGATACAGGTCTGTAGTTTTATAGATAGAAGGGATACAGGTCTGTAGTTTTATAGAAAGAAAGGATACAGGTCTGTAGTTTTATAGAAAGAAGGGATACAGGTCTGTAGTTTTAAAGATAGAAGGGATACAGGTCTGTAGTTTTATAAAAAGTAGGGATACAGGTCTGTAGTTTTATAGAAAGAAGGGATACAGGTCTGTAGTTTTATAGATAGAAGGGATACAGGTCTGTAGTTTTATAGATAGAAGGAATACAGGTCTGTAGTTTTAAAGATAGAAGGGATACAGGTCTGTAGTTTTATAGATAGAAGGGATACAGGTCTGTAGTTTTATAGAAAGAAAGGATACAGGTATATAGTTTTATAGATAGAAGGGGTACATGTCTGTAGTTTTATAGGAAGGGATACAGGTCTGTAGTTTTATAGATAGAAGGGATACAGGTCTGTAGTTTTATAGATAGAAGGGATACAGGTCTGTAGTTTTATAGGAAGAAATGAAAGAAGGGATACAGGTCTGTAGTTTTATGGAAATAAAAGAAAGAAGGGATACAGGTCTGTAGTTTTATAGAAAGAAAATAAATAAGGGATACAGGTCTGTAGTTTTATAGAAAGAATGGATTCAGGTCTGTAGTTTTATAGAAAGAAGGGATACAGGTCTGTAGTTTTATAGAAAGAAGGGATACAGGTCTGTAGTTTTATAGATAGAAGGGATACAGGTCTGTAGTTTTATAGATAGAAGGGATACAGGTCTGTAGTTTTATAAAAAGAAGGGATACAGGTCTGTAGTTTTATAGAAAGAAGGGATACAGGTCTGTAGTTTTATAGAAAGAAGGGGTACAGGTCTGTAGTTTTATAGGAAGAAGGGCTACAGGTCTGTAGTTTTATAGATAGAAAGGATACAGGTCTGTAGTTTTATAGGAAGAAATGAAAGAAGGGATACAGGTCTGTAGTTTTATAGGAAGAAAAGACAGAAGGGATACAGGTCTGTAGTTTTATAGATAGAAGGGATACAGGTATGTAGTTTTATAGAAAGAAGGGATACAGGTCTGTAGTTTTATAAATAGAAGGGATACATGTCTGTAGTTTTATAGATAGAAGGGATACAGGTCTGTAGTTTTATAGATAGAAGGGATATAGGTCGGTAGTTTTATAGAAAGAACGGATACAGGTCTGTAGTTTTATAGATAGGAGGGATACAGGTCTGTAGTTTTATAGAAAGAAGGGATACAGGTCTGTAGTTTTATAGAAAGAAGGGATACAGGTCTGTAGTTTTATAGATAGAAGGGGTACAGGTCTGTAGTTTTATAGGAAGAAGGGATACAGGTCTGTAGTTTAATAGGAAGAAATGAAAGAAGGGATACAGGTCTGTAGTTTTATAGGAATAAAAGAAAGAAGGGATACAGGTCTGTAGTTTTATCGATAGAAGGGATACAGGTCTGTAGTTTTATAGAAAGAAGGGATATAGATCTGTAGTTGTATGGAAATAAAAGAAAGAAGGGATACAGTTCTGTAGTTTTATAGAAAGAAAATAAATAAGGGATACAGGTCTGTAGTTTTATAGAAAGAAGGGATACAGGTCTGTAGTTTTATAGATAGAAGGGATACAGGTCTGTAGTTTTATAGATAGAAGGGATATAGGTCGGTAGTTTTATAGAAAGAACGGATACAGGTCTGTATTTTATAGATAGGAGGGATACAGGTCTGTAGTTTTATAGAAAGAAGGGATACAGGTCTGTAGTTTTATAGAAATAAGGGATACAGGTCTGTAGTTTTATAGATAGAAGGGGTACAGGTCTGTAGTTTTATAGGAAGAAGGGATACAGGTCTGTAGTTTTATAGGAAGAAATGAAAGAAGGGATACAGGTCTGTAGTTTTATAGGAATAAAAGAAAGAAGGGATACAGGTCTGTAGTTTTATCGATAGAAGGGATACAGGTCTGTAGTTTTATAGAAAGAAGGGATATAGGTCTGTAGTTGTATGGAAATAAAAGAAAGAAGGGATACAGGTCTGTAGTTTTATAGAAAGAAGGGATACAGGTCTGTAGTTTCATAGATAGAAGGGATACAGGTCGGTAGTTTTATAGAAAGAAGTGATTAAGGTCTGTAGTTTTATAGATAGAAGGGATATATAGGTCTGTAGTTTTATAGATAGAAGGGATACAGGTCTGTAGTTTTATAGATAGAAGGAATACAGGTCTGTAGTTTTATAGATAGAAGGGATACAGGTCTGTAGTTTTATAGATAGAAGGGATACAGGTCTGTAGTTTTATAGAAAGAAAGGACACAGGTCTGTAGTTTTATAGAAATAAGGGATACAGGTCTGTAGTTTTAAAGATAGAAGGGATACAGGTCTGTAGTTTTATAAAAAGAAGGGATACAGGTCTGTAGTTTTATAGAAAGAAGGGATACAGGTCTGTAGTTTTATAGATAGAAGGGATACAGGTCTGTAGTTTTATAGATAGAAGGAATACAGGTCTGTAGTTTTATAGATAGAAGGGATACAGGTCTGTAGTTTTATAGATAGAAGGGATACAGGTCTGTAGTTTTATAGAAAGAAAGGATACAGGTCTGTAGTTTTATAGAAAGAAGGGATACAGGTCTGTAGTTTTAAAGATAGAAGGGATACAGGTCTGTAGTTTTATAAAAAGAAGGGATACATGTCTGTAGTTTTATAGAAAGAAGGGATACAGGTCTGTAGTTTTATAGATAGAAGGGATACAGGTCTGTAGTTTTATAGATAGAAGGGATAAAGGTCTGTAGTTTTATAGGAAGAAATGAAAGAAGGGATACAGGTCTGTAGTTTTATGGAAATAAAAGAAAGAAGGGATACAGGTCTGTAGTTTTATAGAAAGAAAATAAATAAGGGATACAGGTCTGTAGTTTTATAGAAAGAATGGATTCAGGTCTGTAGTTTTATAGAAAGAAGGGATACAGGTCTGTAGTTTTATAGAAAGAAGGGATACAGGTCTGTAGTTTTATAGATAGAAGGGATACAGGTCTGTAGTTTTATAGATAGAAGGGATACAGGTCTGTAGTTTTATAAAAAGAAGGGATACAGGTCTGTAGTTTTATAGAAAGAAGGGATACAGGTCTGTAGTTTTATAGAAAGAAGGGGTACAGGTCTGTAGTTTTATAGGAAGAAGGGCTACAGGTCTGTAGTTTTATAGATAGAAAGGATACAGGTCTGTAGTTTTATAGGAAGTAATTAAAGAAGGGATACAGGTCTGTAGTTTTATAGGAAGAAAAGACAGAAGGGATACAGGTCTGTAGTTTTATAGATAGAAGGGATACAGGTATGTAGTTTTATAGAAAGAAGGGATACAGGTCTGTAGTTTTATAAATAGAAGGGATACAGGTCTGTAGTTTTATAGATAGAAGGGATACAGGTCTGTAGTTTTATAGATAGGAGGGATACAGGTCTGTAGTTTTATAGAAAGAAGGGATACAGGTCTGTAGTTTTATAGAAAGAAGGGATACAGGTCTGTAGTTTTATAGATAGAAGGGGTACAGGTCTGTAGTTTTATAGGAAGAAGGGATACAGGTCTGTAGTTTAATAGGAAGAAATGAAAGAAGGGATACAGGTCTGTAGTTTTATAGGAATAAAAGAAAGAAGTGATACAGGTCTGTAGTTTTATCGATAGAAGGGATACAGGTCTGTAGTTTTATAGAAAGAAAATAAATAAGGGATACAGGTCTGTAGTTTTATAGAAAGAAGGGATACAGGTCTGTAGTTTTATAGATAGAAGGGATACAGGTCTGTAGTTTTATAGATAGAAGGGATATAGGTCGGTAGTTTTATAGAAAGAACGGATACAGGTCTGTATTTTATAGATAGGAGGGATACAGGTCTGTAGTTTTATAGAAAGAAGGGATACAGGTCTGTAGTTTTATAGAAATAAGGGATACAGGTCTGTAGTTTTATAGATAGAAGGGGTACAGGTCTGTAGTTTTATAGGAAGAAGGGATACAGGTCTGTAGTTTTATAGGAAGAAATGAAAGAAGGGATACAGGTCTGTAGTTTTATAGGAATAAAAGAAAGAAGGGATACAGGTCTGTAGTTTTATCGATAGAAGGGATACAGGTCTGTAGTTTTATAGAAAGAAGGGATATAGGTCTGTAGTTGTATGGAAATAAAAGAAAGAAGGGTTACAGGTCTGTAGTTTTATAGAAATAAAATAAATAAGGGATACAGGTCTGTAGTTTTATAGATAGAAGGAATACAGGTCTGTAGTTTTATAGGAAGAAGGGCTACAGGTCTGTAGTTTTATAGATAGAAAGGATACAGGTCTGTAGTTTTATAGGAAGTAATTAAAGAAGGGATACAGGTCTGTAGTTTTATAGGAAGAAAAGACAGAAGGGATACAGGTCTGTAGTTTTATAGATAGAAGGGATACAGGTATGTAGTTTTATAGAAAGAAGGGATACAGGTCTGTAGTTTTATAAATAGAAGGGATACAGGTCTGTAGTTTTATAGATAGAAGGGATACAGGTCTGTAGTTTTATAGATAGGAGGGATACAGGTCTGTAGTTTTATAGAAAGAAGGGATACAGGTCTGTAGTTTTATAGAAAGAAAGGATACAGGTCTGTAGTTTTATAGATAGAAGGGGTACAGGTCTGTAGTTTTATAGGAAGAAGGGATACAGGTCTGTAGTTTAATAGGAAGAAATGAAAGAAGGGATACAGGTCTGTAGTTTTATAGGAATAAAAGAAAGAAGTGATACAGGTCTGTAGTTTTATCGATAGAAGGGATACAGGTCTGTAGTTTTATAGAAAGAAAATAAATAAGGGATACAGGTCTGTAGTTTTATAGAAAGAAGGGATACAGGTCTGTAGTTTTATAGATAGAAGGGATACAGGTCTGTAGTTTTATAGATAGAAGGGATATAGGTCGGTAGTTTTATAGAAAGAACGGATACAGGTCTGTATTTTATAGATAGGAGGGATACAGGTCTGTAGTTTTATAGAAAGAAGGGATACAGGTCTGTAGTTTTATAGAAATAAGGGATACAGGTCTGTAGTTTTATAGATAGAAGGGTTTACAGGTCTGTAGTTTTATAGGAAGAAGGGATACAGGTCTGTAGTTTTATAGGAAGAAATGAAAGAAGGGATACAGGTCTGTAGTTTTATAGGAATAAAAGAAAGAAGGGATACAGGTCTGTAGTTTTATCGATAGAAGGGATACAGGTCTGTAGTTTTATAGAAAGAAGGGATATAGGTCTGTAGTTGTATGGAAATAAAAGAAAGAAGGGTTACAGGTCTGTAGTTTTATAGAAATAAAATAAATAAGGGATACAGGTCTGTAGTTTTATAGATAGAAGGAATACAGGTCTGTAGTTTTATAGATAGAAGGGATACAGGTCTGTAGTTTTATAGAAAGAAAGGATACAGGTATGTAGTTTTATAGATAGAAGGGGTACATGTCTGTAGTTTTATAGGAAGAAGGGATACAGGTCTGTAGTTTTATAGATAGAAGGGATACAGGTCTGTAGTTTTATAGATAGAAGGGATACAGGTCTGTAGTTTTATAGGAAGAAATGAAAGAAGGGATACAGGTCTGTAGTTTTATGGAAATAAAAGAAAGAAGGGATACAGGTCTGTAGTTTTATAGAAAGAAAATAAATAAGGCATACAGGTCTGTAGTTTTATAGATAGAAGGGATACAGGTCTGTAGTTTTATAGGTAGAAATGAAAGAAGGGATACAGGTCTGTAGTTTTATGGAAATAAAAGAAAGAAGGGATAGAGGTCTGTAGTTTTATAGAAAGAAAATAAATAAGGGATACAGGTCTGTAGTTTTATAGAAAGAATGGATTCAGGTCTGTAGTTTTATAGAAAGAAGGGATACAGGTCTGTAGTTTTATAGAAAGAAGGGATACAGGTCTGTAGTTTTATAGATAGAAGGGATACAGGTCTGTAGTTTTATAGATAGAAGGGATACAGGTCTGTAGTTTTATAAAAAGAAGGGATACAGGTCTGTAGTTTTATAGAAAGAAGGGATACAGGTCTGTAGTTTTATAGAAAGAAGGGGTACAGGTCTGTAGTTTTATAGGAAGAAGGGCTACAGGTCTGTAGTTTTATAGATAGAAAGGATACAGGTCTGTAGTTTTATAGGAAGTAATTAAAGAAGGGATACAGGTCTAGTTTTATAGGAAGAAAAGACAGAAGGGATACAGGTCTGTAGTTTTATAGATAGAAGGGATACAGGTATGTAGTTTTATAGAAAGAAGGGATACAGGTCTGTAGTTTTATAAATAGAAGGGATACAGGTCTGTAGTTTTATAGATAGAAGGGATACAGGTCTGTAGTTTTATAGATAGAAGGGATATAGGTCGGTAGTTTTATAGAAAGAACGGATACAGGTCTGTAGTTTTATAGATAGGAGGGATACAGGTCTGTAGTTTTATAGAAAGAAGGGATACAGGTCTGTAGTTTTATAGAAAGAAGGGATACAGGTCTGTAGTTTTATAGATAGAAGGGGTACAGGTCTGTAGTTTTATAGGAAGAAGGGATACAGGTCTGTAGTTTAATAGGAAGAAATGAAAGAAGGGATACAGGTCTGTAGTTTTATAGGAATAAAAGAAAGAAGGGATACAGGTCTGTAGTTTTATCGATAGAAGGGATACAGGTCTGTAGTTTTATAGAAAGAAAATAAATAAGGGATACAGGTCTGTAGTTTTATAGAAAGAAGGGATACAGGTCTGTAGTTTTATAGATAGAAGGGATACAGGTCTGTAGTTTTATAGATAGAAGGGATATAGGTCGGTAGTTTTATAGAAAGAACGGATACAGGTCTGTATTTTATAGATAGGAGGGATACAGGTCTGTAGTTTTATAGAAAGAAGGGATACAGGTCTGTAGTTTTATAGAAATAAGGGATACAGGTCTGTAGTTTTATAGATAGAAGGGGTACAGGTCTGTAGTTTTATAGGAAGAAGGGATACAGGTCTGTAGTTTTATAGGAAGAAATGAAAGAAGGGATACAGGTCTGTAGTTTTATAGGAATAAAAGAAAGAAGGGATACAGGTCTGTAGTTTTATCGATAGAAGGGATACAGGTCTGTAGTTTTATAGAAAGAAGGGATATAGGTCTGTAGTTGTATGGAAATAAAAGAAAGAAGGGTTACAGGTCTGTAGTTTTATAGAAAGAAAATAAATAAGGGATACAGGTCTGTAGTTTTATAGATAGAAGGAATACAGGTCTGTAGTTTTATAGATAGAAGGGATACAGGTCTGTAGTTTTATAGAAAGAAAGGATACAGGTATGTAGTTTTATAGATAGAAGGGGTACATGTCTGTAGTTTTATAGGAAGAAGGGATACAGGTCTGTAGTTTTATAGATAGAAGGGATACAGGTCTGTAGTTTTATAGATAGAAGGGATACAGGTCTGTAGTTTTATAGGAAGAAATGAAAGAAGGGATACAGGTCTGTAGTTTTATGGAAATAAAAGAAAGAAGGGATACAGGTCTGTAGTTTTATAGAAAGAAAAGAAAGAAGGGATACAGGTCTGTAGTTTTATAGGAAGAAGGGATACAGGTATGTAGTTTTGTAGATAGAAGGGATACAGGTCTGTAGTTTTATAGGAAGAAATGAAAGAAGGGATACAGGTCTGTAGTTTTATACGAAGAAAAGGAAGAATGGATACAGGTTTGTAGTTTTATAGGAAGAAGGGATACAGGTCTGTAGTTTTATAGATAGATGGGATACAGGTCTGTAGTTTTATAGGAAGAAATGAAAGAAGGGATACAGGTCTGTAGTTTTATACGAAGAAAAGAAAGAAGGGATACAGGTCTGTCGTTTTATAGATAGAAGGGATACAGGTCTGTAGTTTTATAGAAAGAAGGGATACAGGTCTGTAGTTTTATGGAAATAAAAGAAAGAAGGGATACAGGTCTGTAGTTTTATAGAAAGAAAATAAATAAGGGATACAGGTCTTTAGTTTTATAGAAAGAATGGATTCAGGTCTGTAGTTTTATAGAAAGAAGGGATACAGGTCTGTAGTTTTATAGATAGAAGGGATATAGGTCGGTAGTTTTATAGAAAGAACGGATACAGGTCTGTATTTTATAGACAGGAGGGATACAGGTCTGTAGTTTTATAGAAAGAAGGGATACAGGTCTGTAGTTTTATAGAAATAAGGGATACAGGTCTGTAGTTTTATAGATAGAAGGGGTACAGGTCTGTAGTTTTATAGGAAGAAGGGATACAGGTCTGTAGTTTTATAGGAAGAAATGAAAGAAGGGATACAGGTCTGTAGTTTTATAGGAATAAAAGAAAGAAGGGATACAGGTCTGTAGTTTTATCGATAGAAGGGATACAGGTCTGTAGTTTTATAGAAAGAAGGGATATAGGTCTGTAGTTGTATGGAAATAAAAGAAAGAAGGGATACAGGTCTGTAGTTTTATAGAAAGAAGGGATACAGGTCTGTAGTTTTATAGATAGAAGGGATACAGGTCTGTAGTTTTATAGATAGAAGGGATACAGGTCTGTAGTTTCATAGATCGAAGGGATACAGGTCGGTAGTTTTATAGAAAGAAGTGATTAAGGTCTGTAGTTTTATAGATAGAAGGGATACAGGTCTGTAGTTTTATAGGAAGGAAAGAAAGAATGAATACAGGTCTGTAATTTATTTGTTTGTTTTTGTAGTTTGTAGTCTGTTTAGTATTTGAATGTTGGTTTCTTGAGGAGGGGAGTGATTCAGGACATTTTGAAGTGCAGCCAGTGTTCCCCATGGTATTCTTACTGTGTTATATGTGTTCCCCCTGGTATTCATACTGTGTTATATGTGTTCCCCCTGGTACTCTTACTGTGTTATATGTGTTCCCCCTGGTATCCTTACTGTGTTGTATGTGTTTAACCTGGTATCCCTACTGTGTTATATGTGTTCCCCCTGGTATCCTTACTGTGTTATATGTGTTCCCCCTGCTATCCCTACTGTGTTATATGTGTTCCCCCTGGTATCCCGACTGTGTTATATGTGTTTAACCTGGTATCCCAACTGTGTTATATGTGTTTAACCTGGTATCCTGACTGTGTTATGTGTGTTTAACCTGGTGTGCTGACTGTGTTATATGTGTTTAACCTGGTATCTTGACTGTGTTATGTGTGTTTAACCTGGTATCTTGACTGTGTTATGTGTGTTTAACCTGGTATCCTGACTGTGTTATGTTTGTCAAACCTGGTATCCTGACTGTGTTATATGTGTTTAACCTGGTATCCCTACTGTGTTATATGTGTTTAACCCGGTATCCTGACTGTGTTATATGTGTTTAACCTGGTATCCTGACTGTGTTATATGTGTTTAACCTGGTATCCCTACTGTGTTATATGTGTTTAACCCGGTATCCTGACTGTGTTATGTGTGTTTAACCTGGTGTGCTGACTGTGTTATATGTGTTTAACCTGGTATCTTGACTGTGTTATGTGTGTTTAACCTGGTATCTTGACTGTGTTATGTGTGTTTAAGCTGGTATCCTGACTGTGTTATGTTTGTTTAACCTGGTATCCTGACTGTGTTATATGTGTTTAACCTGGTATCCCTACTGTGTTATATGTGTTTAACCCGGTATCCTGACTGTGTTATATGTGTTTAACCTGGTATCCTGACTGTGTTATATGTGTTTATCCTGGTATCCTGACTGTGTTATATGTGTTTAACCTGGTATTCTCACTGTGTTATCTGTGTTTATCCTGGTATCCCTACTGTGTTATATGTGTTTGACCTGATATCCTGACTGTGTTATATGTGTTTAACCTGTTATCTTGACTGTGTTATATGTGTTCCCCCTGGTATCCCTACTGTGTTATATGTGTTTAACCTGGTATCCTGACTGTTATATGTGTTCCCCCTGGTATCCTGACTGTGTTATATGTGTTTAACCTGGTATCCCGACTGTGTTATACGTGTTTAACCTGGTATCTTGACTGTGTTATATGTGTTTAACCTGGTATCCTGACTGTGTTATATGTGTTTAACCTGGTATCCTGACTGTTATATGTATTTAACCTGGTATCCCTACTGTGTTATATGTGTTTAACCTGGTTTCTTGACTGTGTTATATGTGTTTAACCTGGTATCTTGACTGTGTTATATGTGTTTAACCTGGTTTCCTGACTGTGTTATAAGTATTTAACCTGGTATCCCTACTGTGTTATATGTGTAACCTGGTATCTTGACTGTGTTATATGTGTTTAACCTGGTATCCTGACTGTGTTATATGTATTTAACCTTGTATCCCTACTGTGTTATATGTGTTTAACCTGGTATCTTGACTGTGTAATATATGTGTTTAACCTGGTATCTTGACTGTGTTATATGTGTTTAACCTGGTACCCTGACTGTGTTATATGTATTTAACCTGGTATCCCTACTGTGTTATATGTGTAACCTGGTATCTTGACTGTGTTATATGTGTTTAACATGGTATCCTGACTGTGTTATATGTATTTAACCTGGTATCCCTACTGTGTTATATGTGTAACCTGGTATCTTGACTGTGTTATATATGTTTAACCTGGTATCTTGACTGTGTTATATGTGTTTAACCTGGTATCCTGACTGTGTTATATGTGTTTAACCTGGTATCCTGACTGTGTTATATGTGTTCCCCCTGGTATCCTGACTGTGTTATATGTGTTTAACCTGGTATCCTGACTGTTATATGTGTTTAACCTGGTATCCTGACTGTTATATGTGTTTAACCTGGTATCCTGACTGTGTTATATGTGTTTAACCTGGTATCCTGACTGTGTTATACGTGTTTAACCTGGTATCCTGACTGTGTTATATGTGTTTAACCTGGTATCCTGACTGTGTTATATGTGTTTATCCTGGTATCCTGACTGTGTTATATGTGTTTAACCTGGTATCCTGACTGTGTTATATGTGTTTAAACTGGTATCCTGACTGTGTTATATGTGTTTAACCTGGTGTCCTGACTGTGTTATATGTGTTTTACCTGGTATCTTGACTGTGTTATGTGTGTTTAACCTGGTATCTTAACTGTGTTATATGTGTTTAACCTGGTGCTGTGTTATGTGTTTAACCTGGTATCCTGACTGTGTTATATGTGTTTAACCTGGTATCATGACTGTGTTATGTGTGTTTAACCTGGTATCTTGACTGTGTTATGTGTGTTTAACCTGGTATCTTGACTGTGTTATATGTGTTTAACCTGGTATCCTGACTGTTATATGTGTTCCCCCTGGTATCCTGACTGTGTTATATGTGTTTAACCTGGTGCTGTGTTTTCTACCTGTGCTGCCAGGTAAACTGGACATCGGCCCTGACGACCCCAGGTGGATTGGTGCGTGGTGGGGTGGCTTCTTGCTCTGCGGTGCCTTACTCTTCATCCCCCCCCTCTTCATGTTCGGCTTCCCCCAGTCCCTGAATGAGCAGGATGTGGACATTGGGGGGGAGAGTGAACAGGCCATGTTACCCCCCTCCCTGTCCAGGGACTACGAGGGGAACAAGCCCACTAACGGGGTGATCCATGGCTTCCAGGCCAATAGTGGACTCACTTGTTGTGAGCACATGAGAGGTGAGATCTACTGTCATAGAATAATATGATAATGGCAGCGATGTTGGTCAGGGGAGAGGTCTGCTTGTCTGTTCTTAATAAAAAAACTGGTGTTAATGTATACATACAAGATATTATGTTGTGATGGACACCGTTTCATTACAGTCATCCCCAAGGTGACCAAGCACCTCCTCTCCAACCCTGTGTTTACCTGCATCTCGCTGGCTGCCTGTATGGAGATCGCTGTGGTTGCAGGCTTCGCTACCTTCCTAGGGAAGTACATGGAACAACAGTTCAACCTCACCACTTCCTCAGCCAATCAGCTGCTAGGTGATCATGCTAATCACTACATCCAAACCAGAGCATAATAATCCATGGGACTTCTATAGTGGTTTTACATGACCCTGTGGCCTTTCCTTTCTTCATTCACAGTGTTTGCTATTGGCCCCTTCTCACATACAATCCTCTCTGTCCTCTGTCTCTCCCTAATCCTAGTCCTAACACTATCCTCTATCCTTCCAACCATAACCCCTGTCCTCTGTCTCTCCCTAACCCTAGTCCTAACACTATCCTTCCAACCATAACCCCTGTCCTCTGTCTCTCCCTAACCCTAGTCCTAACACTATCCTCTATCCTTCCAACCATACCCCTGTCCTCTGTCTCTCCCTAACCCTAGTCCTAACACTATCCTTCCAACCGTAACCCCTGTCCTCTGTCTCTCCCTAACCCTAGTCCTAACACTATCCTTCCAAACATAACCCCTGTCCTCTGTCTCTCCCTAACCCTAGTCCTAACACTATCCTCTATCCTTCCAAAGATAACCCCTGTCCTCTGTCTCTCCCTAACCCTAGTCCTAACACTATCCTTCCAACCATAACCCCTGTCCTCTGTCTCTCCCTAACCCTAGTCCTAACACTATCCTTCCAACCATAACCCCTGTCCTCTGTCTCTCCCTAACCCTAGTCCTAACACTATCCTTCCAACCATAACCCCTGCCCTCTGTCTCTCCCTAACACTAGTCCTAACACTATCCTTCCAACCATAACCCCTGTCCTCTGTCTCTCCCTAACCCTAGTCCTAACACTATCCTTCCAACCATAACCCCTGTCTTCTATCTCTCCCTAACCCTAGTCCTAACACTATCCTTCCAACCATAACCCCTGTCCTCTGTCTCTCCCTAACCCTAGTCCTAACACTATCCTTCCAACCATAACCCCTGTCCTCTGTCTCTCCCTAACCCTAGTCCTAACACTATCCTTCCAACCATAACCCCTGTCCTCTGTCTCTCCCTAACCCTAGTCCTAACACTATCCTTCCAACCATAACCCATGTCCTCTGTCTCTCCCTAACCCTAGTCCTAACACTATCCTCTATCCTTCCAACCATAACCCCGTCCTCTGTCTCTGCCTAACCCTAGTCCTAACACTATCCTTCCAACCATAACCCCTGTCCTCTGTCTCTCCCTAACCCTAGTCCTAACACTATCCTTCTAACCATAACCCCTGTCCTCTGTCTCTCCCTAACCCTAGTCCTAACACTATCCTTCCAACCATAACCCCTGTCCTCTGTCTCTCCCTACCCCTAGTCCTAACACTATCCTCTATCCTTCCAACCATAACCCCTGTCCTCTGTCTCTCCCTAACCCTAGTCCTAACACTATCCTCTATACTTCCAACCATAACCCCTGTCCTCTGTCTCTCCCTAACCCTAGTCCTAACACTATCCTTCCAACCATAACCCCTGTCCTCTGTCTCTCCCTAACCCTAGTCCTAACACTATCCTCTATCCTTCCAACCATAACCCCTGTCCTCTGTCTCTCCCTATCCCTAGTCCTAACACTATCCTTCCAACCATAACCCCTGTCCTCTGTCTCTCCCTAACCCTAGTCCTAACACTATCCTTCCAACCATAACCCCTGTCCTCTGTCTCTCCCTAACCCTAGTCCTAACACTATCCTTCCAACCATAACCCCTGTCCTCTGTCTCTCCCTAACACTAGTCCTAACACTATCCTTCCAACCATAACCCCTGTCCTCTGTCTCTCCCTAACCCTAGTCCTAACACTATCCTTCCAACCATAACCCCTGTCTTCTATCTCTCCCTAACCCTAGTCCTAACACTATCCTTCCAACCATAACCCCTGTCCTCTGTCTCTCCCTAACCCTAGTCCTAACACTATCCTTCCAACCATAACCCCTGTCCTCTGTCTCTCCCTAACCCTAGTCCTAACACTATCCTTCCAACCATAACCCCTGTCCTCTGTCTCTCCCTAACCCTAGTCCTAACACTATCCTTCCAACCATAAACCATGTCCTCTGTCTCTCCCTAACCCTAGTCCTAACACTATCCTCTATCCTTCCAACCATAACCCCGTCCTCTGTCTCTGCCTAACCCTAGTCCTAACACTATCCTTCCAACCATAACCCCTGTCCTCTGTCTCTCCCTAACCCTAGTCCTAACACTATCCTTCTAACCATAACCCCTGTCCTCTGTCTCTCCCTAACCCTAGTCCTAACACTATCCTTCCAACCATAACCCCTGTCCTCTGTCTCTCCCTACCCCTAGTCCTAACACTATCCTCTATCCTTCCAACCATAACCCCTGTCCTCTGTCTCTCCCTAACCCTAGTCCTAACACTATCCTCTATCCTTCCAACCATAACCCCTGTCCTCTGTCTCTCCCTAACCCTAGTCCTAACACTATCCTTCCAACCATAACCCCTTTCCTCTGTCTCTCCCTAACCCTAGTCCTAACACTATCCTCTATCCTTCCAACCATAACCCCTGTCCTCTGTCTCTCCCTAACCCTAGTCCTAACACTATCCTTCCAACCATAACCCCTGTCCTCTGTCTCTCCCTAACCCTAGTCCTAACACTATCCTTCCAACCATAACCCCTGTCTTCTATCTCTCCCTAACCCTAGTCCTAACAATATCCTTCCAACCATAACCCCTGTCCTCTGTCTCTCCCTAACCCTAGTCCTAACACTATCCTTCCAACCATAACCCCTGTCCTCTGTCTCTCCCTAACCCTAGTCCTAACATTATCCTTCCAACCATAACCCCTGTCCTCTGTCTCTCCCTAACCCTAGTCCTAACACTATCCTTCCAACCATAACCCATGTCCTCTGTCTCTCCCTAACCCTAGTCCTAACACTATCCTCTATCCTTCCAAACATAACCCCGTCCTCTGTCTCTGCCTAACCCTAGTCCTAACACTATCCTTCCAACCATAACCCCTGTCCTCTGTCTCTCCCTAACCCTAGTCCTAACACTATCCTTCTAACCATAACCCCTGTCCTCTGTCTTTCCCTACCCCTAGTCCTAACACTATCCTCTATCCTTCCAACCATAACCCCTGTCCTCTGTCTCTCCCTAACCCTAGTCCTAACACTATCCTCTATCCTTGCAACCATAACCCCTGTCCTCTGTCTCTCCCTAACCCTAGTCCTAACACTATCCTTCCAACCATAACCCCTGTCCTCTGTCTCTCCCTAACCCTAGTCCTAACACTATCCTCTATCCTTCCAACCATAACCCCTGTCCTCTGTCTCTCCCTAACCCTAGTCCTAACACTATCCTTCTAACCATAACCCCTGTCCTCTGTCTCTCCCTAAGCCTAGTCCTAACACTATCCTTCCAACCATAACCCCTGTCCTCTGTCTCTCCCTACCCCTAGTCCTAACACTATCCTCTATCCTTCCAACCATAACCCCTGTCCTCTGTCTCTCCATAACCCTAGTCCTAACACTATCCTCTATCCTTCCAACCGTAACCCCTGTCCTCTGTCTCTCCCTAACCCTAGTCCTGACACTATCCTTCCAACCACACCCCTGTCCTCTGTCTCTCCCTAACCCTAGTCCTAACACTATCCTCTATCCTTCCAACCATAACCCCTGTCCTTTGTCTCTCCCTAACCCTAGTCCTAACACTATCCTCTATCCTTCCAACCATAACCCCTGTCCTCTGTCTCTCCCTAACCCTAGTCCTAACACTATCCTTCCAACCATAACCCCTGTTCTCTGTCTCTGCCTAACCCTAGTCCTAACACTATCCTTCCAACCATAACCCCTGTCCTCTGTCTCTCCCTAACCCTAGTCCTAACACTATCCTTCCAACCATAAACCCTGTTCTCTGTCTCTGCCTAACCCTAGTCCTAACACTATCCTCTATCCCTCCAACCATAACCCCTGTCCTCTGTCTCCCTCCCTCCCTTCCTCCATTGGTATGACAGCCATTCCGTGTGCGTGTCTGGGTATCTTCCTGGGTGGTCTCTTGGTGAAGAAGTTAGACCTGTCAGCGTTAAGGGCCATCCGTATGGCCATGGGGGTCAACCTCGTCTCCACCGCCTGTTACGTCTCCTTCCTCTTCCTAGGCTGTGACACCAGCCCTGTCGCCGGGGTGACTGTCGCCTACGCTAATGCGTGAGTAGCCCACCGTATCATTGTTAGCGTGTTCAACAATGTTACCTAGTTGTCCCACACCGTCACCTACAGGACATCTAATAACATTTTATTGGCCACACATGCTGAATACAACAGGTGTAGAATTTACAGTGAAATGCTTACTTACGAGCCCATTCCCAACAGTGCAGTTTAAAATGAAGACAAATATTTGCTAAAGGAAATAGTAAAATAATAAAAACAATAACGAGGCTATATACAGGAAGTACCAGTTAATAACATGGCTATATACAGGAAGTACCAGGTAATAACATGGCTATATACAGGGAGTACCAGGTAATAACATGGCTCAATACAGGGAGTACCAGGTAATAACATGACTATATACAGGAAGTACCAGGTAATAAGATGGCTATATACAGGGAGTACCAGGTAATAACATGGCTATATACAGGGAGTACCAGGAAATAACATGGCTATATACAGGGAGTACCAGGTAATAACATGGCTCTATACAGGGAGTACCAGGTAATAACATGACTATATACAGGGAGTACCAGGTAATAACATGGCTATATACAGGGAGTACCAGGTAATAACATGGCTCTATACAGGAAGTACCAGGTAATAACATGGCTCTATACAGGAAGTACCAGGTAATAACATGGCTATATACAGGGAGTACCAGGTAATAACATGGCTATATACAGGGAGTACCAGGTAATAACATGGCTATATATAGAGGGAGTACCAGGTAATAACATGGCTACATACAGGGAGTACCAGGTAATAACATGGTTATATACAGGGAGTACCAGGTAATAACATGGCTATATACAGGGAGTACCAGGTAATAGCATGGCTATATACAGGGAGTACCAGGTAATAACATGGCTATATACAGGGAGTACCAGGTAATAACATGGCTATATACACAGAGTACCAGGTAATAACATGGTTATATACAGGGAGTACCAGGTAATAACATGGCTATATACAGGGAGTACCAGGTAATAACATGGCTATATACAGGGAGTACCAGGTAATAGCATGTCTATATACAGGGAGTACCAGGTAATAACATGGCTATATACAGGGAGTACCAGGTAATAACATGGCTATATACACAGAGTACCAGGTAATAACATGGCTATATACAGGGAGTACCAGGTAATAACATGGCTATATACAGGGAGTACCAGGTAATAACATGGCTAAATACAGGGAGTACCAGGTAATAACATGGCTATATACAGGAAGTACCAGGTAATAACATGGTTATATACAGGGAGTACCAGGTAATAACATGGCTATATACAGGGAGTACCAGGTAATAACATGGCTATATACAGGGAGTACCAGGTAATAACATGGCTATATACAGGACGTACCAGGTAATAACATGGCTATATACAGGAAGTACCAGGTAATAACATGGCTATATACAGGAAGTACCAGGTAATAACATGGCTATATACAGGGAGTACCAGGTATTAACATGGCTATATACAGGAAGTACCAGGTAGCAACATGGCTATATACAGGGAGTACCAGGTAATAACATGGCTATATACAGTGAGTACCAGGTAATAACATGGCTATATACAGGAAGTACCAGGTAATAACATGGCTATATACAGGGAGTACCAGTACTGAGTCAATGTGCAGGGGTACCAGGTAATAACATGGCTATATACAGGGAGTACCGCTACTGAGTGCAGGGGTACCAGGTAATAACATGGCTATATACAGGAAGTACCAGGTAATAACATGGTTATATACAGGGAGTACCAGGTAATAACATGATTATATACAGGGAGTACCAGGTAATAATATGGTTATATACAGGGAAACCAGGTAATAACATGGCTATATACAGGGAGTACCAGGTAATAACATGGCTATATACAGGGAGTACCAGGTAATAACATGGCTATATACAGTGAGTACCAGGTAATAACATGGCTATATACAGGAAGTACCAGGTAATAACATGGCTATATACAGGGAGTACCGCTACTGAGTGCAGGGGTACCAGGTAATAACATGGCTATATACAGGAAGTACCAGGTAATAACATGGTTATATACAGGGAGTACCAGGTAATAACATGATTATATACAGGGAGTACCAGGTAATAATATGGTTATATACAGGGAAACCAGGTAATAACATGGCTATATACAGGGAGTACCAGGTAATAACATGGCTATATACAGGGAGTACCAGGTAATAACATGGCTATATACAGGGAGTACCAGGTAATAACATGGCTATATACAGGACGTACCACTACTGAGTCCATGTGCAGGGGTCCGAAGTAATAACGTGGCTATATACAGGAAGTACCACTACTGAGTGCAGGGGTACCTGGTAATAACATGGCTGTATACAGGAAGTACCACTACTGAGTGCAGGGTACGAGGTAATAACATGGCTATATACAGGAAGTACCACTACTGAGTGCAGGGTACGAGGTAGTTGAGGTAATTGAGGTAATACAGTATGCATATTTGTGTGTGTGTGTGTGTGTGTGTGTGTGTGTGTGTGTGTGTGTGTGTGTGTGTGTGTGTGTGTGTGTGTGTGTGTGTGTGTGTGTGTGTGTGTGTGTGTGTGTGTGTGTGTGTGTGTGTGTGTGTGTGTGTGTGTGTGAAATAAATAATCAATGGTGTCAATGTAAATAATCTGGGTAGACATTTGATCAACTGTTCAGGAGTTTTATGGCTTGGGGGTAGAAGCTGTTCAGGAGTCTTATGGCTTGGGGGTAGAAGCTGTTCAGGAGTATTATGGCTTGGGGGTAGAAGCTGTTCAGGAGCCTTATGGCTTGGGGGTAGAAGCTGTTCAGTAGTCTTATGGCTTGGGGGTAGAAGCTGTTCAGGAGTCTTATGGCTTGGGGGTAGAAGCTGTTCAGCAGTCTGATGGCTTGGGGGTAGAAGCTGTTCAGGAGTCTTATGGCTTGGGGGTAGAAACTGTTCAGGAGTCTTATGGCTTGGGGGTAGAAGCTGTTCAGGAGTCTTATGGCTTGGGGGTAGAAACTGTTCAGGAGTCTTATGGCTTGGGGGGGGTAGAAGTTGTTCAGGTGCCTTTTGGTCCCAGACTTGGCGCTCCGGTACCGCTTGCCGTGCGGTAGCAGAGAGAACAGTCTATATGGCTTGGGTGGCTGGAGTCCTTGACCATTTTTAGAGCCTTTCTCTGACACCGTCTGGTATAGAGGTCCTGAATGGCAAGGAGTTCGGCACCAGTGATGTAATGGGCCATACACGCTCCCCTCAGTTGCGCCTTGTGGTCAGATGCCGAGCAGTTGCTATACCAGGCGGTAATGCAGCCAGTCAAAATGCTCTCAATGGCGCAGCTGTATAACTTTTTGAGGATCTAAGGGCCCATGCCAAATCTTTTCAGCCTCCTGAGGGGGAAGAGGCGTTGACGTGCCCTCTTCACGACTGTGTTAGTGTGTTTGGACATTGATAGGTCCTTCGTGATGTGGAACCCGAGGAACTGGAAGCTCTAGGCCCGCTCCACTACAGCCCCGTCGATGTGAATGGGGGCGTGTTCGGCCCGCCGTTTCCTGTAGTCCACAATAAGCATCTCTGTCTTGCCCGCGTTGAGTGAGAGGTTGTCCTGGCACCATACTGCCAGGTCTCTGACCACCTCCTTACAGGTTGTCTCATCATCGTCGATGATCAGGCCTACCACCGTTGTGTCGTCGGCAAACTTAATGATGGTGTTGGAGTCATGCACGGCCACAGAGTCATGGGTGAACATGGAGGGGACTAAGCATGCAGCCCTGAGGGTGGTGGATATGTTGTTGCCTACACCACCCCTGGGGGCGGCCCGTCAGGAAGTCCAGGATCCATTTGCAGAGGGAGGTGTTCAGTCCCAGGGTCCTTAGCTTATTGATGAGCATGGAGGGCACTATGGTGTTGAACGCTGAGCTGTATTCAGTGAACAGCATTCTCACATAGGTGTTCCTTTTGTCCAGGTGGGAAAGGGCAGTGTTGAGTGCAATAGAGATTGAGCCATCTGTGGATTTGTTTGGGCAGTATGCGAATTGGAGTGGGTCCAGAGTGTCTGGGATGATGGTGTTGGTGTGAACCATGACCAGCCTTTCAAAGCATTTCATGGCTACAGATGTGAGTGCTACGGTTCATTAGTAATTTAGACATCTTGCCTTGGCACTCATAGGCACAGGGACTATGGTGATCTGCTTGAAACATGAAGATATTACAGACAGAGATGGCCGCCTCGCTTCGCGTTCCTAGCAATCTATGCAGTATTTCGTTTTTTTATGTGTTATTTATTACATACAGTTGGGAGGAACTATTGCATATAAGAGCAACGTCAACTCACCAACATTACGACCAGGAATACAACTTTCCCGAAGCGGATCCCCTGTTTCGTCCACCACCCAGGACAATGGATCGGAACCCAGCCCGCGACTCAAAACAACGGCGCTGCAGAAGGGGCAGACGGAGCGGTCTTCTGGTCAGGCTCCGTAGACGGGCACATCGCGCACCGCTCCCGAGCACATTACTCACCAATGTCCAGTCTCTTGACAACAAGGTAAACGAAATCCGAGCAAGGGTTGCCTTCCAGAGAGACATCAGAGATTGTAACGTTCTTTGTTTCAACGAAACATGACTCACTCGGGATACATCATCAGAGTCGGTACAGCCACCTGGTTTCTCCACGCATCGCGCCGACAGAAACAAATATCTCTCTGGTAAGATGAAGGGCAGGGGTTGTATGCCTTATGATTAATGAGACGTGGTGTGATCATAACAATATTCAGGAACTCAAGTCCTTTTGTTCACCTGACCTAGAATTCCTTACAATCAAATGCCGACCACATTATCTACCAAGAGAATTATTTTCGATCATAATCACAGTCGTGTATATCCCCCCCAAGCAGACACCTCGACGGCCCTGAAAGAACTTCATTGGACTCTATGTAAACTGGAAACCACATATCCTGATGCTGCATTTATTGTAGCTGGGGATTTTAACAAGGCTAATCTGAAAACAAGGCTCCCCAAATTTTATCAGCATATCGAATGCGCGACCCGGGCTGGCAAAACCCTGGATCATTGTTATTCTAACTTCCACGACGCATATAAAGCCCTCCCCCGCCCTTCTTTCGGAAAATCTGACCACTACTCCATTTTGTTGCTCCCAGCCTATAGACAGAAACTAAAACAGGAAGCACCCGTGCTCAGGTCTGCTCAACGCTGATTCCACGCTTCAAGATCGCTTCGATCACATGGACTGGGATATGTTCCGCATAGAGTCGGACAATAACATTGATGAATACGCTGATTCGGTGAGTGAGTTGATTAGCAAGTGCATCGGTGATGTACCCACAGTGTCTATTAAAACATTCCCCAACCAGAAACCGTGGATTGAAGGCAACATTCGCAAAAACTGAAAGCACGAACCAATGCTTTAAATCAGGGCAAGGTGACCGGAAACATGACCGAATACAAACAGTGTAGCTATTCCCTCCGCAAGGCAATCAAACAAGCTAAGCGTCAGTACAGAGACAAAGTGGAGTCGCAATTCAACGGCTCAGACACGAGAGGTATGTGGCGGGGTCTACAGTCAATCACGGACTACAAAAGAAAAACCAGCCCCGCCGCGGACCACGATGCCTTGCTCCCAGACAAACTAAGCAACTTCTTTGCTCGCTTTGAGGACAATACAGTGCCACTGACACGGCCCGCTACCAAAACCTGCAGGCTCTCCTTCACTGCAGCCAACGTGAGTAAAACATTTAAACGTGTTAACCCTCGCAAGGCTGCTGTCCCAGACGGCATCCCCAGGCGAGTCCTCAGAGCATGCGCAGACCAGCTAGCTGGTGTGTTTACGGACATATTCAATCAATCCTTATCCCAGTCTGCTGTTCCCACATGCTTCAAGAGGGACACCATTGTTTCTGTTCCCAAGAAAGCTGATCCTCAACACTGGGGCCCCACAAGGGTGCGTTCTCAGCCCTCTCCTGTACTCCCTGTTCACCCATGACTGCGTGGCCATGCACTCCTCCAACTCAATCATCAAGTTTGCAGACGACACTACAGTGGTAGGCTTGATTACCAACAACGACGAGATGGCTTACAGGGAGGACGTGAGGGCCCTCAAAGCGTGGTGTCAGGAAAATAACCTCACACTCAATGTCAACAAAACATTGGAGATGATCGTGGACTTCAGGAAACACCAGAGGGAGCAGCCCCCTATCCACATCGACGGGACAGTAGTGGAGAAGGTGGAAAGTTTTAAGTTCCTCGGCGTACCAAAAACACTCACAAACTTTTACAGATGCACAATCGAGAGCATCCTGTCGGGCTGTATCACCACCTGGTACGGCAACTGCTCCGCCCACAACTGTAAGGCTCTCCAGAGGGTAGTGAGGTCTGCACAACGCATCACCGGGTCGCAAACTACCTGCCCTCCAGGACACCTACACCACTCGATGTCACAGGAAGGCCAAAAAGATCATCAAGGACAACAACCACCCGAGCCACTGCCTGTTCACCCCATTATCATCCAGAAGGCGAGGTCAGTACAGGTGCATCAAAGCGGGGACCGAGAGACTGAAAAACAGCTTCTATCTCAAGGCCATCAGACTGTTAACCTGTTGATGACAGACGTTCCGCCTGCGGAACCCCTAGCCAACAGCCAATGGCATCGCATGGCGCGAAATACAAAACCAACTAAAATACCACAATAAAATTTTCTCAAACAATCAACTATTTTACACCATTTTAATGATAAGACTCTCGTTAATCTAACCACATTGTCCGATTTCAAAAAGGCTTTACAGCGAAAGCAAAACATTAGATTATGTTAGGAGAGTACATAGACACAAATAATCACACAGCCATTTTCCAAGCAAGCATATATGTCACATAAACCCAAACCACAGCTAAATGCAGCACTAACCTTTGATGATCTTCATCAGATGACACTCCTAGGACATTATGTTATACAATACATGCATGTTTTGTTCAATCAAGTTCATATTTATATCAAAAACCAGCTTTTTACATTAGCATGTGATGTTCAGAACTAGCATGTTCAAAGGCTGAAAGAAAAAAAATGAGTAGTCTCGTGACCGCGTATCTCAGTCTCACTGTCCCCAGGCTGACCACTTACAAATTCTGCTGCAGACACCCCATTCCACTTTCTGGCGGCTTTAGAGAGCCAATGGAAGCCTTAGAAAATGTCACGTTACAGCACAGATGCTGTATTTTCGATAGAGTTACAACAGAAGGACAACAAATTGTCAGACAGGGCACTTCCTGTATGGAATCTTCTCAGGTTTTGGCCTGCCATATGAGTTCTGTTATACTCACAGACACCATTCAAATAGTTTTAGAAACTTTAGAAACTTTAGAGTGTTTTCTATATCTACTAATTAGAAACTTTAGAGTGTTTTCTAAATCTACTAATTATATGCATATTCTAGTTTCTGGGCAGGAGTAGTAACCAGATTAAATCGGGTATGTTTTTTATCCGGCCGTGAAAATACTGCCCCCTATCCCAAAGAAGTTAAACAGCCATCACTAACATTGAGTGGCTGCTGCCAACATACTGTCACGTCCTGACCAGCAGAGGGCGTATTGCTTAGTCTAGGTCAGGATGTGGCAGGGGGTTTGTGTTTGTTAATGTTGGGTTGATGATTGGGACTTCCAATTGAAGGCAGGTGTGTATAGTTGCCTTTGATTGGAAGTCCTATAGAGGTGTGTGTGTTTGTCTTTGGGGTTGTGGGGAATTGTTCTGTGTTGAGCCTATGCTTTGCCAGACTGTTGGTTGTTCGTTCATTCTCGTGAGTTCTTTGTTATTTTGGGTGTTCATTTTTGATAGTTAATAAAAGTCAAGATGAGCCTGCACATACCTGCTGCGTTTTGGTCCTCTTCTCTCCAGTACGACATTTTTAAGGATGAGTACGACTTATTTTATGACAGAATTCCCCACCCTCAAAGGACCAAGCAGCGGAAGAAGGCTGGCGAGGTAAGGGAGACCGAGAGGCACCCCCAATCATTTTTTAGGGGGGGGCACAAGGGCTGTTTGACGGGGCAAGAGCTGCCCGCCAGTCAACAGTCGCCAGAGATACCCACCAGTCAACAGTCGTCATCAGAGCTGCCCTCCAGTCAACAGTCGTCATCAGAGCTGCCCGCCAGTCAACAGTCGTCATCAGAGCTGCCCGCCAGTCAACAGTCGTCGTCAGAGCTGCCCGCCAGTCAACAGTCGTCGTCAGAGCTGCCCGCCAATCAACAGTCGTCGTCAGAGCTGCCCGCCAGTCAACAGTCGTCGTCAGAGCTGCCCGCCAGTCAACAGTCGTCAGAGCTGCCCGCCAGTCAACAGTCGTCAGAGCTGCCCGCCAGTCAACAGTCGTCAGAGCTGCCCGCCAGTCAACAGTCGTCAGAGCTGCCCGCCAGTCAACAGTCGCCAGAGAGGTCAGACTGCGCTGAACTGCCGGAGTGGCCAGACTGCGCTGAACTGCCGGAGTGGCCAGACTGTGCTGAACTGCCGGAGTGGCCAGACTGTGCTGAACTGCCGGAGTGGCCAGACTGCCCTGAACTGCCGGAGTGGCCAGACTGCCCTGACCTGCCGGAGTGGCCAGACTGCCCTGACCTGCCGGAGTGGCCAGACTGCCCTGACCTGCCGGAGTGGCCAGACTTCCCTGACCTGCCGGCGTGGCCAGACTGCCCTGAACTGCCGGCGTGGCCAGACTGCCCTGAACTGCCGGCGTGGCCAGACTGCCCTGAACTGCCGGCGTGGCCAGACTGCCCTGAACTGCCGGAGTGGCCAGACTGCCCTGAACTGCCGGAGTGGCCAGACTGCCCTGAACTGCCGGAGTGGCCAGACTGCCCTGACCTGCCGGAGTGGCCAGACTGCGCTGAACTGCCGGAGTGGCCAGACTGCGCTGAACTGCCGGAGTGGCCAGACTGCGCTGAACTGCCGGAGTGGCCAGACTGCCCAGACTGTCCCCAGTTGCCAGACTGCCCAGACTGTCCCCAGCTGCCAGACTGCCCAGACTGTCCCCAGCTGCCAGACTGCCCAGACTGTCCCGAGCTGCCAGAATGGCCCGACTGCCTGGAACGGCCTGCACCTGAGCCACCTCCAGGATAGGTGGGTTGGGGAGGGAGGGTGTAGCACAGTGCCGTCGTTGACGGCAGCCACCCTCCCTTCCCTCCCTTATGGTTTAGGGGTTATTGTTTGTTGGGTTTTTGTTGGGGTATTGGGGATTTTCTTGTTTTTCTTTTTTAGGTGCATCCTGGAGTCTGCACCTTGAGGGGGGGGGTACTGTCACGTCCTGACCAGCAGAGGGCGTATTGCTTAGTCTAGATCAGGATGTGGCAGGGGGTTTGTGTTTGTTAAATGTTGGGTTGATGATTGGGACTTCCAATTGAAGGCAGGTGTGTATAGTTGCCTTTGATTGGAAGTCCTATAGAGGTGTGTGTGTTTGTCTTTGGGGTTGTGGGGAATTGTTCTGTGTTGAGCCTATGCTTTGCCAGACTGTTGGTTGTTCGTTCATTCTCGTGAGTTCTTTGTTATTTTGGGTGTTCATTTTTGATAGTTAATAAAAGTCAAGATGAGCCTGCACATACCTGCTGCGTTTTGGTCCTCTTCTCTCCAGTACGACATTTTTAAGGATGAGTACGACTTATTTTATGACACATACTGACTCATCTCTAGCCACTTCAATAATGAAAAAATTGATGTAATAAATGTATCACTAGCCACTTTAAACAATGCCACTTTATATAATGTTTACATACCCTACATTACTCATCTCATATGTATATACTGTACTCTATACCATCTACTGCATCTTGCCATCTTGATGTAATGTATCACTAGCCACCTTAAACAATGCCACTATATATAATGTTTACATACCCTACATTACTCATCTCATATGTATATACTGTACTCTATACCATCTACTGCATCTTGCCTATGCCGTTCTGCCATCACTCATTCATATATTTGTATGTACATATTCTTATTTATTCCTTTACACTTGTGTGTATAAGGTAGTTGTGAAATTGTTAGGTTAGATTACTTGTTAGATATTACTGCATGGTCGGAACTAGAAGCACAAGCATTTCGCTACACTCGCATTAACATCTGCTAACCATGTGTATGTGACAAATAACATTTGATTTGATTTGACAGGGTCAGGGTCAGGGAGAGGTTGAAAATGTCAATGAAGAAACATGCCAGCTGGTCAGCTCATGCTCTGAGTACACGTCTTGGTAATCCATCTGGTCCCGCAGCCTTGTGAATGTTGACCTGTTTAAATGTCTTACTCACATCGACTACGGAGAGAGTGATAATACAGTCGTCCGAAACAGCTGGTGCTCTCGTGCATGCTTCAGTGTTGCTTGCTTCGAATCGAGCATAGAAGGCATTTAGCATCAGGTAGGCTCGCATCACAGGCAAGCTCTCGGCTGACAGTAGTTGTTGAGTTGTAGCCTCGGTAGGTGCATCTCTCTGACTGTTTCTGCGTTCAACAATGTTCACTAGGCCTAGATTCAATAAGATCAAGCGTTAACCAGCGTTGGCCGACATCCGCATAGCTGATGTTTTGGCGGCGTTGGAGGTGGAACTGTGGTTAGAGCTGACAAATAGGTTAGCGGCTGCTCCGTCATAAAACCACTCCCTTATTATCTCTACCGTAGTTAGAAGTTCAAAATGGTGATAGAATGTGTAGCCTCTATAGGTGATAGAAAGTGTAGCCTCTATAGGTGATATAAAGTGTAGGCTCTATAGATGAAAGTGTAGCCTCCATAGATGAAAGTGTAGCCTCTATAGATGATATAAAGTGTAGCCTCTATAGGTGATAGAAAGTGTAGCCTCTATAGATGATAGAAAGTGTAGCCTCTATAGATGATATAAAGTGTAGGCTCTATAGATGAAAGTGTAGCCTCTATAGATGATATAAAGTGTAGCCTCTATAGATGATATAAAGTGTAGCCTCTATAGATGATAGAAAGTGTAGGCTCTATAGATGATAGTGTAGGCTCTATAGATGATAGTGTAGCCTCTATAGATGATAGAAAGTGTGGCCTCTATAAATGATATAAAGTGTAGCCTCTATAGGTGATAGAATGTGTACCCTCTATAGAAGAAAGTGTAGCCTCTATAGATGATAGAAAGTGTAGCATCTATAGATGATAGAAAGTGTAGCATCTATAGATGATAGAAAGTGTAGGCTCTATAGATGATAGTGTAGCCTCTATAGATACATGTTCAATTTGGTTTAAATAATGCAAAAACAAAGTGTTGGAGAAGAAAGTAAAAGTGCAATATGTGCCATGTAAGAAAGATAACGTTTAAGTTCCTTGCTCAGAACATGAGAACATATGAAAGCTGGTGGTTCCTTTTAACATGAGTCTTCAATATTCCCAGGTAAGAAGTTTTAGGTTGAGATTATTACAGGAATTATAGGACTATTTCTCTCTATACCATTTGTATTTCATATACCTTTGACTATTGGATGTTAGTATTGCCAGTGTAACAGTATAGCTTCCGTCCCTCTCCTCGCTCCTACCTGGGCTTGAACCAGGAACACATCGACAACAGCCACACTCAAAGCATCATTACCCATCATTACCCTGTCCCAGACCTGCTGTTTTCAACTCTCTAGAGACAGCAGGAGCGGTAGAGATACTCTCAATGATCGGCTATGAAAAGCCAACTGACATTTACTCCTGAGGTGCTGACCTGTTGAACCCTCGACAACCACTGGGATTATTATCATTTACTCCTGAGGTGCTGACCTGTTGCTTCCTCGACAACTACTATGATTATTATTATTTGACCCTGCTGGTCATTTATGAACATTTGAACATCTTGGCCATGTGCTGTTATAATCTCCACCTGGCACAGCCAGAAGAGGACTGGCCACCCCTCATAGCCTGGTTCCTCTCTAGGTTTCTTCCTAGGTGTTGACCTTTCTAGGGAGTTTTTCCTAGCCACCGTGCTTCCACACCTGCATTGCTTGCTGTTTGGGGTTTTAGGCTGGGTTTCTGCACAGCACTTTGAGATATCAGCTGATGTAAGAAGGGCTATATAAATAGATTTTATTTGATGCAGAAACAGACTGGCACCCTGTTTGGATAGTAGTTGTAGTGGTAATGTTGTCTTGTCCTGCTTGGTGTTGTTGAGACAAGACAACCATACATTGTCTGAAACAGAAACAGAATAGACTGTCTGGTATTGTTGGGTCACGACAACCATACATTGTCTGAAACAGAAATAGACTGGCACTCTGTCTGGCTAGTAGTTGTAATCTGTCCTAATTGTGTAATGGATTGCATTTACTGTATATAGCTATGAATGTACAGAGTATGTTTCCAGTGTTTTTGATAATGCCATGGTTTTCTATGTAACAGTTTGTGACCTGTTTTAATGTTCCCAGGACCCTGCGGTCGCGGCAGAGACCAGAGCATGTGTGCATCAACGACTGTAACTGCTACACAGCCTCAGTGAGCCCTGTGTGCGGCTCCAACGGAATCAACTACCTCTCTGCCTGCTTCGCTGGCTGCCTCACACCTGTAAGTCCCTGGTCTCCTGGCAGGACCTTGACAGCTAGCTGAGTTGTCATCGACATCTGTAGTAGAATAATGTTCTAAAAGTCTCTATACATTACAGAGTCCTGTACAGCTGCCTCAAGGCTGTCCCATGGATTACTGCATCACCATTCACATGATAGTAGATCACATAAACCCATAGGGTACATCATGTCAGGGTCACCAAAACTGTAGGAGCGAGCTATATTAGTCATGTAGGTGATATATAGAAGTCTGTGTTTGAGTCCCAAATGGCACCCTATTCCCTATATAGTCCACGACTTTTGACCAGGATCCAATGATTCCTATAGTTTATATATTGTATCCACTCCTCCTCCAGAACCAGCTATCTATCTATAGGTGATGTCCTCTCCTGTCCTCCAGAACCAGCTGTCTATCTATAGGTGATATCCTCTCCTGTCCCCCAGAACCAGCTGTCTATCTATAGGTGATATCCTCTCCTGTCCTCCTCCAGAACCAGCTGTCTATCTATAGGTGATATCCTCTCCTGTCCTCCTCCAGAACCAGCTGTCTATCTATAGGTGATATCCACTCCTGTCCTCCTCCAGAACCAGCTGTCTATCTATAGGTGATGTCCTCTCCTGTCCTCCATAACCAGCTGTCAATCTATAGTTGATGTCCTCTCCTGTCCTCCTCCAGAACCAGCAGTCTATCTATAGGTGATGTCCTCTCCTGTCCTCCTCCTGAACCAGCTGTCGATCTATAGGTGATGTCCTCTCCTGTGCTCCTCCAGAACCAGCTGTCTATCTATAGGTGATGTCCTCTCCTGTCCTCCAGAACTAGCTGTCTATCTATAGGTGATATTCTCTCCTGTCCTCCAGAACCAGCTGTCTATCTATAGGTGATATCCTCTCCTGTCATCCTCCAGAACCAGCTGTCTATCTATAGGTGATGTCCTCTCCTGTCCTCCTCCAGAACAAGCTGTCTATCTATAGGTGATGTCCTCTCCTGTCCTCCTCCAGAACCAGCTGTCTATCTATAGGTGATGTCCTCTCCTGTCCTCCAGAACCAGCTGTCAATCTATAGTTGATGTCCTCTCCTGTCCTCCTCCAGAACCAGCAGTCTATCTATAGGTGATGTCCTCTCCTGTCCTCCACAACCAGCTGTCTATCTATAGGTGATGTCCTCTCCTGTCCTCCTCCAGAACCAGCTGTCTATCTATAGGTGATGTCCTGTCCTGTCCTCCTCCAGAACCAGCTGTCTATCAATAGGTGATATCCTCTCCTGTCCTCCTCCAGAACCAGCTGTCTATCTATAGGTGATGTCCTCTCCTGTCCTCCAGAACCAGCTGTCTATCTATAGGTGATGTCCTCTCCTGTCCTCCTCCTGAACCAGCTGTCGATCTATAGGTGATGTCCTCTCCTGTCCTCCTCCAGAACCAGCTGTCTATCTATAGGTGATGTCCTATCCTGTCCTCCAGAACCAGCTGTCTATCTATAGTTGATGTCCTCTCCTGTCCTCCTTCCAGAACCAGCAGTCTATCTATAGGTGATGTCCTCTCCTGTCCTCCACAACCAGCTGTTTATCTATAGGTGATGTCCTCTCCTGTCCTCCAGAACCAGCTGTCTATCTATAGGTGATGTCCTCTCCTGTCCTCCTCCTGAACCAGCTGTCGATCTATAGGTGATGTCCTCTCCTGTGCTCCTCCAGAACCAGCTGTCTATCTATAGGTGATGTCCTCTCCTGTCCTCCAGAACTAGCTGTCTATCTATAGGTGATATTCTCTCCTGTCCTCCAGAACCAGCTGTCTATCTATAGGTGATATCCTCTCCTGTCATCCTCCAGAACCAGCTGTCTATCTATAGGTGATGTCCTCTCCTGTCCTCCTCCAGAACAAGCTGTCTATCTATAGGTGATGTCCTCTCCTGTCCTCCTCCAGAACCAGCTGTCTATCTATAGGTGATGTCCTCTCCTGTCCTCCAGAACCAGCTGTCAATCTATAGTTGATGTCCTCTCCTGTCCTCCTCCAGAACCAGCAGTCTATCTATAGGTGATGTCCTCTCCTGTCCTCCACAACCAGCTGTCTATCTATAGGTGATATCCTCTCCTGTCATCCTCCAGAACCAGCTGTCTATCTATAGGTGATGTCCTCTCCTGTCCTCCACAACCAGCTGTCTATCTATAGGTGATGTCCTCTCCTGTCCTCCTCCAGAACCAGCTGTCTATCTATAGGTGATGTCCTGTCCTGTCCTCCTCCAGAACCAGCTGTCTATCAATAGGTGATATCCTCTCCTGTCCTCCTCCAGAACCAGCTGTCTATCTATAGGTGATGTCCTCTCCTGTCCTCCTCCTGAACCAGCTGTCGATCTATAGGTGATGTCCTCTCCTGTGCTCCTCCAGAACCAGCTGTCTATCTATAAGTGATGTCTTCTCCTGTCCTCCAGAACTAGCTGTCTATCTATAGGTGATATTCTCTCCTGTCCTCCAGAACCAGCTGTCTATCTATAGGTGATATCCTCTCCTGTCATCCTCCAGAACCAGCTGTCTATCTATAGGCTATGTCCTCTCCTGTCCTCCTCCAGAACCAGCTCTCTATCTATAGGTGATGTCCTCTCCTGTCCTCCAGAACCAGCTGTCTATCTATAGGTGATGTCCACTCCTGTCCTCCTCCAGAACCAGCTGTCTATCTATAGGTGATGTCCTCTCCTGTCCTCCAGAACCAGCTGTCTATCTATAGGTGATATTCTCTCCTGTCCTCCAGAACCAGCTGTCTATCTATAGGTGATATCCTCTCCTGTCATCCTCCAGAAACAGCTGTCTATCTATAGGTGATGTACTCTCCTGTCCTCCTCCAGAACAAGCTGTCTATCTATAGGTGATGTCCTCTCCTGTCCTCCTCCAGAACCAGCTGTCTATCTATAGGTGATATCCTCTCATGTCCTCCTCCAGAACCAGCTGTCTATCTATAGGTGATGTCCTCTCCTGTCCTCCTCCAGAACCAGCTGTCTATCTATAAGTGATGTCCTCTCCTGTCCTCCTCCAGAACCAGCTGTCTATCTATAGGTGATATCCTCTCCTGTCCTCCTCCAGAACCAGCTGTCTATCTATAGGTGATGTCCTCTCCTGTCCTCCAGAACCAGCTGTCTATCTATAGGTGATGTCCTCTCCTGTCCTCCTCCAGAACCAGCTGTCTATCTATAGATGATGTCCTCTCCTGTCCTCCAGAACCAGCTGTCTATATATAGGTGATGTCCTCTCATGTCCTCCTCCAGAACCAGCTGTCTATCTATAGGTGATATCCTCTCCTGTCCTCCTCCAGAACCAGCTGTCTATCTATAGGTGATATCCTCTCCTGTCCTCCTCCAGAACCAGCTGTCTATCTATAGGTGATATCCTCTCCTGTCCTCCTCCAGAACCAGCTGTCTATCTATAGGTGATATCCTCTCCTGTCTTCCAGAACCAGCTGTCTATCTATAGGTGATATCCTCTCCTGTCCTCCCCCAGAACCAGCTGTCTATCTATAGGTGATATCCTCTCCTGTCCTCCTCCAGAACCAGCTGTCTATCTATAGGTGATGTCCTCTCCTGTCCTCCAGAACCAGCTGTCTATCTATAGGTGATGTCCTCTCCTGTCCTCCTCCAGAACCAGCTGTCTATCTATAGATGATGTCCTCTCCTGTCCTCCAGAACCAGCTGTCTATCTATAGGTGATGTCCTCTCATGTCCTCCTCCAGAACCAGCTGTCTATCTATAGGTGATATCCTCTCCTGTCCTCCTCCAGAACCAGCTGTCTATCTATAGGTGATATCCTCTCCTGTCCTCCTCCAGAACCAGCTGTCTATCTATAGGTGATATCCTCTCCTGTCCTCCTCCAGAACCAGCTGTCTATCTATAGGTGATATCCCCTCCTGTCTTCCAGAACCAGCTGTCTATCTATAGGTGATATCCTCTTCTGTCCTCCCCCAGAACCAGCTGTCTATCTATAGGTGATCTCCTGTCCTCCACAACCAGATGTCTATCTATAGGTGATGTCCTCTCCTGTTCTTCTCCAGAACCAGCTGTCTATCTATGGGTGATATCCCATCCTGTCCTCCTCTAGAACCAGCTGTCTATCTATAGGTGATATCCTCTCCCTTCCTCCTCCAGAACCAGCTGTCTATCTATAGGTGATGTCCTCTCCTGTCCTCCTCCAGAACCAGCTGTCTATCTATAGGTGATATCCTCTCCTGTCTTCCAGAACCATCTGTCTATCTATAGGTGATATCCTCTCCTGTCCTCCCCCAGAACCAGCTGTCTATCTATAGGTGATGTCCTCTCCTGTCCTCCACAACCAGATGTCTATCTATAGGTGATGTCCTCTCCTGTTCTCCTCCAGAACCAGCTGTCTATCTATAGGTGATATCCTCTCCTGTCCTCCTCTAGAACCAGCTGTCTATCTATAGGTGATATCCTCTCCTGTCCTCCTCCAGAACCAGCTGTCTATCTATAGGTGATATCCTCTCCTGTCCTCCAGAACCAGCTGTCTATCTATAGGTGATATCCTCTCCTGTCCTCCAGAACCAGCTGTCTATCAATAGGTGATATCCTCTCCTGTCCTCCAGGACCAGCTGTCTATCTATAGGTGATGTCCTCTCCTGTCCTCCCCCAGAACCAGCTGTCTATTTATAGGTGATGTCCTCTCCTGTCCTCCTCCAGAAGCAGCTGTCTATCTATAGGTGATGTTCTCTCCTGTCCTCCAGAACCAGCTGTCTATCTATAGGTGATGTCCTCTCCTGTCCTCCTCCAGAACCAGCTGTCTATCTATAGGTGATGTCCTCTCCTGTCCTCCTCCAGAACCAGCTGTCTATCTATAGGTGATGTCCTCTCCTGTCCTCCTCCAGAACCAGCTGTCTATCTATAAGTGATATCCTCTCCTGTCCTCCTCCAGAACCAGCTGTCTATCTATAGGTGATATCCTCTCCTGTCCTCCAGAACCAGCTGTCTATCTATAGGTGATATCCTCTCCTGTCCTCCAGAACCAGCTGTCTATCTATAGGTGATGTCCTCTCCTGTCCTCCTCCAGAACCAGCTGTCTATCTATAGGTGATGTCCTCTCCTGTCCTCCTCCAGAACCAGCTGTCTATCTATAAGTGATATCCTCTCCTGTCCTCCAGGACCAGCTGTCTATCTATAGGTGATGTCCTCTCCTGTCCTCCCCCAGAACCAGCTGTCTATCTATAGGTGATGTCCTCTCCTGTCCTCCTCCAGAAGCAGCTGTCTATCTATAGGTGATGTTCTCTCCTGTCCTCCAGAACCAGCTGTCTATCTATAGGTGATGTCCTCTCCTGTCCTCCTCCAGAACCAGCTGTCTATCTATAGGTGATGTCCTCTCCTGTCCTCCTCCAGAACCAGCTGTCTATCTATAGGTGATGTCCTCTCCTGTCCTCCTCCAGAACCAGCTGTCTATCTATAAGTGATATCCTCTCCTGTCCTCCTCCAGAACCAGCTGTCTATCTATAGGTGATATCCTCTCCTGTCCTCCAGAACCAGCTGTCTATCTATAGGTGATATCCTCTCCTGTCCTCCAGAACCAGCTGTCTATCTATAGGTGATGTCCTCTCCTGTCCTCCTCTAGAACCAGCTGTCTATCTATAGGAGATATCCTCTCCTGTCCTCCTCCAGAACCAGCTGTCTATCTATAGGTGATGTCCTCTCCTGTCCTCCAGAACCAGCTGTCTATCTATAGGTGATGTCCTCTCGTGTCCTCCTCCAGAACCAGCTGTCTATCTATAGATGATGTCCTCTCCTGTCCTCCTCCAGAACCAGCTGTCTATCTATAGGTGATATCCTCTCCTGTCCTCCTCCAGAACCAGCTGTCTATCTATAGGTGATATCCTCTCCTGTCCTCCTCCAGAAACAGCTGTCTATCTATAGGTGATATCCTCTCCTGTCCTCCTCCAGAACCAGCTGTCTATCTATAGGTGATATCCTCTCCTGTCTTCCAGAACCAGCTGTCTATCTATAGGTGATATCCTCTTCTGTCCTCACCAAGAACCAGCTGTCCATCTATAGGTGATGTCCTCTCCTGTCCTCCACAACCAGATGTCTATCCATAGGTGATGTCCTCTCCTGTTCTCCTCCAGAACCAGCTGTCTATCGATAGGTGATATCCTCTCCTGTCCTCCTCTAGAACCAGCTGTCTATCTATAGGTGATATCCTCTCCTGTCATCCTCCAGAACCAGCTGTCTATCTATAGGTGATGTCCTCTCCTGTCCTCCAGAACCAGTTGTCTATCTATAGGTGATGTCCTCTCTGTACTCCTCCAGAACCAGCTGTCTATCTATAGGTGATGTCCTCTCCTGTCCTCCTCCAGAACCAGCTGTCTATCTATAGGTGATATCCTCTCCTGTCCTCCAGAACCAGCTGTCTATCTATAGGTGATATCCTCTCCTGTCCTCCAGAACCAGCTGTCTATCTATAGGTGATATCCTCTCCTGTCCTCCAGGACCAGCTGTCTATCTATAGGTGATGTCCTCTCCTGTCCTCCCCCAGAACCAGCTGTCTATCTATAGGTGATGTCCTCTCCTGTCCTCCTCCAGAACCAGCTGTCTATCTATAGGTGATGTCCTCTCCTGTCCTCCTCCAGAAGCAGCTGTCTATCTATAGGTGATGTCCTCTCCTGTCCTCCTCCAGAACCAGCTGTCTATCTATAAGTGATATCCTCTCCTGTCCTCCTCCAGAACCAGCTGTCTATCTATAGGTGATATCCTCTCCTGTCCTCCAGAACCAGCTGTCTATCTATAGGTGATGTCCTCTCCTGTCCTCCTCTAGAACCAGCTGTCTATCTATAGGAGATATCCTCTCCTGTCCTCCTCCAGAACCAGCTGTCTATCTATAGGTGATATCCTCTCCTGTCCTCCTCCAGATCCAGCTGTCTATCTATAGGTGATGTCCACTCCTGTCCTCCCCCAGAACCAGCTGTCTATCTATAGGTGATATCCTCTCCTGTCCTCCTCCAGAAGCAGCTGTCTATCTATAGGTGATGTCCTCTCCTGTCCTCCTCCAGAACCAGCTGTCTATCTATAGGTGATGTCCTCTCCTGTCCTCCTCCAGAACCAGCTGTCTATCTATAAGTGATATCCTCTCCTGTCCTCCTCCAGAACCAGCTGTCTATCTATAGGTGATATCCTCTTCTGTCATCCAGAACCAGCTGTCTATCTATAGGTGATATCCTCTCCTGTCCTCCAGAACCAGCTGTCTATCTATAGGTGATGTCCTCTCCTGTCCTCCAGAACCAGCAGTCTATCTATAGGTGATATCCTCTCCTGTCCTCCTCCAGAACCAGCTGTCTATCTATAGGTGATGTCCTCTCCTGTCCTCCAGAACCAGCTGTCTATTTATAGGTGATATCATCTCCTGTCCTCCTCCAGAACCAGCTGTCTATCTATAGGTGATATCCTCTCCTGTCCTCCTCCAGAACCAGCTGTCTATCTATAGGTGATATCCTCTCCTGTCCTCCCCCAGAACCAGCTGTCTATCTATAGGTGATGTCCTCTCCTGTCCTCCTCCAGAACCAGCTGTCTATCTATAGGTGATATCCTCTCCTGTCCTCCAGAACCAGCTGTCTATCTATAGGTGATATCCTCTCCTGTCCTCCAGAACCAGCTGTCTATCTATAGGTGATATCCTCTCCTGTCCTCCAGAACCAGCTGTCTATCTATAGGTGATGTCCTCTCCTGTCCTCCTCCAGAACCAGCTGTCTATCTATAGGTGATGTCCTCTCCTGTCCTCCTCCAGAAGCAGCTGTCTATCTATAGGTGATGTCCTCTCCTGTCCTCCTCCAGAACCAGCTGTCTATCTATAAGTGATATCCTCTCCTGTCCTCCTCCAGAACCAGCTGTCTATCTATAGGTGATATCCTCTCCTGTCCTCCAGAACCAGCTGTCTATCTATAGGTGATGTCCTCTCCTGTCCTCCTCTAGAACCAGCTGTCTATCTATAGGAGATATCCTCTCCTGTCCTCCTCCAGAACCAGCTGTCTATCTATAGGTGATATCCTCTCCTGTCCTCCTCCAGATCCAGCTGTCTATCTATAGGTGATGTCCACTCCTGTCCTCCCCCAGAACCAGCTGTCTATCTATAGGTGATATCCTCTCCTGTCCTCCTCCAGAAGCAGCTGTCTATCTATAGGTGATGTCCTCTCCTGTCCTCCTCCAGAACCAGCTGTCTATCTATAGGTGATGTCCTCTCCTGTCCTCCTCCAGAACCAGCTGTCTATCTATAAGTGATATCCTCTCCTGTCCTCCTCCAGAACCAGCTGTCTATCTATAGGTGATATCCTCTTCTGTCATCCAGAACCAGCTGTCTATCTATAGGTGATATCCTCTCCTGTCCTCCAGAACCAGCTGTCTATCTATAGGTGATGTCCTCTCCTGTCCTCCAGAACCAGCAGTCTATCTATAGGTGATATCCTCTCCTGTCCTCCTCCAGAACCAGCTGTCTATCTATAGGTGATGTCCTCTCCTGTCCTCCAGAACCAGCTGTCTATTTATAGGTGATATCATCTCCTGTCCTCCTCCAGAACCAGCTGTCTATCTATAGGTGATATCCTCTCCTGTCCTCCTCCAGAACCAGCTGTCTATCTATAGGTGATATCCTCTCCTGTCCTCCCCCAGAACCAGCTGTCTATCTATAGGTGATGTCCTCTCCTGTCCTCCTCCAGAACCAGCTGTCTATCTATAGGTGATATCCTCTCCTGTCCTCCAGAACCAGCTGTCTATCTATAGGTGATATCCTCTCCTGTCCTCCAGAACCAGCTGTCTATCTATAGGTGATATCCTCTCCTGTCCTCCAGAACCAGCTGTCTATCTATAGGTGATGTCCTCTCCTGTCCTCCTCCAGAACCAGCTGTCTATCTATAGGTGATGTCCTCTCCTGTCCTCCTCCAGAAGCAGCTGTCTATCTATAGGTGATGTCCTCTCCTGTCCTCCTCCAGAACCAGCTGTCTATCTATAAGTGATATCCTCTCCTGTCCTCCTCCAGAACCAGCTGTCTATCTATAGGTGATATCCTCTCCTGTCCTCCAGAACCAGCTGTCTATCTATAGGTGATGTCCTCTCCTGTCCTCCTCTAGAACCAGCTGTCTATCTATAGGAGATATCCTCTCCTGTCCTCCTCCAGAACCAGCTGTCTATCTATAGGTGATATCCTCTCCTGTCCTCCTCCAGATCCAGCTGTCTATCTATAGGTGATGTCCACTCCTGTCCTCCCCCAGAACCAGCTGTCTATCTATAGGTGATATCCTCTCCTGTCCTCCTCCAGAAGCAGCTGTCTATCTATAGGTGATGTCCTCTCCTGTCCTCCTCCAGAACCAGCTGTCTATCTATAGGTGATGTCCTCTCCTGTCCTCCTCCAGAACCAGCTGTCTATCTATAAGTGATATCCTCTCCTGTCCTCCTCCAGAACCAGCTGTCTATCTATAGGTGATATCCTCTTCTGTCATCCAGAACCAGCTGTCTATCTATAGGTGATATCCTCTCCTGTCCTCCAGAACCAGCTGTCTATCTATAGGTGATGTCCTCTCCTGTCCTCCAGAACCAGCAGTCTATCTATAGGTGATATCCTCTCCTGTCCTCCTCCAGAACCAGCTGTCTATCTATAGGTGATGTCCTCTCCTGTCCTCCAGAACCAGCTGTCTATTTATAGGTGATATCATCTCCTGTCCTCCTCCAGAACCAGCTGTCTATCTATAGGTGATATCCTCTCCTGTCCTCCTCCAGAACCAGCTGTCTATCTATAGGTGATATCCTCTCCTGTCCTCCCCCAGAACCAGCTGTCTATCTATAGGTGATGTCCTCTCCTGTCCTCCTCCAGAACCAGCTGTCTATCTATAGGTGATGTCCTCTCCTGTCCTCCCCCAGAACCAGCTGTCTATCTATAGGTGATGTCCTCTCCTGTCCTCCTCCAGAAGCAGCTGTCTATCTATAGGTGATGTTCTCTCCTGTCCTCCAGAACCAGCTGTCTATCTATAGGTGATGTCCTCTCCTCTCCTCCTCCAGAACCAGCTGTCTATCTATAGGTGATGTCCTCTCCTGTCCTCCTCCAGAACCAGCTGTCTATCTATAGGTGATGTCCTCTCCTGTCCTCCTCTAGAACCAGCTGTCTATCTATAGGAGATATCCTCTCCTGTCCTCCTCCAGAACCAGCTGTCTATCTATAGGTGATATCCTCTCCTGTCCTCCAGGACCAGCTGTCTATCTATAGGTGATGTCCTTTCCTGTCCTCCCCCAGAACCAGCTGTCTATCTATAGGTGATATCCTCTCCTGTCCTCCTCCAGAAGCAGCTGTCTATCTATAGGTGATGTTCTCTCCTGTCCTCCAGAACCAGCTGTCTATCTATAGGTGATGTCCTCTCCTGTCCTCCTCCAGAACCAGCTGTCTATCTATAGGTGATGTCCTCTCCTGTCCTCCTCCAGAACCAGCTGTCTATCTATAGGTGATGTCCTCTCCTGTCCTCCTCCAGAACCAGCTGTCTATCTATAAGTGATATCCTCTCCTGTCCTCCTCCAGAACCAGCTGTCTATCTATAGGTGATATCCTCTCCTGTCCTCCAGAACCAGCTGTCTATCTATAGGTGATATCCACTCCTGTCCTCCAGAACCAGCTGTCTATCTATAGGTGATGTCCTCTCCTGTCCTCCAGAACCAGCAGTCTATCTATAGGTGATATCCTCTCCTGTCCTCCTCCAGAACCAGCTGTCTATCTATAGGTGATGTCCTCTCCTGTCCTCCAGAACCAGCTGTCTATTTATAGGTGATATCATCTCCTGTCCTCCTCCAGAACCAGCTGTCTATCTATAGGTGATATCCTCTCCTGTCCTCCTCCAGAACCAGCTGTCTATCTATAGGTGATATCCTCTCCTGTCCTCCCTCAGAACCAGCTGTCTATCTATAGGTGATGTCCTCTCCTCTCCTCCTCCAGAACCAGCTGTCTATCTATAGGTGATGTCCTCTCCTGTCCTCCTCCAGAACCAGCTGTCTATCTATAGGTGATGTCCTCTCCTGTCCTCCTCTAGAACCAGCTGTCTATCTATAGGAGATATCCTCTCCTGTCCTCCTCCAGAACCAGCTGTCTATCTATAGGTGATATCCTCTCCTGTCCTCCAGGACCAGCTGTCTATCTATAGGTGATGTCCTTTCCTGTCCTCCCCCAGAACCAGCTGTCTATCTATAGGTGATATCCTCTCCTGTCCTCCTCCAGAAGCAGCTGTCTATCTATAGGTGATGTTCTCTCCTGTCCTCCAGAACCAGCTGTCTATCTATAGGTGATGTCCTCTCCTGTCCTCCTCCAGAACCAGCTGTCTATCTATAGGTGATGTCCTCTCCTGTCCTCCTCCAGAACCAGCTGTCTATCTATAGGTGATGTCCTCTCCTGTCCTCCTCCAGAACCAGCTGTCTATCTATAAGTGATATCCTCTCCTGTCCTCCTCCAGAACCAGCTGTCTATCTATAGGTGATATCCTCTCCTGTCCTCCAGAACCAGCTGTCTATCTATAGGTGATATCCACTCCTGTCCTCCAGAACCAGCTGTCTATCTATAGGTGATGTCCTCTCCTGTCCTCCAGAACCAGCAGTCTATCTATAGGTGATATCCTCTCCTGTCCTCCTCCAGAACCAGCTGTCTATCTATAGGTGATGTCCTCTCCTGTCCTCCAGAACCAGCTGTCTATTTATAGGTGATATCATCTCCTGTCCTCCTCCAGAACCAGCTGTCTATCTATAGGTGATATCCTCTCCTGTCCTCCTCCAGAACCAGCTGTCTATCTATAGGTGATATCCTCTCCTGTCCTCCCTCAGAACCAGCTGTCTATCTATAGGTGATGTCCTCTCCTGTCCTCCTCCAGAACCAGCTGTCTATCTATAGGTGATATCCTCTCCTGTCCTCCTCCAGAACCAGCTGTCTATCTATAGGTGATATCCTCTCCTGTCCTCCCCCAGAACCAGCTGTCTATCTATAGGTGATGTCCTCTCCTGTCCTCCTCCAGAACCAGCTGTCTATCTATAGGTGATATCCTCTCCTGTCTTCCAGAACCAGCTGTCTATCTATAGGTGATATCCTCTCCTGTCCTCCCCCAGAACCAGCTGTCTATCTATAGGTGATGTCCTCTCCTGTCCTCCACAACCAGATGTCTATCTATAGGTGATGTCCTCTCCTGTTCTCCTCCAGAACCAGCTGTCTATCTATAGGTGATATCCTCTCCTGTCCTCCTCTAGAACCAGCTGTCTATCTATAGGTGATATCCTCTCCTGTCCTCCTCCAGAACCAGCTGTCTATCTATAGGTGATATCCTCTCCTGTCTTCCTCCAGAACCAGCTGTCTATCTATAGGTGATATCCTCTCCTGTCTTCCAGAACCAGCTGTCTATCTATAGGTGATATCTTCTCCTGTCCTCCCCCAGAACCAGCTGTCTATCTATAGGTGATCTCCTGTCCTCCACAACCAGATGTCTATCTATAGGTGATGTCCTCTCCTGTTCTCCTCCAGAACCATCTGTCTATCTATAGGTGATATCCTCTCCTGTCCTCCTCTAGAACCAGCTGTCTATCTATAGGTCATATCCTCTCCCTTCCTCCTCCAGAACCAGCTGTCTATCTATAGGTGATGTCCTCTCCTGTCCTCCAGAACCAGTTGTCTATCTATAGGTGATGTCCTCTCCTGTACTCCTCCAGAACCAGCTGTCTATCTATAGGTGATGTCCTCTCCTGTCCTCTTCCAGAACCAGCTGTCTATCTATAGGTGATATCCTCTCCTGTCCTCCCCCAGAACCAGCTGTCTATCTATAGGTGATGTCCTCTCCTGTCTTCCACAACCAGATGTCTATCTATAGGTGATGTCCTCTCCTGTTCTCCTCCAGAACCAGCTGTCTATCTATAGGTGATATCCTCTCCTGTCCTCCTCTAGAACCAGCTGTCTATCTATAGGTGATATCCTCTCCTGTCCTCCTCCAGAACCAGCTGTCTATCTATAGGTGATATCCTCTCCTGTCCTCCAGAACCAGCTGTCTATCTATAGGAGATATCCTCTCCTGTCCTCCAGAAACAGCTGTCTATCAATAGGTGATATCCTCTCCTGTCCTCCAGGACCAGCTGTCTATCTATAGGTGATATCCTCTCCTGTCCTCCAGAACCAGCTGTCTATCTATAGGTGATATCCTCTCCTGTCCTCCAGAACCAGCTGTCTATCAATAGGTGATATCCTCTCCTGTCCTCCAGGACCAGCTGTCTATCTATAGGTGATGTCCTCTCCTGTCCTCCCCCAGAACCAGCTGTCTATCTATAGGTGATGTCCTCTCCTGTCCTCCTCCAGAAGCAGCTGTCTATCTATAGGTGATGTTCTCTCCTGTCCTCCAGAACCAGCTGTCTATCTATAGGTGATGTCCTCTCCTGTCCTCCTCCAGAACCAGCTGTCTATCTATAGGTGATGTCCTCTCCTGTCCTCCTCCAGAACCAGCTGTCTATCTATAGGTGATGTCCTCTCCTGTCCTCCTCCAGAACCAGCTGTCTATCTATAAGTGATATCCTCTCCTGTCCTCCTCCAGAACCAGCTGTCTATCTATAGGTGATATCCTCTCCTGTCCTCCAGAACCAGCTGTCTATCTATAGGTGATATCCTCTCCTGTCCTCCAGAACCAGCTGTCTATCTATAGGTGATGTCCTCTCCTGTCCTCCTCTAGAACCAGCTGTCTATCTATAGGAGATATCCTCTCCTGTCCTCCTCCAGAACCAGCTGTCTATCTATAGGTGATGTCCTCTCCTGTCCTCCAGAACCAGCTGTCTATCTATAGGTGATGTCCTCTCGTGTCCTCCTCCAGAACCAGCTGTCTATCTATAGATGATGTCCTCTCCTGTCCTCCTCCAGAACCAGCTGACTACCTATAGGTGATATCCTCTCCTGTCCTCCTCCAGAACCAGCTGTCTATCTTTAGGTGATATCCTCTCCTGTCCTCCTCCAGAACCAGCTGTCTATCTATAGGTGATATCCTCTCCTGTCCTCCTCCAGAACCAGCTGTCTATCTATAGGTGATATCCTCTCCTGTCTTCCAGAACCAGCAGTCTATCTATAGGTGATATCCTCTCCTGTCCTCCCCCAGAACCAGCTGTCCATCTATAGGTGATGTCCTCTCCTGTCCTCCACAACCAGATGTCTATCCATAGGTGATGTCCTCTCCTGTTCTCCTCCAGAACCAGCTGTCTATCGATAGGTGATATCCTCTCCTGTCCTCCTCTAGAACCAGCTGTCTATCTATAGGTGATATCCTCTCCTGTCATCCTCCAGAACCAGCTGTCTATCTATAGGTGATGTCCTCTCCTGTCCTCCAGAACCAGTTGTCTATCTATAGGTGATGTCCTCTCTGTACTCCTCCAGAACCAGCTGTCTATGTATAGGTGATGTCCTCTCCTGTCCTCCTCCAGAACCAGCTGTCTATCTATAGGTGATATCCTTTCCTGTCCTCCAGAACAAGCTGTCTATCTATAGGTGATATCCTCTCCTGTCCTCCAGAACCAGCTGTCTATCTATAGGTGATATCCTCTCCTGTCCTCCAGGACCAGCTGTCTATCTATAGGTGATGTCCTCTCCTGTCCTCCCCCAGAACCAGCTGTCTATCTATAGGTGATGTCCTCTCCTGTCCTCCTCCAGAAGCAGCTGTGAATCTATAGGTGATGTTCTCTCCTGTCCTCCAGAACCAGCTGTCTATCTATAGGTGATGTCCTCTCCTGTCCTCCTCCAGAACCAGCTGTCTATCTATAGGTGATGTCCTCTACTGCCCTCCTCCAGAACCAGCTGTCTATCTATAGGTGATGTCCTCTCCTGTCCTCCTCCAGAAGCAGCTGTCTATCTATAGGTGATGTTCTCTCCTGTCCTCCAGAACCAGCTGTCTATCTATAGGTGATATCCTCTCCTGTCCTCCAGAACCAGCTGTCTATCTATGGGTGATATCCTCTCCTGTCCTCCAGAACCAGCTGTCTATCTATAGGTGATATCCTCACCTGTCCTCCAGGACCAGCTGTCTATCTATAGGTGATGTCCTCTCCTGTCCTCCTCCAGAACCAGCTGTCTATCTATAAGTGATATCCTCTCCTGTCCTCCTCCAGAACCAGCTGTCTATCTATAGGTGATATCCTCTCCTGTCCTCCAGAACCAGCTGTCTATCTATAGGTGATGTCCTCTCCTGTCCTCCTCTAGAACCAGCTGTCTATCTATAGGAGATATCCTCTCCTGTCCTCCTCCAGAACCAGCTGTCTATCTATAGGTGATATCCTCTCCTGTCCTCCAGGACCAGCTGTCTATCTATAGGTGATGTCCACTCCTGTCCTCCCCCAGAACAGCCTGTCTATCTATAGGTGATATCCTCTCCTGTCCTCCTCCAGAAGCAGCTGTCTAACTATAGGTGATGTTCTCTCCTGTCCTCCAGAACCAGCTGTCTATCTATAGGTGATGTCCTCTCCTGTCCTCCTCCAGAACCAGCTGTCTATCTATAGGTGATGTCCTCTCCTGTCCTCCTCCAGAACCAGCTGTCTATCTATAGGTGATGTCCTCTCCTGTCCTCCTCCAGAACCAGCTGTCTATCTATAAGTGATATCCTCTCCTGTCCTCCTCCAGAACCAGCTGTCTATCTATAGGTGATATCCTCTCCTGTCATACAGAACCAGCTGTCTATCTATAGGTGATATCCTCTCCTGTCCTCCAGAACCAGCTGTCTATCTATAGGTGATGTCCTCTCCTGTCCTCCAGAACCAGCAGTCTATCTATAGGTGATATCCTCTCCTGTCCTCCTCCAGAACCAGCTGTCTATCTATAAGTGATATCCTCTCCTGTCCTCCAGAACCAGCTGTCTATTTATAGGTGATATCATCTCCTGTCCTCCTCCAGAACCAGCTGTCTATCTATAGGTGATATCCTCTCCTGTCCTCCTCCGGAACCAGCTGTCTATCTATAGGTGATATCCTCTCCTGTCCTCCCCCAGAAGCAGCTGTCTATCTATAGGTGATGTCCTCTCCTGTCCTCCTCCAGAACCAGCTGTCTATCTATAGGTGATGTCCTCTCCTGTCCTCCCCCAGAACCAGCTGTCTATCTATAGGTGATGTCCTCTCCTGTCCTCCTCCAGAAGCAGCTGTCTATCTATAGGTGATGTTCTCTCCTGTCCTCCAGAACCAGCTGTCTATCTATAGGTGATGTCCTCTCCTCTCCTCCTCCAGAACCAGCTGTCTATCTATAGGTGATGTCCTCTCCTGTCTTCCTCCAGAACCAGCTGTCTATCTATAGGTGATGTCCTCTCCTGTCCTCCTCCAGAACCAGCTTTCTATCTATAAGTGATATTATCTCCTGTCCTCCTCCAGAACCAGCTGTCTATCTATAGGTGATATCCTCTCCAGTCCTCCAGAACCAGCTGTCTATCTATAGGCTATGTCCTCTCCTGTTCTCCTCTAGAACCAGCTGTCTATCTATAGGAGATATCCTCTCCTGTCCTCCTCCAGAACCAGCTGTCTATCTATAGGTGATATCCTCTCCTGTCCTCCAGGACCAGCTGTCTATCTATAGGTGATGTCCTCTCCTGTCCTCCCCCAGAACCAGCTGTCTATCTATAGGTGATATCCTCTCCTGTCCTCCTCCAGAAGCAGCTGTCTATCTATAGGTGATGTTCTCTCCTGTCCTCCAGAACCAGCTGTCTATCTATAGGTGATGTCCTCTCCTGTCCTCCTCCAGAACCAGCTGTCTATCTATAGGTGATGTCCTCTCCTGTCCTCCTCCAGAACCAGCTGTCTATCTATAGGTGATATCCTCTCCTGTCCTCCTCCAGAAGCAGCTGTCTATCTATAGGTGATGTTCTCTCCTGTCCTCCAGAACCAGCTGTCTATCTATAGGTGATGTCCTCTCCTGTCCTCCTCCAGAACCAGCTGTCTATCTATAGGTGATGTCCTCTCCTGTCCTCCTCCAGAACCAGCTGTCTATCTATAGGTGATGTCCTCTCCTGTCCTCCTCCAGAACCAGCTGTCTATCTATAAGTGATATCCTCTCCTGTCCTCCTCCAGAACCAGCTGTCTATCTATAGGTGATATCCTCTCCTGTCCTCCAGAACCAGCTGTCTATCTATAGGTGATATCCTCTCCTGTCCTCCAGAACCAGCTGTCTATCTATAGGTGATGTCCTCTCCTGTCCTCCAGAACCAGCAGTCTATCTATAGGTGATATCCTCTCCTGTCCTCCTCCAGAACCAGCTGTCTATCTATAGGTGATGTCCTCTCCTGTCCTCCAGAACCAGCTGTCTATTTATAGGTGATATCATCTCCTGTCCTCCTCCAGAAGCAGCTGTCTATCTATAGGTGATATCCTCTCCTGTCAACCTCCAGAACCAGCTGTCTATCTATAGGTGATATCCTCTCCTGTCCTCCCCCAGAACCAGCTGTCTATCTATAGGTGATGTCCTCTCCTGTCCTCCAGAACCAGCTGTCTATCTATAGGTGATGTCCTCTCCTGTCCTCCCCCAGAGCCAGCTGTCTATCTGTAGGTGATGTCCTCTCCTGTCCTCCTCCAGAACCAGCTGTCTATCTATAGGTGATATCCTCTCCTGTCTTCCAGAACCAGCTGTCTATCTATAGGTGATATCCTCTCCTGTCCTCCCCCAGAACCAGCTGTCTATCTATAGGTGATGTCCTCTCCTGTCCTCCACAACCAGATGTCTATCTATAGGTGATGTCCTCTCCTGTCCTCCCCCAGAACCAGCTGTCTATCTATAGGTGATATCCTCTCCTGTCCTCCTCCAGAAGCAGCTGTCTATCTATAGGTGATGTTCTCTCCTGTCCTCCAGAACCAGCTGTCTATCTATAGGTGATGTCCTCTCCTGTCCTCCTCCAGAACCAGCTGTCTATCTATAGGTGATGTCCTCTCCTGTCCTCCTCCAGAACCAGCTGTCTATCTATAGGTGATGTCCTCTCCTGTCCTCCTCCAGAACCAGCTGTCTATCTATAAGTGATATCCTCTCCTGTCCTCCTCCAGAACCAGCTGTCTATCTATAGGTGATATCCTCTCCTGTCCTCCAGAACCAGCTGTCTATCTATAGGTGATATCCTCTCCTGTCCTCCAGAACCAGCTGTCTATCTATAGGTGATGTCCTCTCCTGTCCTCCAGAACCAGCAGTCTATCTATAGGTGATATCCTCTCCTGTCCTCCTCCAGAACCAGCTGTCTATCTATAGGTGATGTCCTCTCCTGTCCTCCAGAACCAGCTGTCTATTTATAGGTGATATCATCTCCTGTCCTCCTCCAGAAGCAGCTGTCTATCTATAGGTGATATCCTCTCCTGTCAACCTCCAGAACCAGCTGTCTATCTATAGGTGATATCCTCTCCTGTCCTCCTCCAGAACCAGCTGTCTATCTATAGGTGATATCCTCTCCTGTCCTCCTCCAGAACCAGCTGTCTAACTATAGGTGATATCCTCTCCTGTCCTCCTCCAGAACCAGCTGTCTATCTATAGGTGATGTCCTCTCCTGTCCTCCTCCAGAACCAGCTTTCTATCTATAAGTGATATCCTCTCCTGTCCTCCTCCAGAACCAGCTGTCTATCTATAGGTGATGTCCTCTCCTGTCCTCCAGAACCAGCTGTCTATCTATAGGTGATGTCCTCTCCTGTCCTCCCCCAGAGCCAGCTGTCTATCTGTAGGTGATGTCCTCTCCTGTACTCCTCCAGAACCAGCTGTCTATCTATAGGTGATATCCTCTCCAGTCCTCCAGAACCAGCTGTCTATCTATAGGTGATGTCCTCTCCTGTTCTCCTCTAGAACCAGCTGTCTATCTATAGGAGATATCCTCTCCTGTCCTCCTCCAGAACCAGCTGTCTATCTATAGGTGATATCCTCTCCTGTCCTCCAGGACCAGCTGTCTATCTATAGGTGATGTCCTCTCCTGTCCTCCCCCAGAACCAGCTGTCTATCTATAGGTGATATCCTCGCCTGTCCTCCTCCAGAAGCAGCTGTCTATCTATAGGTGATGTTCTCTCCTGTCCTCCAGAACCAGCTGTCTATCTATAGGTGATGTCCTCTCCTGTCCTCCTCCAGAACCAGCTGTCTATCTATAGGTGATGTCCTCTCCTGTCCTCCTCCAGAACCAGCTGTCTATCTATAGGTGATGTCCTCTCCTGTCCTCCTCCAGAACCAGCTGTCTATCTATAAGTGATATCCTCTCCTGTCCTCCTCCAGAACCAGCTGTCTATCTATAGGTGATATCCTCTCCTGTCCTCCAGAACCAGCTGTCTATCTATAGGTGATATCCTCTCCTGTCCTCCAGAACCAGCTGTCTATCTATAGGTGATGTCCTCTCCTGTCCTCCAGAACCAGCAGTCTATCTATAGGTGATATCCTCTCCTGTCCTCCTCCAGAACCAGCTGTCTATCTATAGGTGATGTCCTCTCCTGTCCTCCAGAACCAGCTGTCTATTTATAGGTGATATCATCTCCTGTCCTCCTCCAGAAGAAGCTGTCTATCTATAGGTGATATCCTCTCCTGTCAACCTCCAGAACCAGCTGTCTATCTATAGGTGATATCCTCTCCTGTCCTCCCCCAGAACCAGCTGTCTATCTATAGGTGATGTCCTCTCCTGTCCTCCAGAACCAGCTGTCTATCTATAGGTGATGTCCTCTCCTGTCCTCCCCCAGAGCCAGCTGTCTATCTGTAGGTGATGTCCTCTCCTGTCCTCCTCCAGAACCAGCTGTCTATCTATAGGTGATATCCTCTCCTGAATTCCAGAACCAGCTGTCTATCTATAGGTGATATCCTCTCCTGTCCTCCCCCAGAACCAGCTGTCTATCTATAGGTGATGTCCTCTCCTGTCCTCCACAACCAGATGTCTATCTATAGGTGATGTCCTCTCCTGTCCTCCCCCAGAACCAGCTGTCTATCTATAGGTGATATCCTCTCCTGTCCTCCTCCAGAAGCAGCTGTCTATCTATAGGTGATGTTCTCTCCTGTCCTCCAGAACCAGCTGTCTATCTATAGGTGATGTCCTCTCCTGTCCTCCTCCAGAACCAGCTGTCTATCTATAGGTGATGTCCTCTCCTGTCCTCCTCCAGAACCAGCTGTCTATCTATAGGTGATGTCCTCTCCTGTCCTCCTCCAGAACCAGCTGTCTATCTATAAGTGATATCCTCTCCTGTCCTCCTCCAGAACCAGCTGTCTATCTATAGGTGATATCCTCTCCTGTCCTCCAGAACCAGCTGTCTATCTATAGGTGATATCCTCTCCTGTCCTCCAGAACCAGCTGTCTATCTATAGGTGATGTCCTCTCCTGTCCTCCAGAACCAGCAGTCTATCTATAGGTGATATCCTCTCCTGTCCTCCTCCAGAACCAGCTGTCTATCTATAGGTGATGTCCTCTCCTGTCCTCCAGAACCAGCTGTCTATTTATAGGTGATATCATCTCCTGTCCTCCTCCAGAAGCAGCTGTCTATCTATAGGTGATATCCTCTCCTGTCAACCTCCAGAACCAGCTGTCTATCTATAGGTGATATCCTCTCCTGTCCTCCTCCAGAACCAGCTGTCTATCTATAGGTGATATCCTCTCCTGTCCTCCTCCAGAACCAGCTGTCTAACTATAGGTGATATCCTCTCCTGTCCTCCTCCAGAACCAGCTGTCTATCTATAGGTGATGTCCTCTCCTGTCCTCCTCCAGAACCAGCTTTCTATCTATAAGTGATATCCTCTCCTGTCCTCCTCCAGAACCAGCTGTCTATCTATAGGTGATGTCCTCTCCTGTCCTCCAGAACCAGCTGTCTATCTATAGGTGATGTCCTCTCCTGTCCTCCCCCAGAGCCAGCTGTCTATCTGTAGGTGATGTCCTCTCCTGTACTCCTCCAGAACCAGCTGTCTATCTATAGGTGATATCCTCTCCAGTCCTCCAGAACCAGCTGTCTATCTATAGGTGATGTCCTCTCCTGTTCTCCTCTAGAACCAGCTGTCTATCTATAGGAGATATCCTCTCCTGTCCTCCTCCAGAACCAGCTGTCTATCTATAGGTGATATCCTCTCCTGTCCTCCAGGACCAGCTGTCTATCTATAGGTGATGTCCTCTCCTGTCCTCCCCCAGAACCAGCTGTCTATCTATAGGTGATATCCTCGCCTGTCCTCCTCCAGAAGCAGCTGTCTATCTATAGGTGATGTTCTCTCCTGTCCTCCAGAACCAGCTGTCTATCTATAGGTGATGTCCTCTCCTGTCCTCCTCCAGAACCAGCTGTCTGTCTATAGGTGATGTCCTCTCCTGTCCTCCTCCAGAACCAGCTGTCTATCTATAGGTGATGTCCTCTCCTGTCCTCCTCCAGAACCAGCTGTCTATCTATAGGTGATGTCCTCTCCTGTCCTCCAGAACCAGCAGTCTATCTATAGGTGATATCCTCTCCTGTCCTCCTCCAGAACCAGCTGTCTATCTATAGGTGATGTCCTCTCCTGTCCTCCAGAACCAGCTGTCTATTTATAGGTGATATCATCTCCTGTCCTCCTCCAGAACCAGCTGTCTATCTATAGGTGATATCCTCTCCTGTCAACCTCCAGAACCAGCTGTCTATCTATAGGTGATATCCTCTCCTGTCCTCCCCCAGAACCAGCTGTCTATCTATAGGTGATGTCCTCTCCTGTCCTCCAGAACCAGCTGTCTATCTATAGGTGATGTCCTCTCCTGTCCTCCCCCAGAGCCAGCTGTCTATCTGTAGGTGATGTCCTCTCCTGTACTCCTCCAGAACCAGCTGTCTATCTATAGGTGATATCCTCTCCTGTCTTCCAGAACCAGCTGTCTATCTATAGGTGATATCCTCTCCTGTCCTCCCCCAGAACCAGCTGTCTATCTATAGGTGATGTCCTCTCCTGTCCTCCACAACCAGATGTCTATCTATAGGTGATGTCCTCTCCTGTTCTCCTCCAGAACCAGCTGTCTATCTATAGGTGATATCCTCTCCTGTCCTCCTCTAGAACCAGCTGTCTATCTATAGGTGATATCCTCTCCTGTCTTCCTCCAGAACCAGTTGTCTATCTATAGGTGATATCCTCTCCTGTCCTCCTCCAGAACCAGCTGTCTATCTATAGGTGATATCCTCTCCTGTCCTCCTCCAGAACCAGCTGTCTATCTATAGGTGATATCCTCTCCTGTCCTCCTCCAGAACCAGCTGTCTATCTATAGGTGATATCCTCTCCTGTCTTCCAGAACCAGCTGTCTATCTATAGGTGATATCTTCTCCTGTCCTCCCCCAGAACCCGCTGTCTATCTATAGGTGATCTCCTGTCCTCCACAACCAGATGTCTATCTATAGGTGATGTCCACTCCTGTTCTCCTCCAGAACCATCTGTCTATCTATAGGTGATATCCTCTCCTGTCCTCCTCTAGAACCAGCTGTCTATCTATAGGTGATATCCTGTCCCTTCCTCCTCCAGAACCAGCTGTCTATCTATAGGTGATGTCCTCTCCTGTCCTCCAGAACCAGTTGTCTATCTATAGGTGATGTCCTCTCCTGTCCTCCTCCAGAACCAGCTGTCTATCTATAGGTGATGTCCTCTCCTGTCCTCTTCCAGAACCAGTGTCTATCTATAGGTGATATCCTCTCCTGTCCTCCCCCAGAACCAGCTGTCTATCTATAGGTGATGTCCTCTCCTGTCCTCCACAACCAGATGTCTATCTATAGGTGATATCCTCTCCTGTTCTCCTCCAGAACCAGCTGTCTATCTATAGGTGATATCCTCTCCTGTCCTCCTCCAGAACCAGCTGTCTATCTATAGGTGATATCCTCTCCTGTCCTCCTCCAGAACCAGCTGTCTATCTATAGGTGATATCCTCTCCTGTCCTCCAGAACCAGCTGTCTATCTATAGGTGATATCCTCTCCTGTCCTCCAGAAACAGCTGTCTATCAATAGGTGATATCCTCTCCTGTCCTCCAGGACCAGCTGTCTATCTATAGGTGATGTCCTCTCCTGTCCTCCCCCAGAACCAGCTGTCTATCTATCGGTGATGTCCTCTCCTGTCCTCCTCCAGAAGCAGCTGTCTATCTATAGGTGATGTTCTCTCCTGTCCTCCAGAACCAGCTGTCTATCTATAGGTGATGTCCTCTCCTGTTCTCCTCTAGAACCAGCTGTCTATCTATAGGAGATATCCTCTCCTGTCCTCCTCCAGAACCAGCTGTCTATCTATAGGTGATATCCTCTCCTGTCCTCCAGGACCAGCTGTCTATCTATAGGTGATGTCCTCTCCTGTCCTCCCCCAGAACCAGCTGTCTATCTATAGGTGATATCCTCTCCTGTCCTCCTCCAGAAGCAGCTGTCTATCTATAGGTGATGTTCTCTCCTGTCCTCCTCCAGAACCAGCTGTCTATCTATAGGTGATATCCTCTCCTGTCCTCCTCCAGAACCAGCTGTCTATCTATAGGTGATATCCTCTCCTGTCCTCCAGAACCAGCTGTCTATCTATAGGTGATATCCTCTCCTGTCCTCCAGAAACAGCTGTCTATCAATAGGTGATATCCTCTCCTGTCCTCCAGGACCAGCTGTCTATCTATAGGTGATATCCTCTCCAGTCCTCCAGAACCAGCTGTCTATCTATAGGTGATATCCTCTCCTGTCCTCCAGAACCAGCTGTCTATCAATAGGTGATATCCTCTCCTGTCCTCCAGGACCAGCTGTCTATCTATAGGTGATGTCCTCTACTGTCCTCCCCCAGAACCAGCTGTCTATCTATAGGTGATGTCCTCTCCTGTCCTCCTCCAGAAGCAGCTGTCTATCTATAGGTGATGTTCTCTCCTGTCCTCCAGAACCAGCTGTCTATCTATAGGTGATGTCCTCTCCTGTCCTCCTCCAGAACCAGCTGTCTATCTATAGGTGATGTCCTCTCCTGTCCTCCTCCAGAACCAGCTGTCTATCTATAGGTGATGTCCTCTCCTGTCCTCCTCCAGAACCAGCTGTCTATCTATAAGTGATATCCTCTCCTGTCCTCCTCCAGAACCAGCTGTCTATCTATAGGTGATATCCTCTCCTGTCCTCCAGAACCAGCTGTCTATCTATAGGTGATATCCTCTCCTGTCCTCCAGAACCAGCTGTCTATCTATAGGTGATGTCCTCTCCTGTCCTCCTCTAGAACCAGCTGTCTATCTATAGGAGATATCCTCTCCTGTCCTCCTCCAGAACCAGCTGTCTATCTATAGGTGATGTCCTCTCCTGTCCTCCAGAACCAGCTGTCTATCTATAGGTGATGTCCTCTCGTGTCCTCCTCCAGAACCAGCTGTCTATCTATAGATGATGTCCTCTCCTGTCCTCCTCCAGAACCAGCTGACTACCTATAGGTGATATCCTCTCCTGTCCTCCTCCAGAACCAGCTGTCTATCTTTAGGTGATATCCTCTCCTGTCCTCCTCCAGAACCAGCTGTCTATCTATAGGTGATATCCTCTCCTGTCCTCCTCCAGAACCAGCTGTCTATCTATAGGTGATATCCTCTCCTGTCTTCCAGAACCAGCAGTCTATCTATAGGTGATATCCTCTCCTGTCCTCCCCCAGAACCAGCTGTCCATCTATAGGTGATGTCCTCTCCTGTCCTCCACAACCAGATGTCTATCCATAGGTGATGTCCTCTCCTGTTCTCCTCCAGAACCAGCTGTCTATCGATAGGTGATATCCTCTCCTGTCCTCCTCTAGAACCAGCTGTCTATCTATAGGTGATATCCTCTCCTGTCATCCTCCAGAACCAGCTGTCTATCTATAGGTGATGTCCTCTCCTGTCCTCCAGAACCAGTTGTCTATCTATAGGTGATGTCCTCTCTGTACTCCTCCAGAACCAGCTGTCTATGTATAGGTGATGTCCTCTCCTGTCCTCCTCCAGAACCAGCTGTCTATCTATAGGTGATATCCTTTCCTGTCCTCCAGAACAAGCTGTCTATCTATAGGTGATATCCTCTCCTGTCCTCCAGAACCAGCTGTCTATCTATAGGTGATATCCTCTCCTGTCCTCCAGGACCAGCTGTCTATCTATAGGTGATGTCCTCTCCTGTCCTCCCCCAGAACCAGCTGTCTATCTATAGGTGATGTCCTCTCCTGTCCTCCTCCAGAAGCAGCTGTGAATCTATAGGTGATGTTCTCTCCTGTCCTCCAGAACCAGCTGTCTAATTATAGGTGATGTCCTCTCCTGTCCTCCTCCAGAACCAGCTGTCTATCTATAGGTGATGTCCTCTACTGCCCTCCTCCAGAACCAGCTGTCTATCTATAGGTGATGTCCTCTCCTGTCCTCCTCCAGAAGCAGCTGTCTATCTATAGGTGATGTTCTCTCCTGTCCTCCAGAACCAGCTGTCTATCTATAGGTGATATCCTCTCCTGTCCTCCAGAACCAGCTGTCTATCTATGGGTGATATCCTCTCCTGTCCTCCAGAACCAGCTGTCTATCTATAGGTGATATCCTCACCTGTCCTCCAGGACCAGCTGTCTATCTATAGGTGATGTCCTCTCCTGTCCTCCTCCAGAACCAGCTGTCTATCTATAAGTGATATCCTCTCCTGTCCTCCTCCAGAACCAGCTGTCTATCTATAGGTGATATCCTCTCCTGTCCTCCAGAACCAGCTGTCTATCTATAGGTGATGTCCTCTCCTGTCCTCCTCTAGAACCAGCTGTCTATCTATAGGAGATATCCTCTCCTGTCCTCCTCCAGAACCAGCTGTCTATCTATAGGTGATATCCTCTCCTGTCCTCCAGGACCAGCTGTCTATCTATAGGTGATGTCCACTCCTGTCCTCCCCCAGAACAGCCTGTCTATCTATAGGTGATATCCTCTCCTGTCCTCCTCCAGAAGCAGCTGTCTAACTATAGGTGATGTTCTCTCCTGTCCTCCAGAACCAGCTGTCTATCTATAGGTGATGTCCTCTCCTGTCCTCCTCCAGAACCAGCTGTCTATCTATAGGTGATGTCCTCTCCTGTCCTCCTCCAGAACCAGCTGTCTATCTATAGGTGATGTCCTCTCCTGTCCTCCTCCAGAACCAGCTGTCTATCTATAAGTGATATCCTCTCCTGTCCTCCTCCAGAACCAGCTGTCTATCTATAGGTGATATCCTCTCCTGTCCTCCAGAACCAGCTGTCTATCTATAGGTGATATCCTCTCCTGTCCTCCAGAACCAGCTGTCTATCTATAGGTGATGTCCTCTCCTGTCCTCCAGAACCAGCAGTCTATCTATAGGTGATATCCTCTCCTGTCCTCCTCCAGAACCAGCTGTCTATCTATAAGTGATATCCTCTCCTGTCCTCCAGAACCAGCTGTCTATTTATAGGTGATATCATCTCCTGTCCTCCTCCAGAACCAGCTGTCTATCTATAGGTGATATCCTCTCCTGTCCTCCTCCGGAACCAGCTGTCTATCTATAGGTGATATCCTCTCCTGTCCTCCCCCAGAAGCAGCTGTCTATCTATAGGTGATGTCCTCTCCTGTCCTCCTCCAGAACCAGCTGTCTATCTATAGGTGATGTCCTCTCCTGTCCTCCCCCAGAACCAGCTGTCTATCTATAGGTGATGTCCTCTCCTGTCCTCCTCCAGAAGCAGCTGTCTATCTATAGGTGATGTTCTCTCCTGTCCTCCAGAACCAGCTGTCTATCTATAGGTGATGTCCTCTCCTCTCCTCCTCCAGAACCAGCTGTCTATCTATAGGTGATGTCCTCTCCTGTCTTCCTCCAGAACCAGCTGTCTATCTATAGGTGATGTCCTCTCCTGTCCTCCTCCAGAACCAGCTTTCTATCTATAAGTGATATTATCTCCTGTCCTCCTCCAGAACCAGCTGTCTATCTATAGGTGATATCCTCTCCAGTCCTCCAGAACCAGCTGTCTATCTATAGGTGATGTCCTCTCCTGTTCTCCTCTAGAACCAGCTGTCTATCTATAGGAGATATCCTCTCCTGTCCTCCTCCAGAACCAGCTGTCTATCTATAGGTGATATCCTCTCCTGTCCTCCAGGACCAGCTGTCTATCTATAGGTGATGTCCTCTCCTGTCCTCCCCCAGAACCAGCTGTCTATCTATAGGTGATATCCTCTCCTGTCCTCCTCCAGAAGCAGCTGTCTATCTATAGGTGATGTTCTCTCCTGTCCTCCAGAACCAGCTGTCTATCTATAGGTGATGTCCTCTCCTGTCCTCCTCCAGAACCAGCTGTCTATCTATAGGTGATGTCCTCTCCTGTCCTCCTCCAGAACCAGCTGTCTATCTATAGGTGATGTCCTCTCCTGTCCTCCTCCAGAACCAGCTGTCTATCTATAAGTGATATCCTCTCCTGTCCTCCTCCAGAACCAGCTGTCTATCTATAGGTGATATCCTCTCCTGTCCTCCAGAACCAGCTGTCTATCTATAGGTGATATCCTCTCCTGTCCTCCAGAACCAGCTGTCTATCTATAGGTGATGTCCTCTCCTGTCCTCCAGAACCAGCAGTCTATCTATAGGTGATATCCTCTCCTGTCCTCCTCCAGAACCAGCTGTCTATCTATAGGTGATGTCCTCTCCTGTCCTCCAGAACCAGCTGTCTATTTATAGGTGATATCATCTCCTGTCCTCCTCCAGAAGCAGCTGTCTATCTATAGGTGATATCCTCTCCTGTCAACCTCCAGAACCAGCTGTCTATCTATAGGTGATATCCTCTCCTGTCCTCCCCCAGAACCAGCTGTCTATCTATAGGTGATGTCCTCTCCTGTCCTCCAGAACCAGCTGTCTATCTATAGGTGATGTCCTCTGCTGTCCTCCCCCAGAGCCAGCTGTCTATCTGTAGGTGATGTCCTCTCCTGTCCTCCTCCAGAACCAGCTGTCTATCTATAGGTGATATCCTCTCCTGTCTTCCAGAACCAGCTGTCTATCTATAGGTGATATCCTCTCCTGTCCTCCCCCAGAACCAGCTGTCTATCTATAGGTGATGTCCTCTCCTGTCCTCCACAACCAGATGTCTATCTATAGGTGATGTCCTCTCCTGTCCTCCCCCAGAACCAGCTGTCTATCTATAGGTGATATCCTCTCCTGTCCTCCTCCAGAAGCAGCTGTCTATCTATAGGTGATGTTCTCTCCTGTCCTCCAGAACCAGCTGTCTATTTATAGGTGATATCATCTCCTGTCCTCCTCCAGAAGCAGCTGTCTATCTATAGGTGATATCCTCTCCTGTCAACCTCCAGAACCAGCTGTCTATCTATAGGTGATATCCTCTCCTGTCCTCCTCCAGAACCAGCTGTCTATCTATAGGTGATATCCTCTCCTGTCCTCCTCCAGAACCAGCTGTCTAACTATAGGTGATATCCTCTCCTGTCCTCCTCCAGAACCAGCTGTCTATCTATAGGTGATGTCCTCTCCTGTCCTCCTCCAGAACCAGCTTTCTATCTATAAGTGATATCCTCTCCTGTCCTCCTCCAGAACCAGCTGTCTATCTATAGGTGATATCCTCTCCTGTCCTCCCCCAGAACCAGCTGTCTATCTATAGGTGATGTCCTCTCCTGTCCTCCTCCAGAACCAGCTGTCTATCTATAGGTGATGTCCTCTCCTGTCCTCCAGAACCAGCAGTCTATCTATAGGTGATATCCTCTCCTGTCCTCCTCCAGAACCAGCTGTCTATCTATAGGTGATGTCCTCTCCTGTCCTCCAGAACCAGCTGTCTATTTATAGGTGATATCATCTCCTGTCCTCCTCCAGAACCAGCTGTCTATCTATAGGTGATATCCTCTCCTGTCAACCTCCAGAACCAGCTGTCTATCTATAGGTGATATCCTCTCCTGTCCTCCCCCAGAACCAGCTGTCTATCTATAGGTGATGTCCTCTCCTGTCCTCCAGAACCAGCTGTCTATCTATAGGTGATGTCCTCTCCTGTCCTCCCCCAGAGCCAGCTGTCTATCTGTAGGTGATGTCCTCTCCTGTACTCCTCCAGAACCAGCTGTCTATCTATAGGTGATATCCTCTCCTGTCTTCCAGAACCAGCTGTCTATCTATAGGTGATATCCTCTCCTGTCCTCCCCCAGAACCAGCTGTCTATCTATAGGTGATGTCCTCTCCTGTCCTCCACAACCAGATGTCTATCTATAGGTGATGTCCTCTCCTGTTCTCCTCCAGAACCAGCTGTCTATCTATAGGTGATATCCTCTCCTGTCCTCCTCTAGAACCAGCTGTCTATCTATAGGTGATATCCTCTCCTGTCTTCCTCCAGAACCAGTTGTCTATCTATAGGTGATATCCTCTCCTGTCCTCCTCCAGAACCAGCTGTCTATCTATAGGTGATATCCTCTCCTGTCCTCCTCCAGAACCAGCTGTCTATCTATAGGTGATATCCTCTCCTGTCCTCCTCCAGAACCAGCTGTCTATCTATAGGTGATATCCTCTCCTGTCTTCCAGAACCAGCTGTCTATCTATAGGTGATATCTTCTCCTGTCCTCCCCCAGAACCAGCTGTCTATCTATAGGTGATCTCCTGTCCTCCACAACCAGATGTCTATCTATAGGTGATGTCCACTCCTGTTCTCCTCCAGAACCATCTGTCTATCTATAGGTGATATCCTCTCCTGTCCTCCTCTAGAACCAGCTGTCTGTCTATAGGTGATATCCTGTCCCTTCCTCCTCCAGAACCAGCTGTCTATCTATAGGTGATGTCCTCTCCTGTCCTCCAGAACCAGTTGTCTATCTATAGGTGATGTCCTCTCCTGTCCTCCTCCAGAACCAGCTGTCTATCTATAGGTGATGTCCTCTCCTGTCCTCTTCCAGAACCAGTGTCTATCTATAGGTGATATCCTCTCCTGTCCTCCCCCAGAACCAGCTGTCTATCTATAGGTGATGTCCTCTCCTGTCCTCCACAACCAGATGTCTATCTATAGGTGATATCCTCTCCTGTTCTCCTCCAGAACCAGCTGTCTATCTATAGGTGATATCCTCTCCTGTCCTCCTCCAGAACCAGCTGTCTATCTATAGGTGATATCCTCTCCTGTCCTCCTCCAGAACCAGCTGTCTATCTATAGGTGATATCCTCTCCTGTCCTCCAGAACCAGCTGTCTATCTATAGGTGATATCCTCTCCTGTCCTCCAGAAACAGCTGTCTATCAATAGGTGATATCCTCTCCTGTCCTCCAGGACCAGCTGTCTATCTATAGGTGATGTCCTCTCCTGTCCTCCCCCAGAACCAGCTGTCTATCTATCGGTGATGTCCTCTCCTGTCCTCCACAACCAGATGTCTATCTATAGGTGATATCCTCTCCTGTCCTCCTCCAGAACCAGCTGTCTATCTATAGGTGATGTCCTCTCCTGTCCTCCTCCAGAACCAGCTTTCTATCTATAAGTGATATCCTCTCCTGTCCTCCTCCAGAACCAGCTGTCTATCTATAGGTGATATCCTCTCCTGTCCTCCCCCAGAACCAGCTGTCTATCTATAGGTGATGTCCTCTCCTGTCCTCCTCCAGAACCAGCTGTCTATCTATAGGTGATGTCCTCTCCTGTCCTCCAGAACCAGCAGTCTATCTATAGGTGATATCCTCTCCTGTCCTCCTCCAGAACCAGCTGTCTATCTATAGGTGATGTCCTCTCCTGTCCTCCAGAACCAGCTGTCTATTTATAGGTGATATCATCTCCTGTCCTCCTCCAGAACCAGCTGTCTATCTATAGGTGATATCCTCTCCTGTCAACCTCCAGAACCAGCTGTCTATCTATAGGTGATATCCTCTCCTGTCCTCCCCCAGAACCAGCTGTCTATCTATAGGTGATGTCCTCTCCTGTCCTCCAGAACCAGCTGTCTATCTATAGGTGATGTCCTCTCCTGTCCTCCCCCAGAGCCAGCTGTCTATCTGTAGGTGATGTCCTCTCCTGTACTCCTCCAGAACCAGCTGTCTATCTATAGGTGATATCCTCTCCTGTCTTCCAGAACCAGCTGTCTATCTATAGGTGATATCCTCTCCTGTCCTCCCCCAGAACCAGCTGTCTATCTATAGGTGATGTCCTCTCCTGTCCTCCACAACCAGATGTCTATCTATAGGTGATGTCCTCTCCTGTTCTCCTCCAGAACCAGCTGTCTATCTATAGGTGATATCCTCTCCTGTCCTCCTCTAGAACCAGCTGTCTATCTATAGGTGATATCCTCTCCTGTCTTCCTCCAGAACCAGTTGTCTATCTATAGGTGATATCCTCTCCTGTCCTCCTCCAGAACCAGCTGTCTATCTATAGGTGATATCCTCTCCTGTCCTCCTCCAGAACCAGCTGTCTATCTATAGGTGATATCCTCTCCTGTCCTCCTCCAGAACCAGCTGTCTATCTATAGGTGATATCCTCTCCTGTCTTCCAGAACCAGCTGTCTATCTATAGGTGATATCTTCTCCTGTCCTCCCCCAGAACCAGCTGTCTATCTATAGGTGATCTCCTGTCCTCCACAACCAGATGTCTATCTATAGGTGATGTCCACTCCTGTTCTCCTCCAGAACCATCTGTCTATCTATAGGTGATATCCTCTCCTGTCCTCCTCTAGAACCAGCTGTCTATCTATAGGTGATATCCTGTCCCTTCCTCCTCCAGAACCAGCTGTCTATCTATAGGTGATGTCCTCTCCTGTCCTCCAGAACCAGTTGTCTATCTATAGGTGATGTCCTCTCCTGTCCTCCTCCAGAACCAGCTGTCTATCTATAGGTGATGTCCTCTCCTGTCCTCTTCCAGAACCAGTGTCTATCTATAGGTGATATCCTCTCCTGTCCTCCCCCAGAACCAGCTGTCTATCTATAGGTGATGTCCTCTCCTGTCCTCCACAACCAGATGTCTATCTATAGGTGATATCCTCTCCTGTTCTCCTCCAGAACCAGCTGTCTATCTATAGGTGATATCCTCTCCTGTCCTCCTCCAGAACCAGCTGTCTATCTATAGGTGATATCCTCTCCTGTCCTCCTCCAGAACCAGCTGTCTATCTATAGGTGATATCCTCTCCTGTCCTCCAGAACCAGCTGTCTATCTATAGGTGATATCCTCTCCTGTCCTCCAGAAACAGCTGTCTATCAATAGGTGATATCCTCTCCTGTCCTCCAGGACCAGCTGTCTATCTATAGGTGATGTCCTCTCCTGTCCTCCCCCAGAACCAGCTGTCTATCTATCGGTGATGTCCTCTCCTGTCCTCCTCCAGAAGCAGCTGTCTATCTATAGGTGATGTTCTCTCCTGTCCTCCAGAACCAGCTGTCTATCTATAGGTGATGTCCTCTCCTGTTCTCCTCTAGAACCAGCTGTCTATCTATAGGAGATATCCTCTCCTGTCCTCCTCCAGAACCAGCTGTCTATCTATAGGTGATATCCTCTCCTGTCCTCCAGGACCAGCTGTCTATCTATAGGTGATGTCCTCTCCTGTCCTCCCCCAGAACCAGCTGTCTATCTATAGGTGATATCCTCTCCTGTCCTCCTCCAGAAGCAGCTGTCTATCTATAGGTGATGTTCTCTCCTGTCCTCCAGAACCAGCTGTCTATCTATAGGTGATGTCCTCTCCTGTCCTCCTCCAGAACCAGCTGTCTATCTATAGGTGATGTCCTCTCCTGTCCTCCTCCAGAACCAGCTGTCTATCTATAGGTGATGTCCTCTCCTGTCCTCCTCCAGAACCAGTTGTCTATCTATAAGTGATATCCTCTCCTGTCCTCCTCCAGAACCAGCTGTCTATCTATAGGTGATATCCTCTCCTGTCCTCCAGAACCAGCTGTCTATCTATAGGTGATATCCTCTCCTGTCCTCCAGAACCAGCTGTCTATCTATAGGTGATGTCCTCTCCTGTCCTCCAGAACCAGCAGTCTATCTATAGGTGATATCCTCTCCTGTCCTCCTCCAGAACCAGCTGTCTATCTATAGGTGATGTCCTCTCCTGTCCTCCAGAACCAGCTGTCTATTTATAGGTGATATCATCTCCTGTCCTCCTCCAGAACCAGCTGTCTATCTATAGGTGATATCCTCTCCTGTCAACCTCCAGAACCAGCTGTCTATCTATAGGTGATATCCTCTCCTGTCCTCCCCCAGAACCAGCTGTCTATCTATAGGTGATGTCCTCTCCTGTCCTCCAGAACAAGCTGTCTATCTATAGGTGATGTCCTCTCCTGTCCTCCCCCAGAGCCAGCTGTCTATCTGTAGGTGATGTCCTCTCCTGTCCTCCTCCAGAACCAGCTGTCTATCTATAGGTGATATCCTCTCCTGTCTTCCAGAACCAGCTGTCTATCTATAGGTGATATCCTCTCCTGTCCTCCCACAGAAACAGCTGTCTATCTATAGGTGATGTCCTCTCCTGTCCTCCACAACCAGATGTCTATCTATAGGTGATGTCCTCTCCTGTTCTCCTCCAGAACCAGCTGTCTATCTATAGGTGATATCCTCTCCTGTCCTCCTCTAGAACCAGCTGTCTATCTATAGGTGATATCCTCTCCTGTCCTCCTCCAGAACCAGCTGTCTATCTATAGGTGATATCCTCTCCTGTCCTCCTCCAGAACCAGCTGTCTATCTATAGGTGATATCCTCTCCTGTCCTCCCCCAGAACCAGCTGTCTATCTATAGGTGATCTCCTGTCCTCCACAACCAGATGTCTATCTATAGGTGATGTACACTCCTGTTCTCCTCCAGAACCATCTGTCTATCTATAGGTGATATCCTCTCCTGTCCTCCTCTAGAACCAGCTGTCTATCTATAGGTGATATCCTGTCCCTTCCTCCTCCAGAACCAGCTGTCTATCTATAGGTGATGTCCTCTCCTGTCCTCCAGAACCAGTTGTCTATCTATAGGTGATGTCCTCTCCTGTACTCCTCCAGAACCAGCTGTCTATCTATAGGTGATGTCCTCTCCTGTCCTCTTCCAGAACCAGCTGTCTATCTATAGGTGATATCCTCTCCTGTCCTGCCCCAGAACCAGCTGTCTATCTATAGGTGATGTCCTCTCCTGTCCTCCACAACCAGATGTCTATCTATAGGTGATGTCCTCTCCTGTTCTCCTCCAGAACCAGCTGTCTATCTATAGCTGATATCCTCTCCTGTCCTCCTCTAGAACCAGCTGTCTATCTATAGGTGATATCCTCTCCTGTCCTCCTCCAGAACCAGCTGTCTATCTATAGGTGATATCCTCTCCTGTCCTCCAGAACCAGCTGTCTATCTATAGGTGATATCCTCTCCTGTCCTCCAGAAACAGCTGTCTATCAATAGGTGATATCCTCTCCTGTCCTCCAGGACCAGCTGTCTATCTATAGGTGATGTCCTCTCCTGTCCTCCCCCAGAACCAGCTGTCTATCTATCGGTGATGTCCTCTCCTGCCCTCCTACAGAAGCAGCTGTCTATCTATAGGTGATGTTCTCTCCTGTCCTCCAGAACCAGCTGTCTATCTATAGGTGATGTCCTCTCCTGTCCTCCTCCAGAACCAGCTGTCTATCTATAGGTGATGTCCTCTCCTGTCCTCCTCCAGAACCAGATGTCTATCTATAAGTGATATCCTCTCCTGTCCTCCTCCAGAACCAGCTGTCTATCTATAGGTGATATCCTCTCCTGTCCTCCAGAACCAGCTGTCTATCTATAGGTGATATCCTCTCCTGTCTTCCAGAACCAGCTGTCTATCTATAGGTGATATCATCTCCTGTCCTCCCCCAGAACCAGCTGTCCAGCCATAGGTGATGTCCTCTCCTGTCCTCCACAACCAGATGTCTATCTATAGGTGATGTCCTCTCCTGTTCTCCTCCAGAACCAGCTGTCTATCTATAGGTGATATCCTCTCCTGTCCTCCTCTAGAACCAGCTGTCTATCTATAGGTGATATCCTCTCCTTTCCTCCTCCAGAACCAGCTGTCTATCTATAGGTGATGTCCTCTCCTGTCCTCCAGAACCAGTTGTCTATCTATAGGTGATGTCCTCTCCTGTCCTCCTCCAGAACCAGCTGTCTATCTATAGGTGATATCCTCTCCTGTCCTCCTCCAGAACCAGCTGTCTATCTATAGGTGATATCCTCTCCTGTCTTCCAGTACCAGCTGTCTATCTATAGGTGATATCTTCTCCTGTCCTCCCCCAGAACCAGCTGTCTATCTATAGGTGATCTCCTGTCCTCCACAACCAGATGTCTATCTATAGGTGATGTCCTCTCCTGTTCTCCTCCAGAACCATCTGTCTATCTATAGGTGATATCCTCTCCTGTCCTCCTCTAGAACCAGCTGTCTATCTATAGGTGATATCCTCTCCCTTCCTCCTCCAGAACCAGCTGTCTATCTATAGGTGATGTCCTCTCCTGTCCTCCAGAACCAGTTGTCTATCTATAGGTGATGTCCTCTCCTGTACTCCTCCAGAACCAGCTGTCTATCTATAGGTGATGTCCTCTCCTGTCCTCCTCCAGAACCAGCTGTCTATCTATAGGTGATATCCTCTCCTGTCCTCCAGAAACAGCTGTCTATCAATAGGTGATATCCTCTCCTGTCCTCCAGGACCAGCTGTCTATCTATAGGTGATGTCCTCTCCTGTCCTCCCCCAGAACCAGCTGTCTATCTATCGGTGATGTCCTCTCCTGTCCTCCTCCAGAACCAGCTGTCTATCTATAGGTGATATCCTCTCCTGTCCTCCTCCAGAACCAGCTGTCTATCTATAGGTGATATCCTCTCCTGTCTTCCAGTACCAGCTGTCTATCTATAGGTGATATCTTCTCCTGTCCTCCCCCAGAACCAGCTGTCTATCTATAGGTGATCTCCTGTCCTCCACAACCAGATGTCTATCTATAGGTGATGTCCTCTCCTGTTCTCCTCCAGAACCATCTGTCTATCTATAGGTGATATCCTCTCCTGTCCTCCTCTAGAACCAGCTGTCTATCTATAGGTGATATCCTCTCCCTTCCTCCTCCAGAACCAGCTGTCTATCTATAGGTGATGTCCTCTCCTGTCCTCCAGAACCAGTTGTCTATCTATAGGTGATGTCCTCTCCTGTACTCCTCCAGAACCAGCTGTCTATCTATAGGTGATGTCCTCTCCTGTCCTCTTCCAGAACCAGCTGTCTATCTATAGGTGATATCCTCTCCTGTCCTCCCCCAGAACCAGCTGTCTATCTATAGGTGATATCCTCTCCTGTCCTCCTCCAGAACCAGCTGTCTATCTATAGGTGATATCCTCTCCTGTCCTCCAGAAACAGCTGTCTATCAATAGGTGATATCCTCTCCTGTCCTCCAGGACCAGCTGTCTATCTATAGGTGATGTCCTCTCCTGTCCTCCCCCAGAACCAGCTGTCTATCTATCGGTGATGTCCTCTCCTGTCCTCCTCCAGAAGCAGCTGTCTATCTATAGGTGATGTTCTCTCCTGTCCTCCAGAACCAGCTGTCTATCTATAGGTGATGTCATCTCCTGTCCTCCTCCAGAACCAGCTTTCTATCTATAGGTGATGTCCTCTCCTGTCCTCCTCCAGAACCAGCTGTCTATCTATAGGTGATGTCCTCTCCTGTCCTCCTCCAGAACCAGCTGTCTATCTATAAGTGATATCCTCTCCTGTCCTCCTCCAGAACCAGCTGTCTATCTATAGGTGATATCCTCTCCTGTCCTCCAGAACCAGCTGTCTATCTATAGGTGATATCCTCTCCTGTCCTCCTCCAGAACCAGCTGTCTATCTATAGGTGATATCCTCTCCTGTCCTCCAGAAACAGCTGTCTATCAATAGGTGATATCCTCTCCTGTCCTCCAGGACCAGCTGTCTATCTATAGGTGATGTCCTCTCCTGTCCTCCCCCAGAACCAGCTGTCTATCTATCGGTGATGTCCTCTCCTGTCCTCCTCCAGAAGCAGCTGTCTATCTATAGGTGATGTTCTCTCCTGTCCTCCAGAACCAGCTGTCTATCTATAGGTGATGTCATCTCCTGTCCTCCTCCAGAACCAGCTTTCTATCTATAGGTGATGTCCTCTCCTGTCCTCCTCCAGAACCAGCTGTCTATCTATAGGTGATGTCCTATTCCTGTCCTCCTCCAGAACCAGCTGTCTATCTATAAGTGATATCCTCTCCTGTCCTCCTCCAGAACCAGCTGTCTATCTATAGGTGATATCCTCTCCTGTCCTCCAGAACCAGCTGTCTATCTATAGGTGATATCCTCTCCTGTCTTCCAGAACCAGCTGTCTATCTATAGGTGATATCCTCTCCTGTCCTCCCCCAGAACCAGCTGTCCATCTATAGGTGATGTCCTCTCCTGTTCTCCTCCAGAACCAACTGTCTATCTATAGGTGATATCCTCTCCTGTCCTCCTCTAGAACCAGCTGTCTATCTATAGGTGATATCCTCTCCTGTCCTCCTCCAGAACCAGCTGTCTATCTATAGGTGATATCCTCTCCTGTCCTCCAGAAACAGCTGTCTATCAATAGGTGATATCCTCTCCTGTCCTCCAGGACCAGCTGTCTATCTATAGGTGATGTCCTCTCCTGTCCTCCCCCAGAACCAGCTGTCTATCTATCGGTGATGTCCTCTCCTGTCCTCCTCCAGAAGCAGCTGTCTATCTATAGGTGATATCCTCTCCTGTCCTCCTCCAGAACCAGCTGTCTATCTATAGGTGATATCCTCTCCTGTCCTCCAGAAACAGCTGTCTATCAATAGGTGATATCCTCTCCTGTCCTCCAGGACCAGCTGTCTATCTATAGGTGATGTCCTCTCCTGTCCTCCCCCAGAACCAGCTGTCTATCTATCGGTGATGTCCTCTCCTGTCCTCCTCCAGAAGCAGCTGTCTATCTATAGGTGATGTTCTCTCCTGTCCTCCAGAACCAGCTGTCTATCTATAGGTGATGTCATCTCCTGTCCTCCTCCAGAACCAGCTTTCTATCTATAGGTGATGTCCTCTCCTGTCCTCCTCCAGAACCAGCTGTCTATCTATAGGTGATGTCCTCTCCTGTCCTCCTCCAGAACCAGCTGTCTATCTATAAGTGATATCCTCTCCTGTCCTCCTCCAGAACCAGCTGTCTATCTATAGGTGATATCCTCTCCTGTCCTCCAGAACCAGCTGTCTATCTATAGGTGATATCCTCTCCTGTCTTCCAGAACCAGCTGTCTATCTATAGGTGATATCCTCTCCTGTCCTCCCCAGAACCAGCTGTCCATCTATAGGTGATGTCCTCTCCTGTCCTCCACAACCAGATGTCTATCTATAGGTGATGTCATCTCCTGTTCTCCTCCAGAACCAGCTGTCTATCTATAGGTGATATCCTCTCCTGTCCTCCTCTAGAACCAGCTGTCTATCTATAGGTGATATCCTCTCCTGTCCTCCTCCAGAACCAGCTGTCTATCTATAGGTGATGTCCTCTCCTGTCCTCCAGAACCAGTTGTCTATCTATAGGTGATGTCCTCTCCTGTACTCCTCCAGAACCAGCTGTCTATCTATAGGTGATGTCCTCTCCTGTCCTCCTCCAGAACCAGCTGTCTATCTATAGGTGATATCCTCTCCTGTCCTCCAGAACCAGCTGTCTATCTATAGGTGATATCCTCTCCTGTCCTCCAGAACCAGCTGTCTATCTATAGGTGATATCCTCTCCTGTCCTCCAGGACCAGCTGTCTATCTATAGGTGATGTCCTCTCCTGTCCTCCCCCAGAACCAGCTGTCTATCTATAGGTGATGTCCTCTCCTGTCCTCCTCCAGAAGCAGCTGTCTATCTATAGGTGATGTTCTCTCCTGTCCTCCAGAACCAGCTGTCTATCTATAGGTGATATCCTGTCCTGTCCTCCAGAACCAGCTGTCTATCTATAGGTGATATCCTCTCCTGTCCTCCAGAACCAGCTGTCTATCTATAGGTGATATCCTCTCCTGTCCTCCAGGAACAGCTGTCTATCTATAGGTGATGTCCTCTCCTGTCCTCCCCCAGAACCAGCTGTCTATCTATAGGTTATGTCCTCTCCTGTCCTCCTCCAGAACCAGCTGTCTATCTATAGGTGATGTCCTCTCCTGTCCTCCTCCAGAACCAGCTGTCTATCTATAGGTGATGTCCTCTCCTGTCCTCCTCCAGAACCAGCTGTCTATCTATAAGTGATATCCTCTCCTGTCCTCCAGAACCAGCAGTCTATCTATAGGTGATATCCTCTCCTGTACTCCTCCAGAACCAGCTGTCTATCTATAGGTGATGTCCTCTCCTGTCCTCCTCCAGAACCAGCTGTCTATCTATAGGTGATATCCTCTCCTGTCCTCCAGAACCAGCTGTCTATCTATAGGTGATATCCTCTCCTGTCCTCCAGAACCAGCTGTCTATCTATAGGTGATGTCCTCTCCTGTCCTCCCCCAGAACCAGCTGTCTATCTATAGGTGATGTCCTCTCCTGTCCTCCTCCAGAAGCAGCTGTCTATCTATAGGTGATGTTCTCTCCTGTCCTCCAGAACCAGCTGTCTATCTATAGGTGATATCCTGTCCTGTCCTCCAGAACCAGCTGTCTATCTATAGGTGATATCCTCTCCTGTCCTCCAGAACCAGCTGTCTATCTATAGGTGATATCCTCTCCTGTCCTCCAGGACCAGCTGTCTATCTATAGGTGATGTCCTCTCCTGTCCTCCCCCAGAACCAGCTGTCTATCTATAGGTTATGTCCTCTCCTGTCCTCCTCCAGAACCAGCTGTCTATCTATAGGTGATGTCCTCTCCTGTCCTCCTCCAGAACCAGCTGTCTATCTATAGGTGATGTCCTCTCCTGTCCTCCTCCAGAACCAGCTGTCTATCTATAAGTGATATCCTCTCCTGTCCTCCAGAACCAGCAGTCTATCTATAGGTGATATCCTCTCCTGTCCTCCAGAACCAGCTGTCTATCTATAGGTGATATCCTCTCCTGTCCTCCAGAACCAGCTGTCTATCTATAGGTGATATCCTCTCCTGTCCTCCAGGAACAGCTGTCTATCTATAGGTGATGTCCTCTCCTGTCCTCCCCCAGAACCAGCTGTCTATCTATAGGTTATGTCCTCTCCTGTCCTCCTCCAGAACCAGCTGTCTATCTATAGGTGATGTCCTCTCCTGTCCTCCTCCAGAACCAGCTGTCTATCTATAGGTGATGTCCTCTCCTGTCCTCCTCCAGAACCAGCTGTCTATCTATAAGTGATATCCTCTCCTGTCCTCCAGAACCAGCAGTCTATCTATAGGTGATATCCTCTCCTGTACTCCTCCAGAACCAGCTGTCTATCTATAGGTGATGTCCTCTCCTGTCCTCCTCCAGAACCAGCTGTCTATCTATAGGTGATATCCTCTCCTGTCCTCCAGAACCAGCTGTCTATCTATAGGTGATATCCTCTCCTGTCCTCCAGAACCAGCTGTCTATCTATAGGTGATGTCCTCTCCTGTCCTCCCCCAGAACCAGCTGTCTATCTATAGGTGATGTCCTCTCCTGTCCTCCTCCAGAAGCAGCTGTCTATCTATAGGTGATGTTCTCTCCTGTCCTCCAGAACCAGCTGTCTATCTATAGGTGATATCCTGTCCTGTCCTCCAGAACCAGCTGTCTATCTATAGGTGATATCCTCTCCTGTCCTCCAGAACCAGCTGTCTATCTATAGGTGATATCCTCTCCTGTCCTCCAGGACCAGCTGTCTATCTATAGGTGATGTCCTCTCCTGTCCTCCCCCAGAACCAGCTGTCTATCTATAGGTTATGTCCTCTCCTGTCCTCCTCCAGAACCAGCTGTCTATCTATAGGTGATGTCCTCTCCTGTCCTCCTCCAGAACCAGCTGTCTATCTATAGGTGATGTCCTCTCCTGTCCTCCTCCAGAACCAGCTGTCTATCTATAAGTGATATCCTCTCCTGTCCTCCAGAACCAGCAGTCTATCTATAGGTGATATCCTCTCCTGTCCTCCTCCAGAACCAGCTGTCTATCTATAGGTGATGTCCTCTCCTGTCCTCCAGAACCAGCTGTCTATTTATAGGTGATATCATCTCCTGTCCTCCTCCAGAAACAGCTGTCTATCTATAGGTGATATCCTCTCCTGTCCTCCTCCAGAACCAGCTGTCTATCTATAGGTGATATCCTCTCCTGTCCTCCCCCAGAACCAGCTGTCTATCTATAGGTGATGTCCTCTCCTGTCCTCCACAACCAGCTGTCTATCTATAGGTGATGTCCTCTCCTGTTCTCCTCCAGAACCAGCTGTCTATCTATAGGTGATAGCCTCTCCTGTCCTCCTCCAGAACCAGCTGTCTATCTATAGGTGATATCCTCTCCTGTCCTCCTCCAGAACCAGCTGTCTATCTATAGGTGATATCCTCTCCTGTCCTCCTCCAGAACCAGATGTCTATCTATAGGTGATGTCCTCTCCTGTCCTCCAGAACCAGCTGTCTATCTATAGGTGATGTCCTCTCCTGTCCTCCTCCAGAACCAGCTGTCTATCTATAGGTGATGTCCTCTACTGTCCTCCAGAACCAGCTGTCTATCTATAGGTGATGTCCTCTCATGTCCTCCTCCAGAACCAGCTGTCTATCTATAGATGATGTCCTCTCCTGTCCTCCTCCAGAACCAGCTGTCTATCTATAGGTGATAGCCTCTCCTGTCCTCCTCCAGAACCAGCTGTCTATCTATAGGTGATATCCTCTCCTGTCCTCCTCCAGAACTAGCTGTCTATCTATAGGTGATATCCTCTCCTGTCCTCCTCCAGAACCAGCTGTCTATCTATAGGTGATATCCTCTCCTGTCCTCCTCCAGAACCAGCTGTCTATCTATAGGTGATATCCTCTCCTGTCTTCCAGAACCAGCTGTCTATCTATAGGTGATCTCCTGTCCTCCACAACCAGATGTCTATCTATAGGTGATGTCCTCTCCTGTTCTCCTCCAGAACCAGCTGTCTATCTATAGGTGATATCCTCTCCTGTCCTCCTCTAGAACCAGCTGTCTATCTATGGGTGATATCCTCTCCCTTCCTCCTCCAGAACCAGCTGTCTATCTATAGGTGATGTCCTCTCCTGTCCTCCAGAACCAGTTGTCTATCTATAGGTGATATCCTCTCCTGTCCTCCTCCAGAACCAGCTGTCTATCTATAGGTGATATCCTCTCCTGTCTTCCAGAACCAGCTGTCTATCTATAGGTGATATCCTCTCCTGTCCTCCCCCAGAACCAGCTGTCTATCTATAAGTGATGTCCTCTCCTGTCCTCCACAACCAGATGTCTATCTATAGGTGATGTCCTCTCCTGTCCTCCTCCAGAAGCAGCTGTCAATCTATAGGTGGTGTTCTCTCCTGTCCTCCAGAACCAGCTGTCTATCTATAGGTTATGTCCTCTCCTGTCCTCCTCCAGAACCAGCTGTCTATCTATAGGTGATGTCCTCTCCTGTCCTCCTCCAGAACCAGCTGTCTATCTATAGGTGATGTCCTCTCCTGTCCTCCTCCAGAACCAGCTGTCTATCTATAAGTGATATCCTCTCCTGTCCTCCTCCAGAACCAGCTGTCTATCTATAGGTGATGTCCTCTCCTGTCCTCCAGAACCAGCAGTCTATCTATAGGTGATATCCTCTCCTGTCCTCCTCCAGAACCAGCTGTCTATCTATAGGTGATGTCCTCTCCTGTCCTCCAGAACCAGCTGTCTATTTATAGGTGATATCATCTCCTGTCCTCCTTCAGAAACAGCTGTCTATCTATAGGTGATTTCCTCTCCTGTCCTCCTCCAGAACCAGCTGTCTATCTATAGGTGATATCCTCTCCTGTCCTCCCTCAGAACCAGCTGTCTATCTATAGGTGATATCCTCTCCTGTCCTCCTCCAGAACCAGCTGTCTATCTATAGGTGATGTCCTCTCCTGTTCTCCTCCAGAACCAGCTGTCTATCTATAGGTGATAGCCTCTCCTGTCCTCCTCCAGAACCAGCTGTCTATCTATAGCTGATATCCTCTCCTGTCCTCCTCCAGAACCAGCTGTCTATCTATAGGTGATATCCTCTCCTGTCCTCCCCCAGAACCAGCTGTCCATCTATAGGTGATGTCCTCTCCTGTTCTCCACAACCAGATGTCTATCTATAGGTGATGTCCTCTTCTGTTCTCCTCCAGAACCAGCTGTCTATCGATAGGTGATATCCTCTCCTGTCCACCTCTAGAACCAGCTGTCTATCTATAGGTGATATCCTCTCCTGTCCTCCTCCAGAACCAGCTGTCTATCTATAGGTAATGTCCTCTCCTGTCCTCCAGAACCAGTTGTCTATCTATAGGTGATGTCCTCTCCTGTACTCCTCCAGAACCAGCTGTCTATCTATAGGTGATGTCCTCTCCTGTCCTCCTCCAGAACCAGCTGTCTATCTATAGGTGATATCCTCTCCTGTCCTCCAGGACCAGCTGTCTATCTATAGGTGATGTCCTCTCCTGTCCTCCCCCAGAACCAGCTGTCTATCTATAGGTGATGTCCTCTCCTGTCCTCCTCCAGAAGCAGCTGTCTATCTATAGGTGATGTTCTCTCCTGTCCTCCAGAACCAGCTGTCTATCTATAGGTGATGTCCTCTCCTGTCCTCCACCAGAAATAGCTGTCTATCTATAGGTGATGTCCTCTCCTGTCCTCCTCCAGAACAAGCTGTCTATCTATAGGTGATGTCCTCTCCTGTCCTCCTCCAGAACCAGCTGTCTATCTATAAGTGATATCCTCTCCTGTCCTCCTCCAGAACCAGCTGTCTATCTATAGGTGATATCCTCTCCTGTCCTCCAGAACCAGCTGTCTATCTATAGGTGATGTCCTCTCCTGTCCTCCTCTAGAACCAGCTGTCTATCTATAGGAGATATCCTCTCCTGTCCTCCTCCAGAACCAGCTGTCTATCTATAGGTGATATCCTCTCCTGTCCTCCAGGACCAGCTGTCTATCTATAGGTGATGTCCTCTCCTGTCCTTTCCCCATTACCAGCTGTCTATCTATAGGTGATATCGTCTCCTCTCCTCCTCCAGAAGCAGCTGTCTATCTATAGGTGATGTTCTCTCCTGTCCTCCAGAACCAGCTGTCTATCTATAGGTGATGTCCTCTCCTGTCCTCCTCCAGTACCAGCTGTCTATCTATAGGTGATGTCCTCTCCTGTCCTCCTCCAGAACCAGCTGTCTATCTATAGGTGATGTCCTCTCCTGTCCTCCTCCAGAACCAGCTGTCTATCTATAAGTGATATCCTCTCCTGTCCTCCTCCAGAACCAGCTGTCTATCTATAGGTGATATCCTCTCCTGTCCTCCAGAACCAGCTGTCTATCTATAGGTGATATCCTCTCCTTTCCTCCAGAACCAGCTGTCTATCTATAGGTGATGTCCTCTCCTGTCCTCCTCCAGAACCAGCTGTCTATCTATAGGTGATATCCTCTCCTGTCCTCCCCCAGAACCAGCTGTCCATCTATAGGTGATGTCCTCTCCTGTTCTCCACAACCAGATGTCTATCTATAGGTGATGTCCTCTTCTGTTCTCCTCCAGAACCAGCTGTCTATCGATAGGTGATATCCTCTCCTGTCCACCTCTAGAACCAGCTGTCTATCTATAGGTGATATCCTCTCCTGTCCTCATTCCAGAACCAGCTGTCTATCTATAGGTAATGTCCTCTCCTGTCCTCCAGAACCAGTTGTCTATCTATAGGTGATGTCCTCTCCTGTACTCCTCCAGAACCAGCTGTCTATCTATAGGTGATGTCCTCTCCTGTCCTCCTCCAGAACCAGCTGTCTATCTATAGGTGATATCCTCTCCTGTCCTCCAGGACCAGCTGTCTATCTATAGGTGATGTCCTCTCCTGTCCTCCCCCAGAACCAGCTGTCTATCTATAGGTGATGTCCTCTCCTGTCCTCCTCCAGAAGCAGCTGTCTATCTATAGGTGATGTTCTCTCCTGTCCTCCAGAACCAGCTGTCTATCTATAGGTGATGTCCTCTCCTGTCCTCCTCCAGAAACAGCTGTCTATCTATAGGTGATGTCCTCTCCTGTCCTCCTCCAGAACAAGCTGTCTATCTATAGGTGATGTCCTCTCCTGTCCTCCTCCAGAACCAGCTGTCTATCTATAAGTGATATCCTCTCCTGTCCTCCTCCAGAACCAGCTGTCTATCTATAGGTGATATCCTCTCCTGTCCTCCAGAACCAGCTGTCTATCTATAGGTGATGTCCTCTCCTGTCCTCCTCTAGAACCAGCTGTCTATCTATAGGATATATCCTCTCCTGTCCTCCTCCAGAACCAGCTGTCTATCTATAGGTGATATCCTCTCCTGTCCTCCAGGACCAGCTGTCTATCTATAGGTGATGTCCTCTCCTGTCCTCCCCCAGAACCAGCTGTCTATCTATAGGTGATATCGTCTCCTCTCCTCCTCCAGAAGCAGCTGTCTATCTATAGGTGATGTTCTCTCCTGTCCTCCAGAACCAGCTGTCTATCTATAGGTGATGTCCTCTCCTGTCCTCCTCCAGAACCAGCTGTCTATCTATAGGTGATGTCCTCTCCTGTCCTCCTCCAGAACCAGCTGTCTATCTATAAGTGATATCCTCTCCTGTCCTCCTCCAGAACCAGCTGTCTATCTATAGGTGATATCCTCTCCTGTCCTCCAGAACCAGCTGTCTATCTATAGGTGATATCCTCTCCTGTCCTCCAGAACCAGCTGTCTATCTATAGGTGATGTCCTCTCCTGTCCTCCTCCAGAACCAGCTGTCTATCTATAGGTGATGTCCTCTCCTGTCCTCCAGAACCAGCTGTCTATTTATAGGTGATATCATCTCCTGTCCTCCTCCAGAACCAGCTGTCTATCTATAGGTGATATCCTCTCCTGTCCTCCTCCAGAACCAGCTGTCTATCTATAGGTGATATCCTCTCCTGTCCTCCCCCAGAACCAGCTGTCTATCTATAGGTGATGTCCTCTCCTGTCCTCCACAACCAGCTGTCTATCTATAGGTGATGTCCTCTCCTATTCTCCTCCCGAACCAGCTGTCTACCTATAGGTGATATCCTCTCCTGTCCTCCTCTAGAACCAGCTGTCTATCTATAGGTCATATCCTCTCCTGTCCTCCTCCAGAATCAGCTGTCTATCTATAGGTGATGTCCTCTCCTGTCCTCCTCCAGAACCAGCTGTCTATCTATAGGTGATGTCCTCTCCTGTCCTCCTCCAGAACCAGCTGTCTATCTATAGGTGATGTCCTCTCCTGTCCTCCAGAACCAGCTGTCTATCTATAGGTGATGTCCTCTCATGTCCTCCTCCAGAACCAGCTGTCTATCTATAGATGATGTCCTCTCCTGTCCTCCTCCAGAACCAGCTGTCTATCTATAGGTGATATCCTCTCCTGTCCTCCTCCAGAACCAGCTGTCTATCTATAGGTGATATCCTCTCCTGTCCTCCTCCAGAACCAGCTGTCTATCTATAGGTGATATCCTCTCCTGTCTTCCAGAACCAGCTGTCTATCTATAGGTGATATCCTCTAATGTCCTCCTCCAGAACCAGTTGTCTTTCTATAGGTGATGTCCTCTCCTGTCCTCCCCCAGAACCAGCTGTCTATCTATAGGTGATCTCCTGTCCTCCACAACCAGATGTCTATCTATAGGTGATGTCCTCTCCTGTTCTCCTCCAGAACCAGCTGTCTATCTATAGGTGATATCCTCTCCTGTCCTCCTCCAGAACCAGCTGTCTATCTATAGGTGATATCCTCTCCTGTCCTCCCCCAGAACCAGCTGTCTATCTATAGGTGATGTCCTCTCCTGTCCTCCACAACCAGCTGTCTATCTATAGGTGATGTCCTCTCCTATTCTCCTCCCGAACCAGCTGTCTACCTATAGGTGATATCCTCTCCTGTCCTCCTCTAGAACCAGCTGTCTATCTATAGGTGATATCCTCTCCTGTCCTCCTCCAGAACCAGCTGTCTATCTATAGGTGATGTCCTCTCCTGTCCTCCTCCAGAACCAGCTGTCTATCTATAGGTGATGTCCTCTCCTGTCCTCCTCCAGAACCAGCTGTCTATCTATAGGTGATGTCCTCTCCTGTCCTCCAGAACCAGCTGTCTATCTATAGGTGATGTCCTCTCCTGTACTCCTCCAGAACCAGCTGTCTATCTATAGGTGATGTCCTCTCATGTCCTCCTCCAGAACCAGCTGTCTATCTATAGATGATGTCCTCTCTTGTCCTCCTCCAGAACCAGCTGTCTATCTATAGGTGATATCCTCTCCTGTCCTCCTCCAGAACCAGCTGTCTATCTATAGGTGATATCCTCTCCTGTCCTCCTCCAGAACCAGCTGTCCATCTATAGGTGATGTCCTCTCCTGTTCTCCACAACCAGATGTCTATCTATAGGTGATGTCCTCTTCTGTTCTCCTCCAGAACCAGCTGTCTATCGATAGGTGATATCCTCTCCTGTCCACCTCTAGAACCAGCTGTCTATCTATAGGTGATATCCTCTCCTGTCCTCATTCCAGAACCAGCTGTCTATCTATAGGTAATGTCCTCTCCTGTCCTCCAGAACCAGTTGTCTATCTATAGGTGATGTCCTCTCCTGTACTCCTCCAGAACCAGCTGTCTATCTATAGGTGATGTCCTCTCCTGTCCTCCTCCAGAACCAGCTGTCTATCTATAGGTGATATCCTCTCCTGTCCTCCAGGACCAGCTGTCTATCTATAGGTGATGTCCTCTCCTGTCCTCCCCCAGAACCAGCTGTCTATCTATAGGTGATGTCCTCTCCTGTCCTCCTCCAGAAGCAGCTGTCTATCTATAGGTGATGTTCTCTCCTGTCCTCCAGAACCAGCTGTCTATCTATAGGTGATGTCCTCTCCTGTCCTCCTCCAGAAACAGCTGTCTATCTATAGGTGATGTCCTCTCCTGTCCTCCTCCAGAACAAGCTGTCTATCTATAGGTGATGTCCTCTCCTGTCCTCCTCCAGAACCAGCTGTCTATCTATAAGTGATATCCTCTCCTGTCCTCCTCCAGAACCAGCTGTCTATCTATAGGTGATATCCTCTCCTGTCCTCCAGAACCAGCTGTCTATCTATAGGTGATGTCCTCTCCTGTCCTCCTCTAGAACCAGCTGTCTATCTATAGGAGATATCCTCTCCTGTCCTCCTCCAGAACCAGCTGTCTATCTATAGGTGATATCCTCTCCTGTCCTCCAGGACCAGCTGTCTATCTATAGGTGATGTCCTCTCCTGTCCTCCCCCAGAACCAGCTGTCTATCTATAGGTGATATCGTCTCCTCTCCTCCTCCAGAAGCAGCTGTCTATCTATAGGTGATGTTCTCTCCTGTCCTCCAGAACCAGCTGTCTATCTATAGGTGATGTCCTCTCCTGTCCTCCTCCAGAACCAGCTGTCTATCTATAGGTGATGTCCTCTCCTGTCCTCCTCCAGAACCAGCTGTCTATCTATAAGTGATATCCTCTCCTGTCCTCCTCCAGAACCAGCTGTCTATCTATAGGTGATATCCTCTCCTGTCCTCCAGAACCAGCTGTCTATCTATAGGTGATATCCTCTCCTGTCCTCCAGAACCAGCTGTCTATCTATAGGTGATGTCCTCTCCTGTCCTCCTCCAGAACCAGCTGTCTATCTATAGGTGATGTCCTCTCCTGTCCTCCAGAACCAGCTGTCTATTTATAGGTGATATCATCTCCTGTCCTCCTCCAGAACCAGCTGTCTATCTATAGGTGATATCCTCTCCTGTCCTCCTCCAGAACCAGCTGTCTATCTATAGGTGATATCCTCTCCTGTCCTCCCCCAGAACCAGCTGTCTATCTATAGGTGATGTCCTCTCCTGTCCTCCACAACCAGCTGTCTATCTATAGGTGATGTCCTCTCCTATTCTCCTCCCGAACCAGCTGTCTACCTATAGGTGATATCCTCTCCTGTCCTCCTCTAGAACCAGCTGTCTATCTATAGGTCATATCCTCTCCTGTCCTCCTCCAGAATCAGCTGTCTATCTATAGGTGATGTCCTCTCCTGTCCTCCTCCAGAACCAGCTGTCTATCTATAGGTGATGTCCTCTCCTGTCCTCCTCCAGAACCAGCTGTCTATCTATAGGTGATGTCCTCTCCTGTCCTCCAGAACCAGCTGTCTATCTATAGGTGATGTCCTCTCATGTCCTCCTCCAGAACCAGCTGTCTATCTATAGATGATGTCCTCTCCTGTCCTCCTCCAGAACCAGCTGTCTATCTATAGGTGATATCCTCTCCTGTCCTCCTCCAGAACCAGCTGTCTATCTATAGGTGATATCCTCTCCTGTCCTCCTCCAGAACCAGCTGTCTATCTATAGGTGATATCCTCTCCTGTCTTCCAGAACCAGCTGTCTATCTATAGGTGATATCCTCTAATGTCCTCCTCCAGAACCAGTTGTCTTTCTATAGGTGATGTCCTCTCCTGTCCTCCCCCAGAACCAGCTGTCTATCTATAGGTGATCTCCTGTCCTCCACAACCAGATGTCTATCTATAGGTGATGTCCTCTCCTGTTCTCCTCCAGAACCAGCTGTCTATCTATAGGTGATATCCTCTCCTGTCCTCCTCCAGAACCAGCTGTCTATCTATAGGTGATATCCTCTCCTGTCCTCCCCCAGAACCAGCTGTCTATCTATAGGTGATGTCCTCTCCTGTCCTCCACAACCAGCTGTCTATCTATAGGTGATGTCCTCTCCTATTCTCCTCCCGAACCAGCTGTCTACCTATAGGTGATATCCTCTCCTGTCCTCCTCTAGAACCAGCTGTCTATCTATAGGTGATATCCTCTCCTGTCCTCCTCCAGAACCAGCTGTCTATCTATAGGTGATGTCCTCTCCTGTCCTCCTCCAGAACCAGCTGTCTATCTATAGGTGATGTCCTCTCCTGTCCTCCTCCAGAACCAGCTGTCTATCTATAGGTGATGTCCTCTCCTGTCCTCCAGAACCAGCTGTCTATCTATAGGTGATGTCCTCTCCTGTACTCCTCCAGAACCAGCTGTCTATCTATAGGTGATGTCCTCTCATGTCCTCCTCCAGAACCAGCTGTCTATCTATAGATGATGTCCTCTCTTGTCCTCCTCCAGAACCAGCTGTCTATCTATAGGTGATATCCTCTCCTGTCCTCCTCCAGAACCAGCTGTCTATCTATAGGTGATATCCTCTCCTGTCCTCCAGGACCAGCTGTCTATCTATAGGTGATGTCCTCTCCTGTCCTTTCCCCATTACCAGCTGTCTATCTATAGGTGATATCGTCTCCTCTCCTCCTCCAGAAGCAGCTGTCTATCTATAGGTGATGTTCTCTCCTGTCCTCCAGAACCAGCTGTCTATCTATAGGTGATGTCCTCTCCTGTCCTCCTCCAGTACCAGCTGTCTATCTATAGGTGATGTCCTCTCCTGTCCTCCTCCAGAACCAGCTGTCTATCTATAGGTGATGTCCTCTCCTGTCCTCCTCCAGAACCAGCTGTCTATCTATAAGTGATATCCTCTCCTGTCCTCCTCCAGAACCAGCTGTCTATCTATAGGTGATATCCTCTCCTGTCCTCCAGAACCAGCTGTCTATCTATAGGTGATATCCTCTCCTTTCCTCCAGAACCAGCTGTCTATCTATAGGTGATGTCCTCTCCTGTCCTCCTCCAGAACCAGCTGTCTATCTATAGGTGATATCCTCTCCTGTCCTCCCCCAGAACCAGCTGTCCATCTATAGGTGATGTCCTCTCCTGTTCTCCACAACCAGATGTCTATCTATAGGTGATGTCCTCTTCTGTTCTCCTCCAGAACCAGCTGTCTATCGATAGGTGATATCCTCTCCTGTCCACCTCTAGAACCAGCTGTCTATCTATAGGTGATATCCTCTCCTGTCCTCATTCCAGAACCAGCTGTCTATCTATAGGTAATGTCCTCTCCTGTCCTCCAGAACCAGTTGTCTATCTATAGGTGATGTCCTCTCCTGTACTCCTCCAGAACCAGCTGTCTATCTATAGGTGATGTCCTCTCCTGTCCTCCTCCAGAACCAGCTGTCTATCTATAGGTGATATCCTCTCCTGTCCTCCAGGACCAGCTGTCTATCTATAGGTGATGTCCTCTCCTGTCCTCCCCCAGAACCAGCTGTCTATCTATAGGTGATGTCCTCTCCTGTCCTCCTCCAGAAGCAGCTGTCTATCTATAGGTGATGTTCTCTCCTGTCCTCCAGAACCAGCTGTCTATCTATAGGTGATGTCCTCTCCTGTCCTCCTCCAGAAACAGCTGTCTATCTATAGGTGATGTCCTCTCCTGTCCTCCTCCAGAACAAGCTGTCTATCTATAGGTGATGTCCTCTCCTGTCCTCCTCCAGAACCAGCTGTCTATCTATAAGTGATATCCTCTCCTGTCCTCCTCCAGAACCAGCTGTCTATCTATAGGTGATATCCTCTCCTGTCCTCCAGAACCAGCTGTCTATCTATAGGTGATGTCCTCTCCTGTCCTCCTCTAGAACCAGCTGTCTATCTATAGGAGATATCCTCTCCTGTCCTCCTCCAGAACCAGCTGTCTATCTATAGGTGATATCCTCTCCTGTCCTCCAGGACCAGCTGTCTATCTATAGGTGATGTCCTCTCCTGTCCTCCCCCAGAACCAGCTGTCTATCTATAGGTGATATCGTCTCCTCTCCTCCTCCAGAAGCAGCTGTCTATCTATAGGTGATGTTCTCTCCTGTCCTCCAGAACCAGCTGTCTATCTATAGGTGATGTCCTCTCCTGTCCTCCTCCAGAACCAGCTGTCTATCTATAGGTGATGTCCTCTCCTGTCCTCCTCCAGAACCAGCTGTCTATCTATAAGTGATATCCTCTCCTGTCCTCCTCCAGAACCAGCTGTCTATCTATAGGTGATATCCTCTCCTGTCCTCCAGAACCAGCTGTCTATCTATAGGTGATATCCTCTCCTGTCCTCCAGAACCACTGTCTATCTATAGGTGATGTCCTCTCCTGTCCTCCTCCAGAACCAGCTGTCTATCTATAGGTGATGTCCTCTCCTGTCCTCCAGAACCAGCTGTCTATTTATAGGTGATATCATCTCCTGTCCTCCTCCAGAACCAGCTGTCTATCTATAGGTGATATCCTCTCCTGTCCTCCTCCAGAACCAGCTGTCTATCTATAGGTGATATCCTCTCCTGTCCTCCCCCAGAACCAGCTGTCTATCTATAGGTGATGTCCTCTCCTGTCCTCCACAACCAGCTGTCTATCTATAGGTGATGTCCTCTCCTATTCTCCTCCCGAACCAGCTGTCTACCTATAGGTGATATCCTCTCCTGTCCTCCTCTAGAACCAGCTGTCTATCTATAGGTCATATCCTCTCCTGTCCTCCTCCAGAATCAGCTGTCTATCTATAGGTGATGTCCTCTCCTGTCCTCCTCCAGAACCAGCTGTCTATCTATAGGTGATGTCCTCTCCTGTCCTCCTCCAGAACCAGCTGTCTATCTATAGGTGATGTCCTCTCCTGTCCTCCAGAACCAGCTGTCTATCTATAGGTGATGTCCTCTCATGTCCTCCTCCAGAACCAGCTGTCTATCTATAGATGATGTCCTCTCCTGTCCTCCTCCAGAACCAGCTGTCTATCTATAGGTGATATCCTCTCCTGTCCTCCTCCAGAACCAGCTGTCTATCTATAGGTGATATCCTCTCCTGTCCTCCCCCAGAACCAGCTGTCTATCTATAGGTGATGTCCTCTCCTGTCCTCCACAACCAGCTGTCTATCTATAGGTGATGTCCTCTCCTATTCTCCTCCCGAACCAGCTGTCTACCTATAGGTAATGTCCTCTCCTGTCCTCCAGAACCAGTTGTCTATCTATAGGTGATGTCCTCTCCTGTACTCCTCCAGAACCAGCTGTCTATCTATAGGTGATGTCCTCTCCTGTCCTCCTCCAGAACCAGCTGTCTATCTATAGGTGATATCCTCTCCTGTCCTCCAGGACCAGCTGTCTATCTATAGGTGATGTCCTCTCCTGTCCTCCCCCAGAACCAGCTGTCTATCTATAGGTGATGTCCTCTCCTGTCCTCCTCCAGAAGCAGCTGTCTATCTATAGGTGATGTTCTCTCCTGTCCTCCAGAACCAGCTGTCTATCTATAGGTGATGTCCTCTCCTGTCCTCCTCCAGAAACAGCTGTCTATCTATAGGTGATGTCCTCTCCTGTCCTCCTCCAGAACAAGCTGTCTATCTATAGGTGATGTCCTCTCCTGTCCTCCTCCAGAACCAGCTGTCTATCTATAAGTGATATCCTCTCCTGTCCTCCTCCAGAACCAGCTGTCTATCTATAGGTGATATCCTCTCCTGTCCTCCAGAACCAGCTGTCTATCTATAGGTGATGTCCTCTCCTGTCCTCCTCTAGAACCAGCTGTCTATCTATAGGAGATATCCTCTCCTGTCCTCCTCCAGAACCAGCTGTCTATCTATAGGTGATATCCTCTCCTGTCCTCCAGGACCAGCTGTCTATCTATAGGTGATGTCCTCTCCTGTCCTCCCCCAGAACCAGCTGTCTATCTATAGGTGATATCGTCTCCTCTCCTCCTCCAGAAGCAGCTGTCTATCTATAGGTGATGTTCTCTCCTGTCCTCCAGAACCAGCTGTCTATCTATAGGTGATGTCCTCTCCTGTCCTCCAGAACCAGCTGTCTATCTATAGGTGATGTCCTCTCATGTCCTCCTCCAGAACCAGCTGTCTATCTATAGATGATGTCCTCTCCTGTCCTCCTCCAGAACCAGCTGTCTATCTATAGGTCATATCCTCTCCTGTCCTCCTCCAGAATCAGCTGTCTATCTATAGGTGATGTCCTCTCCTGTCCTCCTCCAGAACCAGCTGTCTATCTATAGGTGATGTCCTCTCCTGTCCTCCTCCAGAAACAGCTGTCTATCTATAGGTGATGTCCTCTCCTGTCCTCCTCCAGAACAAGCTGTCTATCTATAGGTGATGTCCTCTCCTGTCCTCCTCCAGAACCAGCTGTCTATCTATAGGTGATGTCCTCTCCTGTCCTCCTCCAGAACCAGCTGTCTATCTATAGGTGATGTCCTCTCCTGTCCTCCAGAACCAGCTGTCTATCTATAGGTGATGTCCTCTCATGTCCTCCTCCAGAACCAGCTGTCTATCTATAGATGATGTCCTCTCCTGTCCTCCTCCAGAACCAGCTGTCTATCTATAGGTCATATCCTCTCCTGTCCTCCTCCAGAATCAGCTGTCTATCTATAGGTGATGTCCTCTCCTGTCCTCCTCCAGAACCAGCTGTCTATCTATAGGTGATGTCCTCTCCTGTCCTCCTCCAGAACCAGCTGTCTATCTATAGGTGATGTCCTCTCCTGTCCTCCAGAACCAGCTGTCTATCTATAGGTGATGTCCTCTCATGTCCTCCTCCAGAACCAGCTGTCTATCTATAGATGATGTCCTCTCCTGTCCTCCTCCAGAACCAGCTGTCTATCTATAGGTGATATCCTCTCCTGTCCTCCTCCAGAACCAGCTGTCTATCTATAGGTGATATCCTCTCCTGTCCTCCCCCAGAACCAGCTGTCTATCTATAGGTGATGTCCTCTCCTGTCCTCCACAACCAGCTGTCTATCTATAGGTGATGTCCTCTCCTATTCTCCTCCCGAACCAGCTGTCTACCTATAGGTAATGTCCTCTCCTGTCCTCCAGAACCAGTTGTCTATCTATAGGTGATGTCCTCTCCTGTACTCCTCCAGAACCAGCTGTCTATCTATAGGTGATGTCCTCTCCTGTCCTCCTCCAGAACCAGCTGTCTATCTATAGGTGATATCCTCTCCTGTCCTCCAGGACCAGCTGTCTATCTATAGGTGATGTCCTCTCCTGTCCTCCCCCAGAACCAGCTGTCTATCTATAGGTGATGTCCTCTCCTGTCCTCCTCCAGAAGCAGCTGTCTATCTATAGGTGATGTTCTCTCCTGTCCTCCAGAACCAGCTGTCTATCTATAGGTGATGTCCTCTCCTGTCCTCCTCCAGAAACAGCTGTCTATCTATAGGTGATGTCCTCTCCTGTCCTCCTCCAGAACAAGCTGTCTATCTATAGGTGATGTCCTCTCCTGTCCTCCTCCAGAACCAGCTGTCTATCTATAAGTGATATCCTCTCCTGTCCTCCTCCAGAACCAGCTGTCTATCTATAGGTGATATCCTCTCCTGTCCTCCAGAACCAGCTGTCTATCTATAGGTGATGTCCTCTCCTGTCCTCCTCTAGAACCAGCTGTCTATCTATAGGAGATATCCTCTCCTGTCCTCCTCCAGAACCAGCTGTCTATCTATAGGTGATATCCTCTCCTGTCCTCCAGGACCAGCTGTCTATCTATAGGTGATGTCCTCTCCTGTCCTCCCCCAGAACCAGCTGTCTATCTATAGGTGATATCGTCTCCTCTCCTCCTCCAGAAGCAGCTGTCTATCTATAGGTGATGTTCTCTCCTGTCCTCCAGAACCAGCTGTCTATCTATAGGTGATGTCCTCTCCTGTCCTCCTCCAGAACCAGCTGTCTATCTATAGGTGATGTCCTCTCCTGTCCTCCTCCAGAACCAGCTGTCTATCTATAAGTGATATCCTCTCCTGTCCTCCTCCAGAACCAGCTGTCTATCTATAGGTGATATCCTCTCCTGTCCTCCAGAACCAGCTGTCTATCTATAGGTGATATCCTCTCCTGTCCTCCAGAACCAGCTGTCTATCTATAGGTGATGTCCTCTCCTGTCCTCCTCCAGAACCAGCTGTCTATCTATAGGTGATGTCCTCTCCTGTCCTCCAGAACCAGCTGTCTATTTATAGGTGATATCATCTCCTGTCCTCCTCCAGAACCAGCTGTCTATCTATAGGTGATATCCTCTCCTGTCCTCCTCCAGAACCAGCTGTCTATCTATAGGTGATATCCTCTCCTGTCCTCCCCCAGAACCAGCTGTCTATCTATAGGTGATGTCCTCTCCTGTCCTCCACAACCAGCTGTCTATCTATAGGTGATGTCCTCTCCTATTCTCCTCCCGAACCAGCTGTCTACCTATAGGTGATATCCTCTCCTGTCCTCCTCTAGAACCAGCTGTCTATCTATAGGTCATATCCTCTCCTGTCCTCCTCCAGAATCAGCTGTCTATCTATAGGTGATGTCCTCTCCTGTCCTCCTCCAGAACCAGCTGTCTATCTATAGGTGATGTCCTCTCCTGTCCTCCTCCAGAACCAGCTGTCTATCTATAGGTGATGTCCTCTCCTGTCCTCCAGAACCAGCTGTCTATCTATAGGTGATGTCCTCTCATGTCCTCCTCCAGAACCAGCTGTCTATCTATAGATGATGTCCTCTCCTGTCCTCCTCCAGAACCAGCTGTCTATCTATAGGTGATATCCTCTCCTGTCCTCCTCCAGAACCAGCTGTCTATCTATAGGTGATATCCTCTCCTGTCCTCCTCCAGAACCAGCTGTCTATCTATAGGTGATATCCTCTCCTGTCTTCCAGAACCAGCTGTCTATCTATAGGTGATATCCTCTCCTGTCCTCCTCCAGAACCAGTTGTCTTTCTATAGGTGATGTCCTCTCCTGTCCTCCCCCAGAACCAGCTGTCTATCTATAGGTGATCTCCTGTCCTCCACAACCAGATGTCTATCTATAGGTGATGTCCTCTCCTGTTCTCCTCCAGAACCAGCTGTCTATCTATAGGTGATATCCTCTCCTGTCCTCCTCCAGAACCAGCTGTCTATCTATAGGTGATATCCTCTCCTGTCCTCCCCCAGAACCAGCTGTCTATCTATAGGTGATGTCCTCTCCTGTCCTCCACAACCAGCTGTCTATCTATAGGTGATGTCCTCTCCTATTCTCCTCCCGAACCAGCTGTCTACCTATAGGTGATATCCTCTCCTGTCCTCCTCTAGAACCAGCTGTCTATCTATAGGTGATATCCTCTCCTGTCCTCCTCCAGAACCAGCTGTCTATCTATAGGTGATGTCCTCTCCTGTCCTCCTCCAGAACCAGCTGTCTATCTATAGGTGATGTCCTCTCCTGTCCTCCTCCAGAACCAGCTGTCTATCTATAGGTGATGTCCTCTCCTGTCCTCCAGAACCAGCTGTCTATCTATAGGTGATGTCCTCTCCTGTACTCCTCCAGAACCAGCTGTCTATCTATAGGTGATGTCCTCTCATGTCCTCCTCCAGAACCAGCTGTCTATCTATAGATGATGTCCTCTCTTGTCCTCCTCCAGAACCAGCTGTCTATCTATAGGTGATATCCTCTCCTGTCCTCCTCCAGAACCAGCTGTCTATCTATAGGTGATATCCTCTCCTGTCCTCCTCCAGGACCAGCTGTCTATCTATAGGTGATATCCTCTCCTGTCTTCCAGAACCAGCTGTCTATCTATAGGTGATATCCTCTCCTGTCCTCCTCCAGAACCAGTTGTATATCTATAGGTGATGTCCTCTCCTGTCCTCCCCCAGAACCAGCTGTCTATCTATAGGTGATCTCCTGTCCTCCACAACCAGATGTCTATCTATAGGTGATGTCCTCTCCTGTTCTCCTCCAGAACCAGCTGTCTATCTATAGGTGATATCCTCTCCTGTCCTCCTCTAGAACCAGCTGTCTATCTATAGGTGACATTCTCTACCTTCCTCCTCCAGAACCAGCTGTCTATCTATAGGTAATGTCCTCTCCTGTCCTCCAGAACCAGTTGTCTATCTATAGGTGATGTCCTCTCCTGTACTCCTCCAGAACCAGCTGTCTATCTATAGGTGATGTCCTCTCCTGTCCTCCTCCAGAACCAGCTGTCTATCTATAGGTGATATCCTCTCCTGTCTTCCAGAACCAGCTGTCTATCTATAGGTGATATCCTCTCCTGTCCTCCCCCAGAACCAGCTGTCTATCTATAGGTGATGTCCTCTCCTGTCCTCCACAACCAGATGTCTATCTATAGGTGATGTCCTCTCCTGTTCTCCTCCAGAACCAGCTGTCTATCTATAGGTGATATCCTCTCCTGTCCTCCGTTAGAACCAGCTGTCTATCTATATGTGATACCCTCTCCTGTCCTCCTCCAGAACCAGCTGTCTATCTATAGGTGATATCCTCTCCTGTCCTCCAGAACCAGCTGTCTATCTATAGGTGATATCCTCTCCTGTCCTCCAGAACCAGCTGTCTATCTATAGGTGATGTCCTCTCCTGTCCTCCTCCAGAACCAGCTGTCTATCTATAGGTGATGTCCTCTCCTGTCCTCCTCCAGAACCAGCTGTCTATCTATAGGTGATGTCCTCTCCTGTCCTCCTCCAGAACCAGCTGTCTATCTATAAGTGATATCCTCTCCTGTCCTCCTCCAGAACCAGCTGTCTATCTATAGGTGATATCCTCTCCTGTCCTCCAGAACCAGCTGTCTATCTATAGGTGATATCCTCTCCTGTCCTCCAGAACCAGCTGTCTATCTATAGGTGATGTCCTCTCCTGTCCTCCTCTAGAACCAGCTGTCTATCTATAGGAGATATCCTCTCCTGTCCTCCTCCAGAACCAGCTGTCTATCTATAGGTGATGTCCTCTCCTGTCCTCCAGAACCAGCTGTCTATCTATAGCTGATGTCCTCTCGTGTCCTCATCCAGAACCAGCTGTCTATCTATAGATGATGTCCTCTCCTGTCCTCCTCCAGAACCAGCTGTCTATCTATAGGTGATATCCTCTCCTGTCCTCCTCCAGAACCAGCTGTCTATCTATAGGTGATATCCTCTCCTGTCCTCCTCCAGAACCAGCTGTCTATCTATAGGTGATATCCTCTCCTGTCCTCCTCCAGAACCAGCTGTCTATCTATAGGTGATATCCTCCCCTGTCCTCCTCCAGAACCAGCTGTCTATCTATAGGTGATATCGTCTCCTGTCTTCCAGAACCAGCTGTCTATCTATAGGTGATATCCTCTCCTGTCCTCCCCCAGAACCAGCTGTCCATCTATAGGTGATGTCCTCTCCTGTCCTCCACAACCAGATGTCTATCTATAGGTGATGTCCTCTCCTGTTCTCCTCCAGAACCAGATGTCTATCTATAGGTGATATCCTCTCCTGTCCTCCTCTAGAACCAGCTGTCTATCTATAGGTGATGTCCTCTCCTGTCCTCCTCCAGAACCAGCTGTCTATCTATAGGTGATGTCCTCTCCTGTCCTCCAGAACCAGTTGTCTATCTATAGGTGATGTCCTCTCCTGTACTCCTCCAGAACCAGCTGTCTATCTATAGATGATGTCCTCTCCTGTCCTCCTCCAGAACCAGCTGTCTATCTATAGGTGATATCCTCTCCTGTCCTCCAGAACCAGCTGTCTATCTTTTAGGTGATATCCTCTCCTGTCCTCCAGAACCAGCTGTCTATCTATAGGTGATATCCTCTCCTGTCCTCCAGGACCAGCTGTCTATCTATAGGTGATGTCCTCTCCTGTCCTCCCCCAGAACCAGCTGTCTATCTATAGGTGATGTCCTCTCCTGTCCTCCTCCAGAAGCAGCTGTCTATTTATAGGTGATGTTCTCTCCTGTCCTCCAGAACCAGCTGTCTATCTATACGTGATATCCTCTCCTGTCCTCCTCCAGAACCAGCTGTCTATCTATAGGTGATGTCCTCTCCTGTCCTCCTCCATAACCAGCTGTCTATCTATAGGTGATGTCCTCTCCTGTCCTCCTCCAGAACCAGCTGTCTATCTATAAGTGATGTCCTCTCCTGTCCTCCTCCAGAACCAGCTGTCTATCTATAAGTGATATCCTCTCCTGTCCTCCTCCAGAACCAGCTGTCTATCTATAGGAGATATCCTCTCCTGTCCTCCTCCAGAACCAGCTGTCTATCTATAGGTGATATCCTCTCCTGTCCTCCAGGACCAGCTGTCTATCTATAGGTGATGTCCTCTCCTGTCCTCCCCCAGAACCAGCTGTCTATCTATAGGTGATATCCTCTCCTGTCCTCCTCCAGAAGCAGCTGTCTATCTATAGGTGATGTTCTCTCCTGTCCTCCAGAACCAGCTGTCTATCTATAGTTGATGTCCTCTCCTGTCCTCCTCCAGAACCAGCTGTCTATCTATAGGTGATGTCCTCTCCTGTCCTCCTCCAGAACCAGCTGTCTATCTATAGGTGATGTCCTCTCCTGTCCTCCTCCAGAACCAGCTATCTATCTATAAGTGATATCCTCTCCTGTCCTCCTCCAGAACCAGCTGTCTATCTATAGGTGATATCCTCTCCTGTCCTCCAGAACCAGCTGTCTATCTATAGGTGATATCCTCTCCTGTCCTCCAGAACCAGCTGTCTATCTATAGGTGATGTCCTCTCCTGTCCTCCTCCAGAAGCAGCTGTCTATTTATAGGTGATGTTCTCTCCTGTCCTCCAGAACCAGCTGTCTATCTATAGGTGATGTCCTCTCCTGTTCTCCTCCAGAACCAGATGTCTATCTATAGGTGATATCCTCTCCTGTCCTCCTCTAGAACCAGCTGTCTATCTATAGGTGATGTCCTCTCCTGTCCTCCTCCAGAACCAGCTTACTATCTATAGGTGATGTCCTCTCCTGTCCTCCAGAACCAGTTGTCTATCTATAGGTGATGTCCTCTCCTGTACTCCTCCAGAACCAGCTGTCTATCTATAGATGATGTCCTCTCCTGTCCTCCTCCAGAACCTGCTGTCTATCTATAGGTGATATCCTCTCCTGTCCTCCAGAACCAGCTGTCTATCTTTTAGGTGATATCCTCTCCTGTCCTCCAGAACCAGCTGTCTATCTATAGGTGATATCCTCTCCTGTCCTCCAGGACCAGCTGTCTATCTATAGGTGATGTCCTCTCCTGTCCTCCCCCAGAACCAGCTGTCTATCTATAGGTGATGTCCTCTCCTGTCCTCCTCCAGATGCAGCTGTCTATTTATAGGTGATGTTCTGTCCTGTCCTCCAGAACCAGCTGTCTATCTATACGTGATATCCTCTCCTGTCCTCCTCCAGAACCAGCTGTCTATCTATAGGTGATGTCCTCTCCTGTCCTCCTCCATAACCAGCTGTCTATCTATAGGTGATGTCCTCTCCTGTCCTCCTCCAGAACCAGCTGTCTATCTATATGTGATGTCCTCTCCTGTCCTCCTCCAGAACCAGCTGTCTATCTATAAGTGATATCCTCTCCTGTCCTCCTCCAGAACCAGCTGTCTATCTATAGGAGATATCCTCTCCTGTCCTCCTCCAGAACCAGCTGTCTATCTATAGGTGATATCCTCTCCTGTCCTCCAGGACCAGCTGTCTATCTATAGGTGATGTCCTCTCCTGTCCTCCCCCAGAACCAGCTGTCTATCTATAGGTGATATCCTCTCCTGTCCTCCTCCAGAAGCAGCTGTCTATCTATAGGTGATGTTCTCTCCTGTCCTCCAGAACCAGCTGTCTATCTATAGTTGATGTCCTCTCCTGTCCTCTTCCAGAACCAGCTGTCTATCTATAGGTGATGTCCTCTCCTGTCCTCCTCCAGAACCAGCTGTCTATCTATAGGTGATGTCCTCTCCTGTCCTCCTCCAGAACCAGCTATCTATCTATAAGTGATATCCTCTCCTGTCCTCCTCCAGAACCAGCTGTCTATCTATAGGTGATATCCTCTCCTGTCCTCCAGAACCAGCTGTCTATCTATAGGTGATATCCTCTCCTGTCCTCCAGAACCAGCTGTCTATCTATAGGTGATGTCCTCTCCTGTCCTCCTCCAGAAGCAGCTGTCTATTTATAGGTGATGTTCTCTCCTGTCCTCCAGAACCAGCTGTCTATCTATAGGTGATATCCTCTCCTGTCCTCCTCCAGAACCAGCTGTCTATCTATAGGTGATGTCCTCTCCTGTCCTCCTCCATAACCAGCTGTCTATCTATAGGTGATGTCCTCTCCTGTCCTCCTCCAGAACCAGCTGTCTATCTATAAGTGATGTCCTCTCCTGTCCTCCTCCAGAACCAGCTGTCTATCTATAAGTGATATCCTCTCCTGTCATCCTCCAGAACCAGCTGTCTATCTATAGGTGATATCCTCTCCTGTCCTCCAGAACCAGCTGTCTATCTATAGGTGATGTCCTCTCCTGTCCTCCTCTAGAACCAGCTGTCTATCTATAGGAGATATCCTCTCCTGTCCTCCTCCAGAACCAGCTGTCTATCTATAGGTGATATCCTCTCCTGTCCTCCAGGACCAGCTGTCTATCTATAGGTGATGTCCTCTCCTGTCCTCCCCCAGAACCAGCTGTCTATCTATAGGTGATGTCCTCTCCTGTCCTCCTCCAGAAGCAGCTGTCTATTTATAGGTGATGTTCTCTCCTGTCCTCCAGAACCAGCTGTCTATCTATACGTGATATCCTCTCCTGTCCTCCTCCAGAACCAGCTGTCTATCTATAGGTGATGTCCTCTCCTGTCCTCCTCCATAACCAGCTGTCTATCTATAGGTGATGTCCTCTCCTGTCCTCCTCCAGAACCAGCTGTCTATCTATAAGTGATGTCCTCTCCTGTCCTCCTCCAGAACCAGCTGTCTATCTATAAGTGATATCCTCTCCTGTCCTCCTCCAGAAACAGCTGTCTATCTATAGGAGATATCCTCTCCTGTCCTCCTCCAGAACCAGCTGTCTATCTATAGGTGATATCCTCTCCTGTCCTCCAGGACCAGCTGTCTATCTATGGGTGATGTCCTCTCCTGTCCTCCCCCAGAACCAGCTGTCTATCTATAGGTGATATCCTCTCCTGTCCTCCTCCAGAAGCAGCTGTCTATCTATAGGTGATATTCTCTCCTGTCCTCCAGAACCAGCTTTCTATCTATAGTTGATGTCCTCTCCTGTCCTCCTCCAGAACCAGCTGTCTATCTATAGGTGATGTCCTCTCCTGTCCTCCTCCAGAACCAGCTGTCTATCTATAGGTGATGTCCTCTCCTGTCCTCCTCCAGAACCAGCTATCTATCTATAAGTGATATCCTCTCCTGTCCTCCTCCAGAACCACCTGTCTATCTATAGGTGATATCCTCTCCTGTCCTCCAGAACCAGCTGTCTATCTATAGGTGATATCCTCTCCTGTCCTCCAGAACCAGCTGTCTATCTATAGGTGATGTCCTCTCCTGTCCTCCTCCAGAACCAGCTGTCTATCTATAAGTGATGTCCTCTCCTGTCCTCCTCCAGAACCAGCTGTCTATCTATAAGTGATATCCTCTCCTGTCCTCCTCCAGAACCAGCTGTCTATCTATAGGTGATATCCTCTCCTGTCCTCCAGAACCAGCTGTCTATCTATAGGTGATGTCCTCTCCTGTCCTCCTCTAGAACCAGCTGTCTATCTATACGAGATATCCTCTCCTGTCCTCCTCCAGAACCAGCTGTCTATCTATAGGTGATATCCTCTCCTGTCCTCCAGGACCAGCTGTCTATCTATAGGTGATGTCCTCTCCTGTCCTCCCCCAGAACCAGCTGTCTATCTATAGGTGATGTCCTCGCCTGTCCTCCTCCAGAAGCAGCTGTCTATTTATAGGTGATGTTCTCTCCTGTCCTCCAGAACCAGCTGTCTATCTATACGTGATATCCTCTCCTGTCCTCCTCCAGAACCAGCTGTCTATCTATAGGTGATGTCCTCTCCTGTCCTCCTCCATAACCAGCTGTCTATCTATAGGTGATGTCCTCTCCTGTCCTCCTCCAGAACCAGCTGTCTATCTATAAGTGATGTCCTCTCCTGTCCTCCTCCAGAACCAGCTGTCTATCTATAAGTGATATCCTCTCCTGTCCTCCTCCAGAAACAGCTGTCTATCTATAGGAGATATCCTCTCCTGTCCTCCTCCAGAACCAGCTGTCTATCTATAGGTGATATCCTCTCCTGTCCTCCAGGACCAGCTGTCTATCTATGGGTGATGTCCTCTCCTGTCCTCCCCCAGAACCAGCTGTCTATCTATAGGTGATATCCTCTCCTGTCCTCCTCCAGAAGCAGCTGTCTATCTATAGGTGATGTTCTCTCCTGTCCTCCAGAACCAGCTTTCTATCTATAGTTGATGTCCTCTCCTGTCCTCCTCCAGAACCAGCTGTCTATCTATAGGTGATGTCCTCTCCTGTCCTCCTCCAGAACCAGCTGTCTGTCTATAGGTGATGTCCTCTCCTGTCCTCCTCCAGAACCAGCTATCTATCTATAAGTGATATCCTCTCCTGTCCTCCTCCAGAACCACCTGTCTATCTATAGGTGATATCCTCTCCTGTCCTCCAGAACCAGCTGTCTATCTATAGGTGATATCCTCTCCTGTCCTCCAGAACCAGCTGTCTATCTATAGGTGATGTCCTCTCCTGTCCTCCTCAGGAAGCATCTGTCTATTTATAGGTGATGTTCTCTCCTGTCCTCCAGAACCAGCTGTCTATCTATAGGTGATATCCTCTCCTGTCCTCCTCCAGAACCAGCTGTCTATCTATAGGTGATGTCCTCTCCTGTCCTCCTCCAGATCCAGCTGTCTATCTATAGGTGATATCCTCTCCTGTCCTCCTCCAGAACCAGCTGTCTATCTATAGGTGATGTCCTCTCCTGTCCTCCTCCAGAACCAGCTGTCTATCTATAGGTGATGTCCTCTCCTGTCCTCCAGAACCAGCTGTCTATCTATAGTTGATGTCCTCTCCTGTCCTCCTCCAGAACCAGCTGTCTATCTATAGGTGATATCCTCTCCTGTCCTCCTCCAGAACCAGCTGTCTATCTATAGGTGATGTCCTCTCCTGTCCTCCTCCAGAACCAGCTGTCTATCTATAGGTGATGTCCTCTCCTGTCCTCCAAAACCAGCTGTCTATCTATAGGTGATGTCCTCTCCTGTCCTCTTCCAGATCCAGCTGTCTATCTATAGGTGATGTCCTCTCCTGTCCTCCTCCAGAAACCAGCTGTCTATCTATAGGTGATGTCCTCTCCTGTCCTCCAGAACCAGCTGTCTATCTATAGGTGATATCCTCTCCTGTCCTCCTCCAGAACCAGCTGTCTATCTATAGGTGATGTCCTCTCCTGTCCTCCTCCAGAACCAGCTGTCTATCTATAGGTGATATCCTCTCCTGTCCCCCTCCAGAACCAGCTGTCTATCTATAGGTGATGTCCTCTCCTGTCCTCCTCCAGAACCAACTGTCTATCTATAGGTTATGTCCTCTCCTGTCCTCCTCCAGAACCAGCTGTCTATCTATAGGTGATATCCTCTCCTGTCCTCCAGAACCAGCTGTCTATCTATAGGTGATGTCCTCTCCTGTCCTCCTCAGGAAGCATCTGTCTATTTATAGGTGATGTTCTCTCCTGTCCTCCAGAACCAGCTGTCTATCTATAGGTGATATCCTCTCCTGTCCTCCTCCAGAACCAGCTGTCTATCTATAGGTGATGTCCTCTCCTGTCCTCCTCCAGATCCAGCTGTCTATCTATAGGTGATATCCTCTCCTGTCCTCCTCCAGAACCAGCTGTCTATCTATAGGTGATGTCCTCTCCTGTCCTCCTCCAGAACCAGCTGTCTATCTATAGGTGATGTCCTCTCCTGTCCTCCAGAACCAGCTGTCTATCTATAGTTGATGTCCTCTCCTGTCCTCCTCCAGAACCAGCTGTCTATCTATAGGTGATGTCCTCTCCTGTCCTCCTCCAGAACCAGCTGTCTATCTATAGGTGATATCGTCTCCTGTCCTCCAGAAACAGCTGTCTATCTATAGGTGATGTCCTCTCCTGTCCTCCTCCAGAACCAGCTGTCTATCTATAGGTGATATCCTCTCCTGTCCTCCTCCAGAACCAGCTGTCTATCTATAGGTGATGTCCTCTCCTGTCCTCCTCCAGAACCAGCTGTCTATCTATAGGTGATGTCCTCTCCTGTCCTCCAAAACCAGCTGTCTATCTATAGGTGATGTCCTCTCCTGTCCTCTTCCAGATCCAGCTGTCTATCTATAGGTGATGTCCTCTCCTGTCCTCCTCCAGAAACCAGCTGTCTATCTATAGGTGATGTCCTCTCCTGTCCTCCAGAACCAGCTGTCTATCTATAGGTGATATCCTCTCCTGTCCTCCTCCAGAACCAGCTGTCTATCTATAGGTGATGTCCTCTCCTGTCCTCCTCCAGAACCAGCTGTCTATCTATAGGTGATATCCTCTCCTGTCCCCCTCCAGAACCAGCTGTCTATCTATAGGTGATGTCCTCTCCTGTCCTCCTCCAGAACCAGCTGTCTATCTATAGGTTATGTCCTCTCCTGTCCTCCTCCAGAACCAGCTGTCTATCTATAGGTGATATCCTCTCCTGTCCTCCAGAACCAGCTGTCTATCGATAGGTGATATCTTCTCCTGTACTCCAGAACCATCTGTCTATCTATAGGTGATATCCTCTAATGTCCTCCAGAACCAGCTGTCTATCTATAGGTGATATCCTCTCCTGTCCTCCTCCGGAACAAGCTGTCTATCTATAGGTGATATCCTCTCCAGTCCTCCTCGAGAACCAGCTCTCTATCTATAGGTGATATCCTATCCTGTCCTCCGCCATAACCAGCTGTCTATCTATAGGTGACATCCTCTCCTGTCCTCCTCCAGAACCAGCTGTCTATCTACAGGTGATATCCTCTCCTGTCCTCCAGAAACAGCTGACTATCTATAGGTGATGTCCTCTCCTGTCCTCCTCCAGAACCAGCTGTCTATCTATAGGTGATATCGTCTCCTGTCCTCCAGAACCAGCTGTCTATCTATAGGTGATGTCCTCTCCTGTCCTCCTCCAGAACCAGCTGTCTATCTATAGGTGATATCCTCTCCTGTCCTCCTCCAGAACCAGCTGTCTATTTATAGGTGATGTCCTCTCCTGTCCTCCTCCAGAACCAGCTGTCTATCTATAGGTGATGTCCTCTCCTGTCCTCCAGAACCAGCTGTCTATCAATAGTTGATATCCTCTCCTGTCCTCCTCCAGAACCAGCTGTCTATCTATAGGTGATGTCCTCTCCTGTCCTCCTCCAGAACCAGCTGTCTATCTATAGGTGATGTCCTCTCCTGTCCTCCTCCAGTACCAGCTGACTATCTATAGGTGATATCCTCTCCTGTCCTCCAGAACCAGCTGTCTATCTATAGTTGATGTCCTCTCCTGTCCTCCTCCAGAACCAGCTGTCTATCTATAGGTGATGTCCTCTCCTGTCCTCCACAACCAGCTGTCTATCTATAGGTGATGTCTTCTTCTGGTCTCCTCCAGAACCAGCTGTCTATCGATAAGTGATATCCTCTCCTGTCCTCCTCTAGAACCAGTTGTCTATCTATAGGTGATATCCTCTCCTGTCCTCCTCCAGAACCAGCTGTCTACCTATAAGTGATGTCCTCTCCTGTCCTCCTCCAGAACCAGCTGTCTATCTATAGTTGATATCCTCTCCTGTCCTCCTCCAGAACCAGCTGTCTATCTATAGGTGATATCCTCTCCTGTCCTCCTCCAGAACCAGCTGTCTATCTATAGGTGATGTCCTCTCCTGTCCTCCTCCAGAACCAGCTGTCTATCTATAGGTGATGTCCTCTCCTGTCCTCCAGAACCAGCTGTCTATCTATAGTTGATGTCCTCTCCTGTCCTCCTCCAGAACCAGCTGTCTATCTATAGGTGATGTCCTCTCCTGTCCTCCTCCAGAACCAGCTGTCTATCTATAGGTGATATCGTCTCCTGTCCTCCAGAAACAGCTGTCTATCTATAGGTGATGTCCTCTCCTGTCCTCCTCCAGAACCAGCTGTCTATCTATAGGTGATATCCTCTCCTGTCCTCCTCCAGAACCAGCTGTCTATCTATAGGTGATGTCCTCTCCTGTCCTCCTCCAGAACCAGCTGTCTATCTATAGGTGATGTCCTCTCCTGTCCTCCAAAACCAGCTGTCTATCTATAGGTGATGTCCTCTCCTGTCCTCTTCCAGATCCAGCTGTCTATCTATAGGTGATGTCCTCTCCTGTCCTCCTCCAGAAACCAGCTGTCTATCTATAGGTGATGTCCTCTCCTGTCCTCCAGAACCAGCTGTCTATCTATAGGTGATATCCTCTCCTGTCCTCCTCCAGAACCAGCTGTCTATCTATAGGTGATGTCCTCTCCTGTCCTCCTCCAGAACCAGCTGTCTATCTATAGGTGATATCCTCTCCTGTCCCCCTCCAGAACCAGCTGTCTATCTATAGGTGATGTCCTCTCCTGTCCTCCTCCAGAACCAGCTGTCTATCTATAGGTTATGTCCTCTCCTGTCCTCCTCCAGAACCAGCTGTCTATCTATAGGTGATATCCTCTCCTGTCCTCCAGAACCAGCTGTCTATCGATAGGTGATATCTTCTCCTGTACTCCAGAACCATCTGTCTATCTATAGGTGATATCCTCTAATGTCCTCCAGAACCAGCTGTCTATCTATAGGTGATATCCTCTCCTGTCCTCCTCCGGAACAAGCTGTCTATCTATAGGTGATATCCTCTCCAGTCCTCCTCGAGAACCAGCTCTCTGTCTATAGGTGATATCCTATCCTGTCCTCCGCCATAACCACCTGTCTATCTATAGGTGACATCCTCTCCTGTCCTCCTCCAGAACCAGCTGTCTATCTACAGGTGATATCCTCTCCTGTCCTCCAGAAACAGCTGACTATCTATAGGTGATGTCCTCTCCTGTCCTCCTCCAGAACCAGCTGTCTATCTATAGGTGATATCGTCTCCTGTCCTCCAGAACCAGCTGTCTATCTATAGGTGATGTCCTCTCCTGTCCTCCTCCAGAACCAGCTGTCTATCTATAGGTGATATCCTCTCCTGTCCTCCTCCAGAACCAGCTGTCTATCTATAGGTGATGTCCTCTCCTGTCCTCCTCCAGAACCAGCTGTCTATCTATAGGTGATGTCCTCTCCTGTCCTCCAGAACCAGCTGTCTATCAATAGTTGATATCCTCTCCTGTCCTCCTCCAGAACCAGCTGTCTATCTATAGGTGATGTCCTCTCCTGTCCTCCTCCAGAACCAGCTGTCTATCTATAGGTGATGTCCTCTCCTGTCCTCCTCCAGTACCAGCTGACTATCTATAGGTGATATCCTCTCCTGTCCTCCAGAACCAGCTGTCTATCTATAGTTGATGTCCTCTCCTGTCCTCCTCCAGAACCAGCTGTCTATCTATAGGTGATGTCCTCTCCTGTCCTCCACAACCAGCTGTCTATCTATAGGTGATGTCTTCTTCTGGTCTCCTCCAGAACCAACTGTCTATCGATAAGTGATATCCTCTCCTGTCCTCCTCTAGAACCAGTTGTCTATCTATAGGTGATATCCTCTCCTGTCCTCCTCCAGAACCAGCTGTCTACCTATAAGTGATGTCCTCTCCTGTCCTCCTCCAGAACCAGCTGTCTATCTATAGTTGATATCCTCTCCTGTCCTCCTCCAGAACCAGCTGTCTATCTATAGGTGATATCCTCTCCTGTCCTCCTCCAGAACCAGCTGTCTATCTATAGGTGATATCCTCTCCTGTCCTCCTCCAGAACCAGCTGTCTATCTATAGGTGATTTCGTCTCCTGTCCTCCAGAACCAGCTGTCTATCTATAGGTGATGTCCTCTCCTGTCCTCCTCCAGATCCAGCTGTCTATCTATAGGTGATGTCCTCTCCTGTCCTCCTCCAGAACCAGCTGTCTATCTATAGGTGATGTCCTCTCCTGTCCTCCAGAACCAGCTGTCTATCAATAGGTGATATCCTCTCCTGTCCTCCTACAGAATCAGATGTCGATCTAGAGGTGATATCCTCTCTTATCCTCCATAACCAGCTTTCTATCTATAGTTGATGTCCTCTCCTGTCCTCCTCCAGAACCAGCTGTCTATCTATAGGTGATGTCCTCTCCTGTCCTCCACAACCAGCTGTCTATCTATAGGTGATGTCCTCTCCTGTTCTCCTCCAGAACCAGCTGTCTATCTATAAGTGATATCCTCTCCTGTCCTCCTCTAGAACCAGCTGTCTATCTATAGGTGATATCCTCTCCTGTCCTCCTCCAGAACCAGCTGTCTATAGGTGATGTCCTCTCCTGTCCTCCTCCAGAACCAGCTGTCTATCTATACGTGATATCCTCTCCTGTCCTCCTCCAGAACCAGCTGTCTATCTATAGGTGATATCCTCTCCTGTCCTCCTCCAGAACCAGCTGTATATCTATAGGTGATGTCCTCTCCTGTCCTCCAGAACCAGCTGTCTATCTATAGGTGATGTCCTCTCCTGTCCTCCAGAACCAGCTGTCTATCTATAGGTGATATCCTCTCCTGTCCTCCTCCAGCACTTGCTGTCTATCTATAGGTGATGTCCTCTCCTGTCCTCCAGAACCAGCTGTCTATTTATAGGTGATATCCTCTCCTGTCCTCCTCCAGAACCAGCTGTCTATCTATAGGTGATGTCCTCTCCTGTCCTCCAGAACCAGCTGTCTATCTATAGGTGATATCCTCTCCTGTCCTCCTCCAGAACCAGCTGTCTATCTATAGGTGATGTCCTCTCCTGTCCTCCTCCAGAACCAGCTGTCTATCTATAGGTGATATCCTCTCCTGTCCCCCTCCAGAACCAGCTGTCTATCTATAGGTGATGTCCTCTCCTGTCCTCATCCAGAACCAGCTGTCTATCTATAGGTGATGTCCTCTCCTGTCCTCCTCCAGAACCAGCTGTCTATCTATAGGTGATATCCTCTCCTGTCCTCCAGAACCAGCTGTCTATCGATAGGTGATATCTTCTCCTGTACTCCAGAACCAGCTGTCTATCTATAGGTGATATCCTCTCCTGTCCTCCAGAACCAGCTGTCTATCTACAGGTGATGTCCTCTCCTGTCCTCCCCCAGAACCAGCTGTCTATCTATAGGTGATGTCCTCTCCTGTCCTCCAGAACCAGCTGTCTATCTATAGGTGATGTCCTCTCCTGTCCTCCTCCAGATGCAGCTGTCTATCTATAGGTGATATCCTCTCCTGTTCTCCAGAACCAGCTGTCTATCTATAGGTGATGTCCTCTCCTGTCCTCCTCCAGAACCAGCTGTCTATCTATAGGTGATGTCCTCTCCTGTCCTCCTCCAGAACCAGCTGTCTATCTATAGTTGATATCGTCTCCTGTCCTCCTCCAGAACCAGCTGTCTGTCTATGGGTGATATCCTCTCCTGTCCTCCTCCAGAACCAGCTGTCCATCTATAGGTAATATCCTCTCCTGTCCTCCTCCAGAACCAGCTGTCTATCTATGGGTGATATCATCTTCTCTCCTCCTCCAGAACCAGCTGTCTATCTATAGGTGATATCCTCTCCTGTCCTCCCCCAGAACCAGCTGTCTATCTATAGGTGATGTCCTCTCCTGTCCTCCACAACCAGCTGTCTATCTATAGGTGAGGTCCTCTCCTGTTCTCCTCCAGAACCAGCTGTCTATCTATAGGTGATGTCCTCTCCTGTCCTCCACAACCAGCTGTCTATCTATAGGTGAGGTCCTCTCCTGTTCTCCTCTAGAACCAGCTCTCTATCTATAGGTGATATCCTCTCCTGTCCTCCAGAACCAGCTGTCTATCTATAGGTTATATCCTCTCCTGTCCTCCAGAACCAGCTGTCTATCTATAGGTGATATCCTCTCCTGTCCTCCCCCAGAACCAGCTGTCTATCTATGGGTGATATCCTCTCCTGTCCTCCTCCAGAACCAGCTGTCTATCTATAGGTAATATCCTCTCCTGTCCTCCTCCAGAACCAGCTGTCTATCTATGGGTGATATCCTCTTCTCTCCTCCTCCAGAACCAGCTGTCTATCTATAGGTTATATCCTCTCCTGTCCTCCCCCAGAACCAGCTGTCTATCTATAGGTGATGTCCTCTCCTGTCCTCCACAACCAGCTGTCTATCTATAGGTGAGGTCCTCTCCTGTTCTCCTCCAGAACCAGCTGTCTATCTATAGGTGATATCCTCTCCTGTCCTCCTCTAGAACCAGCTCTCTATCTATAGGTGATATCCTCTCCTGTCCTCCAGAACCAGCTGTCTATCTATAGGTGATATCCTCTCCTGTCCTCCAGAACCAGCTGTCTATCTATAGGTGATATCCTCTCCTGTCCTCCCCCAGAACCAGCTGTCTATCTATAGGTGATGTCCTCTCCTGTCCTCCACAACCAGCTGTCTATCTATAGGTGATATCCTCTCCTGTCCTCCAGAACCAGCTGTCTATCTATAGGTGATATCCTCTCCTGTCCTCCAGAACCAGCTGTCTATCTATAGGTGATATCCTCTCCTGTCCTCCTCCAGAACCAGCAGTCTATCTATAGGTGATGTCCTCTCCTGTCCTCCTCCAGAACCAGCTGTCTATCTATAGGTGATATCCTCTCCTGTCCTCCAGAACCAGCTGTCTATCTATAGGTGATATCCTCTCCTGTCCTCCAGAACCAGCTGTCTATCTATAGGTGATATCCTCTCCTGTCCTCCCCCAGAACCAGCTGTCTATCTATAGGTGATGTCCTCTCCTGTCCTCCACAACCAGCTGTCTATCTATAGGTGAGGTCCTCTCCTGTTCTCCTCCAGAACCAGCTGTCTATCTATAGGTGATGTCCTCTCCTGTCCTCCACAACCAGCTGTCTATCTATAGGTGAGGTCCTCTCCTGTTCTCCTCTAGAACCAGCTCTCTATCTATAGGTGATATCCTCTCCTGTCCTCCAGAACCAGCTGTCTATCTATAGGTTATATCCTCTCCTGTCCTCCAGAACCAGCTGTCTATCTATAGGTGATATCCTCTCCTGTCCTCCCCCAGAACCAGCTGTCTATCTATGGGTGATATCCTCTCCTGTCCTCCTCCAGAACCAGCTGTCTATCTATAGGTAATATCCTCTCCTGTCCTCCTCCAGAACCAGCTTTCTATCTATGGGTGATATCCTCTTCTCTCCTCCTCCAGAACCAGCTGTCTATCTATAGGTGATATCCTCTCCTGTCCTCCCCCAGAACCAGCTGTCTATCTATAGGTGATGTCCTCTCCTGTCCTCCACAACCAGCTGTCTATCTATAGGTGAGGTCCTCTCCTGTTCTCCTCCAGAACCAGCTGTCTATCTATAGGTGATATCCTCTCCTGTCCTCCTCTAGAACCAGCTCTCTATCTATAGGTGATATCCTCTCCTGTCCTCCAGAACCAGCTGTCTATCTATAGGTGATATCCTCTCCTGTCCTCCAGAACCAGCTGTCTATCTATAGGTGATATCCTCTCCTGTCCTCCCCCAGAACCAGCTGTCTATCTATAGGTGATGTCCTCTCCTGTCCTCCACAACCAGCTGTCTATCTATAGGTGATATCCTCTCCTGTCCTCCAGAACCAGCTGTCTATCTATAGGTGATATCCTCTCCTGTCCTCCAGAACCAGCTGTCTATCTATAGGTGATATCCTCTCCTGTCCTCCTCCAGAACCAGCAGTCTATCTATAGGTGATGTCCTCTCCTGTCCTCCTCCAGAACCAGCTGTCTATCTATAGGTGATATCCTCTCCTGTCCTCCAGAACCAGCTGTCTATCGATAGGTGATATCTTCTCCTGTACTCCAGAACCATCTGTCTATCTATAGGTGATATCCTCTCCTGTCCTCCAGAACCAGCTGTCTATCTATAGGTGATATCCTCTCCTGTCCTCCTCCGGAACAAGCTGTCTATCTATAGGTGATATCCTCTCCAGTCCTCCTCGAGAACCAGCTCTCTATCTATAGGTGATATCCTATCCTGTCCTCCGCCATAACCAGCTGTCTATCTATAGGTGATATCCTATCCTGTCCTCCGCCATAACCAGCTGTCTATCTATAGGTGACATCCTCTCCTGTCCTCCTCCAGAACCAGCTGTCTATCTGCAGGTGATATCCTCTCCTGTCCTCCAGAACCAGCTGACTATCTATAGGTGATGTCGTCTCCTGTCCTCCAGAACCAGCTGTCTATCTATAGGTGATGTCCTCTCCTGTCCTCCTCCAGAACCAGCTGTCTATCTATAGGTGATATCCTCTCCTGTCCTCCTCCAGAACCAGCTGTCTATCTATAGGTGATGTCCTCTCCTGTCCTCCTCCAGAACCAGCTGTCTATCTATAGGTGATGTCCTCTCCTTTCCTCCAGAACCAGCAGTCTATCTATAGGTGATGTCCTCTCCTGTCCTCCTCCAGAACCAGCTGTCTATCTATAGGTGATATCCTCTCCTGTCCTCCAGAACCAGCTGTCTATCGATAGGTGATATCTTCTCCTGTACTCCAGAACCATCTGTCTATCTATAGGTGATATCCTCTCCTGTCCTCCAGAACCAGCTGTCTATCTATAGGTGATATCCTCTCCTGTCCTCCTCCGGAACAAGCTGTCTATCTATAGGTGATATCCTCTCCAGTCCTCCTCGAGAACCAGCTCTCTATCTATAGGTGATATCCTATCCTGTCCTCCGCCATAACCAGCTGTCTATCTATAGGTGATATCCTATCCTGTCCTCCGCCATAACCAGCTGTCTATCTATAGGTGACATCCTCTCCTGTCCTCCTCCAGAACCAGCTGTCTATCTGCAGGTGATATCCTCTCCTGTCCTCCTCCAGAACCAGCTGTCTATCTATAGGTGATATCGTCTCCTGTCCTCCAGAACCAGCTGTCTATCTATAGGTGATGTCCTCTCCTGTCCTCCTCCAGAACCAGCTGTCTATCTATAGGTGATATCCTCTCCTGTCCTCCTCCAGAACCAGCTGTCTATCTATAGGTGATGTCCTCTCCTGTCCTCCTCCAGAACCAGCTGTCTATCTATAGGTGATGTCCTCTCCTTTCCTCCAGAACCAGCTGTCTATCTATAGGTGATATCCTCTCCTGTCCTCCTCCAGAACCAGCTGTCTATCTATAGGTGATGTCCTCTCCTGTCCTCCTCCAGAACCAGCTGTCTATCTATAGGTGATATCCTCTCCTGTCCCCCTCCAGAACCAGCTGTCTATCTATAGGTGATGTCCTCTCCTGTCCTCCTCCAGAACCAGCTGTCTATCTATAGGTGATGTCCTCTCCTGTCCTCCTCCAGAACCAGCTGTCTATCTATAGGTGATATCCTCTCCTGTCCTCCAGAACCAGCTGTCTATCGATAGGTGATATCTTCTCCTGTACTCCAGAACCAGCTGTCTATCTATAGGTGATATCCTCTCCTGTCCTCCAGAACCAGCTGTCTATCTACAGGTGATGTCCTCTCCTGTCCTCCCCCAGAACCAGCTGTCTATCTATAGGTGATGTCCTCTCCTGTCCTCCAGAACCAGCTGTCTATCTATAGGTGATGTCCTCTCCTGTCCTCCTCCAGATGCAGCTGTCTATCTATAGGTGATATCCTCTCCTGTTCTCCAGAACCAGCTGTCTATCTATAGGTGATGTCCTCTCCTGTCCTCCTCCAGAACCAGCTGTCTATCTATAGGTGATGTCCTCTCCTGTCCTCCTCCAGAACCAGCTGTCTATCTATAGTTGATATCGTCTCCTGTCCTCCTCCAGAACCAGCTGTCTGTCTATGGGTGATATCCTCTCCTGTCCTCCTCCAGAACCAGCTGTCTATCTATAGGTAATATCCTCTCCTGTCCTCCTCCAGAACCAGCTGTCTATCTATGGGTGATATCCTCTTCTCTCCTCCTCCAGAACCAGCTGTCTATCTATAGGTGATATCCTCTCCTGTCCTCCCCCAGAACCAGCTGTCTATCTATAGGTGATGTCCTCTCCTGTCCTCCACAACCAGCTGTCTATCTATAGGTGAGGTCCTCTCCTGTTCTCCTCCAGAACCAGCTGTCTATCTATAGGTGATATCCTCTCCTGTCCTCCTCTAGAACCAGCTCTCTATCTATAGGTGATATCCTCTCCTGTCCTCCAGAACCAGCTGTCTATCTATAGGTTATATCCTCTCCTGTCCTCCAGAACCAGCTGTCTATCTATAGGTGATATCCTCTCCTGTCCTCCCCCAGAACCAGCTGTCTATCTATGGGTGATATCCTCTCCTGTCCTCCTCCAGAACCAGCTGTCTATCTATAGGTAATATCCTCTCCTGTCCTCCTCCAGAACCAGCTGTCTATCTATGGGTGATATCCTCTTCTCTCCTCCTCCAGAACCAGCTGTCTATCTATAGGTGATATCCTCTCCTGTCCTCCCCCAGAACCAGCTGTCTATCTATAGGTGATGTCCTCTCCTGTCCTCCACAACCAGCTGTCTATCTATAGGTGAGGTCCTCTCCTGTTCTCCTCCAGAACCAGCTGTCTATCTATAGGTGATATCCTCTCCTGTCCTCCTCTAGAACCAGCTCTCTATCTATAGGTGATATCCTCTCCTGTACTCCAGAACCAGCTGTCTATCTATAGGTGATATCCTCTCCTGTCCTCCAGAACCAGCTGTCTATCTATAGGTGATATCCTCTCCTGTCCTCCACCAGAACCAGCTGTCTATCTATAGGTGATGTCCTCTCCTGTCCTCCACAACCAGCTGTCTATCTATAGGTGATATCCGTCCCTGTCCTCCAGAACCAGCTGTCTATCTATAGGTGATATCCTCTCCTGTCCTCCAGAACCAGCTGTCTATCTATAGGTGATATCCTCTCCTGTCCTCCTCCAGAACCAGCAGTCTATCTATAGGTGATGTCCTCTCCTGTCCTCCTCCAGAACCAGCTGTCTATCTATAGGTGATATCCTCTCCTGTCCTCCAGAACCAGCTGTCTATCGATAGGTGATATCTTCTCCTGTACTCCAGAACCATCTGTCTATCTATAGGTGATATCCTCTCCTGTCCTCCAGAACCAGCTGTCTATCTATAGGTGATATCCTCTCCTGTCCTCCTCCGGAACAAGCTGTCTATCTATAGGTGATATCCTCTCCAGTCCTCCTCGAGAACCAGCTCTCTATCTATAGGTGATATCCTATCCTGTCCTCCGCCATAACCAGCTGTCTATCTATAGGTGATATCCTATCCTGTCCTCCGCCATAACCAGCTGTCTATCTATAGGTGACATCCTCTCCTGTCCTCCTCCAGAACCAGCTGTCTATCTGCAGGTGATATCCTCTCCTGTCCTCCAGAACCAGCTGACATTCTATAGGTGATGTCCTCTCCTGTCCTCCTCCAGAACCAGCTGTCTATCTATAGGTGATATCGTCTCCTGTCCTCCAGAACCAGCTGTCTATCTATAGGTGATGTCCTCTCCTGTCCTCCTCCAGAACCAGCTGTCTATCTATAGGTTATATCCTCTCCTGTCCTCCTCCAGAACCAGCTGTCTATCTATAGGTGATGTCCTCTCCTGTCCTCCTCCAGAACCAGCTGTCTATCTATAGGTGATGTCCTCTCCTGTCCTCCAGAACCAGCTGTCTATCAATAGTTGATATCCTCTCCTGTCCTCCTCCAGAACCAGCTGTCTATCTATAGGTGATGTCCTCTCCTGTCCTCCTCCAGAACCAGCTGTCTATCTATAGGTGATGTCCTCTCCTGTCCTCCTCCAGTACCAGCTGTCTATCTATAGGTGATATCCTCTCCTGTCCTCCAGAACCAGCTGTCTATCTATAGTTGATGTCCTCTCCTGTCCTCCTCCAGAACCAGCTGTCTATCTATAGGTGATGTCCTCTCCTGTCCTCCACAACCAGCTGTCTATCTATAGGTGATGTCTTCTTCTGATCTCCTCCAGAACCAGCTGTCTATCTATAGGGGATATCCTCTCCTGTCCTCCTCTAGAACCAGTTGTCTATCTATAGGTGATATCCTCTCCTGTCCTCCTCCAGAACCAGCTGTCTACCTATAGGTGATGTCCTCTCCTGTCCTCCTCCAGAACCAGCTGTCTATCTATAGTTGATATCCTCTCCTGTCCTCCTCCAGAACCAACTGTCTATCTATAGGTGATATCCTCTCCTGTCCTCCTCCAGAACCAGCTGTCTATCTATAGGTGATATCCTCTCCTGTCCTCCTCCAGAACCAGCTGTCTATCTATAGGTGATATCGTCTCCTGTCCTCCAGAACCAGCTGTCTATCTATAGGTGATGTCCTCTACTGTCCTCCTCCAGATCCAGCTGTCTATCTATAGGTGATGTCCTCTCCTGTCCTCCTCCAGAACCAGCTGTCTATCTATAGGTGATGTCCTCTCCTGTCCTCCAGAACCAGCTGTCTATCTATAGGTGATATCCTCTCCTGTCCTCCTCCAGAACCAGCTTTCTATCTATAGGTGATGTCCTCTCCTGTCCTCCTCCAGAACCAGCTGTCTATCTATAGGTGATATCCTCTCCTGTCCCCCTCCAGAACCAGCTGTCTATCTATAGGTGATGTCCTCTCCTGTCCTCCTCCAGAACCAGCTGTCTATCTATAGGTGATGTCCTCTCCTGTCCTCCTCCAGAACCAGCTGTCTATCTATAGGTGATATCCTCTCCTGTCCTCCAGAACCAGCTGTCTATCGATAGGTGATATCTTCTCCTGTCCTCCAGAACCAGCTGTCTATCAATAGTTGATATCCTCTCCTGTCCTCCTCCAGAACCAGCTGTCTATCTATAGGTGATGTCCTCTCCTGTCCTCCTCCAGAACCAGCTGTCTATCTATAGGTGATGTCCTCTCCTGTCCTCCTCCAGTACCAGCTGTCTATCTATAGGTGATATCCTCTCCTGTCCTCCAGAACCAGCTGTCTATCTATAGTTGATGTCCTCTCCTGTCCTCCTCCAGAACCAGCTGTCTATCTATAGGTGATGTCCTCTCCTGTCCTCCACAACCAGCTGTCTATCTATAGGTGATGTCTTCTTCTGATCTCCTCCAGAACCAGCTGTCTATCTATAGGGGATATCCTCTCCTGTCCTCCTCTAGAACCAGTTGTCTATCTATAGGTGATATCCTCTCCTGTCCTCCTCCAGAACCAGCTGTCTACCTATAGGTGATGTCCTCTCCTGTCCTCCTCCAGAACCAGCTGTCTATCTATAGTTGATATCCTCTCCTGTCCTCCTCCAGAACCAACTGTCTATCTATAGGTGATATCCTCTCCTGTCCTCCTCCAGAACCAGCTGTCTATCTATAGGTGATATCCTCTCCTGTCCTCCTCCAGAACCAGCTGTCTATCTATAGGTGATATCGTCTCCTGTCCTCCAGAACCAGCTTTCTATCTATAGGTGATGTCCTCTACTGTCCTCCTCCAGATCCAGCTGTCTATCTATAGGTGATGTCCTCTCCTGTCCTCCTCCAGAACCAGCTGTCTATCTATAGGTGATGTCCTCTCCTGTCCTCCAGAACCAGCTGTCTATCTATAGGTGATATCCTCTCCTGTCCTCCTCCAGAACCAGCTGTCTATCTATAGGTGATGTCCTCTCCTGTCCTCCTCCAGAACCAGCTGTCTATCTATAGGTGATATCCTCTCCTGTCCCCCTCCAGAACCAGCTGTCTATCTATAGGTGATGTCCTCTCCTGTCCTCCTCCAGAACCAGCTGTCTATCTATAGGTGATGTCCTCTCCTGTCCTCCTCCAGAACCAGCTGTCTATCTATAGGTGATATCCTCTCCTGTCCTCCAGAACCAGCTGTCTATCGATAGGTGATATCTTCTCCTGTACTCCAGAACCATCTGTCTATCTATAGGTGATATCCTCTCCTGTCCTCCAGAACCAGCTGTCTATCTATAGGTGATATCCTCTCCTGTCCTCCTCCGGAACAAGCTGTCTATCTATAGGTGATATCCTCTCCAGTCCTCCTCGAGAACCAGCTCTCTATCTATAGGTGATATCCTATCCTGTCCTCCGCCATAACCAGCTGTCTATCTATAGGTGACATCCTCTCCTGTCCTCCTCCAGAACCAGCTGTCTATCTACAGGTGATATCCTCTCCTGTCCTCCAGAACCAGCTGACTATCTATAGGTGATGTCCTCTCCTGTCCTCCTCCAGAACCAGCTGTCTATCTATAGGTGATATCGTCTCCTGTCCTCCAGAACCAGCTGTCTATCTATAGGTGATGTCCTCTCCTGTCCTCCTCCAGAACCAGCTGTCTATCTATAGGTGATATCCTCTCCTGTCCTCCTCCAGAACCAGTTGTCTATCTATAGGTGATATCCTCTCCTGTCCTCCTCCAGAACCAGCTGTCTACCTATAGGTGATGTCCTCTCCTGTCCTCCTCCAGAACCAGCTGTCTATCTATAGTTGATATCCTCTCCTGTCCTCCTCCAGAACCAACTGTCTATCTATAGTTGATATCCTCTCCTGTCCTCCTCCAGAACCAGCTGTCTATCTATAGGTGATATCCTCTCCTGTCCTCCTCCAGAACCAGCTGTCTATCTATAGGTGATATCGTCTCCTGTCCTCCAGAACCAGCTGTCTATCTATAGGTGATGTCCTCTACTGTCCTCCTCCAGATCCAGCTGTCTATCTATAGGTGATGTCCTCTCCTGTCCTCCTCCAGAACCTGCTGTCTATCTATAGGTGATGTCCTCTCCTGTCCTCCAGAACCAGCTGTCTATCTATAGGTGATGTCCTCTCCTGTCCTCCTCCAGAACCAGCTGTCTATCTATAGGTGATGTCCTCTCCTGTCCTCCTCCAGTACCAGCTGTCTATCTATAGGTGATATCCTCTCCTGTCCTCCAGAACCAGCTGTCTATCTATAGTTGATGTCCTCTCCTGTCCTCCTCCAGAACCAGCTGTCTATCTATAGGTGATGTCCTCTCCTGTCCTCCACAACCAGCTGTCTATCTATAGGTGATGTCTTCTTCTGGTCTCCTCCAGAACCAGCTGTCTATCTATAGGTGATATCGTCTCCTGTCCTCCAGAACCAGCTGTCTATCTATAGGTGATGTCCTCTACTGTCCTCCTCCAGATCCAGCTGTCTATCTATAGGTGATGTCCTCTCCTGTCCTCCTCCAGAACCAGCTGTCTATCTATAGGTGATGTCCTCTCCTGTCCTCCAGAACCAGCTGTCTATCTATAGGTGATATCCTCTCCTGTCCTCCTCCAGAACCAGCTGTCTATCTATAGGTGATGTCCTCTCCTGTCCTCCTCCAGAACCAGCTGTCTATCTATAGGTGATATCCTCTCCTGTCCCCCTCCAGAACCAGCTGTCTATCTATAGGTGATGTCCTCTCCTGTCCTCCTCCAGAACCAGCTGTCTATCTATAGGTGATGTCCTCTCCTGTCCTCCTCCAGAACCAGCTGTCTATCTATAGGTGATATCCTCTCCTGTCCTCCAGAACCAGCTGTCTATCGATAGGTGATATCTTCTCCTGTACTCCAGAACCATCTGTCTATCTATAGGTGATATCCTCTCCTGTCCTCCAGAACCAGCTGTCTATCTATAGGTGATATCCTCTCCTGTCCTCCTCCGGAACAAGCTGTCTATCTATAGGTGATATCCTCTCCAGTCCTCCTCGAGAACCAGCTCTCTATCTATAGGTGATATCCTATCCTGTCCTCCGCCATAACCAGCTGTCTATCTATAGGTGACATCCTCTCCTGTCCTCCTCCAGAACCAGCTGTCTATCTACAGGTGATATCCTCTCCTGTCCTCCAGAACCAGCTGACTATCTATAGGTGATGTACTCTCCTGTCCTCCTCCAGAACCAGCTGTCTATCTATAGGTGATATCGTCTCCTGTCCTCCAGAACCAGCTGTCTATCTATAGGTGATGTCCTCTCCTGTCCTCCTCCAGAACCAGCTGTCTATCTATAGGTGATATCCTCTCCTGTCCTCCTCCAGAACCAGCTGTCTATCTATAGGTGATGTCCTCTCCTGTCCTCCTCCAGAACCAGCTGTCTATCTATAATTGATGTCCTCTCCTGTCCTCCAGAACCAGCTGTCTATCAATAGTTGATATCCTCTCCTGTCCTCCTCCAGAACCAGCTGTCTATCTATAGGTGATGTCCTCTCCTGTCCTCCTCCAGAACCAGCTGTCTATCTATAGGTGATGTCCTCTCCTGTCCTCCTCCAGTACCAGCTGACTATCTATAGGTGATATCCTCTCCTGTCCTCCAGAACCAGCTGTCTATCTATAGTTGATGTCCTCTCCTGTCCTCCTCCAGAACCAGCTGTCTATCTATAGGTGATGTCCTCTCCTGTCCTCCACAACCAGCTGTCTATCTATAGGTGATGTCTTCTTCTGGTCTCCTCCAGAACCAGCTGTCTATCTATAAGTGATATCCTCTCCTGTCCTCCTCTAGAACCAGTTGTCTATCTATAGGTGATATCCTCTCCTGTCCTCCTCCAGAACCAGCTGTCTACCTATAAGTGATGTCCTCTCCTGTCCTCCTCCAGAACCAGCTATCTATCTATAGTTGATATCCTCTCCTGTCCTCCTCCAGAACCAGCTGTCTATCTATAGGTGATATCCTCTCCTGTCCTCCTCCAGAACCAGCTGTCTATCTATAGGTGATATCCTCTCCTGTCCTCCTCCAGAACCAGCTGTCTATCTATAGGTGATATCGTCTCCTGTCCTCCAGAACCAGCTGTCTATCTATAGGTGATGTCCTCTCCTGTCCTCCTCCAGATCCAGCTGTCTATCTATAGGTGATGTCCTCTCCTGTCCTCCTCCAGAACCAGCTGTCTATCTATAGGTGATGTCCTCTCCTGTCCTCCAGAACCAGCTGTCTATCAATAGGTGATATCCTCTCCTGTCCTCCTACAGAATCAGATGTCTATCTAGAGGTGATATCCTCTCCTATCCTCCATAACCAGCTTTCTATCTATAGTTGATGTCCTCTCCTGTCCTCCTCCAGAACCAGCTGTCTATCTATAGGTGATGTCCTCTCCTGTCCTCCACAACCAGCTGTCTATCTATAGGTGATGTCCTCTCCTGTTCTCCTCCAGAACCAGCTGTCTATCTATAGGTGATATCCTCTCCTGTCCTCCTCTAGAACCAGCTGTCTATCTATAGGTGATATCCTCTCCTGTCCTCCTCCAGAACCAGCTGTCTATAGGTGATGTCCTCTCCTGTCCTCCTCCAGAACCAGCTGTCTATCTATACGTGATATCCTCTCCTGTCCTCCTCCAGAACCAGCTGTCTATCTATAGGTGATATCCTCTCCTGTCCTCCTCCAGAACCAGCTGTATATCTATAGGTGATGTCCTCTCCTGTCCTCCAGAACCAGCTGTCTATCTATAGGTGATGTCCTCTCCTGTCCTCCAGAACCAGCTGTCTATCTATAGGTGATATCCTCTCCTGTCCTCCTCCAGAACTTGCTGTCTATCTATAGGTGATGTCCTCTCCTGTCCTCCAGAACCAGCTGTCTATTTATAGGTGATATCCTCTCCTGTCCTCCTCCAGAACCAGCTGTCTATCTATAGGTGATGTCCTCTCCTGTCCTCCAGAACCAGCTGTCTATCTATAGGTGATATCCTCTCCTGTCCTCCTCCAGAACCAGCTGTCTATCTATAGGTGATGTCCTCTCCTGTCCTCCTCCAGAACCAGCTGTCTATCTATAGGTGATATCCTCTCCTGTCCCCCTCCAGAACCAGCTGTCTATCTATAGGTGATGTCCTCTCCTGTCCTCCTCCAGAACCAGATGTCTATCTATAGGTGATGTCCTCTCCTGTCCTCCTCCAGAACCAGCTGTCTATCTATAGGTGATATCCTCTCCTGTCCTCCAGAACCAGCTGTCTATCGATAGGTGAAATCTTCTCCTGTACTCCAGAACCAGCTGTCTATCTATAGGTGATATCCTCTCCTGTCCTCCAGAACCAGCTGTCTATCTACAGGTGATGTCCTCTCCTGTCCTCCCCCAGAACCAGCTGTCTATCTATAGGTGATGTCCTCTCCTGTCCTCCAGAACCAGCTGTCTATCTATAGGTGATGTCCTCTCCTGTCCTCCTCCAGATGCAGCTGTCTATCTATAGGTGATATCCTCTCCTGTCCTCCAGAACCAGCTGTCTATCTATAGGTGATGTCCTCTCCTGTCCTCCTCCAGAACCAGCTGTCTATCTATAGGTGATGTCCTCTCCTGTCCTCCTCCAGAACCAGCTGTCTATCTATAGTTGATATCGTCTCCTGTCCTCCTCCAGAACCAGCTGTCTGTCTATGGGTGATATCCTCTCCTGTCCTCCTCCAGAACCAGCTGTCTATCTATAGGTAATATCCTCTCCTGTCCTCCTCCAGAACCAGCTGTCTATCTATGGGTGATATCCTCTTCTCTCCTCCTCCAGAACCAGCTGTCTATCTATAGGTGATATCCTCTCCTGTCCTCCCCCAGAACCAGCTGTCTATCTATAGGTGATGTCCTCTCCTGTCCTCCACAACCAGCTGTCTATCTATAGGTGAGGTCCTCTCCTGTTCTCCTCCAGAACCAGCTGTCTATCTATAGGTGATATCCTCTCCTGTCCTCCTCTAGAACCAGCTTTCTATCTATAGGTGATATCCTCTCCTGTCCTCCAGAACCAGCTGTCTATCTATAGGTGATATCCTCTCCTGTCCTCCAGAACCAGCTGTCTATCTATAGGTGATATCCTCTCCTGTCCTCCCCCAGAACCAGCTGTCTATCTATAGGTGATGTCCTCTCCTGTCCTCCACAACCAGCTGTCTATCTATAGGTGATGTCCTCTCCTGTTCTCCTCCAGAACCAGCTGTCTATCTATAGGTGATATCCTCTCCTGTCCTCCTCTAGAACCATCTGTCTATCTATAGGTGATATCCTCTCATGTCCTCCAGAACCAGCTGTCTATCTATAGGTGATATCCTCTCCTGTCCTCCCCCAGAACCAGCTGTCTATCTATAGGTGATGTCCTCTCCTGTCCTCCACAACCAGCTGTCTATCTATAGGTGATGTCCTCTCCTGTTCTCCTCCAGAACCAGCTGTCTATCTATAGGTGATATCCTCTCCTGTCCTCCTCTAGAACCATCTGTCTATCTATAGGTGATATCCTCTCCTGTCCTCCAGAACCATCTGTCTATCTATAGGTGATATCCTCTCCTTTCCTCCAAGACCAGCTGTCTATCTATAGGTGATGTCCTCTCCTGTCCTCCCCCAGAAACCAGCTGTCTATCTATAGGGGATGTCTTCTCCTGTACTCCTCCAGAAGCAGCTGTCTATCTATAGGTGGTGTCCTCTCCTGTACTCCTCCAGAAGCAGCTGTCTATCTATAGTTGATATCCTCTCCTGTCCTCCTCCAGAACCGGCTGTCTATCTATAGGTGATATCCTCTCCTGTCCTCCAGAACCAGCTGTCTATCTATAGTTGATGTCCTCTCCTGTCCTCCTCCAGAACCAGCTGTCTATCTATAGGTGATGTCCTCTCCTGTCCTCCACAACCAGCTGTCTATCTTTAGGTGATGTCCTCTCCTGTTCTCCTCCAGAACCAGCTGTCTATCTATAGGTGATATCCTCTCCTGTCCTCCTCTAGAACCATCTGTCTATCTATAGGTGATATCCTCTCCTGTCCTCAAGAACCAGCTGTCTGTCTATAGGTGATATCCTCTCCTGTCCTCCAGAACCAGCTGTCTATCTATAGGTGATATCCTCTCCTGTCCTCCTCTAGAACCATCTGTCTATCTATAGGTGATATCCTCTCCTGTCCTCCAGAACCAGCTGTCTGTCTATACGTGATATCCTCTCCTGTCCTCCTCCAGAACCAGCTGTCTATCTATAGGTGATATCCTCTCCTGTCCTCCTCCAGAACCAGCTGTATATCTATAGGTGATGTCCTCTCCTGTCCTCCAGAACCAGCTGTCTATCTATAGGTGATGTCCTCTCCTGTCCTCCAGAACCAGCTGTCTATCTATAGGTGATATCCTCTCCTGTCCTCCTCCAGAACTTGCTGTCTATCTATAGGTGATGTCCTCTCAAGTCCTCCAGAACCAGCTGTGTATTTATAGGTGATATGCTCTCCTGTCCTCCTCCAGAACCAGCTGTCTATCTATAGGTGATGTCCTCTCCTGTCCTCCAGAACCAGCTGTCTATCTATAGGTGATATCCTCTCCTGTCCTCCTCCAGAACCAGCTGTCTATCTATAGGTGATGTCCTCTCCTGTCCTACTCCAGAACCAGCTGTCTATCTATAGGTGATATCCTCTCCTGTCCCCCTCCAGAACCAGCTGTCTATCTATAGGTGATGTCCTCTCCTGTCCTCCACAACCAGCTGTCTATCTATAGGTGAGGTCCTCTCCTGTTCTCCTCCAGAACCAGCTGTCTATCTATAGGTGATATCCTCTCCTGTCCTCCTCTAGAACCAGCTCTCTATCTATAGGTGATATCCTCTCCTGTCCTCCAGAACCAGCTGTCTATCTATAGGTGATATCCTCTCCTGTCCTCCAGAACCAGCTGTCTATATATAGGTGATATCCTCTCCTGTCCTCCCCCAGAACCAGCTGTCTATCTATAGGTGATGTCCTCTCCTGTCCTCCACAACCAGCTGTCTATCTATAGGTGATGTCCTCTCCTGTTCTCCTCCAGAACCAGCTGTCTATCTATAGGTGATATCCTCTCCTGTCCTCCACTAGAACCATCTGTCTATCTATAGGTGATATCCTCTCCTGTCCTCCAGAACCAGCTGTCTATCTATAGGTGATGTCTTCTCCTGTCCTCCAGAACCAGCTGTCTATCTATAGGTGATGTCCTCTCCTGTCCTCCTCCAGATGCAGCTGTCTATCTATAGGTGATATCCTCTCCTGTCCTCCAGAACCAGCTGTCTATCTATAGGTGATGTCCTCTCCTGTCCTCCTCCAGAACCAGCTGTCTATCTATAGGTGATGTCCTCTCCTGTCCTCCTCCAGAACCAGCTGTCTATCTATAGTTGATATCCTCTCCTGTCCTCCTCCAGAACCAGCTGTCTGTCTATGGGTGATATCCTCTCCTGTCCTCCTCCAGAACCAGCTGTCTATCTATAGGTAATATCCTCTCCTGTCCTCCTCCAGAACCAGCTGTCTATCTATGGGTGATATCCTCTTCTCTCCTCCTCCAGAACCAGCTGTCTATCTATAGGTGATATCCTCTCCTGTCCTCCCCCAGAACCAGCTGTCTATCTATAGGTGATGTCCTCTCCTGTCTTCCACAACCAGCTGTCTATCTATAGGTCAGGTCCTCTCCTGTTCTCCTCCAGAACCAGCTGTCTATCTATAGGTGATATCCTCTCCTGTCCTCCTCTAGAACCAGCTCTCTATCTATAGGTGATATCCTCTCCTGTCCTCCAGAACCAGCTGTCTATCTATAGGTGATATCCTCTCCTGTCCTCCAGAACCAGCTGTCTATCTATAGGTGATATCCTCTCCTGTCCTCCCCCAGAACCAGCTGTCTATCTATAGGTGATGTCCTCTCCTGTCCTCCACAACCAGCTGTCTATCTATAGGTGATGTCCTCTCCTGTTCTCCTCCAGAACCAGCTGTCTATCTATAGGTGATATCCTCTCCTGTCCTCCTCTAGAACCATCTGTCTATCTATAGGTGATATCCTCTCCTGTCCTCCAGAACCAGCTGTCTATCTATAGGTGATATCCTCTCCTGTCCTCCAGAACCAGCTGTCTATCTATAGGTGATATCCTCTCCTTTCCTCCAAGACCAGCTGTCTATCTATAGGTGATGTCCTCTCCTGTCCTCCCCCAGAACCAGCTGTCTATCTATAGGGGATGTCCTCTCCTGTCCTCCAGAACCAGCTGTCTATCTATAGGTGGTGTCCTCTCCTGTACTCCTCCAGAAGCAGCTGTCTATCTATAGGTGATGTCCTCTCCTGTCCTCCAGAACCAGCTGTCTATCTATAGGTGATGTCCGCTCCTGTCCTCCTCCAGAACCAGCTGTCTATCTATAGGTGATGTCCTCTCCTGTCCTCCTCCAGAACCAGCTGTCTATCTATAAGTGATATCTTCTCCTGTCCTCCTCCAGAACCAGCTGTCTATCTATAGGTGATATCCTCTCCTGTCCTCCTCCAGAACCAGCTGTCTATCTATAGGTGATATCCTCTCCTGTCCTCCTCCAGAACCAGCTGTCTATCTATAGGTGATATCCTCTCCTGTATTCCAGAACCAGCTGTCTATCTATAGGTGATATCCTCTCCTGTCCTCCCCCAGAACCAGCTGTCTATCTATAGGTGATGTCCTCTCCTGTCCTCCACAACCAGCTGTCTATCAATAGGTGATGTCCTCTCCTGTCCTCCTCTAGAACCAGCTGTCTATCTGTAGGTGATATCCTCTCCTGTCCTCCTCTAGAACCAGTTGTCTATATATAGGTGATATCCTCTCCTGTCCTCCTCCAGAACCAGCTGTCTACCTATAGGTGATGTCCTCTCCTGTCCTCCTCCAGAACCAGCTGTCTATCTTTAGGTGATGTCCTCTCCTGTTCTCCTCCAGAACCAGCTGTCTATCTATAGGTGATATCCTCTCCTGTCCTCCTCTAGAACCATCTGTCTATCTATAGGTGATATCCTCTCGTGTCCTCAAGAACCAGCTGTCTGTCTATAGGTGATATCCTCTCCTGTCCTCCTCTAGAACCATCTGTCTATCTATAGGTGATATCCTCTCCTGTCCTCCAGAACCAGCTGTCTGTCTATACGTGATATCCTCTCCTGTCCTCCTCCAGAACCAGCTGTCTATCTATAGGTGATATCCTCTCCTGTCCTCCTCCAGAACCAGCTGTATATCTATAGGTGATGTCCTCTCCTGTCCTCCAGAACCAGCTGTCTATCTATAGGTGATATCCTCTCCTGTCCTCCTCCAGAACTTGCTGTCTATCTATAGGTGATGTCCTCTCCTGTCCTCCAGAACCAGCTGTCTATTTATAGGTGATATCCTCTCCTGTCCTCCTCCAGAACCAGCTGTCTATCTATAGGTGATGTCCTCTCCTGTCCTCCACAACCAGCTGTCTATCTATAGGTGAGGTCCTCTCCTGTTCTCCTCCAGAACCAGCTGTCTATCTATAGGTGATATCCTCTCCTGTCCTCCTCTAGAACCAGCTCTCTATCTATAGGTGATATCCTCTCCTGTCCTCCAGAACCAGCTGTCTATCTATAGGTGATATCCTCTCCTGTCCTCCAGAACCAGCTGTCTATATATAGGTGATATCCTCTCCTGTCCTCCCCCAGAACCAGCTGTCTATCTATAGGTGATGTCCTCTCCTGTCCTCCACAACCAGCTGTCTATCTATAGGTGATGTCCTCTCCTGTTCTCCTCCAGAACCAGCTGTCTATCTATAGGTGATATCCTCTCCTGTCCTCCTCTAGAACCATCTGTCTATCTATAGGTGATATCCTCTCCTGTCCTCCAGAACCAGCTGTCTATCTATAGGTGATGTCTTCTCCTGTCCTCCAGAACCAGCTGTCTATCTATAGGTGATGTCCTCTCCTGTCCTCCTCCAGATGCAGCTGTCTATCTATAGGTGATGTCCTCTCCTGTCCTCCAGAACCAGCTGTCTATCTATAGGTGATGTCCTCCCCTGTCCTCCTCCAGAACCAGCTGTCTATCTATAGGTGATGTTCTTTCCTGTCCTCCTCCAGAACCATTTGTCTATCTATAGTTGATATCCTCTCCTGTCCTCCTCCAGAACCAGCTGTCTGTCTATGGGTGATATCCTCTCCTGTCCTCCTCCAGAACCAGCTGTCTATCTATAGGTAATATCCTCTCCTGTCCTCCTCCAGAACCAGCTGTCTATCTATGGGTGATATCCTCTTCTCTCCTCCTCCAGAACCAGCTGTCTATCTATAGGTGATATCCTCTCCTGTCCTCCCCCAGAACCAGCTGTCTATCTATAGGTGATGTCCTCTCCTGTCCTCCACAACCAGCTGTCTATCTATAGGTGAGGTCCTCTCCTGTTCTCCTCCAGAACCAGCTGTCTATCTATAGGTGATATCCTCTCCTGTCCTCCTCTAGAACCAGCTCTCTATCTATAGGTGATATCCTCTCCTGTCCTCCAGAACCAGCTGTCTATCTATAGGTGATATCCTCTCCTGTCCTCCTCTAGAACCATCTGTCTATCTATAGGTGATATCCTCTCCTGTCCTCCAGAACCAGCTGTCTATCTATAGGTGATATCCTCTCCTGTCCTCCAGAACCAGCTGTCTATCTATAGGTGATATCCTCTCCTGTCCTCCTCTAGAACCATCTGTCTATCTATAGGTGATATCCTCTCCTGTCCTCCAGAACCAGCTGTCTATCTATAGGTGATGTCTTCTCCTGTCCTCCAGAACCAGCTGTCTATCTATAGGTGATGTCCTCTCCTGTCCTCCTCCAGATGCAGCTGTCTATCTATAGGTGATATCCTCTCCTGTCCTCCAGAACCAGCTGTCTATCTATAGGTGATGTCCTCTCCTGTCCTCCTCCAGAACCAGCTGTCTATCTATAGGTGATGTCCTCTCCTGTCCTCCTCCAGAACCAGCTGTCTATCTATAGTTGATATCCTCTCCTGTCCTCCTCCAGAACCAGCTGTCTGTCTATGGGTGATATCCTCTCCTGTCCTCCTCCAGAACCAGCTGTCTATCTATAGGTAATATCCTCTCCTGTCCTCCTCCAGAACCAGCTGTCTATCTATGGGTGATATCCTCTTCTCTCCTCCTCCAGAACCAGCTGTCTATCTATAGGTGATATCCTCTCCTGTCCTCCCCCAGAACCAGCTGTCTATCTATAGGTGATGTCCTCTCCTGTCCTCCACAACCAGCTGTCTATCTATAGGTGAGGTCCTCTCCTGTTCTCCTCCAGAACCAGCTGTCTATCTATAGGTGATATCCTCTCCTGTCCTCCTCTAGAACCAGCTCTCTATCTATAGGTGATATCCTCTCCTGTCCTCCAGAACCAGCTGTCTATCTATAGGTGATATCCTCTCCTGTCCTCCAGAACCAGCTGTCTATCTATAGGTGATATCCTCTCCTGTCCTCCCCCAGAACCAGCTTTCTATCTATAGGTGATGTCCTCTCCTGTCCTCCACAACCAGCTGTCTATCTATAGGTGATGTCCTCTCCTGTTCTCCTCCAGAACCAGCTGTCTATCTATAGGTGATATCCTCTCCTGTCCTCCTCTAGAACCATCTGTCTATCTATAGGTGATATCCTCTCCTGTCCTCCAGAACCAGCTGTCTATCTATAGGTGATATCCTCTCCTGTCCTCCAGAACCAGCTGTCTATCTATAGGTGATATCCTCTCCTTTCCTCCAAGACCAGCTGTCTATCTATAGGTGATGTCCTCTCCTGTCCTCCCCCAGAACCAGCTGTCTATCTATAGGGGATGTCCTCTCCTGTCCTCCAGAACCAGCTGTCTATCTATAGGTGGTGTCCTCTCCTGTACTCCTCCAGAAGCAGCTGTCTATCTATAGGTGATGTCCTCTCCTGTCCTCCAGAACCAGCTGTCTATCAATAGTTGATATCCTCTCCTGTCCTCCTCCAGAACCAGCTGTCTATCTATAGGTGATGTCCTCTCCTGTCCTCCTCCAGAACCAGCTGTCTATCTATAGGTGATGTCCTCTCCTGTCCTCCTCCAGTACCAGCTGTCTATCTATAGGTGATATCCTCTCCTGTCCTCCAGAACCAGCTGTCTATCTATAGTTGATGTCCTCTCCTGTCCTCCTCCAGAACCAGCTGTCTATCTATAGGTGATGTCCTCTCCTGTCCTCCACAACCAGCTGTCTATCTATAGGTGATGTCTTCTTCTGATCTCCTCCAGAACCAGCTGTCTATCTATAGGGGATATCCTCTCCTGTCCTCCTCTAGAACCAGTTGTCTATCTATAGGTGATATCCTCTCCTGTCCTCCTCCAGAACCAGCTGTCTACCTATAGGTGATGTCCTCTCCTGTCCTCCTCCAGAACCAGCTGTCTATCTATAGTTGATATCCTCTCCTGTCCTCCTCCAGAACCAACTGTCTATCTATAGGTGATATCCTCTCCTGTCCTCCTCCAGAACCAGCTGTCTATCTATAGGTGATATCCTCTCCTGTCCTCCTCCAGAACCAGCTGTCTATCTATAGGTGATATCGTCTCCTGTCCTCCAGAACCAGCTGTCTATCTATAGGTGATGTCCTCTACTGTCCTCCTCCAGATCCAGCTGTCTATCTATAGGTGATGTCCTCTCCTGTCCTCCTCCAGAACCAGCTGTCTATCTATAGGTGATGTCCTCTCCTGTCCTCCAGAACCAGCTGTCTATCTATAGGTGATGTCCTCTCCTGTCCTCCTCCAGAACCAGCTGTCTATCTATAGGTGATGTCCTCTCCTGTCCTCCTCCAGTACCAGCTGTCTATCTATAGGTGATATCCTCTCCTGTCCTCCAGAACCAGCTGTCTATCTATAGTTGATGTCCTCTCCTGTCCTCCTCCAGAACCAGCTGTCTATCTATAGGTGATGTCCTCTCCTGTCCTCCACAACCAGCTGTCTATCTATAGGTGATGTCTTCTTCTGGTCTCCTCCAGAACCAGCTGTCTATCTATAGGGGATATCCTCTCCTGTCCTCCTCTAGAACCAGTTGTCTATCTATAGGTGATATCCTCTCCTGTCCTCCTCCAGAACCAGCTGTCTACCTATAGGTGATGTCCTCTCCTGTCCTCCTCCAGAACCAGCTGTCTATCTATAGTTGATATCCTCTCCTGTCCTCCTCCAGAACCAACTGTCTATCTATAGGTGATATCCTCTCCTGTCCTCCTCCAGAACCAGCTGTCTATCTATAGGTTATATCCTCTCCTGTCCTCCTCCAGAACCAGCTGTCTATCTATAGGTGATATCGTCTCCTGTCCTCCAGAACCAGCTGTCTATCTATAGGTGATGTCCTCTACTGTCCTCCTCCAGATCCAGCTGTCTATCTATAGGTGATGTCCTCTCCTGTCCTCCTCCAGAACCAGCTGTCTATCTATAGGTGATGTCCTCTCCTGTCCTCCAGAACCAGCTGTCTATCTATAGGTGATATCCTCTCCTGTCCTCCTCCAGAACCAGCTGTCTATCTATAGGTGATGTCCTCTCCTGTCCTCCTCCAGAACCAGCTGTCTATCTATAGGTGATATCCTCTCCTGTCCCCCTCCAGAACCAGCTGTCTATCTATAGGTGATGTCCTCTCCTGTCCTCCTCCAGAACCAGCTGTCTATCTATAGGTGATGTCCTCTCCTGTCCTCCTCCAGAACCAGCTGTCTATCTATAGGTGATATCCTCTCCTGTCCTCCAGAACCAGCTGTCTATCGATAGGTGATATCTTCTCCTGTACTCCAGAACCATCTGTCTATCTATAGGTGATATCCTCTCCTGTCCTCCAGAACCAGCTGTCTATCTATAGGTGATATCCTCTCCTGTCCTCCTCCGGAACAAGCTGTCTATCTATAGGTGATATCCTCTCCAGTCCTCCACGAGAACCAGCTCTCTATCTATAGGTGATATCCTATCCTGTCCTCCGCCATAACCAGCTGTCTATCTATAGGTGACATCCTCTCCTGTCCTCCTCCAGAACCAGCTGTCTATCTACAGGTGATATCCTCTCCTGTCCTCCAGAACCAGCTGACTATCTATAGGTGATGTCCTCTCCTGTCCTCCTCCAGAACCAGCTGTCTATCTATAGGTGATATCGTCTCCTGTCCTCCAGAACCAGCTGTCTATCTATAGGTGATGTCCTCTCCTGTCCTCCTCCAGAACCAGCTGTCTATCTATAGGTGATATCCTCTCCTGTCCTCCTCCAGAACCAGTTGTCTATCTATAGGTGATATCCTCTCCTGTCCTCCTCCAGAACCAGCTGTCTACCTATAGGTGATGTCCTCTCCTGTCCTCCTCCAGAACCAGCTGTCTATCTATAGTTGATATCCTCTCCTGTCCTCCTCCAGAACCAACTGTCTATCTATAGGTGATATCCTCTCCTGTCCTCCTCCAGAACCAGCTGTCTATCTATAGGTGATATCCTCTCCTGTCCTCCTCCAGAACCAGCTGTCTATCTATAGGTGATATCGTCTCCTGTCCTCCAGAACCAGCTGTCTATCTATAGGTGATGTCCTCTACTGTCCTCCTCCAGATCCAGCTGTCTATCTATAGGTGATGTCCTCTCCTGTCCTCCTCCAGAACCAGCTGTCTATCTATAGGTGATGTCCTCTCCTGTCCTCCAGAACCAGCTGTCTATCTATAGGTGATGTCCTCTCCTGTCCTCCTCCAGAACCAGCTGTCTATCTATAGGTGATGTCCTCTCCTGTCCTCCTCCAGTACCAGCTGTCTATCTATAGGTGATATCCTCTCCTGTCCTCCAGAACCAGCTGTCTATCTATAGTTGATGTCCTCTCCTGTCCTCCTCCAGAACCAGCTGTCTATCTATAGGTGATGTCCTCTCCTGTCCTCCACAACCAGCTGTCTATCTATAGGTGATGTCTTCTTCTGGTCTCCTCCAGAACCAGCTGTCTATCTATAGGGGATATCCTCTCCTGTCCTCCTCTAGAACCAGTTGTCTATCTATAGGTGATATCCTCTCCTGTCCTCCTCCAGAACCAGCTGTCTACCTATAGGTGATGTCCTCTCCTGTCCTCCTCCAGAACCAGCTGTCTATCTATAGTTGATATCCTCTCCTGTCCTCCTCCAGAACCAACTGTCTATCTATAGGTGATATCCTCTCCTGTCCTCCTCCAGAACCAGCTGTCTATCTATAGGTGATATCCTCTCCTGTCCTCCACCTGAACCAGCTGTCTATCTATAGGTGATATCGTCTCCTGTCCTCCAGAACCAGCTGTCTATCTATAGGTGATGTCCTCTACTGTCCTCCTCCAGATCCAGCTGTCTATCTATAGGTGATGTCCTCTCCTGTCCTCCTCCAGAACCAGCTGTCTATCTATAGGTGATGTCCTCTCCTGTCCTCCAGAACCAGCTGTCTATCTATAGGTGATATCCTCTCCTGTCCTCCTCCAGAACCAGCTGTCTATCTATAGGTGATGTCCTCTCCTGTCCTCCTCCAGAACCAGCTGTCTATCTATAGGTGATATCCTCTCCTGTCCCCCTCCAGAACCAGCTGTCTATCTATAGGTGATGTCCTCTCCTGTCCTCCTCCAGAACCAGCTGTCTATCTATAGGTGATGTCCTCTCCTGTCCTCCTCCAGAACCAGCTGTCTATCTATAGGTGATATCCTCTCCTGTCCTCCAGAACCAGCTGTCTATCGATAGGTGATATCTTCTCCTGTACTCCAGAACCATCTGTCTATCTATAGGTGATATCCTCTCCTTTCCTCCAGAACCAGCTGTCTATCTATAGGTGATATCCTCTCCTGTCCTCCTCCGGAACAAGCTGTCTATCTATAGGTGATATCCTCTCCAGTCCTCCTCGAGAACCAGTTGTCTATCTATAGGTGATATCCTCTCCTGTCCTCCTCTAGAACCAGTTGTCTATCTATAGGTGATATCCTCTCCTGTCCTCCTCCAGAACCAGCTGTCTACCTATAGGTGATGTCCTCTCCTGTCCTCCTCCAGAACCAGCTGTCTATCTATAGTTGATATCCTCTCCTGTCCTCCTCCAGAACCAGCTGTCTATCTATAGGTGATGTCCTCTCCTGTCCTCCTCCAGAACCAGCTGTCTATCTATAGGTGATATCGTCTCCTGTCCTCCAGAACCAGCTGTCTATCTATAGGTGATGTCCTCTCCTGTCCTCCTCCAGAACCAGCTGTCTATCTATAGGTGATATCCTCTCCTGTCCTCCTCCAGAACCAGCTGTCTATCTATAGGTGATGTCCTCTCCTGTCCTCCTCCAGAACCAGCTGTCTATCTATAGGTGATGTCCTCTCCTGTCCTCCAGAACCAGCTGTCTATCAATAGTTGATATCCTCTCCTGTCCTCCTCCAGAACCAGCTGTCTATCTATAGGTGATGTCCTCTCCTGTCCTCCTCCAGAACCAGCTGTCTATCTGTAGGTGATGTCCTCTCCTGTCCTCCTCCAGTACCAGCTGACTATCTATAGGTGATATCCTCTCCTGTCCTCCAGAACCAGCTGTCTATCTATAGTTGATGTCCTCTCCTGTCCTCCTCCAGAACCAGCTGTCTATCTATAGGTGATGTCCTCTCCTGTCCTCCACAACCAGCTGTCTATCTATAGGTGATGTCTTCTTCTGGTCTCCTCCAGAACCAGCTGTCTATCTATAAGTGATATCCTCTCCTGTCCTCCTCTAGAACCAGTTGTCTATCTATAGGTGATATCCTCTCCTGTCCTCCTCCAGAACCAGCTGTCTACCTATAAGTGATGTCCTCTCCTGTCCTCCTCCAGAACCAGCTGTCTATCTATAGTTGATATCCTCTCCTGTCCTCCTCCAGAACCAGCTGTCTATCTATAGGTGATATCCTCTCCTGTCCTCCTCCAGAACCAGCTGTCTATCTATAGGTGATATCCTCTCCTGTCCTCCTCCAGAACCAGCTGTCTATCTATAGGTGATATCGTCTCCTGTCCTCCAGAACCAGCTGTCTATCTATAGGTGATGTCCTCTCCTGTCCTCCTCCAGATCCAGCTGTCTATCTATAGGTGATGTCCTCTCCTGTCCTCCTCCAGAACCAGCTGTCTATCTATAGGTGATGTCCTCTCCTGTCCTCCAGAACCAGCTGTCTATCAATAGGTGATATCCTCTCCTGTCCTCCTACAGAATCAGATGTCTATCTAGAGGTGATATCCTCTCCTATCCTCCATAACCAGCTTTCTATCTATAGTTGATGTCCTCTCCTGTCCTCCTCCAGAACCAGCTGTCTATCTATAGGTGATGTCCTCTCCTGTCCTCCACAACCAGCTGTCTATCTATAGGTGATGTCCTCTCCTGTTCTCCTCCAGAACCAGCTGTCTATCTATAGGTGATATCCTCTCCTGTCCTCCTCTAGAACCAGCTGTCTATCTATAGGTGATATCCTCTCCTGTCCTCCTCCAGAACCAGCTGTCTATAGGTGATGTCCTCTCCTGTCCTCCTCCAGAACCAGCTGTCTATCTATACGTGATATCCTCTCCTGTCCTCCTCCAGAACCAGCTGTCTATCTATAGGTGATATCCTCTCCTGTCCTCCTCCAGAACCAGCTGTATATCTGTAGGTGATGTCCTCTCCTGTCCTCCAGAACCAGCTGTCTATCTATAGGTGATGTCCTCTCCTGTCCTCCAGAACCAGCTGTCTATCTATAGGTGATATCCTCTCCTGTCCTCCTCCAGAACTTGCTGTCTATCTATAGGTGATGTCCTCTCCTGTCCTCCAGAACCAGCTGTCTATTTATAGGTGATATCCTCTCCTGTCCTCCTCCAGAACCAGCTGTCTATCTATAGGTGATGTCCTCTCCTGTCCTCCAGAACCAGCTGTCTATCTATAGGTGATATCCTCTCCTGTCCTCCTCCAGAACCAGCTGTCTATCTATAGGTGATGTCCTCTCCTGTCCTCCTCCAGAACCAGCTGTCTATCTATAGGTGATATCCTCTCCTGTCCCCCTCCAGAACCAGCTGTCTATCTATAGGTGATGTCCTCTCCTGTCCTCCTCCAGAACCAGCTGTCTATCTATAGGTGATGTCCTCTCCTGTCCTCCTCCAGAACCAGCTGTCTATCTATAGGTGATATCCTCTCCTGTCCTCCAGAACCAGCTGTCTATCGATAGGTGATATCTTCTCCTGTACTCCAGAACCAGCTGTCTATCTATAGGTGATATCCTCTCCTGTCCTCCAGAACCAGCTGTCTATCTACAGGTGATGTCCTCTCCTGTCCTCCCCCAGAACCAGCTGTCTATCTATAGGTGATGTCCTCTCCTGTCCTCCAGAACCAGCTGTCTATCTATAGGTGATGTCCTCTCCTGTCCTCCTCCAGATGCAGCTGTCTATCTATAGGTGATATCCTCTCCTGTCCTCCAGAACCAGCTGTCTATCTATAGGTGATGTCCTCTCCTGTCCTCCTCCAGAACCAGCTGTCTATCTATAGGTGATGTCCTCTCCTGTCCTCCTCCAGAACCAGCTGTCTATCTATAGTTGATATCGTCTCCTGTCCTCCTCCAGAACCAGCTGTCTGTCTATTGGTGATATCCTCTCCTGTCCTCCTCCAGAACCAGCTGTCTATCTATAGGTAATATCCTCTCCTGTCCTCCTCCAGAACCAGCTGTCTATCTATGGGTGATATCCTCTTCTCTCCTCCTCCAGAACCAGCTGTCTATCTATAGGTGATATCCTCTCCTGTCCTCCCCCAGAACCAGCTGTCTATCTATAGGTGATGTCCTCTCCTGTCCTCCACAACCAGCTGTCTATCTATAGGTGAGGTCCTCTCCTGTTCTCCTCCAGAACCAGCTGTCTATCTATAGGTGATATCCTCTCCTGTCCTCCTCTAGAACCAGCTTTCTATCTATAGGTGATATCCTCTCCTGTCCTCCAGAACCAGCTGTCTATCTATAGGTGATATCCTCTCCTGTCCTCCAGAACCAGCTGTCTATCTATAGGTGATATCCTCTCCTGTCCTCCCCCAGAACCAGCTGTCTATCTATAGGTGATGTCCTCTCCTGTCCTCCACAACCAGCTGTCTATCTATAGGTGATGTCCTCTCCTGTTCTCCTCCAGAACCAGCTGTCTATCTATAGGTGATATCCTCTCCTGTCCTCCTCTAGAACCATCTGTCTATCTATAGGTGATATCCTCTCCTGTCCTCCAGAACCAGCTGTCTATCTATAGGTGATATCCTCTCCTGTCCTCCCCCAGAACCAGCTGTCTATCTATAGGTGATGTCCTCTCCTGTCCTCCACAACCAGCTGTCTATCTATAGGTGATGTCCTCTCCTGTTCTCCTCGAGAACCAGCTGTCTATCTATAGGTGATATCCTCTCCTGTCCTCCTCTAGAACCATCTGTCTATCTATAGGTGATATCCTCTCCTGTCCTCCAGAACCAGCTGTCTATCTATAAGTGATATCCTCTCCTGTCCTCCTGAACCAGCTGTCTATCTATAGGTGATATCCTCTCCTTTCCTCCAAGACCAGCTGTCTATCTATAGGTGATGTCCTCTCCTGTCCTCCCCCAGAACCAGCTGTCTATCTATAGGGGATGTCCTCTCCTGTACTCCTCCAGAAGCAGCTGTCTATCTATAGGTGGTGTCCTCTCCTGTACTCCTCCAGAAGCAGCTGTCTATCTATAGTTGATATCCTCTCCTGTCCTCCTCCAGAACCGGCTGTCTATCTATAGGTGATATCCTCTCCTGTCCTCCAGAACCAGCTGTCTATCTATAGTTGATGTCCTCTCCTGTCCTCCTCCAGAACCAGCTGTCTATCTATAGGTGATGTCCTCTCCTGTCCTCCACAACCAGCTGTCTATCTTTAGGTGATGTCCTCTCCTGTTCTCCTCCAGAACCAGCTGTCTATCTATAGGTGATATCCTCTCCTGTCCTCCTCTAGAACCATCTGTCTATCTATAGGTGATATCCTCTCCTGTCCTCAAGAACCAGCTGTCTGTCTATAGGTGATATCCTCTCCTGTCCTCCAGAACCAGCTGTCTATCTATAGGTGATATCCTCTCCTGTCCTCCTCTAGAACCATCTGTCTATCTATAGGTGATATCCTCTCCTGTCCTCCAGAACCAGCTGTCTGTCTATACGTGATATCCTCTCCTGTCCTCCTCCAGAAACAGCTGTCTATCTATAGGTGATATCCTCTCCTGTCCTCCTCCAGAACCAGCTGTATATCTATAGGTGATGTCCTCTCCTGTCCTCCAGAACCAGCTGTCTATCTATAGGTGATGTCCTCTCCTGTCCTCCAGAACCAGCTGTCTATCTATAGGTGATATCCTCTCCTGTCCTCCTCCAGAACTTGCTGTCTATCTATAGGTGATGTCCTCTCCTGTCCTCCAGAACCAGCTGTGTATTTATAGGTGATATGCTCTCCTGTCCTCCTCCAGAACCAGCTGTCTATCTATAGGTGATGTCCTCTCCTGTCCTCCAGAACCAGCTGTCTATCTATAGGTGATATCCTCTCCTGTCCTCCTCCAGAACCAGCTGTCTATCTATAGGTGATGTCCTCTCCTGTCCTACTCCAGAACCAGCTGTCTATCTATAGGTGATATCCTCTCCTGTCCCCCTCCAGAACCAGCTGTCTATATATAGGTGATGTCCTCTCCTGTCCTCCACAACCAGCTGTCTATCTATAGGTGAGGTCCTCTCCTGTTCTCCTCCAGAACCAGCTGTCTATCTATAGGTGATATCCTCTCCTGTCCTCCTCTAGAACCAGCTCTCTATCTATAGGTGATATCCTCTCCTGTCCTCCAGAACCAGTTGTCTATCTATAGGTGATATCCTCTCCTGTCCTCCAGAACCAGCTGTCTATATATAGGTGATATCCTCTCCTGTCCTCCCCCAGAACCAGCTGTCTATCTATAGGTGATGTCCTCTCCTGTCCTCCACAACCAGCTGTCTATCTATAGGTGATGTCCTCTCCTGTTCTCCTCCAGAACCAGCTGTCTATCTATAGGTGATATCCTCTCCTGTCCTCCTCTAGAACCATCTGTCTATCTATAGGTGATATCCTCTCCTGTCCTCCAGAACCAGCTGTCTATCTATAGGTGATGTCTTCTCCTGTCCTCCAGAACCAGCTGTCTATCTATAGGTGATGTCCTCTCCTGTCCTCCTCCAGATGCAGCTGTCTATCTATAGGTGATATCCTCTCCTGTCCTCCAGAACCAGCTGTCTATCTATAGGTGATGTCCTCTCCTGTCCTCCTCCAGAACCAGCTGTCTATCTATAGGTGATGTCCTCTCCTGTCCTCCTCCAGAACCAGCTGTCTATCTATAGTTGATATCCTCTCCTGTCCTCCTCCAGAACCAGCTGTCTGTCTATGGGTGATATCCTCTCCTGTCCTCCTCCAGAACCAGCTGTCTATCTATAGGTAATATCCTCTCCTGTCCTCCTCCAGAACCAGCTGTCTATCTATGGGTGATATCCTCTTCTCTCCTCCTCCAGAACCAGCTGTCTATCTATAGGTGATATCCTCTCCTGTCCTCCCCCAGAACCAGCTGTCTATCTATAGGTGATGTCCTCTCCTGTCCTCCACAACCAGCTGTCTATCTATAGGTCAGGTCCTCTCCTGTTCTCCTCCAGAACCAGCTGTCTATCTATAGGTGATATCCTCTCCTGTCCTCCTCTAGAACCAGCTCTCTATCTATAGGTGATATCCTCTCCTGTCCTCCAGAACCAGCTGTCTATCTATAGGTGATATCCTCTCCTGTCCTCCAGAACCAGCTGTCTATCTATAGGTGATATCCTCTCCTGTCCTACCCCAGAACCAGCTGTCTATCTATAGGTGATGTCCTCTCCTGTCCTCCACAACCAGCTGTCTATCTATAGGTGATGTCCTGTCCTGTTCTCCTCCAGAACCAGCTGTCTATCTATAGGTGATATCCTCTCCTGTCCTCCTCTAGAACCATCTGTCTATCTATAGGTGATATCCTCTCCTGTCCTCCAGAACCAGCAGTCTATCTATAGGTGATATCCTCTCCTGTCCTCCAGAACCAGCTGTCTATCTATAGGTGATATCCTCTCCTTTCCTCCAAGACCAGCTGTCTATCTATAGGTGATGTCCTCTCCTGTCCTCCCCCAGAACCAGCTGTCTATCTATAGGGGATGTCCTCTCCTGTCCTCCAGAACCAGCTGTATATCTATAGGTGGTGTCCTCTCCTGTACTCCTCCAGAAGCAGCTGTCTATCTATAGGTGATGTCCTCTCCTGTCCTCCAGAACCAGCTGTCTATCTATAGGTGATGTCCGCTCCTGTCCTCCTCCAGAACCAGCTGTCTATCTATAGGTGATGTCCTCTCCTGTCCTCCTCCAGAACCAGCTGTCTATCTATAAGTGATATCTTCTCCTGTCCTCCTCCAGAACCAGCTGTCTATCTATAGGTGATATCCTCTCCTGTCCTCCTCCAGAACCAGCTGTCTATCTATAGGTGATATCCTCTCCTGTCCTCCTCCAGAACCAGCTGTCTATCTATAGGTGATATCCTCTCCTGTATTCCAGAACCAGCTGTCTATCTATAGGTGATATCCTCTCCTGTCCTCCCCCAGAACCAGCTGTCTATCTATAGGTGATGTCCTCTCCTGTCCTCCACAACCAGCTGTCTATCAATAGGTGATGTCCTCTCCTGTCCTCCTCTAGAACCAGCTGTCTTTCTGTAGGTGATATCCTCTCCTGTCCTCCTCTAGAACCAGTTGTCTATATATAGGTGATATCCTCTCCTGTCCTCCTCCAGAACCAGCTGTCTACCTATAGGTGATGTCCTCTCCTGTCCTCCTCCAGAACCAGCTGTCTATCTTTAGGTGATGTCCTCTCCTGTTCTCCTCCAGAACCAGCTGTCTATCTATAGGTGATATCCTCTCCTGTCCTCCTCTAGAACCATCTGTCTATCTATAGGTGATATCCTCTCGTGTCCTCAAGAACCAGCTGTCTGTCTATAGGTGATATCCTCTCCTGTCCTCCTCTAGAACCATCTGTCTATCTATAGGTGATATCCTCTCCTGTCCTCCAGAACCAGCTGTCTGTCTATACGTGATATCCTCTCCTGTCCTCCTCCAGAACCAGCTGTCTATCTATAGGTGATATCCTCTCCTGTCCTCCTCCAGAACCAGCTGTATATCTATAGGTGATGTCCTCTCCTGTCCTCCAGAACCAGCTGTCTATCTATAGGTGATATCCTCTCCTGTCCTCCTCCAGAACTTGCTGTCTATCTATAGGTGATGTCCTCTCCTGTCCTCCAGAACCAGCTGTCTATTTATAGGTGATATCCTCTCCTGTCCTCCTCCAGAACCAGCTGTCTATCTATAGGTGATGTCCTCTCCTGTCCTCCACAACCAGCTGTCTATCTATAGGTGAGGTCCTCTCCTGTTCTCCTCCAGAACCAGCTGTCTATCTATAGGTGATATCCTCTCCTGTCCTCCTCTAGAACCAGCTCTCTATCTATAGGTGATATCCTCTCCTGTCCTCCAGAACCAGCTGTCTATCTATAGGTGATATCCTCTCCTGTCCTCCAGAACCAGCTGTCTATATATAGGTGATATCCTCTCCTGTCCTCCCCCAGAACCAGCTGTCTATCTATAGGTGATGTCCTCTCCTGTCCTCCACAACCAGCTGTCTATCTATAGGTGATGTCCTCTCCTGTTCTCCTCCAGAACCAGCTGTCTATCTATAGGTGATATCCTCTCCTGTCCTCCTCTAGAACCATCTGTCTATCTATAGGTGATATCCTCTCCTGTCCTCCAGAACCAGCTGTCTATCTATAGGTGATGTCTTCTCCTGTCCTCCAGAACCAGCTGTCTATCTATAGGTGATGTCCTCTCCTGTCCTCCTCCAGATGCAGCTGTCTATCTATAGGTGATATCCTCTCCTGTCCTCCAGAACCAGCTGTCTATCTATAGGTGATGTCCTCCCCTGTCCTCCTCCAGAACCAGCTGTCTATCTATAGGTGATGTTCTTTCCTGTCCTCCTCCAGAACCATTTGTCTATCTATAGTTGATATCCTCTCCTGTCCTCCTCCAGAACCAGCTGTCTGTCTATGGGTGATATCCTCTCCTGTCCTCCTCCAGAACCAGCTGTCTATCTATAGGTAATATCCTCTCCTGTCCTCCTCCAGAACCAGCTGTCTATCTATGGGTGATATCCTCTTCTCTCCTCCTCCAGAACCAGCTGTCTATCTATAGGTAATATCCTCTCCTGTCCACCCCCAGAACCAGCTGTCTATCTATAGGTGATGTCCTCTCCTGTCCTCCACAACCAGCTGTCTATCTATAGGTGAGGTCCTCTCCTGTTCTCCTCCAGAACCAGCTGTCTATCTATAGGTGATATCCTCTCCTGTCCTCCTCTAGAACCAGCTCTCTATCTATAGGTGATATCCTCTCCTGTCCTCCAGAACCAGCTGTCTATCTATAGGTGATATCCTCTCCTGTCCTCCTCTAGAACCATCTGTCTATCTATAGGTGATATCCTCTCCTGTCCTCCAGAACCAGCTGTCTATCTATAGGTGATATCCTCTCCTGTCCTCCAGAACCAGCTGTCTATCTATAGGTGATATCCTCTCCTGTCCTCCTCTAGAACCATCTGTCTATCTATAGGTGATATCCTCTCCTGTCCTCCAGAACCAGCTGTCTATCTATAGGTGATGTCTTCTCCTGTCCTCCAGAACCAGCTGTCTATCTATAGGTGATGTCCTCTCCTGTCCTCCTCCAGATGCAGCTGTCTATCTATAGGTGATATCCTCTCCTGTCCTCCAGAACCAGCTGTCTATCTATAGGTGATGTCCTCTCCTGTCCTCCTCCAGAACCAGCTGTCTATCTATAGGTGATGTCCTCTCCTGTCCTCCTCCAGAACCAGCTGTCTATCTATAGTTGATATCCTCTCCTGTCCTCCTCCAGAACCAGCTGTCTGTCTATGGGTGATATCCTCTCCTGTCCTCCTCCAGAACCAGCTGTCTATCTATAGGTAATATCCTCTCCTGTCCTCCTCCAGAACCAGCTGTCTATCTATGGGTGATATCCTCTTCTCTCCTCCTCCAGAACCAGCTGTCTATCTATAGGTGATATCCTCTCCTGTCCTCCCCCAGAACCAGCTGTCTATCTATAGGTGATGTCCTCTCCTGTCCTCCACAACCAGCTGTCTATCTATAGGTGAGGTCCTCTCCTGTTCTCCTCCAGAACCAGCTGTCTATCTATAGGTGATATCCTCTCCTGTCCTCCTCTAGAACCAGATCTCTATCTATAGGTGATATCCTCTCCTGTCCTCCAGAACCAGCTGTCTATCTATAGGTGATATCCTCTCCTGTCCTCCAGAACCAGCTGTCTATCTATAGGTGATATCCTCTCCTGTCCTCCCCCAGAACCAGCTGTCTATCTATAGGTGATGTCCTCTCCTGTCCTCCACAACCAGCTGTCTATCTATAGGTGATGTCCTCTCCTGTTCTCCTCCAGAACCAGCTGTCTATCTATAGGTGATATCCTCTCCTGTCCTCCTCTAGAACCATCTGTCTATCTATAGGTGATATCCTCTCCTGTCCTCCAGAACCAGCTGTCTATCTATAGGTGATATCCTCTCCTGTCCTCCAGAACCAGCTGTCTATCTATAGGTGATATCCTCTCCTTTCCTCCAAGACCAGCTGTCTATCTATAGGTGATGTCCTCTCCTGTCCTCCCCCAGAACCAGCTGTCTATCTATAGGGGATGTCCTCTCCTGTCCTCCAGAACCAGCTGTCTATCTATAGGTGGTGTCCTCTCCTGTACTCCTCCAGAAGCAGATGTCTATCTATAGGTGATGTCCTCTCCTGTCCTCCAGAACCAGCTGTCTATCTATAGGTGATGTCCGCTCCTGTCCTCCTCCAGAACCAGCTGTCTATCTATAGGTGATGTCCTCTCCTGTCCTCCTCCAGAACCAGCTGTCTATCTATAAGTGATATCTTCTCCTGTCCTCCTCCAGAACCAGCTGTCTATCTATAGGTGATATCCTCTCCTGTCCTCCTCCAGAACCAGCTGTCTATCTATAGGTGATATCCTCTCCTGTCCTCCTCCAGAACCAGCTGTCTACCTATAGGTGATATCCTCTCCTGTATTCCAGAACCAGCTGTCTATCTATAGGTGATATCCTCTCCTGTCCTCCCCCAGAACCAGCTGTCTATCTATAGGTGATGTCCTCTCCTGTCCTCCACAACCAGCTGTCTATCAATAGGTGATGTCCTCTCCTGTCCTCCTCTAGAACCAGCTGTCTATCTGTAGGTGATATCCTCTCCTGTCCTCCTCTAGAACCAGTTGTCTATATATAGGTGATATCCTCTCCTGTCCTCCTCCAGAACCAGCTGTCTACCTATAGGGGATGTCCTCTCCTGTCCTCCTCCAGAACCAGCTGTCTATCTTTAGGTGATGTCCTCTCCTGTTCTCCTCCAGAACCAGCTGTCTATCTATAGGTGATATCCTCTCCTGTCCTCCTCTAGAACCAGCTCTCTATCTATAGGTGATATCCTCTCCTGTCCTCCAGAACCAGCTGTCTATCTATAGGTGATATCCTCTCCTGTCCTCCAGAACCAGCTGTCTATATATAGGTGATATCCTCTCCTGTCCTCCCCCAGAACCAGCTGTCTATCTATAGGTGATGTCCTCTCCTGTCCTCCACAACCAGCTGTCTATCTATAGGTGATGTCCTCTCCTGTTCTCCTCCAGAACCAGCTGTCTATCTATAGGTGATATCCTCTCCTGTCCTCCTCTAGAACCATCTGTCTATCTATAGGTGATATCCTCTCCTGTCCTCCAGAACCAGCTGTCTATCTATAGGTGATGTCTTCTCCTGTCCTCCAGAACCAGCTGTCTATCTATAGGTAATATCCTCTCCTGTCCTCCTCCAGAACCAGCTGTCTATCTATGGGTGATATCCTCTTCTCTCCTCCTCCAGAACCAGCTGTCTATCTATAGGTGATATCCTCTCCTGTCCTCCCCCAGAACCAGCTGTCTATCTATAGGTGATGTCCTCTCCTGTCCTCCACAACCAGCTGTCTATCTATAGGTGAGGTCCTCTCCTGTTCTCCTCCAGAACCAGCTGTCTATCTATAGGTGATATCCTCTCCTGTCCTCCTCTAGAACCAGCTCTCTATCTATAGGTGATATCCTCTCCTGTGTTCCAGAACCAGCTGTCTATCTATAGGTGATATCCTCTCCTGTCCTCCAGAACCAGCTGTCTATCTATAGGTGATATCCTCTCCTGTCCTCCCCCAGAACCAGCTGTCTATCTATAGGTGATGTCCTCTCCTGTCCTCCACAACCAGCTGTCTATCTATAGGTGATGTCCTCTCCTGTTCTCCTCCAGAACCAGCTGTCTATCTATAGGTGATATCCTCTCCTGTCCTCCTCTAGAACCATCTGTCTATCTATAGGTGATATCCTCTCCTGTCCTCCAGAACCAGCTGTCTATCTATAGGTGATATCCTCTCCTGTCCTCCAGAACCAGCTGTCTATCTATAGGTGATGTCCTCTCCTGTCCTCCTCCAGAACCAGCTGTCTATCTATAGGTGATGTTCTTTCCTGTCCTCCTCCAGAACCATTTGTCTATCTATAGTTGATATCCTCTCCTGTCCTCCTCCAGAACCAGCTGTCTGTCTATGGGTGATATCCTCTCCTGTCCTCCTCCAGAACCAGCTGTCTATCTATAGGTAATATCCTCTCCTGTCCTCCTCCAGAACCAGCTGTCTATCTATGGGTGATATCCTCTTCTCTCCTCCTCCAGAACCAGCTGTCTATCTATAGGTGATATCCTCTCCTGTCCTCCCCCAGAACCAGCTGTCTATCTATAGGTGATGTCCTCTCCTGTCCTCCACAACCAGCTGTCTATCTATAGGTGAGGTCCTCTCCTGTTCTCCTCCAGAACCAGCTGTCTATCTATAGGTGATATCCTCTCCTGTCCTCCTCTAGAACCAGCTCTCTATCTATAGGTGATATCCTCTCCTGTGTTCCAGAACCAGCTGTCTATCTATAGGTGATATCCTCTCCTGTCCTCCAGAACCAGCTGTCTATCTATAGGTGATATCCTCTCCTGTCCTCCCCCAGAACCAGCTGTCTATCTATAGGTGATGTCCTCTCCTGTCCTCCACAACCAGCTGTCTATCTATAGGTGATGTCCTCTCCTGTTCTCCTCCAGAACCAGCTGTCTATCTATAGGTGATATCCTCTCCTGTCCTCCTCTAGAACCATCTGTCTATCTATAGGTGATATCCTCTCCTGTCCTCCAGAACCAGCTGTCTATCTATAGGTGATATCCTCTCCTGTCCTCCAGAACCAGCTGTCTATCTATAGGTGATATCCTCTCCTTTCCTCCAAGACCAGCTGTCTATCTATAGGTGATGTCCTCTCCTGTCCTCCCCCAGAACCAGCTGTCTATCTATAGGGGATGTCCTCTCCTGTCCTCCAGAACCAGCTGTCTATCTATAGGTGGTGTCCTCTCCTGTACTCCTCCAGAAGCAGCTGTCTATCTATAGGTGATGTCCTCTCCTGTCCTCCAGAACCAGCTGTCTATCTATAGGTGATGTCCGCTCCTGTCCTCCTCCAGAACCAGCTGTCTATCTATAGGTGATGTCCTCTCCTGTCCTCCTCCAGAACCTGCTGTCTATCTATAAGTGATATCTTCTCCTGTCCTCCTCCAGAACCAGCTGTCTATCTATAGGTGATATCCTCTCCTGTCCTCCTCCAGAACCAGCTGTCTATCTATAGGTGATATCCTCTCCTGTCCTCCTCCAGAACCAGCTGTCTATCTATAGGTGATATCCTCTCCTGTATTCCAGAACCAGCTGTCTATCTATAGGTGATATCCTCTCCTGTCCTCCCCCAGAACCAGCTGTCTATCTATAGGTGATGTCCTCTCCTGTCCTCCACAACCAGCTGTCTATCAATAGGTGATGTCCTCTCCTGTCCTCCTCTAGAACCAGCTGTCTATCTGTAGGTGATATCCTCTCCTGTCCTCCTCTAGAACCAGTTGTCTATATATAGGTGATATCCTCTCCTGTCCTCCTCCAGAACCAGCTGTCTACCTATAGGTGATGTCCTCTCCTGTCCTCCTCCAGAACCAGCTGTCTATCTTTAGGTGATGTCCTCTCCTGTTCTCCTCCAGAACCAGCTGTCTATCTATAGGTGATATCCTCTCCTGTCCTCCTCTAGAACCATCTGTCTATCTATAGGTGATATCCTCTCCTGTCCTCAAGAACCAGCTGTCTGTCTATAGGTGATATCCTCTCCTGTCCTCCTCTAGAACCATCTGTCTATCTATAGGTGATATCCTCTCCTGTCCTCCAGAACCAGCTGTCTGTCTATACGTGATATACTCTCCTGTCCTCCTCCAGAACCAGCTGTCTATCTATAGGTGATATCCTCTCCTGTCCTCCTCCAGAACCAGCTGTATATCTATAGGTGATGTCCTCTCCTGTCCTCCAGAACCAGCTGTCTATCTATAGGTGATATCCTCTCCTGTCCTCCTCCAGAACTTGCTGTCTATCTATAGGTGATGTCCTCTCCTGTCCTCCAGAACCAGCTGTCTATTTATAGGTGATATCCTCTCCTGTCCTCCTCCAGAACCAGCTGTCTATCTATAGGTGATGTCCTCTCCTGTCCTCCAGAACCAGCTGTCTATCTATAGGTGATGTCCTCTCCTGTCCTCCTCCAGAACCAGCTGTCTATCTATAGGTGATATCCTCTCCTGTCCTCCTCCAGAACCAGCTGTATATCTATAGGTGATGTCTTCTCCTGTCCTCCAGAACCAGCTGTCTATCTATAGGTGATGTCCTCTCCTGTCCTCCAGAACCAGCTGTCTATCTATAGGTGATATCCTCTCCTGTCCTCCTCCAGAACTTGCTGTCTATCTATAGGTGATGTCCTCTCCTGTCCTCCAGAACCAGCTGTCTATTTATAGGTGATATCCTCTCCTGTCCTTCTCCAGAACCAGCTGTCTATCTATAGGTGATGTCCTCTCCTGTCCTCCAGAACCAGCTGTCTATCTATAGGTGATATCCTCTCCTGTCCTCCTCCAGAACCAGCTGTCTATCTATAGGTGATGTCCTCTCCTGTCCTCCTCCAGAACCAGCTGTCTATCTATAGGTGATATCCTCTCCTGTCCCCCTCCAGAACCAGCTGTCTATCTATAGGTGATGTCCTCTCCTGTCCTCCAGAACCAGCTGTCTATATATAGGTGATATCCTCTCCTGTCCTCCAGAACCAGCTGTCTATATATAGGTGATATCCTCTCCTGTCCTCCCCCAGAACCAGCTGTCTATCTATAGGTGATGTCCTCTCCTGTCCTCCACAACCAGCTGTCTATCTATAGGTGATGTCCTCTCCTGTTCTCCTCCAGAACCAGCTGTCTATCTATAGGTGATATCCTCTCCTGTCCTCCTCTAGAACCATCTGTCTATCTATAGGTGATATCCTCTCCTGTCCTCCAGAACCAGCTGTCTATCTATAGGTGATGTCCTCTCCTGTCCTCCAGAACCAGCTGTCTATCTATAGGTGATGTCCTCTCCTGTCCTCCAGATGCAGCTGTCTATCTATAGGTGATGTCCTCTCCTGTCCTCCTCCAGAACCAGCTGTCTATCTATAGGTGATATCCTCTCCTGTCCCCCTCCAGAACCAGCTGTCTATCTATACGTGATATCCTCTCCTGTCCTCCAGAACCAGCTGTCTATATATAGGTGATATCCTCTCCTGTCCTCCCCCAGAACCAGCTGTCTATCTATAGGTGATGTCCTCTCCTGTCCTCCACAACCAGCTGTCTATCTATAGGTGATGTCCTCTCCTGTTCTCCTCCAGAACCAGCTGTCTATCTATAGGTGATATCCTCTCCTGTCCTCCTCTAGAACCATCTGTCTATCTATAGGTGATATCCTCTCCTGTCCTCCAGAACCAGCTGTCTATCTATAGGTGATGTCCTCTCCTGTCCTCCAGAACCAGCTGTCTATCTATAGGTGATGTCCTCTCCTGTCCTCCTCCAGATGCAGCTGTCTATCTATAGGAGATATCCTCTCCTGTCCTCCAGAACCAGCTGTCTATCTATAGGTGATGTCCTCTCCTGTCCTCCTCCAGAACCAGCTGTCTATCTATAGGTGATGTCCTCTCCTGTCCTCCTCCAGAACCAGCTGTCTATCTATAGTTGATATCCTCTCCTGTCCTCCTCCAGAACCAGCTGTCTATCTATGGGTGATATCCTCTTCTCTCCTCCTCCAGAACCAGCTGTCTATCTATAGGTGATATCCTCTCCTGTCCTCCCCCAGAACCAGCTGTCTATCTATAGGTGATGTCCTCTCCTGTCCTCCACAACCAGCTGTCTATCTATAGGTGAGGTCCTCTCCTGTTCTCCTCCAGAACCAGCTGTCTATCTATAGGTGATATCCTCTCCTGTCCTCCTCTAGAACCAGCTCTCTATCTATAGGTGATATCCTCTCCTGTCCTCCAGAACAAGCAGTCTATCTATAGGTGATATCCTCTCCTGTCCTCCAGAACCAGCTGTCTATCTATAGGTGATATCCTCTCCTGTCCTCCCCCAGAACCAGCTGTCTATCTATAGGTGATGTCCTCTCCTGTCCTCCACAACCAGCTGTCTATCTATAGGTGATGTCCTCTCCTGTCCTCCTCCAGAACCAGCTGTCTATCTATAGGTGATATCCTCTCCTGTCCTCCCCCAGAACCAGCTGTCTATCTATAGGTGATGTCCTCTCCTGTCCTCCAGAACCAGCTGTCTATCTATAGGTGATATCCTCTCCTGTCCTCCTCCAGAACTTGCTGTCTATCTATAGGTGATGTCCTCTCCTGTCCTCCAGAACCAGCTGTCTATTTATAGGTGATATCCTCTCCTGTCCTCCTCCAGAACCAGCAGTCTATCTATAGGTGATGTCCTCTCCTGTCCTCCAGAACCAGCTGTCTATCTATAGGTGATATCCTCTCCTGTCCTCCTCCAGAACCAGCTGTCTATCTATAGGTGATGTCCTCTCCTGTCCTCCTCCAGAACCAGCTGTCTATCTATAGGTGATATCCTCTCCTGTCCCCCTCCAGAACCAGCTGTCTATCTATAGGTGATGTCCTCTCCTGTCCTCCTCCAGAACCAGCTGTCTATCTATAGGTGATGTCCTCTCCTGTCCTCCTCCAGAACCAGCTGTCTATCTATAGGTGATATCCTCTCCTGTCCTCCAGAACCAGCTGTCTATCGATAGGTGATATCTTCTCCTGTATTCCAGAACCAGCTGTCTATCTATAGGTGATATCCTCTCCTGTCCTCCAGAACCAGCTGTCTATCTACAGGTGATGTCCTCTCCTGTCCTCCCATCAGAACCAGCTGTCTATCTATAGGTGATGTCCTCTCCTGTCCTCCAGAACCAGCTGTCTATCTATAGGTGATGTCCTCTCCTGTCCTCCTCCAGATGCAGCTGTCTATCTATAGGTTTTATCCTCTCCTGTCCTCCAGAACCAGCTGTCTATCTATAGGTGATGTCATCTCCTGTCCTCCTCCAGAACCAGCTGTCTATCTATAGGTGATGTCCTCTCCTGTCCTCCTCCAGAACCAGCTGTCTATCTATAGTTGATATCCTCTCCTGTCCTCCTCCAGAACCAGCTGTCTGTCTATGGGTGATATCCTCTCCTGTCCTCCTCCAGAACCAGCTGTCTATCTATAGGTGATATCCTCTCCTGTCCTCCTCCAGAACCAGCTGTCTATCTATGGGTGATATCATCTTCTCTCCTCCTCCAAAACCAGCTGTCTATCTATAGGTGATATCCTCTCCTGTCCTCCTCCAGAACCAGCTGTCTATCTATAGGTGATGTCCTCTCCTGTCCTCCTCCAGAACCAGCTGTCTATCTATAGGTGATATCCTCTCCTGTCCCCCTCCAGAACCAGCTGTCTATCTATAGGTGATGTCCTCTCCTGTCCTCCTCCAGAACCAGCTGTCTATCTATAGGTGATGTCCTCTCCTGTCCTCCTCCAGAACCAGCTGTCTATCTATAGGTGATATCCTCTCCTGTCCTCCAGAACCAGCTGTCTATGGATAGGTGATATCTTCTCCTGTACTCCAGAACCATCTGTCTATCTATAGGTGATATCCTCTCCTGTCCTCCAGAACCAGCTGTCTATCTATAGGTGATATCCTCTCCTGTCCTCCTCCAGAACTTGCTGTCTATCTATAGGTGATGTCCTCTCCTGTCCTCCAGAACCAGCTGTCTATTTATAGGTGATATCCTCTCCTGTCCTCCTCCAGAACCAGCTGTCTATCTATAGGTGATGTCCTCTCCTGTCCTCCTCCAGAACCAGCTGTCTATCTATAGGTGATATCCTCTCCTGTCCCCCTCCAGAACCAGCTGTCTATCTATAGGTGATGTCCTCTCCTGTCCTCCTCCAGAACCAGCTGTCTATCTATAGGTGATGTCCTCTCCTGTCCTCCTCCAGAACCAGCTGTCTATCTATAGGTGATATCCTCTCCTGTCCTCCAGAATCAGCTGTCTATCGATAGGTGATATCTTCTCCTGTACTCCAGAACCATCTGTCTATCTATAGGTGATATCCTCTCCTGTCCTCCAGAACCAGCTGTCTATCTATAGGTGATATCCTCTCCTGTCCTCCTCCAGAACAAGCTGTCTATCTATAGGTGATATCCTCTCCAGTCCTCCTCGAGAACCAGCTCTCTATCTATAGGTGATATCCTATCCTGTCCTCCGCCATAACCAGCTGTCTATCTATAGGTGACATCCTCTCCTGTCCTCCTCCAGAACCAGCTGTCTATCTACAGGTGATATCCTCTCCTGTCCTCCAGAACCAGCTGACTATCTATAGGTGATGTCCTCTCCTGTCCTCCTCCAGAACCAGCTGTCTATCTATAGGTGATATCCTCTCCTGTCCCCCTCCAGAACCAGCTGTCTATCTATAGGTGATGTCCTCTCCTGTCCTCCTCCAGAACCAGCTGTCTATCTATAGGTGATGTCCTCTCCTGTCCTCCTCCAGAACCAGCTGTTTATCTATAGGTGATATCCTCTCCTGTCCTCCAGAACCAGCTGTCTATGGATAGGTGATATCTTCTCCTGTACTCCAGAACCATCTGTCTATCTATAGGTGATATCCTCTCCTTTCCTCCAGAACCAGCTGTCTATCTATAGGTGATATCCTCTCCTGTCCTCCTCCAGAACTTGCTGTCTATCTATAGGTGATGTCCTCTCCTGTCCTCCAGAACCAGCTGTCTATTTATAGGTGATATCCTCTCCTGTCCTCCTCCAGAACCAGCTGTCTATCTATAGGTGATGTCCTCTCCTGTCCTCCAGAACCAGCTGTCTATCTATAGGTGATATCCTCTCCTGTCCTCCTCCAGAACCAGCTGTCTATCTATAGGTGATGTCCTCTCCTGTCCTCATCCAGAACCAGCTGTCTATCTATAGGTGATATCCTCTCCTGTCCCCCTCCAGAACCAGCTGTCTATCTATAGGTGATGTCCTCTCCTGTCCTCCTCCAGAACCAGCTGTCTATCTATAGGTGATGTCCTCTCCTGTCCTCCTCCAGAACCAGCTGTCTATCTATAGGTGATATCCTCTCCTGTCCTCCAGAACCAGCTGTCTATCGATAGGTGATATCTTCTCCTGTACTCCAGAACCATCTGTCTATCTATAGGTGATATCCTCTCCTGTCCTCCAGAACCAGCTGTCTATCTATAGGTGATATCCTCTCCTGTCCTCCTCCAGAACAAGCTGTCTATCTATAGGTGATATCCTCTCCAGTCCTCCTCGAGAACCAGCTCTCTATCTATAGGTGATATCCTATCCTGTCCTCCGCCATAACCAGCTGTCTATCTATAGGTGACATCCTCTCCTGTCCTCCTCCAGAACCAGCTGTCTATCTGCAGGTGATATCCTCTCCTGTCCTCCAGAACCAGCTGACTATCTATAGGTGATGTCCTCTCCTGTCCTCCTCCAGAACCAGCTGTCTATCTATAGGTGATATCGTCTCCTGTCCTCCAGAACCAGCTGTCTATCTATAGGTGATGTCCTCTCCTGTCCTCCTCCAGAACCAGCTGTTTATCTATAGGTGATATCCTCTCCTGTCCTCCAGAACCAGCTGTCTATGGATAGGTGATATCTTCTCCTGTACTCCAGAACCATCTGTCTATCTATAGGTGATATCCTCTCCTTTCCTCCAGAACCAGCTGTCTATCTATAGGTGATATCCTCTCCTGTCCTCCTCCAGAACTTGCTGTCTATCTATAGGTGATGTCCTCTCCTGTCCTCCAGAACCAGCTGTCTATTTATAGGTGATATCCTCTCCTGTCCTCCTCCAGAACCAGCTGTCTATCTATAGGTGATGTCCTCTCCTGTCCTCCAGAACCAGCTGTCTATCTATAGGTGATATCCTCTCCTGTCCTCCTCCAGAACCAGCTGTCTATCTATAGGTGATGTCCTCTCCTGTCCTCATCCAGAACCAGCTGTCTATCTATAGGTGATATCCTCTCCTGTCCCCCTCCAGAACCAGCTGTCTATCTATAGGTGATGTCCTCTCCTGTCCTCCTCCAGAACCAGCTGTCTATCTATAGGTGATGTCCTCTCCTGTCCTCCTCCAGAACCAGCTGTCTATCTATAGGTGATATCCTCTCCTGTCCTCCAGAACCAGCTGTCTATCGATAGGTGATATCTTCTCCTGTACTCCAGAACCATCTGTCTATCTATAGGTGATATCCTCTCCTGTCCTCCAGAACCAGCTGTCTATCTATAGGTGATATCCTCTCCTGTCCTCCTCCAGAACAAGCTGTCTATCTATAGGTGATATCCTCTCCAGTCCTCCTCGAGAACCAGCTCTCTATCTATAGGTGATATCCTATCCTGTCCTCCGCCATAACCAGCTGTCTATCTATAGGTGACATCCTCTCCTGTCCTCCTCCAGAACCAGCTGTCTATCTGCAGGTGATATCCTCTCCTGTCCTCCAGAACCAGCTGACTATCTATAGGTGATGTCCTCTCCTGTCCTCCTCCAGAACCAGCTGTCTATCTATAGGTGATATCGTCTCCTGTCCTCCAGAACCAGCTGTCTATCTATAGGTGATGTCCTCTCCTGTCCTCCTCCAGAACCAGCTGTCTATCTATAGGTGATATCCTCTCCTGTCCTCCTCCAAAACCAGCTGTCTATCTATAGGTGATGTCCTCTCCTGTCCTCCTCCAGAACCAGCTGTCTATCTATAGGTGATGTCCTCTCCTGTCCTCCTCCAGTACCAGCTGTCTATCTATAGGTGATATCCTCTCCTGTCCTCCTCCAGAACCAGCTGTCTATCTATAGGTGATATCCTCTCCTGTCCTCCAGAACCAGCTGTCTATGGATAGGTGATATCTTCTCCTGTACTCCAGAACCATCTGTCTATCTATAGGTGATATCCTCTCCTGTCCTCCAGAACCAGCTGTCTATCTATAGGTGATATCCTCTCCTGTCCTCCTCCAGAACTTGCTGTCTATCTATAGGTGATGTCCTCTCCTGTCCTCCAGAACCAGCTGTCTATTTATAGGTGATATCCTCTCCTGTCCTCCTCCAGAACCAGCTGTCTATCTATAGGTGATGTCCTCTCCTGTCCTCCTCCAGAACCAGCTGTCTATCTATAGGTGATATCCTCTCCTGTCCCCCTCCAGAACCAGCTGTCTATCTATAGGTGATGTCCTCTCCTGTCCTCTTCCAGAACCAGCTGTCTATCTATAGGTGATGTCCTCTCCTGTCCTCATCCAGAACCAGCTGTCTATCTATAGGTGATATCCTCTCCTGTCCTCCAGAACCAGCTGTCTATCGATAGGTGATATCTTCTCCTGTACTCCAGAACCATCTGTCTATCTATAGGTGATATCCTCTCCTGTCCTCCAGAACCAGCTGTCTATCTATAGGTGATATCCTCTCCTGTCCTCCTCCAGAACAAGCTGTCTATCTATAGGTGATATCCTCTCCAGTCCTCCTCGAGAACCAGCTCTCTATCTATAGGTGATATCCTATCCTGTCCTCCGCCATAACCAGCTGTCTATCTATAGGTGACATCCTCTCCTGTCCTCCTCCAGAACCAGCTGTCTATCTACAGGTGATATCCTCTCCTGTCCTCCAGAACCAGCTGACTATCTATAGGTGATGTCCTCTCCTGTCCTCCTCCAGAACCAGCTGTCTATCTATAGGTGATATCCTCTCCTGTCCCCCTCCAGAACCAGCTGTCTATCTATAGGTGATGTCCTCTCCTGTCCTCCTCCAGAACCAGCTGTTTATCTATAGGTGATATCCTCTCCTGTCCTCCAGAACCAGCTGTCTATGGATAGGTGATATCTTCTCCTGTACTCCAGAACCATCTGTCTATCTATAGGTGATATCCTCTCCTTTCCTCCAGAACCAGCTGTCTATCTATAGGTGATATCCTCTCCTGTCCTCCTCCAGAACTTGCTGTCTATCTATAGGTGATGTCCTCTCCTGTCCTCCAGAACCAGCTGTCTATTTATAGGTGATATCCTCTCCTGTCCTCCTCCAGAACCAGCTGTCTATCTATAGGTGATGTCCTCTCCTGTCCTCCAGAACCAGCTGTCTATCTATAGGTGATATCCTCTCCTGTCCTCCTCCAGAACCAGCTGTCTATCTATAGGTGATGTCCTCTCCTGTCCTCATCCAGAACCAGCTGTCTATCTATAGGTGATATCCTCTCCTGTCCCCCTCCAGAACCAGCTGTCTATCTATAGGTGATGTCCTCTCCTGTCCTCCTCCAGAACCAGCTGTCTATCTATAGGTGATGTCCTCTCCTGTCCTCCTCCAGAACCAGCTGTCTATCTATAGGTGATATCCTCTCCTGTCCTCCAGAACCAGCTGTCTATCGATAGGTGATATCTTCTCCTGTACTCCAGAACCATCTGTCTATCTATAGGTGATATCCTCTCCTGTCCTCCAGAACCAGCTGTCTATCTATAGGTGATATACTCTCCTGTCCTCCTCCAGAACAAGCTGTCTATCTATAGGTGATATCCTCTCCAGTCCTCCTCGAGAACCAGCTCTCTATCTATAGGTGATATCCTATCCTGTCCTCCGCCATAACCAGCTGTCTATCTATAGGTGACATCCTCTCCTGTCCTCCTCCAGAACCAGCTGTCTATCTGCAGGTGATATCCTCTCCTGTCCTCCAGAACCAGCTGACTATCTATAGGTGATGTCCTCTCCTGTCCTCCTCCAGAACCAGGTGTCTATCTATAGGTGATATCGTCTCCTGTCCTCCAGAACCAGCTGTCTATCTATAGGTGATGTCCTCTCCTGTCCTCCTCCAGAACCAGCTGTCTATCTATAGGTGATATCCTCTCCTGTCCTCCTCCAAAACCAGCTGTCTATCTATAGGTGATGTCCTCTCCTGTCCTCCTCCAGAACCAGCTGTCTATCTATAGGTGATGTCCTCTCCTGTCCTCCTCCAGTACCAGCTGTCTATCTATAGGTGATATCCTCTCCTGTCCTCCAGAACCAGCTGTCTATCTATAGTTGATGTCCTCTCCTGTCCTCCTCCAGAACCAGCTGTCTATCTATAGGTGATGTCCTCTCCTGTCCTCCACAACCAGCTGTCTATCTATAGGTGATGTCTTCTTCTGGTCTCCTCCAGAACCAGCTGTCTATCTATAGGGGATATCCTCTCCTGTCCTCCTCTAGAACCAGTTGTCTATCTATAGGTGATATCCTCTCCTGTCCTCCTCCAGAACCAGCTGTCTACCTATAGGTGATGTCCTCTCCTGTCCTCCTCCAGAACCAGCTGTCTATCTATAGTTGATATCCTCTCCTGTCCTCCTCCAGAACCAGCTGTCTATCTATAGTTGATATCCTCTCCTGTCCTCCTCCAGAACCAGCTGTCTATCTATAGGTGATATCGTCTCCTGTCCTCCAGAACCAGCTGTCTATCTATAGGTGATGTCCTCTCCTGTCCTCCTCCAGATCCAGCTGTCTATCTATAGGTGATGTCCTCTCCTGTCCTCCTCCAGAACCAGCTGTCTATCTATAGGTGATGTCCTCTCCTGTCCTCCAGAACCAGCTGTCTATCTATAGGTGATATCCTCTCCTGTCCTCCTCCAGAACCATCTGTCTATCTATAGGTGATGTCCTCTCCTGTCCTCCTCCAGAACCAGCTGTCTATCTATAGGTGATATCCTCTCCTGTCCTCCAGAACCAGCTGTCTATCGATAGGTGATATCTTCTCCTGTACTCCAGAACCATCTGTCTATCTATAGGTGATATCCTCTCCTGTCCTCCAGAACCAGCTGTCTATCTATAGGTGATATCCTCTCCTGTCCTCCTCCGGAACAAACTGTCTATCTATAGGTGATATCCTCTCCAGTCCTCCTCGAGAACCAGCTCTCTATCTATAGGTGATATCCTATCCTGTCCTCCGCCATAACCAGCTGTCTATCTATAGGTGACATCCTCTCCTGTCCTCCTCCAGAACCAGCTGTCTATCTACAGGTGATATCCTCTCCTGTCCTCCAGAACCAGCTGACTATCTATAGGTGATGTCCTCTCCTGTCCTCCTCCAGAACCAGCTGTCTATCTATAGGTGATATCCTCTCCTGTCCCCCTCCAGAACCAGCTGTCTATCTATAGGTGATGTCCTCTCCTGTCCTCCTCCAGAACCAGCTGTTTATCTATAGGTGATATCCTCTCCTGTCCTCCAGAACCAGCTGTCTATGGATAGGTGATATCTTCTCCTGTACTCCAGAACCATCTGTCTATCTATAGGTGATATCCTCTCCTTTCCTCCAGAACCAGCTGTCTATCTATAGGTGATATCCTCTCCTGTCCTCCTCCAGAACTTGCTGTCTATCTATAGGTGATGTCCTCTCCTGTCCTCCAGAACCAGCTGTCTATTTATAGGTGATATCCTCTCCTGTCCTCCTCCAGAACCAGCTGTCTATCTATAGGTGATGTCCTCTCCTGTCCTCCAGAACCAGCTGTCTATCTATAGGTGATATCCTCTCCTGTCCTCCTCCAGAACCAGCTGTCTATCTATAGGTGATGTCCTCTCCTGTCCTCATCCAGAACCAGCTGTCTATCTATAGGTGATATCCTCTCCTGTCCCCCTCCAGAACCAGCTGTCTATCTATAGGTGATGTCCTCTCCTGTCCTCCTCCAGAACCAGCTGTCTATCTATAGGTGATGTCCTCTCCTGTCCTCCTCCAGAACCAGCTGTCTATCTATAGGTGATATCCTCTCCTGTCCTCCAGAACCAGCTGTCTATCGATAGGTGATATCTTCTCCTGTACTCCAGAACCATCTGTCTATCTATAGGTGATATCCTCTCCTGTCCTCCAGAACCAGCTGTCTATCTATAGGTGATATCCTCTCCTGTCCTCCTCCAGAACAAGCTGTCTATCTATAGGTGATATCCTCTCCAGTCCTCCTCGAGAACCAGCTCTCTATCTATAGGTGATATCCTATCCTGTCCTCCGCCATAACCAGCTGTCTATCTATAGGTGACATCCTCTCCTGTCCTCCTCCAGAACCAGCTGTCTATCTGCAGGTGATATCCTCTCCTGTCCTCCAGAACCAGCTGACTATCTATAGGTGATGTCCTCTCCTGTCCTCCTCCAGAACCAGCTGTCTATCTATAGGTGATATCGTCTCCTGTCCTCCAGAACCAGCTGTCTATCTATAGGTGATGTCCTCTCCTGTCCTCCTCCAGAACCAGCTGTCTATCTATAGCTGATATCCTCTCCTGTCCTCCTCCAAAACCAGCTGTCTAACTATAGGTGATGTCCTCTCCTGTCCTCCTCCAGAACCAGCTGTCTATCTATAGGTGATGTCCTCTCCTGTCCTCCTCCAGTACCAGCTGTCTATCTATAGGTGATATCCTCTCCTGTCCTCCAGAACCAGCTGTCTATCTATAGTTGATGTCCTCTCCTGTCCTCCTCCAGAACCAGCTGTCTATCTGTAGGTGATGTCCTCTCCTGTCCTCCACAACCAGCTGTCTATCTATAGGTGATGTCTTCTTCTGGTCTCCTCCAGAACCAGCTGTCTATCTATAGGGGATATCCTCTCCTGTCCTCCTCTAGAACCAGTTGTCTATCTATAGGTGATATCCTCTCCTGTCCTCCTCCAGAACCAGCTGTCTACCTATAGGTGATGTCCTCTCCTGTCCTCCTCCAGAACCAGCTGTCTATCTATAGTTGATATCCTCTCCTGTCCTCCTCCAGAACCAGCTGTCTATCTATAGGTGATATCCTCTCCTGTCCTCCTCCAGAACCAGCTGTCTATCTATAGTTGATATCCTCTCCTGTCCTCCTCCAGAACCAGCTGTCTATCTATAGGTGATATCGTCTCCTGTCCTCCAGAACCAGCTGTCTATCTATAGGTGATGTCCTCTCCTGTCCTCCTCCAGATCCAGCTGTCTATCTATAGGTGATGTCCTCTCCTGTCCTCCTCCAGAACCAGCTGTCTATCTATAGGTGATGTCCTCTCCTGTCCTCCAGAACCAGCTGTCTATCTATAGGTGATATCCTCTCCTGTCCTCCTCCAGAACCATCTGTCTATCTATAGGTGATGTCCTCTCCTGTCCTCCTCCAGAACCAGCTGTCTATCTATAGGTGATATCCTCTCCTGTCCTCCAGAACCAGCTGTCTATCGATAGGTGATATCTTCTCCTGTACTCCAGAACCATCTGTCTATCTATAGGTGATATCCTCTCCTGTCCTCCAGAACCAGCTGTCTATCTATAGGTGATATCCTCTCCTGTCCTCCTCCGGAACAAACTGTCTATCTATAGGTGATATCCTCTCCAGTCCTCCTCGAGAACCAGCTCTCTATCTATAGGTGATATCCTATCCTGTCCTCCGCCATAACCAGCTGTCTATCTATAGGTGATATCCTATCCTGTCCTCCGCCATAACCAGCTGTCTATCTATAGGTGACATCCCCTCCTGTCCTCCTCCAGAACCAGCTGTCTATCTGCAGGTGATATCCTCTCCTGTCCTCCAGAACCAGCTGACTATCTATAGGTGATGTCCTCTCCTGTCCTCCTCCAGAACCAGCTGTCTATCTATAGGTGATATCGTCTCCTGTCCTCCAGAACCAGCTGTCTATCTATAGGTGATGTCCTCTCCTGTCCTCCTCCAGAACCAGCTGTCTATCTATAGGTGATGTCCTCTCCTGTCCTCCTCCAGAACCAGCTGTCTATCTATAGGTGATATCCTCTCCTGTCCTCCAGAACCAGCTGTCTATCGATAGGTGATATCTTCTCCTGTACTCCAGAACCATCTGTCTATCTATAGGTGATATCCTCTCCTGTCCTCCAGAACCAGCTGTCTATCTATAGGTGATATCCTCTCCTGTCCTCCTCCAGAACAAGCTGTCTATCTATAGGTGATATCCTCTCCAGTCCTCCTCGAGAACCAGCTCTCTATCTATAGGTGATATCCTATCCTGTCCTCCGCCATAACCAGCTGTCTATCTATAGGTGATATCGTCTCCTGTCCTCCAGAACCAGCTGTCTATCTATAGGTGATGTCCTCTCCTGTCCTCCTCCAGAACCAGCTGTCTATCTATAGGTGATATCCTCTCCTGTCCTCCTCCAAAACCAGCTGTCTATCTATAGGTGATGTCCTCTCCTGTCCTCCTCCAGAACCAGCTGTCTATCTATAGGTGATGTCCTCTCCTGTCCTCCTCCAGTACCAGCTGTCTATCTATAGGTGATATCCTCTCCTGTCCTCCAGAACCAGCTGTCTATCTATAGTTGATGTCCTCTCCTGTCCTCCTCCAGAACCAGCTGTCTATCTATAGGTGATGTCCTCTCCTGTCCTCCACAACCAGCTGTCTATCTATAGGTGATGTCTTCTTCTGGTCTCCTCCAGAACCAGCTGTCTATCTATAGGGGATATCCTCTCCTGTCCTCCTCTAGAACCAGTTGTCTATCTATAGGTGATATCCTCTCCTGTCCTCCTCCAGAACCAGCTGTCTACCTATAGGTGATGTCCTCTCCTGTCCTCCTCCAGAACCAGCTGTCTATCTATAGTTGATATCCTCTCCTGTCCTCCTCCAGAACCAGCTGTCTATCTATAGGTGATATCCTCTCCTGTCCTCCTCCAGAACCAGCTGTCTATCTATAGGTGATATCCTCTCCTGTCCTCCTCCAGAACCAGCTGTCTATCTATAGGTGATATCGTCTCCTGTCCTCCAGAACCAGCTGTCTATCTATAGGTGATGTCCTCTCCTGTCCTCCTCCAGATCCAGCTGTCTATCTATAGGTGATGTCCTCTCCTGTCCTCCTCCAGAACCAGCTGTCTATCTATAGGTGATGTCCTCTCCTGTCCTCCAGAACCAGCTGTCTATCTATAGGTGATATCCTCTCCTGTCCTCCTCCAGAACCATCTGTCTATCTATAGGTGATGTCCTCTCCTGTCCTCCTCCAGAACCAGCTGTCTATCTATAGGTGATATCCTCTCCTGTCCTCCAGAACCAGCTGTCTATCGATAGGTGATATCTTCTCCTGTACTCCAGAACCATCTGTCTATCTATAGGTGATATCCTCTCCTGTCCTCCAGAACCAGCTGTCTATCTATAGGTGATATCCTCTCCTGTCCTCCTCCGGAACAAACTGTCTATCTATAGGTGATATCCTCTCCAGTCCTCCTCGAGAACCAGCTCTCTATCTATAGGTGATATCCTATCCTGTCCTCCGCCATAACCAGCTGTCTATCTATAGGTGATATCCTATCCTGTCCTCCGCCATAACCAGCTGTCTATCTATAGGTGACATCCCCTCCTGTCCTCCTCCAGAACCAGCTGTCTATCTGCAGGTGATATCCTCTCCTGTCCTCCAGAACCAGCTGACTATCTATAGGTGATGTCCTCTCCTGTCCTCCTCCAGAACCAGCTGTCTATCTATAGGTGATATCGTCTCCTGTCCTCCAGAACCAGCTGTCTATCTATAGGTGATGTCCTCTCCTGTCCTCCTCCAGAACCAGCTGTCTATCTATAGGTGATATCCTCTCCTGTCCTCCAGAACCAGCTGTCTATCGATAGGTGATATCTTCTCCTGTACTCCGAACCATCTGTCTATCTATAGGTGATATCCTCTCCTGTCCTCCAGAACCAGCTGTCTATCTATAGGTGATATCCTCTCCTGTCCTCCTCCGGAACAAACTGTCTATCTATAGGTGATATCCTCTCCAGTCCTCCTCGAGAACCAGCTCTCTATCTATAGGTGATATCCTATCCTGTCCTCTGCCATAACCAGCTGTCTATCTATAGGTGATATCCTATCCTGTCCTCCGCCATAACCAGCTGTCTATCTATAGGTGACATCCCCTCCTGTCCTCCTCCAGAACCAGCTGTCTATCTGCAGGTGATATCCTCTCCTGTCCTCCAGAACCAGCTGACTATCTATAGGTGATGTCCTCTCCTGTCCTCCTCCAGAACCAGCTGTCTATCTATAGGTGATATCGTCTCCTGTCCTCCAGAACCAGCTGTCTATCTATAGGTGATGTCCTCTCCTGTCCTCCTCCAGAACCAGCTGTCTATCTATAGGTGATATCCTCTTCTGTCCTCCTCCAGAACCAGCTGTCTATCTATAGGTGATGTCCTCTCCTGTCCTACTCCAGAACCAGCTGTCTATCTATAGGTGATGTCCTCTCCTGTCCTCCAGAACCAGCTGTCTATCAATAGTTGATATCCTCTCCTGTCCTCCTCCAGAACCAGCTGTCCATCTATAGGTGATGTCCTCTCCTGTCCTCCTCCAGAACCAGCTGTCTATCTATAGGTGATGTCCTCTCCTGTCCTCCTCCAGTACCAGCTGTCTATCTATAGGTGATATCCTCTCCTGTCCTCCAGAACCAGCTGTCTATCTATAGTTGATGTCCTCTCCTGTCCTCCTCCAGAACCAGCTGTCTACCTATAGGTGATGTCCTCTCCTGTCCTCCTCCAGAACCAGCTGTCTATCTATAGTTGATATCCTCTCCTGTCCTCCTCCAGAACCAACTGTCTATCTATAGGTGATATCCTCTCCTGTCCTCCTCCAGAACCAGCTGTCTATCTATAGGTGATATCCTCTCCTGTCCTCCTCCAGAACCAGCTGTCTATCTATAGGTGATATCGTCTCCTGTCCTCCAGAACCAGCTGTCTATCTATAGGTGATGTCCTCTCCTGTCCTCCTCCAGATCCAGCTGTCTATCTATAGGTGATGTCCTCTCCTGTCCTCCTCCAGAACCAGCTGTCTATCTATAGGTGATGTCCTCTCCTGTCCTCCAGAACCAGCTGTCTATCTATAGGTGATATCCTCTCCTGTCCTCCTCCAGAACCAGCTGTCTATCTATAGGTGATGTCCTCTCCTGTCCTCCTCCAGAACCAGCTGTCTATCTATAGGTGATATCCTCTCCTGTCCCCCTCCAGAACCAGCTGTCTATCTATAGGTGATGTCCTCTCCTGTCCTCCTCCAGAACCAGATGTCTATCTATAGGTGATGTCCTCTCCTGTCCTCCTCCAGAACCAGCTGTCTATCTATAGGTGATATCCTCTCCTGTCCTCCAGAACCAGCTGTCTATCGATAGGTGATATCTTCTCCTGTACTCCAGAACCATCTGTCTATCTATAGGTGACATCCTCTCCTGTCCTCCTCCAGAACCAGCTGTCTATCTACAGGTGATATCCTCTCCTGTCCTCCAGAACCAGCTGACTATCTATAGGTGATGTCCTCTCCTGTCCTCCTCCAGAACCAGCTGTCTATCTATAGGTGATATCGTCTCCTGTCCTCCAGAACCAGCTGTCTATCTATAGGTGATGTCCTCTCCTGTCCTCCTCCAGAACCAGCTGTCTATCTATAGGTGATATCCTCTCCTGTCCTCCTCCAGAACCAGCTGTCTATCTATAGGTGATGTCCTCTCCTGTCCTCCTCCAGAAACAGCTGTCTATCTATAGGTGATGTCCTCTCCTGTCCTCCAGAACCAGCTGTCTATCAATAGTTGATATCCTCTCCTGTCCTCCTCCAGAACCAGCTGTCTATCTATAGGTGATGTCCTCTCCTGTCCTCCTCCAGAACCAGCTGTCTATCTATAGGTGATGTCCTCTCCTGTCCTCCTCCAGTACCAGCTGTCTATCTATAGGTGATATCCTCTCCTGTCCTCCAGAACCAGCTGTCTATCTATAGTTGATGTCCTCTCCTGTCCTCCTCCAGAACCAGCTGTCTATCTATAGGTGATGTCCTCTCCTGTCCTCCACAACCAGCTGTCTATCTATAGGTGATGTCTTCTTCTGGTCTCCTCCAGAACCAGCTGTCTATCTATAAGTGATATCCTCTCCTGTCCTCCTCTAGAACCAGTTGTCTATCTATAGGTGATATCCTCTCCTGTCCTCCTCCAGAACCAGCTGTCTACCTATAAGTGATGTCCTCTCCTGTCCTCCTCCAGAACCAGCTGTCTATCTATAGTTGATATCCTCTCCTGTCCTCCTCCAGAACCAGCTGTCTATCTATAGGTGATATCCTCTCCTGTCCTCCTCCAGAACCAGCTGTCTATCTATAGGTGATATCCTCTCCTGTCCTCCTCCAGAACCAGCTGTCTATCTATAGGTGATATCGTCTCCTGTCCTCCAGAACCAGCTGTCTATCTATAGGTGATGTCCTCTCCTGTCCTCCTCCAGATCCAGCTGTCTATCTATAGGTGATGTCCTCTCCTGTCCTTCTCCAGAACCAGCTGTCTATCTATAGGTGATGTCCTCTCCTGTCCTCCAGAACCAGCTGTCTATCAATAGGTGATATCCTCTCCTGTCCTCCTACAGAATCAGATGTCTATCTAGAGGTGATATCCTCTCCTATCCTCCATAACCAGCTGTCTATCTATAGTTGATGTCCTCTCCTGTCCTCCTCCAGAACCAGCTGTCTATCTATAGGTGATGTCCTCTCCTGTCCTCCACAACCAGCTGTCTATCTATAGGTGATGTCCTCTCCTGTTCTCCTCCAGAACCAGCTGTCTATCTATAGGTGATATCCTCTCCTGTCCTCCTCTAGAACCAGCTGTCTATCTATAGGTGATATCCTCTCCTGTCCTCCTCCAGAACCAGCTGTCTATAGGTGATGTCCTCTCCTGTCCTCCTCCAGAACCAGCTGTCTATCTATACGTGATATCCTCTCCTGTCCTCCTCCAGAACCAGCTGTCTATCTATAGGTGATATCCTCTCCTGTCCTCCTCCAGAACCAGCTGTATATCTATAGGTGATGTCCTCTCCTGTCCTCCAGAACCAGCTGTCTATCTATAGGTGATGTCCTCTCCTGTCCTCCAGAACCAGCTGTCTATCTATAGGTGATATCCTCTCCTGTCCTCCTCCAGAACTTGCTGTCTATCTATAGGTGATGTCCTCTCCTGTCCTCCAGAACCAGCTGTCTATTTATAGGTGATATCCTCTCCTGTCCTCCTCCAGAACCAGCTGTCTATCTATAGGTGATGTCCTCTCCTGTCCTCCAGAACCAGCTGTCTATCTATAGGTGATGTCCTCTCCTGTCCTCCTCCAGAACCAGCTGTCTATCTATAGGTGATATCCTCTCCTGTCCCCCTCCAGAACCAGCTGTCTATCTATAGGTGATGTCCTCTCCTGTCCTCCACAACCAGCTGTCTATCTATAGGTGAGGTCCTCTCCTGTTCTCCTCCAGAACCAGCTGTCTATCTATAGGTGATATCCTCTCCTGTCCTCCAGAACCAGCTGTCTATCGATAGGTGATATCTTCTCCTGTACTCCAGAACCAGCTGTCTATCTATAGGTGATATCCTCTCCTGTCCTCCAGAACCAGCTGTCTATCCACAGGTGATGTCCTCTCCTGTCCTCCCCCAGAACCAGCTGTCTATCTATAGGTGATGTCCTCTCCTGTCCTCCAGAACCAGCTGTCTATCTATAGGTGATGTCCTCTCCTGTCCTCCTCCAGATGCAGCTGTCTATCTATAGGTGATATCCTCTCCTGTCTTCCAGAACCAGCTGTCTATCTATAGGTGATGTCCTCTCCTGTCCTCCTCCAGAACCAGCTGTCTATCTATAGGTGATGTCCTCTCCTGTCCTCCTCCAGAACCAGCTGTCTATCTATAGTTGATATCCTCTCCTGTCCTCCTCCAGAACCAGCTGTCTGTCTATGGGTGATATCCTCTCCTGTCCTCCTCCAGAACCAGCTGTCTATCTATATGTAATATCCTCTCCTGTCCTCCACCAGAACCAGCTGTCTATCTATGGGTGATATCCTCTTCTCTCCTCCTCCAGAACCAGCTGTCTATCTATAGGTGATATCCTCTCCTGTCCTCCCCCAGAACCAGCTGTCTATCTATAGGTGATGTCCTCTCCTGTCCTCCACAACCAGCTGTCTATCTATAGGTGAGGTCCTCTCCTGTTCTCCTCCAGAACCAGCTGTCTATCTATAGGTGATATCCTCTCCTGTCCTCCTCTAGAACCAGCTCTCTATCTATAGGTGATATCCTCTCCTGTCCTCCAGAACCAGCTGTCTATCTATAGGTGATATCCTCTCCTGTCCTCCAGAACCAGCTGTCTATCTATAGGTGATATCCTCTCCTGTCCTCCCCCAGAACCAGCTGTCTATCTATAGGTGATGTCCTCTCCTGTCCTCCACAACCAGCTGTCTATCTATAGGTGATGTCCTCTCCTGTTCTCCTCCAGAACCAGCTGTCTATCTATAGGTGATATCCTCTCCTGTCCTCCTCTAGAACCATCTGTCTATCTATAGGTGATATCCTCTCCTTTCCTCCAGAACCAGCTGTCTATCTATAGGTGATATCCTCTCCTGTCCTCCTGAACCAGCTGTCTATCTATAGGTGATGTCCTCTCCTTTCCTCCAAGACCAGCTGTCTATCTATAGTTTATGTCCTCTCCTGTCCTCCCCCAGAACCAGCTGTCTATCTATAGGGGATGTCCTCTCCTGTACTCCTCCAGAAGCAGCTGTCTATCTATAGGTGGTGTCCTCTCCTGTACTCCTCCAGAAGCAGCTGTCTATCTATAGTTGATATCCTCTCCTGTCCTCCTCCAGAACCAGCTGTCTATCTATAGGTGATATCGTCTCCTGTCCTCCAGAACCAGATGTCTATCTATAGGTGATGTCCTCTCCTGTCCTCCTCCAGATCCAGCTGTCTATCTATAGGTGATATCCTCTCCTGTCCTCCTCCAGAACCAGCTGTCTATCTATAGGTGATGTCCTCTCCTGTCCTCCTCCAGAAACAGCTGTCTATCTATAGGTGATGTCCTCTCCTGTCCTCCAGAACCAGCTGTCTATCAATAGTTGATATCCTCTCCTGTCCTCCTCCAGAACCAGCTGTCTATCTATAGGTGATGTCCTCTCCTGTCCTCCTCCAGAACCAGCTGTCTATCTATAGGTGATGTCCTCTCCTGTCCTCCTCCAGTACCAGCTGTCTATCTATAGGTGATATCCTCTCCTGTCCTCCAGAACCAGCTGTCTATCTATAGTTGATGTCCTCTCCTGTCCTCCTCCAGAACCAGCTGTCTATCTATAGGTGATGTCCTCTCCTGTCCTCCACAACCAGCTGTCTATCTATAGGTGATGTCTTCTTCTGGTCTCCTCCAGAACCAGCTGTCTATCTATAAGTGATATCCTCTCCTGTCCTCCTCTAGAACCAGTTGTCTATCTATAGGTGATATCCTCTCCTGTCCTCCTCCAGAACCAGCTGTCTACCTATAAGTGATGTCCTCTCCTGTCCTCCTCCAGAACCAGCTGTCTATCTATAGTTGATATCCTCTCCTGTCCTCCTCCAGAACCAGCTGTCTATCTATAGGTGATATCCTCTCCTGTCCTCCTCCAGAACCAGCTGTCTATCTATAGGTGATATCCTCTCCTGTCCTCCTCCAGAACCAGCTGTCTATCTATAGGTGATATCGTCTCCTGTCCTCCAGAACCAGCTGTCTATCTATAGGTGATGTCCTCTCCTGTCCTCCTCCAGATCCAGCTGTCTATCTATAGGTGATGTCCTCTCCTGTCCTTCTCCAGAACCAGCTGTCTATCTATAGGTGATGTCCTCTCCTGTCCTCCAGAACCAGCTGTCTATCAATAGGTGATATCCTCTCCTGTCCTCCTACAGAATCAGATGTCTATCTAGAGGTGATATCCTCTCCTATCCTCCATAACCAGCTGTCTATCTATAGTTGATGTCCTCTCCTGTCCTCCTCCAGAACCAGCTGTCTATCTATAGGTGATGTCCTCTCCTGTCCTCCACAACCAGCTGTCTATCTATAGGTGATGTCCTCTCCTGTTCTCCTCCAGAACCAGCTGTCTATCTATAGGTGATATCCTCTCCTGTCCTCCTCTAGAACCAGCTGTCTATCTATAGGTGATATCCTCTCCTGTCCTCCTCCAGAACCAGCTGTCTATAGGTGATGTCCTCTCCTGTCCTCCTCCAGAACCAGCTGTCTATCTATACGTGATATCCTCTCCTGTCCTCCTCCAGAACCAGCTGTCTATCTATAGGTGATATCCTCTCCTGTCCTCCTCCAGAACCAGCTGTATATCTATAGGTGATGTCCTCTCCTGTCCTCCAGAACCAGCTGTCTATCTATAGGTGATGTCCTCTCCTGTCCTCCAGAACCAGCTGTCTATCTATAGGTGATATCCTCTCCTGTCCTCCTCCAGAACTTGCTGTCTATCTATAGGTGATGTCCTCTCCTGTCCTCCAGAACCAGCTGTCTATTTATAGGTGATATCCTCTCCTGTCCTCCTCCAGAACCAGCTGTCTATCTATAGGTGATGTCCTCTCCTGTCCTCCAGAACCAGCTGTCTATCTATAGGTGATGTCCTCTCCTGTCCTCCTCCAGAACCAGCTGTCTATCTATAGGTGATATCCTCTCCTGTCCCCCTCCAGAACCAGCTGTCTATCTATAGGTGATGTCCTCTCCTGTCCTCCACAACCAGCTGTCTATCTATAGGTGAGGTCCTCTCCTGTTCTCCTCCAGAACCAGCTGTCTATCTATAGGTGATATCCTCTCCTGTCCTCCAGAACCAGCTGTCTATCGATAGGTGATATCTTCTCCTGTACTCCAGAACCAGCTGTCTATCTATAGGTGATATCCTCTCCTGTCCTCCAGAACCAGCTGTCTATCTACAGGTGATGTCCTCTCCTGTCCTCCCCCAGAACCAGCTGTCTATCTATAGGTGATGTCCTCTCCTGTCCTCCAGAACCAGCTGTCTATCTATAGGTGATGTCCTCTCCTGTCCTCCTCCAGATGCAGCTGTCTATCTATAGGTGATATCCTCTCCTGTCTTCCAGAACCAGCTGTCTATCTATAGGTGATGTCCTCTCCTGTCCTCCTCCAGAACCAGCTGTCTATCTATAGGTGATGTCCTCTCCTGTCCTCCTCCAGAACCAGCTGTCTATCTATAGTTGATATCCTCTCCTGTCCTCCTCCAGAACCAGCTGTCTGTCTATGGGTGATATCCTCTCCTGTCCTCCTCCAGAACCAGCTGTCTATCTATATGTAATATCCTCTCCTGTCCTCCTCCAGAACCAGCTGTCTATCTATGGGTGATATCCTCTTCTCTCCTCCTCCAGAACCAGCTGTCTATCTATAGGTGATATCCTCTCCTGTCCTCCCCCAGAACCAGCTGTCTATCTATAGGTGATGTCCTCTCCTGTCCTCCACAACCAGCTGTCTATCTATAAGTGAGGTCCTCTCCTGTTCTCCTCCAGAACCAGCTGTCTATCTATAGGTGATATCCTCTCCTGTCCTCCTCTAGAACCAGCTCTCTATCTATAGGTGATATCCTCTCCTGTCCTCCAGAACCAGCTGTCTATCTATAGGTGATATCCTCTCCTGTCCTCCAGAACCAGCTGTCTATCTATAGGTGATATCCTCTCCTGTCCTCCCCCAGAACCAGCTGTCTATCTATAGGTGATGTCCTCTCCTGTCCTCCACAACCAGCTGTCTATCTATAGGTGATGTCCTCTCCTGTTCTCCTCCAGAACCAGCTGTCTATCTATAGGTGATATCCTCTCCTGTCCTCCTCTAGAACCATCTGTCTATCTATAGGTGATATCCTCTCCTGTCCTCCAGAACCAGCTGTCTATCTATAGGTGATATCCTCTCCTGTCCTCCTGAACCAGCTGTCTATCTATAGGTGATGTCCTCTCCTTTCCTCCAAGACCAGCTGTCTATCTATAGTTTATGTCCTCTCCTGTCCTCCCCCAGAACCAGCTGTCTATCTATAGGGGATGTCCTCTCCTGTACTCCTCCAGAAGCAGCTGTCTATCTATAGGTGGTGTCCTCTCCTGTACTCCTCCAGAAGCAGCTGTCTATCTATAGTTGATATCCTCTCCTGTCCTCCTCCAGAACCAGCTGTCTATCTATAGGTGATATCGTCTCCTGTCCTCCAGAACCAGATGTCTATCTATAGGTGATGTCCTCTCCTGTCCTCCTCCAGATCCAGCTGTCTATCTATAGGTGATATCCTCTCCTGTCCTCCTCCAGAACCAGCTGTCTATCTATAGGTGATGTCCTCTCCTGTCCTCCTCCAGAACCAGCTGTCTATCTATAGGTGATGTCCTCTCCTGTCCTCCAGAACCAGCTGTCTATCTATAGGTGATATACTCTCCTGTCCTCCAGAACCAGCTCTCTATCTATAGTTGATGTCCTCTCCTGTCCTCCTCCAGAACCAGCTGTCTATCTATAGGTGATGTCCTCTCCTGTCCTCCACAACCAGCTGTCTATCTTTAGGTTATGTCCTCTCCTGTTCTCCTCCAGAACCAGCTGTCTATCTATAGGTGATATCCTCTCCTGTCCTCCTCTAGAACCATCTGTCTATCTATAGGTGATATCCTCTCCTGTCCTCAAGAACCAGCTGTCTGTCTATAGGTGATATCCTCTCCTGTCCTCCAGAACCAGCTGTCTATCTATAGGTGATATCCTCTCCTGTCCTCCTCTAGAACCATCTGTCTATCTATAGGTGATATCCTCTCCTGTCCTCCAGAACCAGCTGTCTGTCTATACGTGATATCCTCTCCTGTCCTCCTCCAGAACCAGCTGTCTATCTATAGGTGATATCCTCTCCTGTCCTCCTCCAGAACCAGCTGTATATCTATAGGTGATGTCCTCTCCTGTCCTCCAGAACCAGCTGTCTATCTATAGGTGATATCCTCTCCTGTCCTCCTCCAGAACTTGCTGTCTATCTATAGGTGATGTCCTCTCCTGTCCTCCAGAACCAGCTGTCTATTTATAGGTGATATCCTCTCCTGTCCTCCTCCAGAACCAGCTGTCTATCTATAGGTGATGTCCTCTCCTGTCCTCCAGAACCAGCTGTCTATCTATAGGTGATGTCCTCTCCTGTCCTCCTCCAGAACCAGCTGTCTATCTATAGGTGATATCCTCTCCTGTCCTCCTCCAGAACCAGCTGTATATCTATAGGTGATGTCCTCTCCTGTCCTCCAGAACCAGCTGTCTATCTATAGGTGATGTCCTCTCCTGTCCTCCAGAACCAGCTGTCTATCTATAGGTGATATCCTCTCCTGTCCTCCTCCAGAACTTGCTGTCTATCTATAGGTGATGTCCTCTCCTGTCCTCCAGAACCAGCTGTGTATTTATAGGTGATATCCTCTCCTGTCCTCCTCCAGAACCAGCTGTCTATCTATAGGTGATGTCCTCTCCTGTCCTCCAGAACCAGCTGTCTATCTATAGGTGATATCCTCTCCTGTCCTCCTCCAGAACCAGCTGTCTATCTATAGGTGATGTCCTCTCCTGTCCTCCTCCAGAACCAGCTGTCTATCTATAGGTGATATCCTCTCCTGTCCCCCTCCAGAACCAGCTGTCTATCTATAGGTGATGTCCTCTCCTGTCCTCCACAACCAGCTGTCTATCTATAGGTGAGGTCCTCTCCTGTTCTCCTCCAGAACCAGCTGTCTATCTATAGGTGATATCCTCTCCTGTCCTCCTCTAGAACCAGCTCTCTATCTATAGGTGATATCCTCTCCTGTCCTCCAGAACCAGCTGTCTATATATAGGTGATATCCTCTCCTGTCCTCCCCCAGAACCAGCTGTCTATCTATAGGTGATGTCCTCTCCTGTCCTCCACAACCAGCTGTCTATCTATAGGTGATGTCCTCTCCTGTTCTCCTCCAGAACCAGCTGTCTATCTATACGTGATATCCTCTCCTGTCCTCCTCTAGAACCATCTGTCTATCTATAGGTGATATCCTCTCCTGTCCTCCAGAACCAGCTGTCTATCTATAGGTGATGTCTTCTCCTGTCCTCCAGAACCAGCTGTCTATCTATAGGTGATGTCCTCTCCTGTCCTCCTCCAGATGCAGCTGTCTATCTATAGGTGATATCCTCTCCTGTCCTCCAGAACCAGCTGTCTATCTATAGGTGATGTCCTCTCCTGTCCTCCTCCAGAACCAGCTGTCTATCTATAGGTGATGTCCTCTCCTGTCCTCCTCCAGAACCAGCTGTCTATCTATAGTTGATATCCTCTCCTGTCCTCCTCCAGAACCAGCTGTCTGTCTATGGGTGATATCCTCTCCAGTCCTCCTCCAGAACCAGCTGTCTATCTATAGGTAATATCCTCTCCTGTCCTCCTCCAGAACCAGCTGTCTATCTATGGGTGATATCCTCTTCTCTCCTCCTCCAGAACCAGCTGTCTATCTCTATAGGTGATATCCTCTCCTGTCCTCCCCCAGAACCAGCTGTCTATCTATAGGTGATGTCCTCTCCTGTCCTCCACAACCAGCTGTCTATCTATAGGTGAGGTCCTCTCCTGTTCTCCTCCAGAACCAGCTGTCTATCTATAGGTGATATCCTCTCCTGTCCTCCTCCAGAACCAGCTGTATATCTATAGGTGATATCCTCTCCTGTCCTCCAGAACCAGCTGTCTATCTATAGGTGATGTCCTCTCCTGTCCTCCAGAACCAGCTGTCTATCTATAGGTGATATCCTCTCCTGTCCTCCTCCAGAACCAGCTGTCTATCTATAGGTGATATCCTCCCCTGTCCTCCTCCAGAACCAGCTGTCTATCTATAGGTGATATCCTCTCCTGTCCTCCTCCAGAACCAGCAGTCTATCAATAGGTGATGTCCTCTCCTGTCCTCCTCCAGAACCAGCTGTCTATCTATAGGTGATGTCCTCTCCTGTCCTCCTCCAGAACCAGCTGTCTATCTATAGGTGATATCCTCTCCTGTCCTCCTCCAGAACCAGCTGTCTATCTATAGGTGATATCCTCTCCTGTCCTCCTCCAGAACCAGCTGTCTATCTATAGGTGATATCCTCTCCTGTCCTCCAGAACCAGCTGTCTATCTATAGGTGATGTCCTCTCCTGTCCTCCTCCAGAACCAGCTGTCTATCTATAGGTTATATCCTCTCCTGTCCTCCTCCAGAACCAGCTGTCTATATATAGCTGATGTCCTCTAATGTCCTCCTCCAGAACCAGCTGTCTGTCTATAGGTGATGTCGTCTCCTGTCCTCCAGAACCAGCTGTCTATCAATAGGTGATATCCTCTCCTGTAATTCCTCCAGAACCAGCTGTCTATCTATAGGTGATGTCCTCTCCTGTCCTCCTCCAGAACCAGCTGTCTATCTATAGGTGATGTCCTCTCCTGTCCTCCTCCAGTACCAGCTGTCTATCTATAGGTGATATCCTCTCCTGTCCTCCAGAACCAGCTGTCTATCTATAGTTGATGTCCTCTCCTGTCCTCCCCCAGAACCAGCTGTCTATCTATAGGTGATGTCCTCTCCTGTCCTCCAGAACCAGCTGTCTATCTATAGGTGATGTTCTCTCCTGTCCTCCTCCAGAAGCAGCTGTCTATCTATAGGTGATGTTCTCTCCTGTCCTCCAGAACCAGCTGTCTATCTATAGTTGATGTCCTCTCCTGTCCTCCTCCAGAACCAGCTGTCTATCTATAGGTGATGTCCTCTCCTGTCCTCCTCCAGAACCAGCTATCTATCTATAGGTGATGTCCTCTCCTGTCCTCCTCCAGAACCAGCTGTCTATCTATAAGTGATATCCTCTCCTGTCCTCCTCCAGAACCAGCTGTCTATCTATAGGTGATATCCTCCCCTGTCCTCCTCCAGAACCAGCTGTCTATCTATAGGTGATATCCTCTCCTGTCCTCCTCCAGAACCAGCTGTCTATCTATAGGTGATATCCTCTCCTGTCCTCCTCCAGAACCAGCTGTCTATCTATAGGTGATGTCCTCTCCTGTCCTCCTCCAGAACCAGCTGTCTATCTATAGGTGATATCCTCTCCTGTCCTCCTCCAGAACCAGCTGTCTATCTATAGGTGATATCCTCCCCTGTCCTCCTCCAGAACCAGCTGTCTATCTATAGGTGATATCCTCTCCTGTCCTTCTCCAGAACCAGCGGTCTATCTATAGGTGATATCCTCTCCTGTCCTCCAGAACCAGCTGACTATCTATAGGTGATGTCCTCATCTGTCCACCTCCAGAACCAGCTGTCTATCTATAGGTGATATCGTCTCCTGTCCTCCAGAACCAGCTGTCTATCTATAGGTGATGTCCTTTTCCGTCCTCCTCCAGAACCAGCTGTCTATCTATAGGTGAAAGCCTCTCCTGTCTTCCAGAACCAGCTGTCTATCTATAGGTGATATCCTCTCCTGTCCTCCCCCAGAACCAGCTGTCTATCTATAGGTGATGTCCTCTCCTGTCCTCCACAACCAGATGTCTATCTATAGGTGATGTCCTCTCCTGTTCTCCTCCAGAACCAGCTGTCTATCTATAGGTGATATCCTCTCCTGTCCTCCTCTAGAACCAGCTGTCTATCTATAGGTGATGTCCTCTCCTGTCCACCTCCAGAACCAGCTGTCTATCTATAGGTGATATCGTCTCCTGTCCTCCTCCAGAACCAGCTGTCTATCTATAGGTGATATACTCTCCTGTCCTCCTCCAGAACCAGCTGTCTATATTTAGGTGATATCCTCTCCTGTCCTCCTCCAGAACCAGCTGTCTATCTATAGGTTATATCCTCTCCTGTCCTCCAGATCCAGCAGACTATCTATAGGTGATGTCCTCTCCTGTCCTCCTCCAGAACTAGCTGTCTATCTATAGGTGATATCCTCTCCTGTCCTCCTCCAGAAGCAGCTGTCTATCTATAGGTGATATCCTCTCCTGTCCTCCTCCAGAACCAGCTGTCTATCTATAGGTGATATCCTCTCCTGTCCTCCAGAACCAGCTGTCTATCTATAGGTGATGTCCTCTCCTGTCCTCCTCCAGAACCAGCTGTCTATCTATAGGTTATATCCTCTCCTGTCCTCCTCCAGAACCAGCTGTCTATATATAGCTGATGTCCTCTAATGTCCTCCTCCAGAACCAGCTGTCTGTCTATAGGTGATGTCGTCTCCTGTCCTCCAGAACCAGCTGTCTATCAATAGGTGATATCCTCTCCTGTAATTCCTCCAGAACCAGCTGTCTATCTATAGGTGATGTCCTCTCCTGTCCTCCTCCAGAACCAGCTGTCTATCTATAGGTGATGTCCTCTCCTGTCCTCCTCCAGTACCAGCTGTCTATCTATAGGTGATATCCTCTCCTGTCCTCCAGAACCAGCTGTCTATCTATAGTTGATGTCCTCTCCTGTCCTCCCCCAGAACCAGCTGTCTATCTATAGGTGATGTCCTCTCCTGTCCTCCAGAACCAGCTGTCTATCTATAGGTGATGTTCTCTCCTGTCCTCCTCCAGAAGCAGCTGTCTATCTATAGGTGATGTTCTCTCCTGTCCTCCAGAACCAGCTGTCTATCTATAGTTGATGTCCTCTCCTGTCCTCCTCCAGAACCAGCTGTCTATCTATAGGTGATGTCCTCTCCTGTCCTCCTCCAGAACCAGCTATCTATCTATAGGTGATGTCCTCTCCTGTCCTCCTCCAGAACCAGCTGTCTATCTATAAGTGATATCCTCTCCTGTCCTCCTCCAGAACCAGCTGTCTATCTATAGGTGATATCCTCCCCTGTCCTCCTCCAGAACCAGCTGTCTATCTATAGGTGATATCCTCTCCTGTCCTCCTCCAGAACCAGCTGTCTATCTATAGGTGATATCCTCTCCTGTCCTCCTCCAGAACCAGCTGTCTATCTATAGGTGATGTCCTCTCCTGTCCTCCTCCAGAACCAGCTGTCTATCTATAGGTGATATCCTCTCCTGTCCTCCTCCAGAACCAGCTGTCTATCTATAGGTGATATCCTCCCCTGTCCTCCTCCAGAACCAGCTGTCTATCTATAGGTGATATCCTCTCCTGTCCTTCTCCAGAACCAGCGGTCTATCTATAGGTGATATCCTCTCCTGTCCTCCAGAACCAGCTGACTATCTATAGGTGATGTCCTCATCTGTCCACCTCCAGAACCAGCTGTCTATCTATAGGTGATATCGTCTCCTGTCCTCCAGAACCAGCTGTCTATCTATAGGTGATGTCCTTTTCCGTCCTCCTCCAGAACCAGCTGTCTATCTATAGGTGAAAGCCTCTCCTGTCTTCCAGAACCAGCTGTCTATCTATAGGTGATATCCTCTCCTGTCCTCCCCCAGAACCAGCTGTCTATCTATAGGTGATGTCCTCTCCTGTCCTCCACAACCAGATGTCTATCTATAGGTGATGTCCTCTCCTGTTCTCCTCCAGAACCAGATGTCTATCTATAGGTGATATCCTCTCCTGTCCTCCTCTAGAACCAGCTGTCTATCTATAGGTGATGTCCTCTCCTGTCCACCTCCAGAACCAGCTGTCTATCTATAGGTGATATCGTCTCCTGTCCTCCTCCAGAACCAGCTGTCTATCTATAGGTGATATACTCTCCTGTCCTCCTCCAGAACCAGCTGTCTATATTTAGGTGATATCCTCTCCTGTCCTCCTCCAGAACCAGCTGTCTATCTATAGGTTATATCCTCTCCTGTCCTCCAGATCCAGCAGACTATCTATAGGTGATGTCCTCACCTGTCCACCTCCAGAACCAGCTGTCTATCTATAGGTGATATCGTCTCATGTCCTCCAGAACCAGCTGTCTATCTATAGGTGATATCCTCTCCTGTCCTCCTCCAGAACCAGCTGTCTATCTATAGGTGATATCCTCTCCTGTCCTCCTCCAGAACCAGCTGTCTATCTATAGGTGATATCCTCTCCTGTCCTCCTCCAGAACCAGCTGTCTATCTATAGGTGATATCCTCTCCTGTCCTCCAGAACCAGCTGTATATCTATATGTGATGTCCTTTCCTGTCCTCCTCCAGAACCAGCTGTCTATCTATAGGTGATATCCTCTCCTGTCCTCCAGAACCAGCTGTCTATCTATAGGTGATATCATCTCTTGTCCTCCTCCAGAACCAGCTGTCTATCTATAGGTGATATCCTCTCCTGTCCTCCTCCAGAACCAGCTGTCTATATATAGGTGATGTCCTCTAATGTCCTCCTCCAGAACCAGCTGTCTATCTATAGGTGATGTCCTCTCCTGTCCTCCAGAACCAGCTGTCTATCAATAGGTGATATCCTCTCCTGTCCTCCTCCAGAACCAGCTGTCTATCTATAGGTGATATCCTCTCCTGTCCTCCTCCAGAACCAGCTGTCTATCTATAGGTGATATCCTCTCCTGTCCTCCAGAACCAGCTGTCTATCTATAGGTGATGTAATCTCCTGTCCTCCTCCAGTACCAGCTGTCTATCTATAGGTGATATCCTCTCCTGTCCTCCAGAACCAGCTGTCTATCTATAGTTGATGTCCTCTCCTGTCCTCCTCCAGAACCAGCTGTCTATCTATAGGTGATGTCCTCTCCTGTCCTCCCCCAGAACCAGCTGTCTATCTATAGGTGATGTCCTCTCCTGTCCTCCAGAACCAGCTGTCTATCTATAGGTGATGTCCTCTCCTGTCCTCCTCCAGAAGCAGCTGTCTATCTATAGGTGATGTTCTCTCCTGTCCTCCAGAACCAGCTGTCTATCTATAGGTGATGTCCTCTCCTGTCCTCCTCCAGAACCAGCTGTCTATCTATAGGTGATGTCCTCTCCTGTCCTCCTCCAGAACCAGCTGTATATCTATAGGTGATGTCCTCTCCTGTCCTCCTCCAGAACCAGCTGTCTATCTATAGGTGAAAGCCTCTCCTGTCTTCCAGAACCAGCTGTCTATCTATAGGTGATATCCTCTCCTGTCCTCCCCCAGAACCAGCTGTCTATCTATAGGTGATGTCCTCTCCTGTCCTCCACAACCAGATGTCTATCTATAGGTGATGTCCTCTCCTGTTCTCCTCCAGAACCAGCTGTCTATCTATAGGTGATATCCTCTCCTGTCCTCCTCTAGAACCAGCTGTCTATCTATAGGTGATGTCCTCTCCTGTCCACCTCCAGAACCAGCTGTCTATCTATAGGTGATATCCTCTCCTGTCCTCCTCCAGAACCAGCTGTCTATCTATAGGTGATATCCTCTCCTGTCCTCCTCCAGAACCAGCTGTCTATATTTAGGTGATATCCTCTCCTGTCCTCCTCCAGAACCAGCTGTCTATCTATAGGTTATATCCTCTCCTGTCCTCCAGATCCAGCAGACTATCTATAGGTGATGTCCTCACCTGTCCACCTCCAGAACCAGCTGTCTATCTATAGGTGATATCGTCTCATGTCCTCCAGAACCAGCTGTCTATCTATAGGTGATATCCTCTCCTGTCCTCCTCCAGAACCAGCTGTCTATCTATAGGTGATATCCTCTCCTGTCCTCCTCCAGAACCAGCTGTCTATCTATAGGTGATATCCTCTCCTGTCCTCCTCCAGAACCAGCTGTCTATCTATAGGTGATATCCTCTCCTGTCCTCCAGAACCAGCTGTATATCTATATGTGATGTCCTCTCCTGTCCTCCTCCAGAACCAGCTGTCTATCTATAGGTGATATCCTCTCCTGTCCTCCAGAACCAGCTGTCTATCTATAGGTGATATCATCTCTTGTCCTCCTCCAGAACCAGCTGTCTATCTATAGGTGATATCCTCTCCTGTCCTCCTCCAGAACCAGCTGTCTATATATAGGTGATGTCCTCTAATGTCCTCCTCCAGAACCAGCTGTCTATCTATAGGTGATGTCCTCTCCTGTCCTCCAGAACCAGCTGTCTATCAATAGGTGATATCCTCTCCTGTCCTCCTCCAGAACCAGCTGTCTATCTATAGGTGATATCCTCTCCTGTCCTCCTCCAGAACCAGCTGTCTATCTATAGGTGATATCCTCTCCTGTCCTCCAGAACCAGCTGTCTATCTATAGGTGATGTAATCTCCTGTCCTCCTCCAGTACCAGCTGTCTATCTATAGGTGATATCCTCTCCTGTCCTCCAGAACCAGCTGTCTATCTATAGTTGATGTCCTCTCCTGTCCTCCTCCAGAACCAGCTGTCTATCTATAGGTGATGTCCTCTCCTGTCCTCCCCCAGAACCAGCTGTCTATCTATAGGTGATGTCCTCTCCTGTCCTCCAGAACCAGCTGTCTATCTATAGGTGATGTCCTCTCCTGTCCTCCTCCAGAAGCAGCTGTCTATCTATAGGTGATGTTCTCTCCTGTCCTCCAGAACCAGCTGTCTATCTATAGGTGATGTCCTCTCCTGTCCTCCTCCAGAACCAGCTGTCTATCTATAGGTGATGTCCTCTCCTGTCCTCCTCCAGAACCAGCTGTATATCTATAGGTGATGTCCTCTCCTGTCCTCCTCCAGAACCAGCTGTCTATCTATAGGTGAAAGCCTCTCCTGTCTTCCAGAACCAGCTGTCTATCTATAGGTGATATCCTCTCCTGTCCTCCCCCAGAACCAGCTGTCTATCTATAGGTGATGTCCTCTCCTGTCCTCCACAACCAGATGTCTATCTATAGGTGATGTCCTCTCCTGTTCTCCTCCAGAACCAGCTGTCTATCTATAGGTGATATCCTCTCCTGTCCTCCTCTAGAACCAGCTGTCTATCTATAGGTGATGTCCTCTCCTGTCCACCTCCAGAACCAGCTGTCTATCTATAGGTGATATCCTCTCCTGTCCTCCTCCAGAACCAGCTGTCTATCTATAGGTGATATCCTCTCCTGTCCTCCTCCAGAACCAGCTGTCTATATTTAGGTGATATCCTCTCCTGTCCTCCTCCAGAACCAGCTGTCTATCTATAGGTTATATCCTCTCCTGTCCTTCAGATCCAGCAGACTATCTATAGGTGATGTCCTCACCTGTCCACCTCCAGAACCAGCTGTCTATCTATAGGTGATATCGTCTCATGTCCTCCAGAACCAGCTGTCTATCTATAGGTGATATCCTCTCCTGTCCTCCTCCAGAACCAGCTGTCTATCTATAGGTGATATCCTCTCCTGTCCTCCTCCAGAACCAGCTGTCTATCTATAGGTGATATCCTCTCCTGTCCTCCTCCAGAACCAGCTGTCTATCTATAGGTGATATCCTCTCCTGTCCCCCAGAACCAGCTGTCTATCTATAGGTGATGTCCTCTCCTGTCCTCCACAACCAGATGTCTATCTATAGGTGATATCCTCTCCTGTCCTCCTCCAGAACCAGCTGTCTATCTATAGGTGATATCCTCTCCTGTCCCCCAGAACCAGCTGTCTATCTATAGGTGATGTCCTCTCCTGTCCTCCACAACCAGATGTCTATCTATAGGTGATGTCCTCTCCTGTTCTCCTCCAGAACCAGCTGTCTATCTATAGGTGATATCCTCTCCTGTCCTCCTCTAGAACCAGTTGGCTATCTATAGGTGATATCCTCACCTGTCCTCCTCCAGAACCAGCTGTCTATCTATAGGTGATGTCGTCTCCTGTCCTCCAGAACATATGTCTATCTATAGGTGAAATCCTCTCCTGTCCTCCTCCATAACCAGCTGTCTATCTATAGGTGATATCCTCTCCTGTCCTCCAGAACCAGCTGTCTATCTATAGGTGATGTCCTCTCCTGTCCTCCAGAACCAGTTGTCTATCTATAGGTGATATCCTCTCCTGTCCTCCTCCAGAACCAGCTGTCTATCTATTGGTTGATATCCTCTCCTGTCCTCCAGAACCAGCTGACTATCTATAGGTGATGTCCTCTCCTGTCCTCCTCCAGAACCAGCTGTCTATCTATAGGTGATATCCTCTCCTGTCCTCCTCCAGAACCAGCTGTCTATCTATAGGTGATGTCCTCTCCTGTCCTCCTCCAGAACCAGCTGTCTATCAATAGGTGATGTCCTCTCCTGTCCTCCTCCAGAACCAGCTGTCTATCTATAGGTGATATCCTCTCCTGTCCTCCTCCAGAACCAACTGTCTATCTATAGGTGATACCCTCTCCTGTCCTCCTCCAGAACCAGCTGTCTATCTATAGGTGATATCCTCTCCTGTCCTCCAGAACCAGCTGTCTATCTATAGGTGATATCCTCTCCTTTCCTCCTCCAGAACCAGCTGTCTATCTATAGGTGATATCCTCTCCTCTCCTCCTCCAGAACCAGCTGTCTATCTATAGGTGATATCCTCTCCGTTCCTCCTCCAGACCCAGGTGTCTATCTATAGGTGATATCCTCTCCTGTCCTCCTCCAGAACCAGCTGTCTATCTATAGGTTATATCCTCTCCTGTCTTCCAGAACCAGCTGTCTATCTATAGGTGATATCCTCTCCTGTCCTCCTCCAGAACCAGCTGTCTATCTATAGGTGATATCCTCTCCTGTCCTCCAGAACCAGCTGACTATCTATAGGTGATGTCCTCTCCTGTCCACCTCCAGAACCAGCTGTCTATCTATAGGTGATATCCTATCCTGTCCTCCTCCAGAACCAGCTGTCTATCTATAGGTGATATCCTCTCCTGTCCTCCTCCAGAACCAGCTGTCTATCTATAGGTGATATCCTCTCCGTTCCTCCTCCAGACCAGGCTGTCTATCTATAGGTGATATCCTCTCCTGTCCTCCTCCAGAACCAGCTGTCTATCTATAGGTGAAAGCCTCTCCTGTCTTCCAGAACCAGCTGTCTATCTATAGGTGATATCCTCTCCTGTCCTCCCCCAGAACCAGCTGTCTATCTATAGGTGATGTCCTCTCCTGTCCTCCACAACCAGATGTCTATATATAGGTGATGTCCTCTCCTGTTCTCCTCCAGAACCAGCTGTCTATCTATAGGTGATATCCTCTCCTGTCCTCCTCTAGAACCAGCTGTCTATCTATAGTTGATGTCCTCTCCTGTCCACCTCCAGAACCAGCTGTCTATCTATAGGTGATATCCTCTCCTGTCCTCCTCCAGAACCAGCTGTCTATCTATAGGTGATATCCTCTCCTGTCCTCCTCCAGAACCAGCTGTCTATATTTAGGTGATATCCTCTCCTGTCCTCCTCCAGAACCAGCTGTCTATCTATAGGTTATATCCTCTCCTGTCCTCCAGATCCAGCAGACTATCTATAGGTGATGTCCTCACCTGTCCACCTCCAGAACCAGCTGTCTATCTATAGGTGATATCGTCTCATGTCCTCCAGAACCAGCTGTCTATCTATAGGTGATATCCTCTCCTGTCCTCCTCCAGAACCAGCTGTCTATCTATAGGTGATATCCTCTCCTGTCCTCCTCCAGAACCAGCTGTCTAACTATAGGTGATATCCTCTCCGTTCCTCCTCCAGACCCAGCTGTCTATCTATAGGTGATATCCTCTCCTGTCCTCCTCCAGAACCAGCTGTCTATCTATAGGTGATATCCTCTCCTGTCCTCCAGAACCAGCTGTCTATCTATAGGTGATGTCCACTCCTGTCCTCCTCCAGAACCAGCTGTCTATCTATAGGTGATATCCTCTCCTGTCCTCCAGAACCAGCTGACTATCTATAGGTGATGTCCTCTCCTGTCCACCTCCAGAACCAGCTGTCTATCTATAGGTTATATCCTCTCCTGTCCTCCTCCAGAACCAGCTGTCTATCTATAGGTGATATCCTCTCCTGTCCTCCTCCAGAACCAGCTGTCTATCTATAGGTGATATCCTCTCCGTTCCTCCTCCAGACCCAGCTGTCTATCTATAGGTGATATCCTCTCCTGTCCTCCTCCAGTACCAGCTGTCTATCTATAGGTGATGTTCTCTCCTGTCCTCCAGAACCAGCTGTCTATCTATAGTTGATGTCCTCTCCTGTCCTCCTCCAGAACCAGCTGTCTATCTATAGGTGATGTCCTCTCCTGTCCTCCTCCAGAACCAGCTATCTATCTATAGGTGATGTCCTCTCCTGTCCTCCTCCAGAACCAGCTGTCTATCTATAAGTGATATCCTCTCCTGTCCTCCTCCAGAACCAGCTGTCTATCTATAGGTGATATCCTCCCCTGTCCTCCTCCAGAACCAGCTGTCTATCTATAGGTGATATCCTCTCCTGTCCTCCTCCAGAACCAGCTGTCTATCTATAGGTGATATCCTCTCCTGTCCTCCTCCAGAACCAGCTGTCTATCTATAGGTGATGTCCTCTCCTGTCCTCCTCCAGAACCAGCTGTCTATCTATAGGTGATATCCTCTCCTGTCCTCCTCCAGAACCAGCTGTCTATCTATAGGTGATATCCGCCCCTGTCCTCCTCCAGAACCAGCTGTCTATCTATAGGTGATATCCTCTCCTGTCCTTCTCCAGAACCAGCGGTCTATCTATAGGTGATATCCTCTCCTGTCCTCCAGAACCAGCTGACTATCTATAGGTGATGTCCTCATCTGTCCACCTCCAGAACCAGCTGTCTATCTATAGGTGATATCGTCTCCTGTCCTCCAGAACCAGCTGTCTATCTATAGGTGATGTCCTTTTCCGTCCTCCTCCAGAACCAGCTGTCTATCTATAGGTGAAAGCCTCTCCTGTCTTCCAGAACCAGCTGTCTATCTATAGGTGATATCCTCTCCTGTCCTCCCCCAGAACCAGCTGTCTATCTATAGGTGATGTCCTCTCCTGTCCTCCACAACCAGATGTCTATCTATAGGTGATGTCCTCTCCTGTTCTCCTCCAGAACCAGCTGTCTATCTATAGGTGATATCCTCTCCTGTCCTCCTCTAGAACCAGCTGTCTATCTATAGGTGATGTCCTCTCCTGTCCACCTCCAGAACCAGCTGTCTATCTATAGGTGATATCCTCTCCTGTCCTCCTCCAGAACCAGCTGTCTATCTATAGGTGATATCCTCTCCTGTCCTCCTCCAGAACCAGCTGTCTATATTTAGGTGATATCCTCTCCTGTCCTCCTCCAGAACCAGCTGTCTATCTATAGGTTATATCCTCTCCTGTCCTCCAGATCCAGCAGACTATCTATAGGTGATGTCCTCACCTGTCCACCTCCAGAACCAGCTGTCTATCTATAGGTGATATCGTCTCATGTCCTCCAGAACCAGCTGTCTATCTATAGGTGATATCCTCTCCTGTCCTCCTCCAGAACCAGCTGTCTATCTATAGGTGATATCCTCTCCTGTCCTCCTCCAGAACCAGCTGTCTATCTATAGGTGATATCCTCTCCTGTCCTCCTCCAGAACCAGCTGTCTATCTATAGGTGATATCCTCTCCTGTCCTCCAGAACCAGCTGTATATCTATATGTGATGTCCTCTCCTGTCCTCCTCCAGAACCAGCTGTCTATCTATAGGTGATATCCTCTCCTGTCCTCCAGAACCAGCTGTCTATCTATAGGTGATGTCATCTCCTGTCCTCCTCCAGAACCAGCTGTCTATCTATAGGTGATATCCTCTCCTGTCCTCCTCCAGAACCAGCTGTCTATATATAGGTGATGTCCTCTAATGTCCTCCTCCAGAACCAGCTGTCTATCTATAGGTGATGTCCTCTCCTGTCCTCCAGAACCAGCTGTCTATCAATAGGTGATATCCTCTCCTGTCATCCTCCAGAACCAGCTGTCTATCTATAGGTGATATCCTCTCCTGTCCTCCTCCAGAACCAGCTGTCTATCTATAGGTGATATCCTCTCCTGTCCTCCAGAACCAACTGTCTATCTATAGGTGATGTAATCTCCTGTCCTCCTCCAGTACCAGCTGTCTATCTATAGGTGATATCCTCTCCTGTCCTCCAGAACCAGCTGTCTATCTATAGTTGATGTCCTCTCCTGTCCTCCTCCAGAACCAGCTGTCTATCTATAGGTGATGTCCTCTCCTGTCCTCCCCCAGAACCAGCTGTCTATCTATAGGTGATGTCCTCTCCTGTCCTCCAGAACCAGCTGTCTATCTATAGGTGATGTCCTCTCCTGTCCTCCTCCAGAAGCAGCTGTCTATCTATAGGTGATGTTCTCTCCTGTCCTCCAGAACCAGCTGTCTATCTATAGGTGATGTCCTCTCCTGTCCTCCTCCAGAACCAGCTGTCTATCTATAGGTGATGTCCTCTCCTGTCCTCCTCCAGAACCAGCTGTATATCTATAGGTGATGTCCTCTCCTGTCCTCCTCCAGAACCAGCTGTCTATCTATAGGTGAAAGCCTCTCCTGTCTTCCAGAACCAGCTGTCTATCTATAGGTGATATCCTCTCCTGTCCTCCCCCAGAACCAGCTGTCTATCTATAGGTGATTTCCTCTCCTGTCCTCCACAACCAGATGTCTATCTATAGGTGATGTCCTCTCCTGTTCTCCTCCAGAACCAGCTGTCTATCTATAGGTGATATCCTCTCCTGTCCTCCTCTAGAACCAGCTGTCTATCTATAGGTGATGTCCTCTCCTGTCCACCTCCAGAACCAGCTGTCTATCTATAGGTGATATCCTCTCCTGTCCTCCTCCAGAACCAGCTGTCTATCTATAGGTGATATCCTCTCCTGTCCTCCTCCAGAACCAGCTGTCTATATTTAGGTGATATCCTCTCCTGTCCTCCTCCAGAACCAGCTGTCTATCTATAGGTTATATCCTCTCCTGTCCTTCAGATCCAGCAGACTATCTATAGGTGATGTCCTCACCTGTCCACCTCCAGAACCAGCTGTCTATCTATAGGTGATATCGTCTCATGTCCTCCAGAACCAGCTGTCTATCTATAGGTGATATCCTCTCCTGTCCTCCTCCAGAACCAGCTGTCTATCTATAGGTGATATCCTCTCCTGTCCTCCTCCAGAACCAGCTGTCTATCTATAGGTGATATCCTCTCCTGTCCTCCTCCAGAACCAGCTGTCTATCTATAGGTGATATCCTCTCCTGTCCTCCAGAACCAGCTGTATATCTATATGTGATGTCCTCTCCTGTCCTCCTCCAGAACCAGCTGTCTATCTATAGGTGATATCCTCTCCTGTCCTCCAGAACCAGCTGTCTATCTATAGGTGATGTCATCTCCTGTCCTCCTCCAGAACCAGCTGTCTATCTATAGGTGATATCCTCTCCTGTCCTCCTCCAGAACCAGCTGTCTATATATAGGTGATGTCCTCTAATGTCCTCCTCCAGAACCAGCTGTCTATCTATAGGTGATGTCCTCTCCTGTCCTCCAGAACCAGCTGTCTATCAATAGGTGATATCCTCTCCTGTCATCCTCCAGAACCAGCTGTCTATCTATAGGTGATATCCTCTCCTGTCCTCCTCCAGAACCAGCTGTCTATCTATAGGTGATATCCTCTCCTGTCCTCCAGAACCAACTGTCTATCTATAGGTGATGTAATCTCCTGTCCTCCTCCAGTACCAGCTGTCTATCTATAGGTGATATCCTCTCCTGTCCTCCAGAACCAGCTGTCTATCTATAGTTGATGTCCTCTCCTGTCCTCCTCCAGAACCAGCTGTCTATCTATAGGTGATGTCCTCTCCTGTCCTCCCCCAGAACCAGCTGTCTATCTATAGGTGATGTCCTCTCCTGTCCTCCAGAACCAGCTGTCTATCTATAGGTGATGTCCTCTCCTGTCCTCCTCCAGAAGCAGCTGTCTATCTATAGGTGATGTTCTCTCCTGTCCTCCAGAACCAGCTGTCTATCTATAGGTGATGTCCTCTCCTGTCCTCCTCCAGAACCAGCTGTCTATCTATAGGTGATGTCCTCTCCTGTCCTCCTCCAGAACCAGCTGTATATCTATAGGTGATGTCCTCTCCTGTCCTCCTCCAGAACCAGCTGTCTATCTATAGGTGAAAGCCTCTCCTGTCTTCCAGAACCAGCTGTCTATCTATAGGTGATATCCTCTCCTGTCCTCCCCCAGAACCAGCTGTCTATCTATAGGTGATTTCCTCTCCTGTCCTCCACAACCAGATGTCTATCTATAGGTGATGTCCTCTCCTGTTCTCCTCCAGAACCAGCTGTCTATCTATAGGTGATATCCTCTCCTGTCCTCCTCTAGAACCAGCTGTCTATCTATAGGTGATGTCCTCTCCTGTCCACCTCCAGAACCAGCTGTCTATCTATAGGTGATATCCTCTCCTGTCCTCCTCCAGAACCAGCTGTCTATCTATAGGTGATATCCTCTCCTGTCCTCCTCCAGAACCAGCTGTCTATATTTAGGTGATATCCTCTCCTGTCCTCCTCCAGAACCAGCTGTCTATCTATAGGTTATATCCTCTCCTGTCCTTCAGATCCAGCAGACTATCTATAGGTGATGTCCTCACCTGTCCACCTCCAGAACCAGCTGTCTATCTATAGGTGATATCGTCTCATGTCCTCCAGAACCAGCTGTCTATCAATAGGTGATGTCCTCTCCTGTCCTCCTCCAGAACCAGCTGTCTATCTATAGGTGATATCCTCTCCTGTCCTCCTCCAGAACCAGCTGTCTATCTATAGGTGATATCCTCTCCTGTCCTCCTCCAGAACCAGCTGTCTATCTATAGGTGATATCCTCTCCTGTCCTCCTCCAGAACCAGCTGTCTATCTATAGGTGATATCCTCTCCTGTCCCCCAGAACCAGCTGTCTATCTATAGGTGATGTCCTCTGCTGTCCTCCACAACCAGATGTCTATCTATAGGTGATATCCTCTCCTGTCCTCCTCCAGAACCAGCTGTCTATCTATAGGTGATATCCTCTCCTGTCCCCCAGAACCAGCTGTCTATCTATAGGTGATGTCCTCTCCTGTCCTCCACAACCAGATGTCTATCTATAGGTGATGTCCTCTCCTGTTCTCCTCCAGAACCAGCTGTCTATCTATAGGTGATATCCTCTCCTGTCCTCCTCTAGAACCAGTTGGCTATCTATAGGTGATATCCTCACCTGTCCTCCTCCAGAACCAGCTGTCTATCTATAGGTGATGTCGTCTCCTGTCCTCCAGAACATATGTCTATCTATAGGTGAAATCCTCTCCTGTCCTCCTCCATAACCAGCTGTCTATCTATAGGTGATATCCTCTCCTGTCCTCCAGAACCAGCTGTCTATCTATAGGTGATGTCCTCTCCTGTCCTCCAGAACCAGTTGTCTATCTATAGGTGATATCCTCTCCTGTCCTCCTCCAGAACCAGCTGTCTATCTATTGGTTGATATCCTCTCCTGTCCTCCAGAACCAGCTGACTATCTATAGGTGATGTCCTCTCCTGTCCTCCTCCAGAACCAGCTGTCTATCTATAGGTGATATCCTCTCCTGTCCTCCTCCAGAACCAGCTGTCTATCTATAGGTGATGTCCTCTCCTGTCCTCCTCCAGAACCAGCTGTCTATCAATAGGTGATGTCCTCTCCTGTCCTCCTCCAGAACCAGCTGTCTATCTATAGGTGATATCCTCTCCTGTCCTCCTCCAGAACCAACTGTCTATCTATAGGTGATACCCTCTCCTGTCCTCCTCCAGAACCAGCTGTCTATCTATAGGTGATATCCTCTCCTGTCCTCCAGAACCAGCTGTCTATCTATAGGTGATATCCTCTCCTTTCCTCCTCCAGAACCAGCTGTCTATCTATAGGTGATATCCTCTCCTGTCCTCCTCCAGAACCAGCTGTCTATCTATAGGTGATATCCTCTCCGTTCCTCCTCCAGACCCAGGTGTCTATCTATAGGTGATATCCTCTCCTGTCCTCCTCCAGAACCAGCTGTCTATCTATAGGTTATATCCTCTCCTGTCTTCCAGAACCAGCTGTCTATCTATAGGTGATATCCTCTCCTGTCCTCCTCCAGAACCAGCTGTCTATCTATAGGTGATATCCTCTCCTGTCCTCCAGAACCAGCTGACTATCTATAGGTGATGTCCTCTCCTGTCCACCTCCAGAACCAGCTGTCTATCTATAGGTGATATCCTATCCTGTCCTCCTCCAGAACCAGCTGTCTATCTATAGGTGATATCCTCTCCTGTCCTCCTCCAGAACCAGCTGTCTATCTATAGGTGATATCCTCTCCGTTCCTCCTCCAGACCCAGCTGTCTATCTATAGGTGATATCCTCTCCTGTCCTCCTCCAGAACCAGCTGTCTATCTATAGGTGAAAGCCTCTCCTGTCTTCCAGAACCAGCTGTCTATCTATAGGTGATATCCTCTCCTGTCCTCCCCCAGAACCAGCTGTCTATCTATAGGTGATGTCCTCTCCTGTCCTCCACAACCAGATGTCTATCTATAGGTGATGTCCTCTCCTGTTCTCCTCCAGAACCAGCTGTCTATCTATAGGTGATATCCTCTCCTGTCCTCCTCTAGAACCAGCTGTCTATCTATAGTTGATGTCCTCTCCTGTCCACCTCCAGAACCAGCTGTCTATCTATAGGTGATATCCTCTCCTGTCCTCCTCCAGAACCAGCTGTCTATCTATAGGTGATATCCTCTCCTGTCCTCCTCCAGAACCAGCTGTCTATATTTAGGTGATATCCTCTCCTGTCCTCCTCCAGAACCAGCTGTCTATCTATAGGTTATATCCTCTCCTGTCCTCCAGATCCAGCAGACTATCTATAGGTGATGTCCTCACCTGTCCACCTCCAGAACCAGCTGTCTATCTATAGGTGATATCGTCTCATGTCCTCCAGAACCAGCTGTCTATCTATAGGTGATATCCTCTCCTGTCCTCCTCCAGAACCAGCTGTCTATCTATAGGTGATATCCTCTCCTGTCCTCCTACAGAACCAGCTGTCTAACTATAGGTGATATCCTCTCCGTTCCTCCTCCAGACCCAGCTGTCTATCTATAGGTGATATCCTCTCCTGTCCTCCTCCAGAACCAGCTGTCTATCTATAGGTGATATCCTCTCCTGTCCTCCAGAACCAGCTGTCTATCTATAGGTGATGTCCACTCCTGTCCTCCTCCAGAACCAGCTGTCTATCTATAGGTGATATCCTCTCCTGTCCTCCAGAACCAGCTGACTATCTATAGGTGATGTCCTCTCCTGTCCACCTCCAGAACCAGCTGTCTATCTATAGGTTATATCCTCTCCTGTCCTCCTCCAGAACCAGCTGTCTATCTATAGGTGATATCCTCTCCTGTCCTCCTCCAGAACCAGCTGTCTATCTATAGGTGATATCCTCTCCGTTCCTCCTCCAGACCCAGCTGTCTATCTATAGGTGATATCCTCTCCTGTCCTCCTCCAGAACCAGCTGTCTATCTATAGGTGAAAGCCTCTCCTGTCTTCCAGAACCAGCTGTCTATCTATAGGTGATATCCTCTCCTGTCCTCCCCCAGAACCAGCTGTCTATCTATAGGTGATGTCCTCTCCTGTCCTCCACAACCAGATGTCTATCTATAGGTGATGTCCTCTCCTGTTCTCCTCCAGAACCAGCTGTCTATCTATAGGTGATATCCTCTCCTGTCCTCCTCTAGAACCAGCTGTCTATCTATAGGTGATGTCCTCTCCTGTCCACCTCCAGAACCAGCTGTCTATCTATAGGTGATATCCTCTCCTGTCCTCCTCCAGAACCAGCTGTCTATCTATAGGTGATATCCTCTCCTGTCCTCCTCCAGAACCAGCTGTCTATATTTAGGTGATATCCTCTCCTGTCCTCCTCCAGAACCAGCTGTCTATCTATAGGTTATATCCTCTCCTGTCCTCCAGATCCAGCAGACTATCTATAGGTGATGTCCTCACCTGTCCACCTCCAGAACCAGCTGTCTATCTATAGGTGATATCATCTCATGTCCTCCAGAACCAGCTGTCTATCTATAGGTGATATCCTCTCCTGTCCTCCTCCAGAACTAGCTGTCTATCTATAGGTGATATCCTCTCCTGTCCTCCTCCAGAACCAGCTGTCTATCTATAGGTGATATCCTCTCCTGTCCTCCTCCAGAACCAGCTGTCTATCTATAGGTGATATCCTCTCCTGTCCTCCAGAACCAGCTGTATATCTATATGTGATGTCCTCTCCTGTCCTCCTCCAGAACCAGCTGTCTATCTATAGGTGATATCCTCTCCTGTCCTCCAGAACCAGCTGTCTATCTATAGGTGATGTCATCTCCTGTCCTCCTCCAGAACCAGCTGTCTATCTATAGGTGATATCCTCTCCTGTCCTCCTCCAGAACCAGCTGTCTATATATAGGTGATGTCCTCTAATGTCCTCCTCCAGAACCAGCTGTCTATCTATAGGTGATGTCCTCTCCTGTCCTCCAGAACCAGCTGTCTATCAATAGGTGATATCCTCTCCTGTCCTCCTCCAGAACCAGCTGTCTATCTATAGGTGATATCCTCTCCTGTCCTCCTCCAGAACCAGCTGTCTATCTATAGGTGATATCCTCTCCTGTCCTCCAGAACCAGCTGTCTATCTATAGGTGATGTAATCTCCTGTCCTCCTCCAGTACCAGCTGTCTATCTATAGGTGATATCCTCTCCTGTCCTCCAGAACCAGCTGTCTATCTATAGTTGATGTCCTCTCCTGTCCTCCTCCAGAACCAGCTGTCTATCTATAGGTGATGTCCTCTCCTGTCCTCCCCCAGAACCAGCTGTCTATCTATAGGTGATGTCCTCTCCTGTCCTCCTCCAGAAGCAGCTGTCTATCTATAGGTGATGTTCTCTCCTGTCCTCCAGAACCAGCTGTCTATCTATAGGTGATGTCCTCTCCTGTTCTCCTCCAGAACCAGCTGTCTATCTATAGGTGATATCCTCTCCTGTCCTCCTCTAGAACCAGCTGTCTATCTATAGGTGATGTCCTCTCCTGTCCACCTCCAGAACCAGCTGTCTATCTATAGGTGATATCCTCTCCTGTCCTCCTCCAGAACCAGCTGTCTATCTATAGGTGATATCCTCTCCTGTCCTCCTCCAGAACCAGCTGTCTATATTTAGGTGATATCCTCTCCTGTCCTCCTCCAGAACCAGCTGTCTATCTATAGGTTATATCCTCTCCTGTCCTTCAGATCCAGCAGACTATCTATAGGTGATGTCCTCACCTGTCCACCTCCAGAACCAGCTGTCTATCTATAGGTGATATCGTCTCATGTCCTCCAGAACCAGCTGTCTATCTATAGGTGATATCCTCTCCTGTCCTCCTCCAGAACCAGCTGTCTATCTATAGGTGATATCCTCTCCTGTCCTCCTCCAGAACCAGCTGTCTATCTATAGGTGATATCCTCTCCTGTCCTCCTCCAGAACCAGCTGTCTATCTATAGGTGATATCCTCTCCTGTCCTCCAGAACCAGCTGTCTATCTATAGGTGATATCCTCTCCTGTCCTCCAGAACCAGCTGTCTATCTATAGGTGATGTCATCTCCTGTCCTCCTCCAGAACCAGCTGTCTATCTATAGGTGATATCCTCTCCTGTCCTCCTCCAGAACCAGCTGTCTATATATAGGTGATGTCCTCTAATGTCCTCCTCCAGAACCAGCTGTCTATCTATAGGTGATGTCCTCTCCTGTCCTCCAGAACCAGCTGTCTATCAATAGGTGATATCCTCTCCTGTCCTCCTCCAGAACCAGCTGTCTATCTATAGGTGATATCCTCTCCTGTCCTCCTCCAGAACCAGCTGTCTATCTATAGGTGATGTCCTCTCCTATCCTCCTCCAGAACCAGCTGTCTATCTATAGGTGATATCCTCTCCTGTCCTCCTCCAGAACCAGCTGTCTATCTATAGGTGATATCCTCTCCTGTCCTCCTCCAGAACCAGCTGTCTATCTTTAGTTGATATCCTCTCCTGTCCTCCTCCAGAAACAGCTGTCTATCTATAGGTGATATCCGCTCCTGTCCTCCATAACCAGCAGACTATCTATAGGTGATGTCCTCACCTGTCCACCTCCAGAACCAGCTGTCTATCTATAGGTGATATCGTCTCCTGTCCTCCAGAACCAGCTGTCTATCTATAGGTGATGTCCTCTCCTGTCCTCCTCCAGAACCAGCTGTCTATCTATAGGCGATGTCCTCTCCTGTCCTCCTCCAGAACCAGCTGTCTATCTATAGGTGATATCCTCTCCTGTCCTCAACCAGAACCAGCTGTCTATCTATAGGTGATATCCTCTCCTGGCCTCCTCCAGAACCAGCTGTCTATCTATAGGTGATATCCTCTCCTGTCCTCCTCCAGAACCAGCTGTCTATCTATAGGTGATATCCTCTCCTGTCCTCCTCCAGAACCAGCTGTCTATCTATAGGTGATATCCTCTCCTGTCCTCCAGAACCAGCTGTCTATCTATAGGTGATGTCCTCTCCTGTCCTCCTCCAGAACCAGCTGTCTATCTATAGGCTATATCCTCTCCTGTCCTCCTCCAGAACCAGCTGTCTATATATAGGTGATGTCCTCTAATGTCCTCCTCCAGAACCAGCTGTCTGTCTATAGGTGATGTCCTCTCCTGTCCTCCAGAACCAGCTGTCTATCAATAGGTGATATCCTCTCCTGTAATTCCTCCAGAACCAGCTGTCTATCTATAGGTGATGTCCTCTCCTGTCCTCCTCCAGAACCAGCTGTCTATCTATAGGTGATGTCCTCTCCTGTCCTCCTCCAGTACCAGCTGTCTATCTCTAGGTGATATCCTCTCCTGTCCTCCAGAACCAGCTGTCTATCTATAGTTGATGTCCTCTCTTGTCCTCCCCCAGAACCAGCTGTCTATCTATAGGTGATGTCCTCTACTGTCCTCCAGAACCAGCTGTCTATCTATAGGTGATGTCCTCTCCTGTCCTCCTCCAGAAGCAGCTGTCTATCTATAGGTGATGTTCTCTCCTGTCCTCCAGAACCAGCTGTCTATCTATAGATGATGTCCTCTCCTGTCCTCCTCCAGAACCAGCTGTCTATCTATAGGTGATGTCCTCTCCTGTCCTCCTCCAGAACCAGCTGTCTATCTATAGGTGATGTCCTCTCCTGTCCTCCTCCAGAACCAGCTGTCTATCTATAAGTGATATCCTCTCCTGTCCTCCTCCAGAACCAGCTGTCTATCTATAGGTGATATCCTCCCCTGTCCTCCTCCAGAACCAGCTGTCTATCTATAGGTGATATCCTCTCCTGTCCTCCAGAACCAGCTGTCTATCTATAGGTGATATCCTCTCCTGTCCTCCAGAACCAGCTGTCTATCTATAGGTGATGTCATCTCCTGTCCTCCTCCAGAACCAGCTGTCTATCTATAGGTGATATCCTCTCCTGTCCTCCTCCAGAACCAGCTGTCTATATATAGGTGATGTCCTCTAATGTCCTCCTCCATAACCAGCTGTCTATCTATAGGTGATGTCCTCTCCTGTCCTCCAGAACCAGCTGTCTATCAATAGGTGATATCCTCTCCTGTCCTCCTCCAGAACCAGCTGTCTATCTATAGGTGATATCCTCTCCTGTCCTCCTCCAGAACCAGCTGTCTATCTATAGGTGATGTCCTCTCCTATCCTCCTCCAGAACCAGCTGTCTATCTATAGGTGATATCCTCTCCTGTCCTCCTCCAGAACCAGCTGTCTATCTATAGGTGATATCCTCTCCTGTCCTCCTCCAGAACCAGCTGTCTATCTTTAGTTGATATCCTCTCCTGTCCTCCTCCAGAAACAGCTGTCTATCTATAGGTGATATCCGCTCCTGTCCTCCATAACCAGCAGACTATCTATAGGTGATGTCCTCACCTGTCCACCTCCAGAACCAGCTGTCTATCTATAGGTGATATCGTCTCCTGTCCTCCAGAACCAGCTGTCTATCTATAGGTGATGTCCTCTCCTGTCCTCCTCCAGAACCAGCTGTCTATCTATAGGCGATGTCCTCTCCTGTCCTCCTCCAGAACCAGCTGTCTATCTATAGGTGATATCCTCTCCTGTCCTCAACCAGAACCAGCTGTCTATCTATAGGTGATATCCTCTCCTGGCCTCCTCCAGAACCAGCTGTCTATCTATAGGTGATATCCTCTCCTGTCCTCCTCCAGAACCAGCTGTCTATCTATAGGTGATATCCTCTCCTGTCCTCCTCCAGAACCAGCTGTCTATCTATAGGTGATATCCTCTCCTGTCCTCCAGAACCAGCTGTCTATCTATAGGTGATGTCCTCTCCTGTCCTCCTCCAGAACCAGCTGTCTATCTATAGGCTATATCCTCTCCTGTCCTCCTCCAGAACCAGCTGTCTATATATAGGTGATGTCCTCTAATGTCCTCCTCCAGAACCAGCTGTCTGTCTATAGGTGATGTCCTCTCCTGTCCTCCAGAACCAGCTGTCTATCAATAGGTGATATCCTCTCCTGTAATTCCTCCAGAACCAGCTGTCTATCTATAGGTGATGTCCTCTCCTGTCCTCCTCCAGAACCAGCTGTCTATCTATAGGTGATGTCCTCTCCTGTCCTCCTCCAGTACCAGCTGTCTATCTCTAGGTGATATCCTCTCCTGTCCTCCAGAACCAGCTGTCTATCTATAGTTGATGTCCTCTCTTGTCCTCCCCCAGAACCAGCTGTCTATCTATAGGTGATGTCCTCTACTGTCCTCCAGAACCAGCTGTCTATCTCTAGGTGATATCCTCTCCTGTCCTCCAGAACCAGCTGTCTATCTATAGTTGATGTCCTCTCTTGTCCTCCCCCAGAACCAGCTGTCTATCTATAGGTGATGTCCTCTACTGTCCTCCAGAACCAGCTGTCTATCTATAGGTGATGTCCTCTCCTGTCCTCCTCCAGAAGCAGCTGTCTATCTATAGGTGATGTTCTCTCCTGTCCTCCAGAACCAGCTGTCTATCTATAGATGATGTCCTCTCCTGTCCTCCTCCAGAACCAGCTGTCTATCTATAGGTGATGTCCTCTCCTGTCCTCCTCCAGAACCAGCTGTCTATCTATAGGTGATGTCCTCTCCTGTCCTCCTCCAGAACCAGCTGTCTATCTATAAGTGATATCCTCTCCTGTCCTCCTCCAGAACCAGCTGTCTATCTATAGGTGATATCCTCCCCTGTCCTCCTCCAGAACCAGCTGTCTATCTATAGGTGATATCCTCTCCTGTCCTCCTCCAGAACCAGCAGTCTATCTATAGGTGATGTCCTCTCCTGTCCTCCTCCAGAACCAGCTGTCTATCTATAGGTGATGTCCTCTCCTGTCCTCCTCCAGAACCAGCTGTCTATCTATAGGTGATATCCTCTCCTGTCCTCCTCCAGAACCAGCTGTCTATCTATAGGTGATATCCTCTCCTGTCCTCCTCCAGAACCAGCTGTCTATCTATAGGTGATATCCTCTCCTGTCCTCCAGAACCAGCTGTCTATCTATAGGTGATGTCCTCTCCTGTCCTCCTCCAGAACCAGCTGTCTATCTATAGGTTATATCCTCTCCTGTCCTCCTCCAGAACCAGCTGTCTATATATAGGTGATGTCCTCTAATGTCCTCCTCCAGAACCAGCTGTCTGTCTATAGGTGATGTCGTCTCCTGTCCTCCAGAACCAGCTGTCTATCAATAGGTGATATCCTCTCCTGTAATTCCTCCAGAACCAGCTGTCTATCTATAGGTGATGTCCTCTCCTGTCCTCCTCCAGAACCAGCTGTCTATCTATAGGTGATGTCCTCTCCTGTCCTCCTCCAGTACCAGCTGTCTATCTATAGGTGATATCCTCTCCTGTCCTCCAGAACCAGCTGTCTATCTATAGTTGATGTCCTCTCCTGTCCTCCAGAACCAGCTGTCTATCTATAGGTGATATCCTCTCCTGTCCTCTTCCAGAACCAGCTGTCTATCTATAGGTGAAAGCCTCTCCTGTCTTCCAGAACCAGCTGTCTATCTATAGGTGATATCCTCTCCTGTCCTCCCCCAGAACCAGCTGTCTATCTATAGGTGATGTCCTCTCCTGTCCTCCACAACCAGATGTCTATCTATAGGTGATGTCCTCTCCTGTTCTCCTCCAGAACCAGCTGTCTATCTATAGGTGATATCCTCTCCTGTCCTCCTCTAGAACCAGCTGTCTATCTATAGGTGATGTCCTCTCCTGTCCACCTCCAGAACCAGCTGTCTATCTATAGGTGATATCCTCTCCTGTCCTCCTCCAGAACCAGCTGTCTATCTATAGGTGATATCCTCTCCTGTCCTCCTCCAGAACCAGCTGTCTATATTTAGGTGATATCCTCTCCTGTCCTCCTCCAGAACCAGCTGTCTATCTATAGGTTATATCCTCTCCTGTCCTCCAGATCCAGCAGACTATCTATAGGTGATGTCCTCACCTGTCCACCTCCAGAACCAGCTGTCTATCTATAGGTGATATCGTCTCATGTCCTCCAGAACCAGCTGTCTATCTATAGGTGATATCCTCTCCTGTCCTCCTCCAGAACCAGCTGTCTATCTATAGGTGATATCCTCTCCTGTCCTCCTCCAGAACCAGCTGTCTATCTATAGGTGATATCCTCTCCTGTCCTCCTCCAGAACCAGCTGTCTATCTATAGGTGATATCCTCTCCTGTCCTCCAGAACCAGCTGTATATCTATATGTGATGTCCTCTCCTGTCCTCCTCCAGAACCAGCTGTCTATCTATAGGTGATATCCTCTCCTGTCCTCCAGAACCAGCTGTCTATCTATAGGTGATGTCATCTCCTGTCCTCCTCCAGAACCAGCTGTCTATCTATAGGTGATATCCTCTCCTGTCCTCCTCCAGAACCAGCTGTCTATATATAGGTGATGTCCTCTAATGTCCTCCTCCAGAACCAGCTGTCTATCTATAGGTGATGTCCTCTCCTGTCCTCCAGAACCAGCTGTCTATCAATAGGTGATATCCTCTCCTGTCCTCCTCCAGAACCAGCTGTCTATCTATAGGTGATATCCTCTCCTGTCCTCCTCCAGAACCAGCTGTCTATCTATAGGTGATATCCTCTCCTGTCCTCCAGAACCAGCTGTCTATCTATAGGTGATGTAATCTCCTGTCCTCCTCCAGTACCAGCTGTCTATCTATAGGTGATATCCTCTCCTGTCCTCCAGAACCAGCTGTCTATCTATAGTTGATGTCCTCTCCTGTCCTCCTCCAGAACCAGCTGTCTATCTATAGGTGATGTCCTCTCCTGTCCTCCCCCAGAACCAGCTGTCTATCTATAGGTGATGTCCTCTCCTGTCCTCCAGAACCAGCTGTCTATCTATAGGTGATGTCCTCTCCTGTCCTCCTCCAGAAGCAGCTGTCTATCTATAGGTGATGTTCTCTCCTGTCCTCCAGAACCAGCTGTCTATCTATAGGTGATGTCCTCTCCTGTCCTCCTCCAGAACCAGCTGTCTATCTATAGGTGATGTTCTCTCCTGTCCTCCTCCAGAACCAGCTGTATATCTATAGGTGATGTCCTCTCCTGTCCTCCTCCAGAACCAGCTGTCTATCTATAGGTGAAAGCCTCTCCTGTCTTCCAGAACCAGCTGTCTATCTATAGGTGATATCCTCTCCTGTCCTCCCCCAGAACCAGCTGTCTATCTATAGGTGATGTCCTCTCCTGTCCTCCACAACCAGATGTCTATCTATAGGTGATGTCCTCTCCTGTTCTCCTCCAGAACCAGCTGTCTATCTATAGGTGATATCCTCTCCTGTCCTCCTCTAGAACCAGCTGTCTATCTATAGGTGATGTCCTCTCCTGTCCACCTCCAGAACCAGCTGTCTATCTATAGGTGATATCCTCTCCTGTCCTCCTCCAGAACCAGCTGTCTATCTATAGGTGATATCCTCTCCTGTCCTCCTCCAGAACCAGCTGTCTATATTTAGGTGATATCCTCTCCTGTCCTCCTCCAGAACCAGCTGTCTATCTATAGGTTATATCCTCTCCTGTCCTTCAGATCCAGCAGACTATCTATAGGTGATGTCCTCACCTGTCCACCTCCAGAACCAGCTGTCTATCTATAGGTGATATCGTCTCATGTCCTCCAGAACCAGCTGTCTATCTATAGGTGATATCCTCTCCTGTCCTCCTCCAGAACCAGCTGTCTATCTATAGGTGATATCCTCTCCTGTCCTCCTCCAGAACCAGCTGTCTATCTATAGGTGATATCCTCTCCTGTCCTCCTCCAGAACCAGCTGTCTATCTATAGGTGATATCCTCTCCTGTCCTCCAGAACCAGCTGTCTATCTATAGGTGATATCCTCTCCTGTCCTCCAGAACCAGCTGTCTATCTATAGGTGATGTCATCTCCTGTCCTCCTCCAGAACCAGCTGTCTATCTATAGGTGATATCCTCTCCTGTCCTCCTCCAGAACCAGCTGTCTATATATAGGTGATGTCCTCTAATGTCCTCCTCCAGAACCAGCTGTCTATCTATAGGTGATGTCCTCTCCTGTCCTCCAGAACCAGCTGTCTATCAATAGGTGATATCCTCTCCTGTCCTCCTCCAGAACCAGCTGTCTATCTATAGGTGATATCCTCTCCTGTCCTCCTCCAGAACCAGCTGTCTATCTATAGGTGATGTCCTCTCCTGTCCTCCTCCAGAACCAGCTGTCTATCTATAGGTGATATCCTCTCCTGTCCTCCTCCAGAACCAGCTGTCTATCTATAGGTGATATCCTCTCCTGTCCTCCTCCAGAACCAGCTGTCTATCTTTAGGTGATATCCTCTCCTGTCCTCCTCCAGAAACAGCTGTCTATCTATAGGTGATATCCGCTCCTGTCCTCCATAACCAGCAGACTATCTATAGGTGATGTCCTCACCTGTCCACCTCCAGAACCAGCTGTCTATCTATAGGTGATATCGTCTCCTGTCCTCCAGAACCAGCTGTCTATCTATAGATGATGTCCTCTGCTGTCCTCCTCCAGAACCAGCTGTCTATCTATAGGCGATGTCCTCTCCTGTCCTCCTCCAGAACCAGCTGTCTATCTATAGGTGATATCCTCTCCTGTCCTCAACCAGAACCAGCTGTCTATCTATAGGTGATATCCTCTCCTGGCCTCCTCCAGAACCAGCTGTCTATCTATAGGTGATATCCTCTCCTGTCCTCCTCCAGAACCAGCTGTCTATCTATAGGTGATATCCTCTCCTGTCCTCCTCCAGAACCAGCTGTCTATCTATAGGTGATATCCTCTCCTGTCCTCCAGAACCAGCTGTCTATCTATAGGTGATGTCCTCTCCTGTCCTCCTCCAGAACCAGCTGTCTATCTATAGGCTATATCCTCTCCTGTCCTCCTCCAGAACCAGCTGTCTATATATAGGTGATGTCCTCTAATGTCCTCCTCCAGAACCAGCTGTCTGTCTATAGGTGATGTCCTCTCCTGTCCTCCAGAACCAGCTGTCTATCAATAGGTGATATCCTCTCCTGTAATTCCTCCAGAACCAGCTGTCTATCTATAGGTGATGTCCTCTCCTGTCCTCCTCCAGAACCAGCTGTCTATCTATAGGTGATGTCCTCTCCTGTCCTCCTCCAGTACCAGCTGTCTATCTCTAGGTGATATCCTCTCCTGTCCTCCAGAACCAGCTGTCTATCTATAGTTGATGTCCTCTCTTGTCCTCCCCCAGAACCAGCTGTCTATCTATAGGTGATGTCCTCTACTGTTCTCCAGAACCAGCTGTCTATCTATAGGTGATGTCCTCTCCTGTCCTCCTCCAGAAGCAGCTGTCTATCTATAGGTGATGTTCTCTCCTGTCCTCCAGAACCAGCTGTCTATCTATAGTTGATGTCCTCTCCTGTCCTCCTCCAGAACCAGCTGTCTATCTATAGGTGATGTCCTCTCCTGTCCTCCTACAGAACCAGCTGTCTATCTATAGGTGATGTCCTCTCCTGTCCTCCTCCAGAACCAGCTGTCTATCTATAAGTGATATCCTCTCCTGTCCTCCTCCAGAACCAGCTGTCTATCTATAGGTGATATCCTCCCCTGTCCTCCTCCAGAACCAGCTGTCTATCTATAGGTGATGTCATCTCCTGTCCTCCTCCAGAACCAGCTGTCTATCTATAGGTGATATCCTCTCCTGTCCTCCTCCAGAACCAGCTGTCTATATATAGGTGATGTCCTCTAATGTCCTCCTCCAGAACCAGCTGTCTATCTATAGGTGATGTCCTCTCCTGTCCTCCAGAACCAGCTGTCTATCAATAGGTGATATCCTCTCCTGTCCTCCTCCAGAACCAGCTGTCTATCTATAGGTGATATCCTCTCCTGTCCTCCTCCAGAACCAGCTGTCTATCTATAGGTGATGTCCTCTCCTGTCCTCCTCCAGAACCAGCTGTCTATCTATAGGTGATATCCTCTCCTGTCCTCCTCCAGAACCAGCTGTCTATCTATAGGTGATATCCTCTCCTGTCCTCCTCCAGAACCAGCTGTCTATCTTTAGGTGATATCCTCTCCTGTCCTCCTCCAGAAACAGCTGTCTATCTATAGGTGATATCCGCTCCTGTCCTCCATAACCAGCAGACTATCTATAGGTGATGTCCTCACCTGTCCACCTCCAGAACCAGCTGTCTATCTATAGGTGATATCGTCTCCTGTCCTCCAGAACCAGCTGTCTATCTATAGATGATGTCCTCTGCTGTCCTCCTCCAGAACCAGCTGTCTATCTATAGGCGATGTCCTCTCCTGTCCTCCTCCAGAACCAGCTGTCTATCTATAGGTGATATCCTCTCCTGTCCTCAACCAGAACCAGCTGTCTATCTATAGGTGATATCCTCTCCTGGCCTCCTCCAGAACCAGCTGTCTATCTATAGGTGATATCCTCTCCTGTCCTCCTCCAGAACCAGCTGTCTATCTATAGGTGATATCCTCTCCTGTCCTCCTCCAGAACCAGCTGTCTATCTATAGGTGATATCCTCTCCTGTCCTCCAGAACCAGCTGTCTATCTATAGGTGATGTCCTCTCCTGTCCTCCTCCAGAACCAGCTGTCTATCTATAGGCTATATCCTCTCCTGTCCTCCTCCAGAACCAGCTGTCTATATATAGGTGATGTCCTCTAATGTCCTCCTCCAGAACCAGCTGTCTGTCTATAGGTGATGTCCTCTCCTGTCCTCCAGAACCAGCTGTCTATCAATAGGTGATATCCTCTCCTGTAATTCCTCCAGAACCAGCTGTCTATCTATAGGTGATGTCCTCTCCTGTCCTCCTCCAGAACCAGCTGTCTATCTATAGGTGATGTCCTCTCCTGTCCTCCTCCAGTACCAGCTGTCTATCTCTAGGTGATATCCTCTCCTGTCCTCCAGAACCAGCTGTCTATCTATAGTTGATGTCCTCTCTTGTCCTCCCCCAGAACCAGCTGTCTATCTATAGGTGATGTCCTCTACTGTTCTCCAGAACCAGCTGTCTATCTATAGGTGATGTCCTCTCCTGTCCTCCTCCAGAAGCAGCTGTCTATCTATAGGTGATGTTCTCTCCTGTCCTCCAGAACCAGCTGTCTATCTATAGTTGATGTCCTCTCCTGTCCTCCTCCAGAACCAGCTGTCTATCTATAGGTGATGTCCTCTCCTGTCCTCCTACAGAACCAGCTGTCTATCTATAGGTGATGTCCTCTCCTGTCCTCCTCCAGAACCAGCTGTCTATCTATAAGTGATATCCTCTCCTGTCCTCCTCCAGAACCAGCTGTCTATCTATAGGTGATATCCTCCCCTGTCCTCCTCCAGAACCAGCTGTCTATCTATAGGTGATATCCTCTCCTGTCCTCCTCCAGAACCAGCAGTCTATCTATAGGTGATGTCCTCTCCTGTCCTCCTCCAGAACCAGCTGTCTATCTATAGGTGATGTCCTCTCCTGTCCTCCTCCAGAACCAGCTGTCTATCTATAGGTGATATCCTCTCCTGTCCTCCTCCAGAACCAGCTGTCTATCTATAGGTGATATCCTCTCCTGTCCTCCTCCAGAACCAGCTGTCTATCTATAGGTGATATCCTCTCCTGTCCTCCAGAACCAGCTGTCTATCTATAGGTGATGTCCTCTCCTGTCCTCCTCCAGAACCAGCTGTCTATCTATAGGTTATATCCTCTCCTGTCCTCCTCCAGAACCAGCTGTCTATATATAGGTGATGTCCTCTAATGTCCTCCTCCAGAACCAGCTGTCTGTCTATAGGTGATGTCGTCTCCTGTCCTCCAGAACCAGCTGTCTATCAATAGGTGATATCCTCTCCTGTAATTCCTCCAGAACCAGCTGTCTATCTATAGGTGATGTCCTCTCCTGTCCTCCTCCAGAACCAGCTGTCTATCTATAGGTGATGTCCTCTCCTGTCCTCCTCCAGTACCAGCTGTCTATCTATAGGTGATATCCTCTCCTGTCCTCCAGAACCAGCTGTCTATCTATAGTTGATGTCCTCTCCTGTCCTCCCCCAGAACCAGCTGTCTATCTATAGGTGATGTCCTCTCCTGTCCTCCAGAACCAGCTGTCTATCTATAGGTGATGTCCTCTCCTGTCCTCCTCCAGAAGCAGCTGTCTATCTATAGGTGATGTTCTCTCCTGTCCTCCAGAACCAGCTGTCTATCTATAGTTGATGTCCTCTCCTGTCCTCCTCCAGAACCAGCTGTCTATCTATAGGTGATGTCCTCTCCTGTCCTCCTCCAGAACCAGCTGTCTATCTATAGGTGATGTCCTCTCCTGTCCTCCTCCAGAACCAGCTGTCTATCTATAAGTGATATCCTCTCCTGTCCTCCTCCAGAACCAGCTGTCTATCTATAGGTGATATCCTCCCCTGTCCGCCTCCAGAACCAGCTGTCTATCTATAGGTGATATCCTCTCCTGTCCTCCTCCAGAACCAGCTGTCTATCTATAGGTGATATCCTCTCCTGTCCTCCTCCAGAACCAGCTGTCTATCTATAGGTGATGTCCTCTCCTGTCCTCCTCCAGAACCAGCTGTCTATCTATAGGTGATATCCTCTCCTGTCCTCCTCCAGAACCAGCTGTCTATCTATAGGTGATATCCTCCCCTGTCCTCCTCCAGAACCAGCTGTCTATCTATAGGTGATATCCTCTCCTGTCCTTCTCCAGAACCAGCGGTCTATCTATAGGTGATATCCTCTCCTGTCCTCCAGAACCAGCTGACTATCTATAGGTGATGTCCTCACCTGTCCACCTCCAGAACCAGCTGTCTATCTATAGGTGATATCGTCTCCTGTCCTCCAGAACCAGCTGTCTATCTATAGGTGATGTCCTCTCCTGTCCTCCTCCAGAACCAGCTGTCTATCTATAGGTGAAAGCCTCTCCTGTCTTCCAGAACCAGCTGTCTATCTATAGGTGATATCCTCTCCTGTCCTCCCCCAGAACCAGCTGTCTATCTATAGGTGATGTCCTCTCCTGTCCTCCACAACCAGATGTCTATCTATAGGTGATGTCCTCTCCTGTTCTCCTCCAGAACCAGCTGTCTATCTATAGGTGATATCCTCTCCTGTCCTCCTCTAGAACCAGCTGTCTATCTATAGGTGATGTCCTCTCCTGTCCACCTCCAGAACCAGCTGTCTATCTATAGGTGATATCCTCTCCTGTCCTCCTCCAGAACCAGCTGTCTATCTATAGGTGATATCCTCTCCTGTCCTCCTCCAGAACCAGCTGTCTATATTTAGGTGATATCCTCTCCTGTCCTCCTCCAGAACCAGCTGTCTATCTATAGGTTATATCCTCTCCTGTCCTCCAGATCCAGCAGACTATCTATAGGTGATGTCCTCAACTGTCCACCTCCAGAACCAGCTGTCTATCTATAGGTGATATCGTCTCATGTCCTCCAGAACCAGCTGTCTATCTATAGGTGATATCCTCTCCTGTCCTCCTCCAGAACCAGCTGTCTATCTATAGGTGATATCCTCTCCTGTCCTCCTCCAGAACCAGCTGTCTATCTATAGGTGATATCCTCTCCTGTCCTCCTCCAGAACCAGCTGTCTATCTATAGGTGATATCCTCTCCTGTCCTCCAGAACCAGCTGTATATCTATATGTGATGTCCTCTCCTGTCCTCCTCCAGAACCAGCTGTCTATCTATAGGTGATATCCTCTCCTGTCCTCCAGAACCAGATGTCTATCTATAGGTGATGTCATCTCCTGTCCTCCTCCAGAACCAGCTGTCTATCTATAGGTGATGTCCTCTCCTGTCCTCCTCCAGAACCAGCTGTCTATCTATAGGTGATGTCCTCTCCTGTCCTCCTCCAGAACCAGCTGTCTATCTATAGGTGATATCCTCTCCTGTCCTCCTCCAGAACCAGCTGTCTATCTATAGGTGATATCCTCTCCTGTCCTCCTCCAGAACCAGCTGTCTATCTATAGGTGATATCCTCTCCTGTCCTCCAGAACCAGCTGTCTATCTATAGGTGATGTCCTCTCCTGTCCTCCTCCAGAACCAGCTGTCTATCTATAGGTTATATCCTCTCCTGTCCTCCTCCAGAACCAGCTGTCTATATATAGGTGATGTCCTCTAATGTCCTCCTCCAGAACCAGCTGTCTGTCTATAGGTGATGTCGTCTCCTGTCCTCCAGAACCAGCTGTCTATCAATAGGTGATATCCTCTCCTGTAATTCCTCCAGAACCAGCTGTCTATCTATAGGTGATGTCCTCTCCTGTCCTCCTCCAGTACCAGCTGTCTATCTATAGGTGATATCCTCTCCTGTCCTCCAGAACCAGCTGTCTATCTATAGTTGATGTCCTCTCCTGTCCTCCCCCAGAACCAGCTGTCTATCTATAGGTGATGTCCTCTCCTGTCCTCCAGAACCAGCTGTCTATCTATAGGTGATGTCCTCTCCTGTCCTCCTCCAGAAGCAGCTGTCTATCTATAGGTGATGTTCTCTCCTGTCCTCCAGAACCAGCTGTCTATCTATAGTTGATGTCCTCTCCTGTCCTCCTCCAGAACCAGCTGTCTATCTATAGGTGATGTCCTCTCCTGTCCTCCTCCAGAACCAGCTGTCTATCTATAGGTGATGTCCTCTCCTGTCCTCCTCCAGAACCAGCTTTCTATCTATAAGTGATATCCTCTCCTGTCCTCCTCCAGAACCAGCTGTCTATCTATAGGTGATATCCTCCCCTGTCCTCCTCCAGAACCAGCTGTCTATCTATAGGTGATATCCTCTCCTGTCCTCCTCCAGAACCAGCTGTCTATCTATAGGTGATATCCTCTCCTGTCCTCCTCCAGAACCAGCTGTCTATCTATAGGTGATGTCCTCTCCTGTCCTCCTCCAGAACCAGCTGTCTATCTATAGGTGATATCCTCTCCTGTCCTCCTCCAGAACCAGCTGTCTATCTATAGGTGATATCCTCCCCTGTCCTCCTCCAGAACCAGCTGTCTATCTATAGGTGATATCCTCTCCTGTCCTTCTCCAGAACCAGCGGTCTATCTATAGGTGATATCCTCTCCTGTCCTCCAGAACCAGCTGACTATCTATAGGTGATGTCCTCACCTGTCCACCTCCAGAACCAGCTGTCTATCTATAGGTGATATCGTCTCCTGTCCTCCAGAACCAGCTGTCTATCTATAGGTGATGTCCTCTCCTGTCCTCCTCCAGAACCAGCTGTCTATCTATAGGTGAAAGCCTCTCCTGTCTTCCAGAACCAGCTGTCTATCTATAGGTGATATCCTCTCCTGTCCTCCCCCAGAACCAGCTGTCTATCTATAGGTGATGTCCTCTCCTGTCCTCCACAACCAGATGTCTATCTATAGGTGATGTCCTCTCCTGTTCTCCTCCAGAACCAGCTGTCTATCTATAGGTGATATCCTCTCCTGTCCTCCTCTAGAACCAGCTGTCTATCTATAGGTGATGTCCTCTCCTGTCCACCTCCAGAACCAGCTGTCTATCTATAGGTGATATCCTCTCCTGTCCTCCTCCAGAACCAGCTGTCTATCTATAGGTGATATCCTCTCCTGTCCTCCTCCAGAACCAGCTGTCTATATTTAGGTGATATCCTCTCCTGTCCTCCTCCAGAACCAGCTGTCTATCTATAGGTTATATCCTCTCCTGTCCTCCAGATCCAGCAGACTATCTATAGGTGATGTCCTCACCTTTCCACCTCCAGAACCAGCTGTCTATCTATAGGTGATATCGTCTCATGTCCTCCAGAACCAGCTGTCTATCTATAGGTGATATCCTCTCGTGTCCTCCTCCAGAACCAGCTGTCTATCTATAGGTGATATCCTCTCCTGTCCTCCTCCAGAACCAGCTGTCTATCTATAGGTGATATCCTCTCCTGTCCTCCTCCAGAACCAGCTGTCTATCTATAGGTGATATCCTCTCCTGTCCTCCAGAACCAGCTGTATATCTATATGTGATGTCCTCTCCTGTCCACCTCCAGAACCAGCTGTCTATCTATAGGTGATATCCTCTCCTGTCCTCCAGAACCAGCTGTCTATCTATAGGTGATGTCATCTCCTGTCCTCCTCCAGAACCAGCTGTCTATCTATAGGTGATATCCTCTCCTGTCCTCCTCCAGAACCAGCTGTCTATATATAGGTGATGTCCTCTAATGTCCTCCTCCAGAACCAGCTGTCTATCTATAGGTGATGTCCTCTCCTGTCCTCCAGAACCAGCTGTCTATCAATAGGTGATATCCTCTCCTGTCCTCCTCCAGAACCAGCTGTCTATCTATAGGTGATATCCTCTCCTGTCCTCCTCCAGAACCAGCTGTCTATCTATAGGTGATATCCTCTCCTGTCCTCCAGAACCAGCTGTCTATCTATAGGTGATGTAATCTCCTGTCCTCCTCCAGTACCAGCTGTCTATCTATAGGTGATATCCTCTCCTGTCCTCCAGAACCAGCTGTCTATCTATAGTTGATGTCCTCTCCTGTCCTCCTCCAGAACCAGCTGTCTATCTATAGGTGATGTCCTCTCCTGTCCTCCCCCAGAACCAGCTGTCTATCTATAGGTGATGTCCTCTCCTGTCCTCCAGAACCAGCTGTCTATCTATAGGTGATGTCCTCTCCTGTCCTCCTCCAGAAGCAGCTGTCTATCTATAGGTGATGTTCTCTCCTGTCCTCCAGAACCAGCTGTCTATCTATAGGTGATGTCCTCTCCTGTCCTCCTCCAGAACCAGCTGTCTATCTATAGGTGATGTCCTCTCCTGTCCTCCTCCAGAACCAGCTGTATATCTATAGGTGATGTCCTCTCCTGTCCTCCTCCAGAACCAGCTGTCTATCTATAGGTGAAAGCCTCTCCTGTCTTCCAGAACCAGCTGTCTATCTATAGGTGATATCCTCTCCTGTCCTCCCCCAGAACCAGCTGTCTATCTATAGGTGATGTCCTCTCCTGTCCTCCACAACCAGATGTCTATCTATAGGTGATGTCCTCTCCTGTTCTCCTCCAGAACCAGCTGTCTATCTATAGGTGATATCCTCTCCTGTCCTCCTCTAGAACCAGCTGTCTATCTATAGGTGATGTCCTCTCCTATCCACCTCCAGAACCAGCTGTCTATCTATAGGTGATATCCTCTCCTGTCCTCCTCCAGAACCAGCTGTCTATCTATAGGTGATATCCTCTCCTGTCCTCCTCCAGAACCAGCTGTCTATATTTAGGTGATATCCTCTCCTGTCCTCCTCCAGAACCAGCTGTCTATCTATAGGTTATATCCTCTTCTGTCCTTCAGATCCAGCAGACTATCTATAGGTGATGTCCTCACCTGTCCACCTCCAGAACCAGCTGTCTATCTATAGGTGATATCGTCTCATGTCCTCCAGAACCAGCTGTCTATCTATAGGTGATATCCTCTCCTGTCCTCCAGAACCAGCTGTCTATCTATAGGTGATGTCATCTCCTGTCCTCCTCCAGAACCAGCTGTCTATCTATAGGTGATATCCTCTCCTGTCCTCCTCCAGAACCAGCTGTCTATATATAGGTGATGTCCTCTAATGTCCTCCTCCAGAACCAGCTGTCTATCTATAGGTGATGTCCTCTCCTGTCCTCCAGAACCAGCTGTCTATCAATAGGTGATATCCTCTCCTGTCCTCCTCCAGAACCAGCTGTCTATCTATAGGTGATATCCTCTCCTGTCCTCCTCCAGAAACAGCTGTCTATCTATAGGTGATGTCCTCTCCTGTCCTCCTCCAGAACCAGCTGTCTATCTATAGGTGATATCCTCTCCTGTCCTCCTCCAGAACCAGCTGTCTATCTATAGGTGATATCCTCTCCTGTCCTCCTCCAGAACCAGCTGTCTATCTTTAGGTGATATCCTCTCCTGTCCTCCTCCAGAAACAGCTGTCTATCTATAGGTGATATCCGCTCCTGTCCTCCATAACCAGCAGACTATCTATAGGTGATGTCCTCACCTGTCCACCTCCAGAACCAGCTGTCTATCTATAGGTGATATCGTCTCCTGTCCTCCAGAACCAGCTGTCTATCTATAGGTGATGTCCTCTCCTGTCCTCCTCCAGAACCAGCTGTCTATCTATAGGCGATGTCCTCTCCTGTCCTCCTCCAGAACCAGCTGTCTATCTATAGGTGATATCCTCTCCTGTCCTCAACCAGAACCAGCTGTCTATCTATAGGTGATATCCTCTCCTGGCCTCCTCCAGAACCAGCTGTCTATCTATAGGTGATATCCTCTCCTGTCCTCCTCCAGAACCAGCTGTCTATCTATAGGTGATATCCTCTCCTGTCCTCCTCCAGAACCAGCTGTCTATCTATAGGTGATATCCTCTCCTGTCCTCCAGAACCAGCTGTCTATCTATAGGTGATGTCCTCTCCTGTCCTCCTCCAGAACCAGCTGTCTATCTATAGGTTATATCCTCTCCTGTCCTCCTCCAGAACCAGCTGTCTATATATAGGTGATGTCCTCTAATGTCCTCCTCCAGAACCAGCTGTCTATCTATAGGTGATGTCCTCTCCTGTCCTCCTCCAGTACCAGCTGTCTATCTCTAGGTGATATCCTCTCCTGTCCTCCAGAACCAGCTGTCTATCTATAGTTGATGTCCTCTCTTGTCCTCCCCCAGAACCAGCTGTCTATCTATAGGTGATGTCCTCTACTGTCCTCCAGAACCAGCTGTCTATCTATAGGTGATGTCCTCTCATGTCCTCCTCCAGAAGCAGCTGTCTATCTATAGGTGATGTTCTCTCCTGTCCTCCAGAACCAGCTGTCTATCTATAGTTGATGTCCTCTCCTGTCCTCCTCCAGAACCAGCTGTCTATCTATAGGTGATGTCCTCTCCTGTCCTCCTCCAGAACCAGCTGTCTATCTATAGGTGATGTCCTCTCCTGTCCTCCTCCAGAACCAGCTGTCTATCTATAAGTGATATCCTCTCCTGTCCTCCTCCAGAACCAGCTGTCTATCTATAGGTGATATCCTCCCCTGTCCTCCTCCAGAACCAGCTGTCTATCTATAGGTGATATCCTCTCCTGTCCTCCTCCAGAACCAGCAGTCTATCTATAGGTGATGTCCTCTCCTGTCCTCCTCCAGAACCAGCTGTCTATCTATAGGTGATGTCCTATCCTGTCCTCCTCCAGAACCAGCTGTCTATCTATAGGTGATATCCTCTCCTGTCCTCCTCCAGAACCAGCTGTCTATCTATAGGTGATATCCTCTCCTGTCCTCCTCCAGAACCAGCTGTCTATCTATAGGTGATATCCTCTCCTGTCCTCCAGAACCAGCTGACTATCTATAGGTGATGTCCTCACCTGTCCACCTCCAGAACCAGCTGTCTATCTATAGGTGATATCGTCTCCTGTCCTCCAGAACCAGCTGTCTATCTATAGGTGATATCCTCTCCTGTCCTCCTCCAGAACCAGCTGTCTATCTATAGGTGATATCCTCTCCTGTCCTCCTCCAGAACCAGCTGTCTATCTATAGGTGATATCCTCTCCTGTCCTCCAGAACCAGCTGTCTATCTATAGGTGATATCCTCTCCTGTCCTCCAGAACCAGCTGTCTATCTATAGGTGATGTCATCTCCTGTCCTCCTCCAGAACCAGCTGTCTATCTATAGGTGATATCCTCTCCTGTCCTCCTCCAGAACCAGCTGTCTATATATAGGTGATGTCCTCTAATGTCCTCCTCCAGAACCAGCTGTCTATCTATAGGTGATGTCCTCTCCTGTCCTCCAGAACCAGCTGTCTATCAATAGGTGATATCCTCTCCTGTCCTCCTCCAGAAACAGCTGTCTATCTATAGGTGATGTCCTCTCCTGTCCTCCTCCAGAACCAGCTGTCTATCTATAGGTGATATCCTCTCCTGTCCTCCTCCAGAACCAGCTGTCTATCTATAGGTGATATCCTCTCCTGTCCTCCTCCAGAACCAGCTGTCTATCTTTAGGTGATATCCTCTCCTGTCCTCCTCCAGAAACAGCTGTCTATCTATAGGTGATATCCTCTCCTGTCCTCCAGAACCAGCTGTCTATCTATAGGTGATGTCCTCTCCTGTCCTCCTCCAGAACCAGCTGTCTATCTATAGGTTATATCCTCTCCTGTCCTCCTCCAGAACCAGCTGTCTATATATAGGTGATGTCCTCTAATGTCCTCCTCCAGAACCAGCTGTCTGTCTATAGGTGATGTCCTCTCCTGTCCTCCAGAACCAGCTGTCTATCAATAGGTGATATCCTCTCCTGTAATTCCTCCAGAACCAGCTGTCTATCTATAGGTGATGTCCTCTCCTGTCCTCCTCCAGAACCAGCTGTCTATCTATAGGTGATGTCCTCTCCTGTCCTCCTCCAGTACCAGCTGTCTATCTCTAGGTGATATCCTCTCCTGTCCTCCAGAACCAGCTGTCTATCTATAGTTGATGTCCTCTCTTGTCCTCCCCCAGAACCAGCTGTCTATCTATAGGTGATGTCCTCTCCTGTCCTCCAGAACCAGCTGTCTATCTATAGTTGATGTCCTCTCTTGTCCTCCCCCAGAACCAGCTGTCTATCTATAGGTGATGTCCTCTACTGTCCTCCAGAACCAGCTGTCTATCTATAGGTGATGTCCTCTCCTGTCCTCCTCCAGAAGCAGCTGTCTATCTATAGGTGATGTTCTCTCCTGTCCTCCAGAACCAGCTGTCTATCTATAGTTGATGTCCTCTCCTGTCCTCCTCCAGAACCAGCTGTCTATCTATAGGTGATGTTCTCTCCTGTCCTCCAGAACCAGCTGTCTATCTATAGTTGATGTCCTCTCCTGTCCTCCTCCAGAACCAGCTGTCTATCTATAGGTGATGTCCTCTCCTGTCCTCCTCCAGAACCAGCTGTCTATCTATAGGTGATGTCCTCTCCTGTCCTCCTCCAGAACCAGCTGTCTATCTATAAGTGATATCCTCTCCTGTCCTCCTCCAGAACCAGCTGTCTATCTATAGGTGATATCCTCCCCTGTCCTCCTCCAGAACCAGCTGTCTATCTATAGGTGATATCCTCTCCTGTCCTCCTCCAGAACCAGCAGTCTATCTATAGGTGATGTCCTCTCCTGTCCTCCTCCAGAACCAGCTGTCTATCTATAGGTGATGTCCTATCCTGTCCTCCTCCAGAACCAGCTGTCTATCTATAGGTGATATCCTCTCCTGTCCTCCTCCAGAACCAGCTGTCTATCTATAGGTGATATCCTCTCCTGTCCTCCTCCAGAACCAGCTGTCTATCTATAGGTGATATCCTCTCCTGTCCTCCAGAACCAGCTGACTATCTATAGGTGATGTCCTCACCTGTCCACCTCCAGAACCAGCTGTCTATCTATAGGTGATATCGTCTCCTGTCCTCCAGAACCAGCTGTCTATCTATAGGTGATATCCTCTCCTGTCCTCCTCCAGAACCAGCTGTCTATCTATAGGTGATATCCTCTCCTGTCCTCCTCCAGAACCAGCTGTCTATCTATAGGTGATATCCTCTCCTGTCCTCCAGAACCAGCTGTCTATCTATAGGTGATATCCTCTCCTGTCCTCCAGAACCAGCTGTCTATCTATAGGTGATGTCATCTCCTGTCCTCCTCCAGAACCAGCTGTCTATCTATAGGTGATATCCTCTCCTGTCCTCCTCCAGAACCAGCTGTCTATATATAGGTGATGTCCTCTAATGTCCTCCTCCAGAACCAGCTGTCTATCTATAGGTGATGTCCTCTCCTGTCCTCCAGAACCAGCTGTCTATCAATAGGTGATATCCTCTCCTGTCCTCCTCCAGAAACAGCTGTCTATCTATAGGTGATGTCCTCTCCTGTCCTCCTCCAGAACCAGCTGTCTATCTATAGGTGATATCCTCTCCTGTCCTCCTCCAGAACCAGCTGTCTATCTATAGGTGATATCCTCTCCTGTCCTCCTCCAGAACCAGCTGTCTATCTTTAGGTGATATCCTCTCCTGTCCTCCTCCAGAAACAGCTGTCTATCTATAGGTGATATCCTCTCCTGTCCTCCAGAACCAGCTGTCTATCTATAGGTGATGTCCTCTCCTGTCCTCCTCCAGAACCAGCTGTCTATCTATAGGTTATATCCTCTCCTGTCCTCCTCCAGAACCAGCTGTCTATATATAGGTGATGTCCTCTAATGTCCTCCTCCAGAACCAGCTGTCTGTCTATAGGTGATGTCCTCTCCTGTCCTCCAGAACCAGCTGTCTATCAATAGGTGATATCCTCTCCTGTAATTCCTCCAGAACCAGCTGTCTATCTATAGGTGATGTCCTCTCCTGTCCTCCTCCAGAACCAGCTGTCTATCTATAGGTGATGTCCTCTCCTGTCCTCCTCTAGTACCAGCTGTCTATCTCTAGGTGATATCCTCTCCTGTCCTCCAGAACCAGCTGTCTATCTATAGTTGATGTCCTCTCTTGTCCTCCCCCAGAACCAGCTGTCTATCTATAGGTGATGTCCTCTCCTGTCCTCCAGAACCAGCTGTCTATCTATAGTTGATGTCCTCTCTTGTCCTCCCCCAGAACCAGCTGTCTATCTATAGGTGATGTCCTCTACTGTCCTCCAGAACCAGCTGTCTATCTATAGGTGATGTCCTCTCCTGTCCTCCTCCAGAAGCAGCTGTCTATCTATAGGTGATGTTCTCTCCTGTCCTCCAGAACCAGCTGTCTATCTATAGTTGATGTCCTCTCCTGTCCTCCTCCAGAACCAGCTGTCTATCTATAGGTGATGTCCTCTCCTGTCCTCCTCCAGAACCAGCTGTCTATCTATAGGTGATGTCCTCTCCTGTCCTCCTCCAGAACCAGCTGTCTATCTATAAGTGATATCCTCTCCTGTCCTCCTCCAGAACCAGCTGTCTATCTATAGGTGATATCCTCCCCTGTCCTCCTCCAGAACCAGCTGTCTATCTATAGGTGATATCCTCTCCTGTCCTCCTCCAGAACCAGCAGTCTATCTATAGGTGATGTCCTCTCCTGTCCTCCTCCAGAACCAGCTGTCTATCTATAGGTGATGTCCTATCCTGTCCTCCTCCAGAACCAGCTGTCTATCTATAGGTGATATCCTCTCCTGTCCTCCTCCAGAACCAGCTGTCTATCTATAGGTGATATCCTCTCCTGTCCTCCTCCAGAACCAGCTGTCTATCTATAGGTGATGTCCTCTCCTGTCCTCCAGAACCAGCTGTATATCTATAGGTGGTATCCTCTCCTGTCCTCCTCCAGAACCAGCTGTCTATTTATAGGTGATGTCCTCTCCTGTCCTCCAGAACCAGCTGTCTATCTATAGGTGATATCCGTTCCTGTCCTCCTCCAGAACCAGCTGTCTATCTATAGGTGATATCCTCTCCTGTCCTCCTCCAGAACCAGCTGTCTATCTATAGGTGATATCCTCTCCTGTCCTCCTCCAGAACCAGATGTCTATCTATAGGTGATATCCTCTTCAGTCCTCCTCCATAACCAGCTGTCTATCTATAGGTGATGTCCTCTCCTGTCCTCCTTCAGAAACAGCTGTCTATCAATAGGTGATATCCTCTCCTGTCCTCCTCCATAACCAGCTGTCTATCTATAGGTGATGTCCTCTCCTGTCCTCCTTCAGAAACAGCTGTCTATCAATAGGTGATATCCTCTCCTGTCCTCCTCCAGAACCAGCTGTCTATTTATATGTGATGTCCTCTCCTGTCCTCCAGAACCAGCTGTCTATCTATAGGTGGTATCCTCTCCTGTCCTCCTCCAGAACCAGCTGTCTATTTATAGGTGATGTCCTCTCCTGTCCTCCAGAACCAGCTGTCTATCTATAGGTGATATCCTCTCCTGTCCTCCACCGGAACCAGCTGTCTATCTAAAGGTGATGTCCTCTCCTGTCCTCCAGAACCAGCTGTCTATCTATAGGTGATATCCTCTCCTGTCCTCCTCCAGAACCAGCTGTCTATCTATAGGTGATATCCTCTCCTGTCCTCCTCCAGAACCAGCTGTCTATCTATAGGTGATATCCTTTCCTGTCCTCCTCCAGAACCAGCTGTCTATCTATAGGTGATGTCCTCTCCTGTCCTCCAGAACCAGCTGTCTATCTATAGGTGATATCCTCTCCTGTCCTCCTCCAGAACCAGCTGTCTATCTATAGGTTATATTCTCTCATGTCCACCTCCGGGACCAGCTGTCTATCTATAGGTGATATCCTCTCCTGTCCTCCAGAACCAGCTGTCTATCTATAGGTGATGTCTTCTCCTGTCCTCCCCCAGAACCTGACCAGCTGTATGTGTATCAGCAGTAAGGAGGAGGAGGCGGTGGCGTTGCCGGGGAAATGCCCCATTCCAGGCTGCCAACAGGCCTTTCTCACCTTCCTTTGTGTCATCTGTGTGTGCAGCATGATCGGAGCCATGGCCCAGACCCCCTCCTGACCTCTATCCCCTGACCTCTATCCCCTGACCTCTATCCCTGACCTCTATCCCCGACCTCTATCCCTGACCTCTATCCCCTGACCTCTATCCTTGATCTCTAATGCTGACCTCTGTCCCTGACCCCTCTGTTATCATACTCATCAGGTAACCTCTAACCCTGACCCCCTCTGTTATCATACTCATCAGGTAACCTCTAATCCAGACTCCCTCTGTTATCATACTCATCAGGTAACCTCTAACCCAGACCCCCTCTGTTATCATACTCATCAGGTCATCTCTAACCCAGACCCCCTCTGTTATCATACTCATCAGGTAACCTCTAACCCTGACCCCCTCTGTTATCATACTCATCAGGTAACCTCTAACCATAACCCAGACCCCCTCTGTTATCATACTCATCAGGTAACCTCTAATCCAGACTCCCTCTGTTATCATACTCATCAGGTAACCTCTAACCCAGACCCCCTCTGTTATCATACTCATCAGGTAATCTCTAACCCAGACCCCCTCTGTTATCATACTCATCAGGTAACCTCTAACCCTGACCCCCTCTGTTATCATACTCATCAGGTAACCTCTAACCATAACCCAGACCCCCTCTGTTATCATACTCATCAGGTAACCTCTAACCCAGACCCCCTCTGTTATCATACTCATCAGGTAACCTCTATCCCTGATCTCTAACCCAGACCCCCTCTGTTATCATACTCATCAGGTAACCTCTTTCCCTGACCCCCTCTGTTATCATACTCATCAGGTATCCTCTAACCCTGACCCCCTCTGTTATCATACTCATCAGGTAACCTCTAACCCTAACCCAGACCCTCTCTGTTATCATACTCATCAGGTAACCTCTAATCCAGACTCCCTCTGTTATCATACTCATCAGGTAACCTCTAACCCAGACCCCCTCTGTTATCATACTCATCAGGTCATCTCTAACCCAGACCCCCTCTGTTATCATACTCATCAGGTAACCTCTAACCCTGACCCCCTCTGTTATCATACTCATCAGGTAACCTCTAACCATAACCCAGACCCCCTCTGTTATCATACTCATCAGGTAACCTCTAACCCAGACCCCCTCTGTTATCATACTCATCAGGTAACCTCTATCCCTGATCTCTAACCCAGACCCCCTCTGTTATCATACTCATCAGGTAACCTCTTTCCCTGACCCCCTCTGTTATCATACTCATCAGGTATCCTCTAACCCTGACCCCCTCTGTTATCATACTCATCAGGTAACCTCTAACCCTAACCCAGACCCTCTCTGTTATCATACTCATCAGGTAACCTCTAACCATAACCCAGACCCCCTCTGTTATCATACTCATCAGGTAACCTCTAACCCAGACCCCCTCTGTTATCATACTCATCAGGTAACCTCTATCCCTGATCTCTAACCCAGACCCCCTCTGTTATCATACTCATCAGGTAACCTCTTTCCCTGACCCCCTCTGTTATCATACTCATCAGGTATCCTCTAACCCTGACCCCCTCTGTTATCATACTCATCAGGTAACCTCTAACCCTAACCCAGACCCTCTCTGTTATCATACTCATCAGGTAACCTCTAAGCCAGACCCCCTCTGTTATCATACTCATCAGGTATCCTCTAACCTAGACCCCCTCTGTTATCATACTCATCAGGTAACCTCTAACCCTGACCCCCTCTGTTATCATACTCATCAGGTAACCTCTAAACCAGACCCCCTCTGTTATACTCATCAGGTGACCTCTAACCCTGATCGTTAACCCAGACCCCCTCTGTTATCATACTCATCAGGTAACCTCTATCCCTGATCTCTAACCCAGACGCCCTCTGTTATCATACTCATCAGGTAACCTCTAACCCTGACCCCCTCTGTTATCATACTCATCAGGTAACCACTAACCCTGACCCCCTCTGTTATCATACTCATCAGGTATCCTCAAACCCAGACCCCCTCTGTTATCATACTCATCAGGTAACCTCTAACCCAGACCCCCTCTGTTATCATACTCATCAGGTAAACTCTAACCCAGACCCCCTCTGTTATCATACTCATCAGGTAACCTCTATCCCTGATCTCTAATCCAGATCCCCTCTGTTATCATGGTCATCAGATAACCTCTAACCATAACCCCCTCTGTTATCATACTCATCAGGTAACCTCTAACCCTGACCCCCTCTGTTATCATACTCATCAGGTATCCTCTAACCCAGACCCCCTCTGTTGTCATACTCATCAGGTAACCTCTAACCCAGACCCCCTCTGTTATCATACTCATCAGGTAACCTCTAACCCTGACCCACTGTGTTATCATACTCATCAGGTAACCTCTAACCCAGACCCCCTCTGTTATCATACTCATCAGGTAACCTCTAACCCAGACCCCCTCTGTTATCATACTCATCAGGTAACCTCTAACCCTGACCCCCTCTGTTATCATCCTCATCAGGTATCCTCTAACCTAGACCCCCTCTGTTATCATACTCATCAGGTAACCTCTATCCCTGACCCCCTCTGTTATCATACTCATCAGGTAACCTCTAAGCCAGACCCCCTCTGTTATCATACTCATCAGGTAACCTCTAACCCAGACCCCCTCTGTTATCATACTCATCAGGTATCCTCTAACCCAGACCCCCTCTGTTATCATACTCATCAGGTAACCTCTAACCCAGACCCAGACCCCCTCTGTTATCATACTCATCAGGTAACCTCTAACCCTGACCCCCTCTGTTATCATACTCATCAGGTAACCTCTAACCATAACCCAGACCCCCTCTGTTATCATACTCATCAGGTAACCTCTAATCCAGACTCCCTCTGTTATCATACTCATCAGGTAACCTCTAACCCAGACCCCCTCTGTTATCATACTCATCAGGTCATCTCTAACCCAGACCCCCTCTGTTATCATACTCATCAGGTAACCTCTAACCCTGACCCCCTCTGTTATCATACTCATCAGGTAACCTCTAACCATAACCCAGACCCCCTCTGTTATCATACTCATCAGGTAACCTCTAACCCAGACCCCCTCTGTTATCATACTCATCAGGTAACCTCTATCCCTGATCTCTAACCCAGACCCCCTCTGTTATCATACTCATCAGGTAACCTCTTTCCCTGACCCCCTCTGTTATCATACTCATCAGGTATCCTCTAACCCTGACCCCCTCTGTTATCATACTCATCAGGTAACCTCTAACCCTAACCCAGACCCTCTCTGTTATCATACTCATCAGGTAACCTCTAATCCAGACTCCCTCTGTTATCATACTCATCAGGTAACCTCTAACCCAGACCCCCTCTGTTATCATACTCATCAGGTCATCTCTAACCCAGACCCCCTCTGTTATCATACTCATCAGGTAACCTCTAACCCTGACCCCCTCTGTTATCATACTCATCAGGTAACCTCTAACCATAACCCAGACCCCCTCTGTTATCATACTCATCAGGTAACCTCTAACCCAGACCCCCTCTGTTATCATACTCATCAGGTAACCTCTATCCCTGATCTCTAACCCAGACCCCCTCTGTTATCATACTCATCAGGTAACCTCTTTCCCTGACCCCCTCTGTTATCATACTCATCAGGTATCCTCTAACCCTGACCCCCTCTGTTATCATACTCATCAGGTAACCTCTAACCCTAACCCAGACCCTCTCTGTTATCATACTCATCAGGTAACCTCTAACCATAACCCAGACCCCCTCTGTTATCATACTCATCAGGTAACCTCTAACCCAGACCCCCTCTGTTATCATACTCATCAGGTAACCTCTATCCCTGATCTCTAACCCAGACCCCCTCTGTTATCATACTCATCAGGTAACCTCTTTCCCTGACCCCCTCTGTTATCATACTCATCAGGTATCCTCTAACCCTGACCCCCTCTGTTATCATACTCATCAGGTAACCTCTAACCCTAACCCAGACCCTCTCTGTTATCATACTCATCAGGTAACCTCTAAGCCAGACCCCCTCTGTTATCATACTCATCAGGTATCCTCTAACCTAGACCCCCTCTGTTATCATACTCATCAGGTAACCTCTAACCCTGACCCCCTCTGTTATCATACTCATCAGGTAACCTCTAAACCAGACCCCCTCTGTTATACTCATCAGGTGACCTCTAACCCTGATCGTTAACCCAGACCCCCTCTGTTATCATACTCATCAGGTAACCTCTATCCCTGATCTCTAACCCAGACGCCCTCTGTTATCATACTCATCAGGTAACCTCTAACCCTGACCCCCTCTGTTATCATACTCATCAGGTAACCACTAACCCTGACCCCCTCTGTTATCATACTCATCAGGTATCCTCAAACCCAGACCCCCTCTGTTATCATACTCATCAGGTAACCTCTAACCCAGACCCCCTCTGTTATCATACTCATCAGGTAAACTCTAACCCAGACCCCCTCTGTTATCATACTCATCAGGTAACCTCTATCCCTGATCTCTAATCCAGATCCCCTCTGTTATCATGGTCATCAGATAACCTCTAACCATAACCCCCTCTGTTATCATACTCATCAGGTAACCTCTAACCCTGACCCCCTCTGTTATCATACTCATCAGGTATCCTCTAACCCAGACCCCCTCTGTTGTCATACTCATCAGGTAACCTCTAACCCAGACCCCCTCTGTTATCATACTCATCAGGTAACCTCTAACCCTGACCCACTGTGTTATCATACTCATCAGGTAACCTCTAACCCAGACCCCCTCTGTTATCATACTCATCAGGTAACCTCTAACCCAGACCCCCTCTGTTATCATACTCATCAGGTAACCTCTAACCCTGACCCCCTCTGTTATCATCCTCATCAGGTATCCTCTAACCTAGACCCCCTCTGTTATCATACTCATCAGGTAACCTCTATCCCTGACCCCCTCTGTTATCATACTCATCAGGTAACCTCTAAGCCAGACCCCCTCTGTTATCATACTCATCAGGTAACCTCTAACCCAGACCCCCTCTGTTATCATACTCATCAGGTATCCTCTAACCCAGACCCCCTCTGTTATCATACTCATCAGGTAACCTCTAACCCAGACCCAGACCCCCTCTGTTATCATACTCATCAGGTAACCTCTAACCCAGACCCCCTCTGTTATCATACTCATCAGGTAACCTCTATCCCTGATCTCTAACCCAGACCCCCTCTGTTATCATACTCATCAGGTAACCTCTTTCCCTGACCCCTCTGTTATCATACTCATCAGGTATCCTCTAACCCTGACCCCCTCTGTTATCATACTCATCAGGTAACCTCTAACCCTAACCCAGACCCTCTCTGTTATCATACTCATCAGGTAACCTCTAAGCCAGACCCCCTCTGTTATCATACTCATCAGGTATCCTCTAACCTAGACCCCCTCTGTTATCATACTCATCAGGTAACCTCTAACCCTGACCCCCTCTGTTATCATACTCATCAGGTAACCTCTAAACCAGACCCCCTCTGTTATACTCATCAGGTGACCTCTAACCCTGATCGTTAACCCAGACCCCCTCTGTTATCATACTCATCAGGTAACCTCTATCCCTGATCTCTAACCCAGACGCCCTCTGTTATCATACTCATCAGGTAACCTCTAACCCTGACCCCCTCTGTTATCATACTCATCAGGTAACCACTAACCCTGACCCCCTCTGTTATCATACTCATCAGGTATCCTCAAACCCAGACCCCCTCTGTTATCATACTCATCAGGTAACCTCTAACCCAGACCCCCTCTGTTATCATACTCATCAGGTAAACTCTAACCCAGACCCCCTCTGTTATCATACTCATCAGGTAACCTCTATCCCTGATCTCTAATCCAGATCCCCTCTGTTATCATGGTCATCAGATAACCTCTAACCATAACCCCCTCTGTTATCATACTCATCAGGTAACCTCTAACCCTGACCCCCTCTGTTATCATACTCATCAGGTATCCTCTAACCCAGACCCCCTCTGTTGTCATACTCATCAGGTAACCTCTAACCCAGACCCCCTCTGTTATCATACTCATCAGGTAACCTCTAACCCTGACCCACTGTGTTATCATACTCATCAGGTAACCTCTAACCCAGACCCCCTCTGTTATCATACTCATCAGGTAACCTCTAACCCAGACCCCCTCTGTTATCATACTCATCAGGTAACCTCTAACCCTGACCCCCTCTGTTATCATCCTCATCAGGTATCCTCTAACCTAGACCCCCTCTGTTATCATACTCATCAGGTAACCTCTATCCCTGACCCCCTCTGTTATCATACTCATCAGGTAACCTCTAAGCCAGACCCCCTCTGTTATCATACTCATCAGGTAACCTCTAACCCAGACCCCCTCTGTTATCATACTCATCAGGTATCCTCTAACCCAGACCCCCTCTGTTATCATACTCATCAGGTAACCTCTAACCCAGACCCCCTCTGTTGTCATACTCATCAGGTAACCTCTAAGCCAGACCCCCTCTGTTATCATACTCATCAGGTAACCTCTAACCCTGACCCCCTCTGTTATCATACTCATCAGGTATCCTCTAACCATCTGTAATGGCTTGCTGCTGCTGTAACTGCTTGCTGCTGTAACGGCTTGCTGCTGCTGTAACGGCTTGCTGCTGCTGTTACGGCTTGCTGCTGCTGTTACGGCTTGCTGCTGCTGTAACGGCTTGCTGCTGCTGTTACGGCTTGCTGCTGCTGTTACAGCTTGCTGCTGCTGTTACAGCTTGCTGCAGTTCCTGTGCTACTGTTACGGCTTGCTGCTGCTGTTACGGCTTGCTGCTGCTGTTACGGCTTGCTGCTGTTACTGTGCTACTGTTACGGCTTGCTGCTGCTGTAACGGCTTGCTGCTGTTGTAACGGCTTGCTGCTGCTATAACGGCTTGATGCTGCTGTAACGGCTTGCTGCTGCTGTAACGGCTTGCTGCTGCTGTTACGGCTTGCTGCTGCTGTAACGGCTTGCTGCTGCTGTAACGGCTTGCTGCTGCTGTAACGGCTTGCTGCTTCTGTAACGGCTTGATGCTGCTGTAACGGCTTGCTGCTGCTGTAACGGCTTGCTGCTGCTGTTACGGCTTGCCTTTGCTGTAACGGCTTGCTGCTGCTGTAACTGCTTGCTGCTGCTGTAACGGCTTGCTGCTGCTGTAACGGCTTGCTGCTGCTGTAACGGCTTGCTGCTGCTGTTACGGCTTGCTGCTGCTGTTACGGCTTGCTGCTGCTGTTACGGCTTGCTGCTGCTGTTACGGCTTGCTGCTGTTACTGTGCTACTGTTACGGCTTGCTGCTGCTGTAACGGCTTGCTGCTGTTGTAACGGCTTGCTGCTGCTATAACGGCTTGCTGCTGCTTTTACGGCATGCTGCTGTTACTGTGCTACTGCTGTAACGGCTTGCTGCTGCTGTAACGGCTTGCTGCTGCTGTAACGGCTTGCTGCTGCTGTAACGGCTTGCTGCTGCTGTAACGGCTTGCTGCTGCTGTAACGGCTTGCTGCTGCTGTTACGGCTTGCTGCTGCTGTTACGGCTTGCTGCTGCTGTAACGGCTTGCTGCTGCTGTAACTGCTTGCTGCTGCTGTAACTGCTTGCTGCTGTAACGGCTTGCTGCTGCTGTAACGGCTTGCTGCTGCTGTTACGGCTTGCTGCTGCTGTAACGGCTTGCTGCTGCTGTAACGGCTTGCTGCTGCTGTAACGGCTTGCTGCTTCTGTAACGGCTTGCTGCTTCTGTAACGGCTTGCTGCTGCTGTAACGGCTTGCTGCTGCTGTAACGGCTTGCTGCTGCTGTTACGGCTTGCCTTTGCTGTAACGGCTTGCTGCTGCTGTAACTGCTTGCTGCTGCTGTAACGGCTTGCTGCTGCTGTAACGGCTTGCTGCTGCTGTAACGGCTTGCTGCTGCTGTTACGGCTTGCTGCTGTTACTGTGCTACTGCTGTAACGGCTTGCTGCTGCTGTAACGGCTTGCTGCTGCTGTAACGGCTTGCTGCTGCTGTAACGGCTTGCTGCTGCTGTAACGGCTTGCTGCTGTAACGGCTTGCTGCTGCTTTTACGGCTTGCTGCTGCTGTTACGGCTTGCTGCTGCTGTTACGGCTTGCTGCTGCTGTAACGGCTTGCTGCTGCTGTAACTGCTTGCTGCTGCTGTAACTGCTTGCTTCTGTAACAGCTTGCTGCTGCTGTAACGGCTTGCTGCTGCTGTTATGGCTTGATGCTGCTGTAACGGCTTGATGCTGCTGTAACTGCTTGCTGCTGTAACGGCTTGCTGCTGCTGTAACTGCTTGATGCTGCTGTAACTGCTTGCTGCTGTAACGGCTTGCTGCTGCTGTAACTTCTTGATGCTGCTGTAACTGCTTGCTGCTGCTGTAATGGCTTGCTGCTGCTGTTACGGCTTGCTGCTGCTGTAACGGCTTGCTGCTGCTGTAACGGCTTGCTGCTGCTGTAACTGCTTGCTGCTGCTGATACGGCTTGGTGCTGCTGTAACGGCTTGCTGCTGCTGTAACGGCTTGCTGCTGCTGTAACTGCTTGCTGCTGCTGTAACGGCTTGCTGCTGCTGTAACGGCTTGCTGCTGCTGTAACTGCTTCCTGCTGTTACTGTGCTGCTGTAACTGCTTGCTGCTGCTGTAACGGCTTGCTGCTGCTGTTACGGCTTGCTGCTGTTACTGTGCTACTGCTGTAACGGCTTGCTGCTGCTGTAACGGCTTGCTGCTGCTGTAACGGCTTGCTGCTGCTGATTTCGGCTTGCTGCTGCTGTAACGGCTTGCTGCTGTAACGGCTTGCTGCTGCTTTTACGGCTTGCTGCTGCTGTTACGGCTTGCTGCTGCTGTTACGGCTTGCTGCTGCTGTAACGGCTTGCTGCTGCTGTAACTGCTTGCTGCTGCTGTAACTGCTTGCTGCTGTAACAGCTTGCTGCTGCTGTAACGGCTTGCTGCTGCTGTTATGGCTTGATGCTGCTGTAACGGCTTGCTGCTGCTGTAACTGCTTGCTGCTGTAACGGCTTGCTGCTGCTGTAACTGCTTGATGCTGCTGTAACTGCTTGCTGCTGTAACGGCTTGCTGCTGCTGTAACTGCTTGATGCTGCTGTAACTGCTTGCTGCTGCTGTAATGGCTTGCTGCTGCTGTTACGGCTTGCTGCTGCTGTAACGGCTTGCTGCTGCTGTAACGGCTTGCTGCTGCTGTAACTGCTTGCTGCTGCTGATACGGCTTGCTGCTGCTGTAACGGCTTGCTGCTGCTGTAACGGCTTGCTGCTGCTGTAACGGCTTGCTGCTGCTGTAACTGCTTGCTGCTGCTGTAACGGCTTGCTGCTGCTGTAACGGCTTGCTGCTGCTGTAACTGCTTCCTGCTGTTACTGTGCTGCTGTAACTGCTTGCTGCTGCTGTAACACCTTGCTGCTGCTGTAACGGCTTGCTGCTGCTGTTACGGCTTGCTGCTGCTGTAACGTCTTGCTGCTGGTGTAACGGCTTGCTGCTGCAGTAACTGTTTGCTGCGGCTGTTACGGCTTGCTGCTGCTGTAACGGCTTGCTGCTGCTGTAATGGCTTTCTGCTGCTGTAACTGCTTGCTGCTGCTGTAACTGCTTGCTGCTGCTGTTACGGCTTGCTGCTGCTGTAACGGCTTGCTGCTGCTGTAACTGCTTGCTGCTGTACATTTTGACTGTTTTCGATAGTGTGTTTCTTTGTGTTTCAGAACAGTGAGCCCTGAGCTAAAATCCTATGCTCTTGGAGTTCTGTTTCTGGGCCTGAGACTTCTAGGTAGGAGATGACTGTCATCAATAACATGTTTCTGGGCCTGAGACTTCTAGGTAGGAGATCAATGTCATCAATAACATGTTTCTGGGCCTGAGACTTCTAGGTAGAGGATCACTGTCATCAATAACATGTTTCTGGGCCTGAGACTACTAGGTAGGAGATCACTGTCATCAATAACATGTTTCTGGGCCTGAGACTACTAGGTAGGAGATCACTGTCATCAATAACATGTTTCTGGGCCTGAGACTTCTAGGTAGGAGATGACTGTCATCAATAACATGTTTCTGGGCCTGAGACTTCTAGGTAGGAGATGACTGTCATCAATAACATGTTTCTGGGCCTGAGACTACTAGGTAGGAGATGACTGTCATCAATAACTTGTTTCTGGCCCTGAGACTACTAGGTAAGAGATGACTGTCATCAATAACATGTTTCTGGGCCTGAGACTACTAGGTAGGAGATCACTGTCATCAATAACATGGTTCTGGGCCTGAGACTACTAGGTAAGAGATGACTGTCATCAATAACATGTTTCTGGGCCTGAGACTACTAGGTAGGAGATGACTGTCATCAATAACATGGCTTTTATTCCATTGTTTATGTACCATACAAACCAAGCTGAATCCATTCAAGGTAATGTTAGCTGTACTGTATGTGTTTAAGTATGTTGTTTGCATTTACAAGCCACAATGAACCAAGAAAACCAGACAATCACAGCATCTAAGGTTTGGGTCTAATGTCTGATCTATTTTCCCTCTCCTCCCAGGTTACATTCCTCCTCCTCTGATCTTATGTTATCTATATGGGTTTGATCTATATTCCCTCTCCTCCCAGGTTTTATTCCTCCTCCTCTGATCTTATGTTATCTATATGGGTTTGGGTCTAATGTCTGCTCTATATTCCCTCTCCTCCCAGGTTTCATTCCTCCTCCTCTGATCTTATGTTATCTATATGGGTTTGGGTCTAATGTCTGATCTATATTCCCTCTCCTCCCAGGTTTTATTCCTCCTCCTCTGATCTTCGGCATGGGCATCGACTCCACCTGCCTGTTCTGGTCCACGGTCTGTGGAGACAAGGGAGCCTGCATGCTCTACGACAACGTGGCCTATCGACACCTCTACGTGAGTATCGCCATCGCTCTCAAGTCCACCGCCTTCATCCTTTACACCACCACTTGGCAGTGTCTCTGGACCAACTATAACAAATACATTAAGAACAGTGAAGGCTACCTGACTCCCACCCAGCTGTTTGCCTCCAATGTGACTCTGGACAACCTGGGCAAGGAGATCACCCAGAACCCAGGCAACCGGACAAAGTTTATATATAACCTGGAGGAACCAGAGATGAGTTATAACATGGAGTCTGTTTTCTAGTTTCTCCAAGACCAGGGGTACGACTAACTGGCTCACTGCCTGACTGGCAAGCTGGCTGACTGCCTGACTGGCAAGCTGGCTGACTGGCTGGCTGACTGGCAAGCTAACTGGCTGCCTGACTGGCAAGCTAACTGGCTGGCTGGATGGCTGACTGGCAAGCTAACTGTCTGGCTGGCTGACTGGCAAGGTAACTGGCTGCCTGACTGGCAAGCTAACTAACTGGCTCACTGCCTGACTGGCAAGCTGGCTGACTGCCTGACTGGCAAGCTGGCTGTCTGGCTGGCTGACTGGCAAGCTAACTGGCTGCCTGACTGGCAAGCTAACTGGCTGGCTGGCTGCCTGACTGGCAAGCTAACTGTCTGGCTGGCTGGCTGGCTGACTGGCAAGCTAACTAACTGGCTGGCTGCCTGACTGGCAAGATAACTGGCTGGCTGACTGGCAAGCTAACTGGCTGGCTTGCTGGCTGACTGGCAAGCTAACTAACTGTCTGGCTGCCTGACTGGCAGGCTAACTGGCTGGCTGCCTGACTGGTAAGCTAACTGGCTGGCTGGCTGGCTGACTGGCAAGGTAACTGGCTGGCTGGCTGGAAAGCTAACTGGCTGACTGGCAAGCTAACTGTCTGGCTGACTGGCTGGCTGGCTGGCTGGCTGGCTTGCTGGCTAACTGACTGGCTGGCTGGCTGGCTAACTGGCTGGCTGGCTGGCTAACTGGCTGGCTGGCTGGCTGGCTGACTGCTGTTGTTGTCACAACACACTACTATTCACTCTTTATTCTGGTCTTTAATAGACATTTCTGATCAGTTTGATCCACATTAACAGGTCTCCTCCAGCCTGGGATGATTGTTCTGAGCCAGACAACACAGTGGTAGTACTGTCTGGGTAGAATTCAGGGGTTTTTGGTCAGGACCACAGGAGGTGGAGTTGTTGTCATCTGTCATGTGTCGTCCTCTCTGGGTGCAGATAGACAGGGTCAGTCCTGACCTGATCCACCTCAGACTGTCTGTCTGTTCTCCTCAGCTCTACATCTCATAGGAAATCTCTTTCAGTTCCAACCAGTCCCAATCAACATATGAAAGCATCCCCGCTAGATCATCTGAATGATTTAGGCTTATGATTGTCTTTAGATTCTGACTGGTTGTTTGGTCCTAGTCCATCCTCTTAAAGGAGGGGCTAGTTGAACCTGTCATTAAACCAACGTTTCATTTGATAGACAGGTTTACCAGCAGGCTAGTGGGTTAGCAGGTTAGAGTTCCACCACAGATGACAAACAGGTTTACCTGCAGGCTAGTGGGTTAGCAGGTTAGAGTTCCACCACAGATGATGGACAGGTTTACCAGCAGGCTAATGGGTTAGCAGGTTAGAGTTCCACCACAGATGACAGACAGGTTTACCAGCAGGCTAGTGGGTTAGCAGGTTAGAGTTCCACCACAGATGATAGACAGGTTTACCAGCAGGCTAGTGGGTTAGCAGGTTAGAGTTCCACCACAGATGATAGACAGGTTAAACAGCAGGCTAGTGGGTTAGCAGGTTAGAGTTCCACCACAGATGATAGACAGGTTTACCAGCAGGCTAGTGGGTTGGCAGGTTAGAGTTCCACCACAGATAATAGACAGGTTTATCAGCAGGCTAGTGGGTTAGCAGGTTAGAGTTCCACCACAGACGATCGACAGGTTTACCAGCAGGCTAGTGGGTTAGCAGGTTAGAGTTCCACCACAGATGATAGACAGGTTTACCAGCAGGCTAGTGGATTAGCCGATTAGAGTTCCACCACAGATGATAGACAGGTTTACCAGCAGGCTAGTGGGTTAGCAGGTTAGAGTTCCACCACAGATGATAGACAGGTTTACCAGCAGGCTAGTGGGTTAGCAAGTTAGAGTTCCACCACAGATGATAGACAGGTTTATCAGCAGTCTAGTGGGTTAGCAGGTTAGAGTTCCACCACAGATGATAGACAGGTTTACCAGCAGGCTAGTGGGTTGGCAGGTTATAGTTCCACCACAGATGATAGACAGGTTTACCAGCAGGCTAGTGGGTTGGCAGGTTAGAGTTCCACCACAGATGGTAGACAGGTTTACCAGCAGGCTAGTGGGTTAGCAGGTTAGAGTTCCACCACAGATGATAGACAGGTTTACCAGCAGGCTAGTGGGTTAGCAGGTTAGAGTTCCACCACAGATGATAGACAGGTTTACCAGCAGGCTAGTGGGTTAGCAGGTTAGAGTTCCACCACAGATGATAGACAGGTTTACCAGCAGGCTAGTGGGTTAGCAGGTTAGAGTTCCACCACAGATGATAGACAGGTTAACCAGCAGGCTAGTGGGTTAGCAGGTTAGAGTTCCACCACAGATGAGTTGGAGATAGGGTTGCAAAATTCCAGTAATTTCCCCCAACTTCCATGGTTTTCCAGAGATCCTAGTTGAAGGATTCCAGATTTCCTGTTTATTCCACCCTGATTCTGGGAACCTTCCAAGTCGGATTTCTGGAAAACATAGTAATTTTTACTATAGGTTTGCAAACCTAGTTAGAGTTAGATATATTGAAGATAGTGATAACACCCATAGAGAGATCATCTCTAGATCATGTTTTAACTGTAATCTGTTTTATAGAAGAAGTCTACAATGTTCTGGCACTACATATCGCTGATCCCTTTACTTCATTCACTGTGGTGTTAGTGAATGTAGTAATGTCCTCTGTGGTGTTATTGAATGTAGTAATGATCCTCTGTGGTGTTAGTGAATGTAGTAATGATCCTCTGTGGTGTTAATGAATGTAGTAATGTCCTCTGTGGTGTTAGTGAATGTAGTAATGTCCTCTGTGGTGTTAGTGAATGTAGTAATGTCCTCTGTGGTGTTAGTGAATGTAGTAATGATCCTCTGTGGTGTTAGTGAATGTAGTAATGTCCTCTGTGGTGTTAGTGAATGTAGTAATGTCCTCTGTGGTGTTAGTGAATGTAGTAATGTCCTCTGTGGTGTTAGTGAATGTAGTAATGATCCTCTGTGGTGTTAGTGAATGTAGTAATGTCCTCTGTGGTGTTAGTGAATGTAGTAATGTCCTCTGTGGTGTTAGTGAATGTAGTAATGTCCTCTGTGGTGTTAGTGAATGTAGTAATGATCCTCTGTGGTGTTAGTGAATGTAGTAATGTCCTCTGTGGTGTTAGTGAATGTAGTAATGTCCTCTGTGGTGTTAGTGAATGTAGTAATGTCCTCTGTGGTGTTAGTGAATGTAGTAATGTCCTCTGTGGTGTTAGTGAATGTAGTAATGTCCTCTGTGGTGTTATTGAATGTAGTAATGTCCTCTGTGGTGTTAGTGAATGTAGTAATGTCCTCTGTGGTGTTAGTGAATGTGTGGACGTCATTGCACCAGATTCAGACAGAGATCATTACTTCAACGGACACTCAACACCTCACCTTCTGGTTCTTCTTCTAAAACGCCGTATTCATGAGTTTTCCAGGAGCTTTTCTAACCAGGAACAACTCTGGGCTCTAGTTATGATCAAGGAAAATGGTTGTCAGTTCAACCGTATCTCTGGCTGTTTGGCAACGATATCGTTCTGCTTATAATATGAATGTATTTTATTTGTTCATTTAGAATGTTTTTCCTTGATAGACTTTCATAAATTGCCATCAAGAGAAAGCTATAACTTCCAAAAGCATATTTAAAAAAACTTGCTGATTTATGCATTTAAAAATATATTCAGTATGTCACTTGCACGGACATCGGAGTGGCTGATGACTTACCAAGGGTTACATCTATATTGAGCAGTTATTAGCCTTCAGTTCCAGAATGTTCCAGAAGACTTTATCAAAATGCATTGTGACCAAGACTAAACAGTTCAGGGTACCAAGGGATGTAGGACCAGGTTATGGTAGGACCAAGTTATGGTAGGACCAGGTTATAGTAGAACCAGGTTATAGTAGGACCAGGTTATAATAGGTCCAGGTTATAGTAGGACCAGGTTATAATAGGACCAGGTTATAATAGGACCAGGTTATAATAGGTCCAGGTTATAGTAGGTCCAGGATATAGTAGGACCAGGATATAGTAGGACCAGGTTATAGTAGGACCAGGTTATAGTAGGACCAGGATATAGTAGGACCAGGTTATAGTAGGACCAGGTTATAAAAGGTCCAGGTTATAGTAGGTCCAGGTTATAGTAGGACCAGGTTATAGTAGGACCAGGTTATAGTAGGACCAGGTTATAGTAGGACCAGGTTATAATAGGTCCAGGTTATAGTAGGACCAGGTTATAATAGGTCCAGGTTATAGTAGGACCAGGTTATAGTAGGACCAGGTTATAGTAGGTCAGTGTACCAGGTCATAGTAGGATCAGGTTATAGTAGGACCAGGTTATAATAGGACCAGGTTATAGTAGGACCAGGTTATAGTAGGACCAGGTTCTAGTAGGACCAGGTTATAGTTGGACCAGGTTATAGTAGGTCCAAGTTATAGTAGAACCAGGTTATCGTAAGACCAGGTTATAGTTGGACCAGGTTATAGTAGGTCAGGGTACCAAGGGATGTAGGACCAGGTTATAGTAGGTCCAGGTTATAGTAGGACCAGGTTATAGTAGGTCCAGGTTATAGTAGGACCAGGTTATAGTAGGTCAGTGTACCAGGTTATAGTAAGACCAGGTTATAGCAGGACCAGGTTATAGTTGGACCAGGTTATAGTAGGACCAGGTTATAGTAAGACCAGGTTATAGTAGGACCAGGTTATAGTAGGTCAGAGTACCAAGGGATGTAGGACCAGGTTATAGTAGGTCCAGGTTATGGTAGGTCCAGGTTATAGAAGGACCAGGTTATAGCAGGACCAGGTTATAGCAGGACCAGGTTATAGTTGGACCAGGTTATAGTAGGACCAGGTTATAGTAGGACCAGGTTATAGTAGGATCAGGTTATAGTAGGATCAGGTTATAGCAGGACCAGGTTATAGTAGGACCAGGTTATAGTAGGACCAGGTTATAGTAAGACCAGGTTATAGTAAGACCAGGTTATAGTTGGACCAGGTTATTGTAGGTCACTGTACCAGGTTATAGTAAGACCAGGTTATAGTAGGACCAGGTTGTAGGAGGACCAGGTTATAGTTGGACCAGGTTATAGTAGGACCAGGTTATAGTCAGACCAGGTTAACCAGGTTAACCAGTAACCAGTAGGACCAGGTTATAGTAGGTCAGGGTACCAGGTTAACCAGTAACCAGTAGGACCAGGTTATAGTAGGACCAGGTTATAGTTGGACCAGGTTATAGTAGGACCAGGTTATAGTCAGACCAGGTTAACCAGGTTAACCAGTAACCAGTAGGACCAGGTTATAGTAGGACCATGTTATAGTCAGACCAGGTTAACCAGGTTAACCAGTAACCAGTAGGACCAGGTTATAGTGGGTCATGTTATAGGAGGACCAGGTTATAGTGGGTCAGGGTACCAGGTTATAGTCAGACCAGGTTAACCAGTAACCAGTAGGACCAGGTTATAGTAGGTCCAGGTCATAGTAGGACCAGGTTATAGTAGGTCCAGGTTATAGTAGGACCAGGTTAAAGTAGGTCAGGGTACTAGGTTATAGTGAGACCAGGTTAACCAGGTTAACCAGTAACCAGTAGGACCAGGTTATAGTAGGACAGGGTACCAAGGCCCAACTCAGGCCTACATTCAATCAGATCAGCATTAAAGCGATCCTGCCAATTTCTGCCAATTTTTCTGCTTCCCCAGAGTCAGATTAACTTGTGGATAACATTTCTATCTCTCTGCAGTATGGAGGAAGTTGGAGGTTTTTTTACGAGCCGATGCTAACTAGCGTTAGCAGAATGACTGGAACTCTACAGGTGCACTAGCGTATGGTACTGTCCTTGTAGTCTTCCAGTCATTGGAAGAATCGGTGCATTCAATGGCAATGTCTGTGATAGGTATAACGCTGGGAGCCGCTTGTGGATGTGACTGTTCCAATGCACACCTTCAACATCGCCTAAACAAAAACAATGATGAACTCTTGTTACTGTGGGTTAACACTGATCTGATAGAATCTAGGGCTTAGTGTAGTGACCTGGGGCCTCATTTAGATGGTGAACTCTGTGGGTTAACACTGATCTGATAGAATCTAGGGCTCAGTGTAGTGACCTGGGGCCTCATTTAGATGGTGAACTCTGTTACTGTGGGTTAACACTGATCTGATAGAATCTAGGGCTCAGTGTAGTGACCTGGGGCCTCATTTAGATGGTGAACTCTGTTACTGTGGGTTAACACTGATCTGATAGAATCTAGGGCTCAGTGTAGTGACCTGGGGCCTCATTTAGATGGTGAACTCTGTTACTGTGGGTTAATACTGATCTGATAGAATCTAGGGCTCAGTGTAGTGACCTGGGGCCTCATTTAGATGGTGAACTCTGTTACTGTGGGTTAATACTGATCTGATAGAATCTAGGGCTCAGTGTAGTGACCTGGGGCCTCATTTAGATGGTGAACTATGTGGGTTAACACTGATCTGATAGAATCTAGGGCTCAGTGTAGTGACCTGGGGCCTCATTTAGATGGTGAACTCTGTGGGTTAACACTGATCAAATCAAATCAAATTGTATTTGTCACATGCGCCGAATACAAGTGTAGACCTTACTGTGAAATGTTAACTTACAAGCCCTTATGCCAACAGTGCAGTTCAAGAAGAGTTAAGAAAATATTTAACAAATAAACTAAAGTAAAAAATAGTAAAAAGTAACACAATAACATAACAATAACGAGGCTATATTTATTTTACTTATTTTTTATTTCACCTTTATTTAACCAGGTAGGCAAGTTGAGAACAAGTTCTCATTTACAATTGCAACCTGGCCAAGATAAAGCAAAGCAGTTCGACACATACAACAACACAGAGTTACACATGGGGTAAAACAAACATACAGTCAATAATACAGTAGAAAAATAAGTCTATATACAATGTGAGCAAATGAGGTGAGATAAGGGAGGTAAAGGCAAAAAAGGCCATGGTGGCGAAGTAAATACAATGTAGCAAGTAAAACACTGGAATGGTAGATTTGCAGTGGAAGAAAGTGCAAAGTAGAAATATAAATAATGGGGTGCAAAGGAGCTAAATAAATAAATAAATAAATACAGTAGGGGAAGAGGTAGTTGTTTGGGCTAAATTATAGATGGGCTATGTACAGGTGCAGTAATCTGTGAGCTGCTCTGACAGCTGGTGGTTAAAGCTAGTGAGGGAGATGTGTTTCCAGTTTCAGAGATTTTTGTAGTTTGTTCCAGTCATTGGCAGCAGAGAACTGGAAAGAGAGGCGGCCGAAGAGGAATTGGCTTTGGGGGTGACCAGAGAGATATACCTGCTGGAGCGTGTGCTACAGGTAGGTGCTGCTATGGTGACCAGCGAGCTGAGATAAGGGGGGACTTTACCTAGCAGGGTCTTGTAGATGACCTGGAGCCAGTGGGTTTGGCGACGAGTATGCAGCGAGGGGCAGCCAACGTGAGCGTACAGGTCGCAGTGGTGGGTAGTATATGGGGCTTTGGTGACAAAACGGATGGCACTGTGATAGACTGCATCCAATTTATTGAGTAGGGTATTGGAGGCTATTTTGTAAATGACATCGCCGAAGTCGAGGATCGGTAGGATGGTCAGTTTTACAAGGGTATGTTTGGCGGCATGAGTGAAGGATGCTTTGTTGTGAAACAGGAAGCCAATTCTAGATTTAACTTTGGATTGGAGATGTTTGATGTGAGTCTGGAAGGAGAGTTTACAGTCTAACCAGATACCTAGGTATTTGTAGTTGTCCACATATTCTAAGTCAGAACCGTCCAGAGTAGTGATGCTGGACGGGCGGGCAGGTGCAGGCAGCAATCGTTTGAAGAGCATGCATTTAGTTTTACTTGTATTTAAGAGCAGTTGGAGGCCACGGAAGGAGAGTTGTATGGCATTGAAGCTCGTCTGGAGGGTTGATAACACAGTGTCCAAAGATGGGCCAGAAGTATACAGAATGGTGTCGTCTGCGTAGAGGTGGATCAGAGACTCACCAGCAGCAAGAGCGACATCATTGATGTATACAGAGAAGAGAGTCGGCCCAAGAATTGAACCCTGTGGCACCCCCATAGAGACTGCCAGAGGTCCGGACAACAGGCCCTTCGATTTGACACACTGAACTCTATCAAAGAAGTAGTTGGTGAAAATCAAATCAAATCAAATGTATTTATATAGCCCTTCGTACATCAGCTGATATCTCAAAGTGCTGTACAGAAACACAGCCTAAAACCCCAAACAGCAAGCAATGCATGTGAAAGAAGCACGGTGGATAGGAAAAACTCCCTAGGAAAAACTCCCTAGAAAGGCCAAAACCTAGGAAGAAACCTAGAGAGGAACCAGGCTATGAGGGGTGGCCAGTCCTCTTCTGGCTGTGCCGGGTGGATATTATAACAGAACATGGTCAAGATGTTAAAATGTTCATAAATGACCAGCATGGTCAAATAATAATAATCATAGTAGTTGTCGAGGGTGCAACAAGTCAGCAACTCAAGAGTAAGTGTCAGTTGGCTTTTTCATAGCCGATCTTTGAGAGTATCTCTACCGCTCCTGCTGTCTCTAGAGAGTTGAGAACAGCAGGTCGGGGACAGGTAGCACGTCCGGTGAACAGGTCAGGGTTCCATAGCCGCAGGCAGAACAGTTGAAACTGGAGCAGCAACCAGGCGAAGCAATCATTTGAGAAACCAAGGCTATTGAGTCTGCCGATGAGGACGTGGTGATTGACAGAGTCGAAAGCCTTGGCCAGGTCAATGAATACAACTGCACAGTATTGTCTCTTATCGATGGCGGTTATGATATAGTTTAGGACCTTGAGCGTGGCTGAGGTGCACCCATGACCAGCTCTGAAACCAGATTGCATAGCGGAGAAGGTGCGGTGGGATTCGAAATGGCCGGTAATCTGTTTGTTGACTTGGCTTTCAAAGACCTTAGAAAGGCAGGGTAGGATAGATATAGGTCTGTAGCAGTTTGGGTCAAGAGTGTCCCCCCCCTTTGAAGAGGGGGATGACCGCAGCTGCTTTCCAATCTATGGGAATCTCAGACGACACGAAAGAGAGGTTGAACAGGCTAGTAATAGGGGTTGCAACAATTTCAGCAGATAATTTTACAAAGAAAGGGTCTAGATTGTCTAGCCCGGCTGATTTGTAGGGGTCCAGATTTCGCAGCTCTTTCAGAACATCAGCTGACTGGATTTGGGAGAAGGAAAAATGGGGAAGGCTTGGGCGAGTTGCTGTGGGGGGTGCAGTGCTGTTGACCGGGGTAGGGGTAGCCAGGTGGAAAGCATGGCCAGCCGTAGAAAAATGCTTATTGAAATTCTCAATTATAGTGGATTTATCAGTGGTGACAGAGTTTCCTATCCTCAGTGCAGTGGGCAGCTGGGAGGAGGTGCTCTTATTCTCCATGGACTTTACAGTGTCCCAGAACTTTTTTTAGTTTGTGTTGCAGGAAGCAAATTTCTGCTTGAAAAAGCTAGCCTTGGCTTTTCTAACTGCCTGTCTATATTGGTTTCTAACTTCCCTGAAAAGTTGCATATCTTGGTTGAAAACAGCAGAGGTGTATTTAGAGGGCAAGTCGGTTAGGATGATATCTATGAGGGTGCCCGTGTTTACGGCTTTGGGGTGGTACTTGGTAGGTTCATTGATAATTTGTGTGAGATTGAGGGCATCAAGCTGAGATTGTATGGTGGCTGGGGTGTTAAGCATGTCCCAGTTTAGGTCACCTAGCAGCACAAGCTCTGAAGATAGATGGGGGGCAATCAGTTCACATATGGTGTCCAGAGCACAGCTGGGGGCAGGGGGTGGTCTATAGCAGACGGCAACAGTGAGAGACTTGTTTTTAGAGAGGTGGATTTTTAAAAGTAGAAGTTCAAATTGTTTGGGTACAGACCTGGATAGTAGGACAGAACTCTGCAGGCTCTCTCTGCAGTAGATTGCAACACCGCCCCCTTTGGCCATTCTATCTTGTCTGAAAATGATGTAGTTAGGGATGGAGATTTCAGAGTTTTTGGTGGTCTTCCTAAGCCAGGATTCAGACACGGCTAGGGCATCCGGGTTGGCAGAGTGTGCTAAAGCAGTGAATAAAACAAACTTAGGGAGGAGGCTTCTAATGTTAACATGCATGAAACCAAGGCTATTACGGATACAGAAGTCATCAAAAGAGAGCGCCTGGGGAATAGGAGTGGAGCTAGGCACTGCAGGGCCTGGATTCACCTCTACATCGCCAGAGGAAGATAGGGGGAGTAGGATAAGGGTACGGCTAGAAGCTATGAGAATTTGTCGTCTAGGACATCCGGAACAGAGAGTAAAAGGAGCAGGTTTCTGGGGGCGATAAAATAGCTTCAAGGTATAATGTACAGACAAAGGTATGGTAGGATGTGAATACAGTGGAGGTAAACCTAGACATTGAGTGATGATGAGAGAGATATTGTCTCTAGAAACATCATTGAAACCAGGTGATGTCATCGCATGTGTGGGTGGTGGAACTGAAAGGTTGGATAAGGTATAATGAGCAGGGCTAGAGGCTCTACAGTGAAATAAGCCAATAAACACTAACCAGAACAGCAATGGACAAGGCATATTGACATTAAGGAGAGGCATGCTTAGCCGAGTGATCATAAGGGTCCAGTGAGTAGTGAGGTTGGTTGGGGTCACGGCGATTCAGACAGCTAGCCGGGCCATGGGTAGCGAGCTGGCAGAAGTTGGACTGTTTTTAGCCACCTCGTGCGTTTCCGTCGGTAGATTAGTGTGGTTCCGTGTGGTAGAGGGGACCAATCCAATTGGCAAAATAGTTATAGTTGCCCAAGAAAATTGTCCAATAGACCTATTCAGATAACAGCCTATAAGACAGCTAACGATTAGCGGGCCGCAGGTGGGCGTTCAGGTTACGTCGCGACGGAGGAGCCAGTTGGATAACTCCCTCGGGCAGATAACGTCGGTAGTCCAGTCGTCGTGAAGGCCCGGTGGGGCTCCGCATCGGTAGTAAAACGGGTCCAGACAGGTGATTGTAGCCCAGGAGTGGCTGCTGGAACTCTTCAGCTGGCTAGCTCCGGAATAATTGATGTTTGCTCCGGGACTGATGTTAGCCTATAGACACTCGGATAGCAGCTAGCTAGCTGCAAGATCCAGGTGTAAATGTCCAGAGCTTGCGGTAGAAATCCGGGGATATGGAGAGAAAATAGGTCCTGATGGAGGGACAATAGAGCCCTGAGTACCAGGCCATTAGGACCTGTGGAGGGACAATAGAGCCCTGAGTACCAGGCCATTAGGACCTGATGGAGGGACAATAGAGCCCTGAGTACCAGGTCATTAGAACCTGATGGAGGGACAATAGAGCCCTGAGTACCAGGCCATTAGGATCTGATGGAGGGACAATAGAGTCCTAAGTACCAGGCCAATAGGACCTGATGGAGGGACAATAGAGCCCTGAGTACCAGGTCATTAGGACCTGATGGAGGGACAATAGAGCCCTGAGTACCAGGCCATTAGGATCTGATGGAGGGACAATAGAGTCCTAAGTACCAGGCCATTAGGACCTGATGGAGGGACAATAGAGCCCTGAGTACCAGGCCATTAGGACCTGATGGAGGGACAATAGAGCCCTGAGTACCAGGCCAATAGGACCTGATGGAGGGACAATAGAGCCCTGAGTACCAGGCCATTAGGTCCTGATGGAGGGACAATAGAGCCCTGAGTACCAGGCCATTAGGACCTGATGGAGGGACAATAGAGCCCTGAGTACCAGGCCATTAGGACCTGATGGAGGGACAATAGAGCCCTGAGTACCAGGCCATTAGGTCCTGATGGAGGGACAATAGAGCCCTGAGTACCAGGCCATTAGGACCTGATGGTAGTTAGCTAGTTTTTTGTGTACTCCATCATCCATTTAGTATGATATGTTTCGTCCTGCAATACTTTTTTGTTGTTGTGCAATTCGATCCCGGACTGCATCTTCAAGGAAGTACAGTGAAATTCCAATTATCTACTCTGCTTTTTAATAAGGACAATTTGGAATTGGAATTTGGTTTACTTTTTGAATTGCCTGGAATTGAAATGTAATGGACACCAACTCTGTGGTGAACACAGCTCTGGTTTGAAGGGGAACCCTGGGCTGACCGCGTTCATAAAGGTTGAACGGAGCAGTGGGGTGTTGGTTCATAAAGGTTGAACGGGGCAGTGGGGTGTTGGTTCATAAAGGTTGAACGGGGCAGTGGGGTGTTGGTTCATAAAGGTTGAACGGAGCAGTGGGGTGTTGGTTCATAAAGGTTGAACGGAGCAGTGGGGTGTTGGTTCATAAAGGTTGAACGGAGCAGTGGGGTGTTGGTTCATAAAGGTTGAACGGAGCAGTGGGGTGTTGGTTCATAAAGGTTGAACGGAGCAGTGGGGTGTTGGTTCATAAAGGTTGAAGGGAGCAGTGGGGTGTTGGGTCATAAAGGTTGAACGGAGCAGTAGGGTGTTGGTTCATAAAGGTTGAACGGGGCAGTGGGGTGTTGGTTCATAAAGGTTGAACGGAGCAGTGGGGTGTTGGTTCATGAAGGTTGAAGGGAGCAGTGGGGTGTTGGTTCGCGTTAGAAGGTGATAAATACACCAAGCTCATGGCACTTTGCAGGAAATCTGTTAAAACAAAAAAGGCATTGAAATATGAAAATATCCTCTACCTGTATTTTGAACATGTCAGACTTTTAGATATGTTCCAAATGCTTCAACTTATTTGATATTTTTTCAGAATGCATACATTTATATTTAACAATGTTAAGTTCTGTGTATGACTTGTACAAGATGACATGATTGTATGTTCATTGTAAATACATTAAATACTATTTTAGTTTTTACTATACCCTGTTGGTCCTCCTTACTGCAACACAGTATTTAAAGGCTACTGTCTGTTGATGTCCTATTACAGTATTATACTAGTAATAATATATTAAGTTCCTGTTGAAAAATATTTTATATTGAACAATATATTGTTATTGTTCAATAAAAAGAGAAGTTTCTGTTTATGACAGAGTATTTTCCCTCCCTGTCCAGCAGATAGCATTGTTGAGCATATGAAAGGAGCTCTTCCATCCATCCCCTCTTACAGTCATACAGCCCAATGACTAAGGCCGGGATTCAATCCCAATGCCCCTTTTCGGCTATGCACCATTTAAAAGCAATGTCACCACGGTAACATTACCATGATTACATTCAAAGCAAACACTGCAGACGTTGGCTCAATCAGACAAGATAATGACATAATAATAACAGATAGATAATGACATAATAACAGATAATGACATAATAATATAGATAGATAATGACATCATAATATAATAGATAATGACATAATGACACAGATAGATAATGACATTATAATAACAGATTGATAATGGCATTATAATAATATAGATCGATAATGACATTATAATAACAGATCGATAATGACATAATAACAGATAATGTCATAATAATAACAGATAGCTAATTACATAGATAGATAATGACATACTAATAACAGATAGATAATGACATAATAACATAGATAATGACATAATAATATAGATAGATAATGACATCATAATATAATAGATAATGACATTATAATGACACAGATAGATAATGACATTATAATAACAGATTGATAATGACATTATAATAATATAGATCGATAATGACATTATAATAACAGATAGATAGTGACATTATAATAACATGGATTGATAATGACATAATAACATAGATAATGACATAATAATACAGATAGCTAATCACATTATAATAACAGATAGATAATGACATAATAACATAGATAATGACATAGATAGATAATGACATTATAATGACACCAATAGATAATGACATTATAATAACAGATAGATAATGACATAATAACATAGATAATGACATAATAATATAGATAGATTATGACATCATAATATAATAGTTAATGACATTATAATGACACAGATAGATAATGACATTTTAATAACAGATAGATAATGACATAATAACATAGATAATGACATAGATAGATAATGACATTATAATAACATAGATTGATAATGACATAGATAGATAATGACATTATAATGACACCGATAGATAATGACATTATAAAAACAGATAGATAATGCCATAATAACATAGATAATGACATAATAATATAGATAGATAATGACATCATAATATAATAGATAATGACATCATAATATAATAGATAATGACATCTTATAATTGCATAGATCGATAATGACAGTACAATAATGTAAATAGATAATGACATAATAATAATATAGATAGATAATGACATGAGGTTATAATAACATAGATAATGACATGAGATTATGGCCTAGGGTGGTCTAGCGGTTTAACCCGCCGCCTCCTGTTGACATACACTGCTGCAGCATGGGTTTGAATCTAGCCTGCTGCTATTTAGCACACTCTCCTCTTTCCTCTACATCTGTCAGACAATAAACAAAACAACTAAATATGTGAGGAGTGAGACTGACCCACTCATACAAAAATAACTAAAAGATAACCTTCTGCCTTTACTCTGAGAGATGCAGGGTTACCCTAACCAGCCAGATGCAATGTTAGCTAGCTAACATTAGGCTATAACTAGCAATGCAAATTCATTTCTGATTTGAATAATATTACTGCACAGATCCTACATGTAACGTTAGCTAGCGAGTCAGCAAGCTAACGTTCGCTAGCTAGCGAACAGTACGCTTTAACTTGCAATGAAAATTACTTTCTGACAAAATTAGAAACTTGGAATATCTGAAAATGTAGCTAGACTCCTACCCGCATACATGGATGAACATGTTGTGTCAGGTCACTCCGGTTCACACTGACCGTGTCGTGTGCAGAAAGTAGCCCAACACTTTTCCCAACTGATAATTCAGGGCATCAATGTTGTTGAGAAAAGTAGCAAAACTTTTGTAGTTCTCGATGCCTAATATATCTTTAAAAAACGACGCGGTAGAAAAGACTGTCAACACATACTGAACAGCTTCTGTTATAGACAGAAGCATGCTACATGGCAGACCAATCCAAACTCATCTCCCGGCAAAATCTAGCTCATCCGTTATCTCAGCCAATCATGGCTAGTGGGAAGGTTCCTGTCTTTCTACGTGGCTAAACCAACTAGACTCGTAATTTTAACAATTTTATTTGTATTTGTCTGTCGGAACATTGTTAATTAAATGACATTGAACAAACATCGAATAGACGTTGAATTGGGTCATCATTCTAATTCTAGAGGGTTTAGGCTAGATTCATTCCAGAACTGTGGAAGGGCTGCATTCTAGCACGATTGAAATGTAAAGGTCGTTTCCGATTGAGGTTACAGCCTTATTCTAAAACGGATTAAATAAAAACATGTTCTCATCAATCTACACACAATATCCCATAATGACCGAGTGAAAACTGGTTTTTAGACATTTCTATAATTTAAAATGAAATAAAAACTGAAATACCTTATTTACCTAAGTATTCAGACCGTCTGGAAAACGACTATTCAGAGCAATTTTGGCATTGAAGTTCCTGGTCTGAAAACATCACCACATTGTGTAGAATATAACCAGTTCCTGGTCTGAAAACATCACCACATTGTGTAGACTATAACTAGTTCCTGGTCTGAAAACATCACCACATTGTGTAGACTATAACCAGTTCCTGGTCTGAAAACATCACCACATTGTGTAGACTATAACCAGTTCCTGGTCTGAAAACATCACCACATTGTGTAGACTATAACCAGTTCCTTGGTCTGAAAACATCACCACATTGTGTAGACTATAACCAGTTCCTGGTCTGAAAACATCACCACATTGTGTAGACTATAACCAGTTCCTGGTCTGAAAACATCACCACATTGTGTAGACTATAACCAGTTCCTTGGTCTGAAAACATCACCACATTGTGTAGACTATAACCAGTTCCTGGTCTGAAAACATCACCACATTGTGTAGACTATAACCAGTTCCTGGTCTGAAAACATCACCACATTATGTAGACTATAACCAGTTCCTGGTCTGAAAACATCACCACATTGTGTAGACTATAACCAGTTCCTGGTCTGAAAACATCACCACATTGTGTAGACTATAACCAGTTCCTGGTCTGAAAACATCACCACATTATGTAGACTATAACCAGTTCCTGGTCTGAAAACATCACCACATTGTGTAGACTATAACCAGTTCCTGGTCTGAAAACATCACCACATTGGTAAGACTATAACCAGTTCCTGGTCTGAAAACATCACCACATTGTGTAGACTATAACCAGTTCCTGGTCTGAAAACATCACCACATTGTGTAGACTATAACCAGTTCCTGGTCTGAAAACATCACCACATTGTGTAGACTATAACCAGTTCCTGGTCTGAAAACATCACCACATTGTGTAGACTATAACCAGTTCCTGGTCTGAAAACATCACCACATTGTGTAGACTATAACCAGTTCCTGGTCTAAAAACATCACCACATTATGTAGACTATAACCAGTTCCTGGTCTGAAAACATCACCACATTGTGTAGACTATAACCAGTTCCTGGTCTGAAAACATCACCACATTGGTAAAACTATAACCAGTTCCTGGTCTGAAAACATCACCACATTTTATTGAACCCTTTTTTTACCAGGTAAGTTAACTGAAAACAGAGGAGATGTTGTATTAGTGCCAGATTGGGAATTTAGTCAGGACACCCTTTTAAAGTCCGATCCGAAAGACGGCACCCTACACACGGCAATGTCCCCAATCACTGCCCTGGGGCATTGGGATATTTTTTTTAGACCAGAGGAAAGGCTGCCTCCTACTGGCCCTCCAACTCCACTTCCAGCAGCATCTGGTCTCCCATCAAGGGACCAACCAGGACCGAGTAAAGAACAAGAAGGCCCGCAACATCTGGTCTCCCATCAAGGGACCAACCAGGACCGAGTAAAGAACAAGAAGGCCCGCTGCATCTGGTCTCCCATCCAGGGACCAACCAGGATCGAGTAAAGAACAAGAAGGCCGGCAGCATCTGGTCTCCCATCCAGGGACCAACCAGGACCGAGTAAAGAACAAGAAGGCCCGCAGCATCTGGTCTCCCATCCAGGGACCAACCAGGACCGAGTAAAGAACAAGAAGGCCCGCAGCATCTGGTCTCCCATCCAGGGACCAACCAGGACCGAGTAAAGACCAAGAAGGCCCGCAGCATCTGGTCTCCTATCCAGGGACCAACCAGGACCGAGTAAAGAACAAGAAGGTCCGCACACTGTGAAAGCTCCCAATTCCCTGCTTTATTGACAACATTTCCATCCGAAAAGGATCTTCGTCAGGTCAAACAAACCAACCAGGACCGACCCTGCTTAGCGTCAGAGGCAAGCCAGCAGTGGGACGCAATAAATCACTATTTACAAATACTTTATTTCCAACTGTATTTCACAGGCAAACCCATCATAGAAAACATCACAGACGCCACCTATGGGAGCAGAAAGACTATCTGTGTGATCAGCCGTCGATACCAGGGTATTAAAAGTACTCCTGAGGTGCTGACCTGTTGCACCCTCTACAACCACTGGGATTATTATTATTTGACCCTGCTGGTCAGCTATGAACGTTTATAACAGTACATGGCCAAGATGTTCAATCTCTACCCGGCACAGCAAGAAGAGGACTGGCCACCCCTCAGAGCCTGGTTCCTCTCTACCCGGCACAGCCGGAAGAGGACTGGCCACCCCTCAGAGCCTGGTTCCTCTCTACCCAGTACAGCCAGAAGAGGACTGGCCACCCCTCATAGCCTGGTTCCTCTCTACCCAGTACAGCCAGAAGAGGACTGGCCACCCTTCATAGCCTGGTTACTCTCTACCCAATACAGCCAGTAGAGGACTGGCCACCCCTCAGAGCCTGGTTCCTCTCTACCCAGTACAGCCAGAAGAGGACTGGCCACCCCTCAGAGCCTGGTTCCTCTCCACCCGGCACAGCCAGTAGAGGACTGGCCACCCCTCAGAGCCTGGTTCCTCTCTACCCGTCACAGCCAGTAGAGGACTGGCCACCCCTCAGAGCCTGGTTCCTCTCTACCCAGTACAGCCAGTAGAGGACTGGCCACCCCTCAGAGCCTGGTTCCTCTCTACCCAGTACAGCTAGTAGAGGACTGGCCACCCCTCAGAGCCTGGTTCCTCTCTACCCGGCACAGCCAGTAGAGGACTGGCCACCCCTCAGAGCCTGGTTCCTCTCTACCCGTCACAGCCAGTAGAGGACTGGCCACCCCTCAGAGCCTGGTTCCTCTCTACCCAGTACAGCCAGTAGAGGACTGGCCTCCCATCAGAGCCTGGTTCCTCTCTACCTGGCACAGCCAGAAGAGGACTGGCCACCCCTCAGAGCCTGGTTCCTCTCTACCCAGTACAGCCAGTAGAGGACTGGCCACCCCTCAGAGCCTGGTTCCTCTCTACCCAGTACAGCCAGTAGAGGACTGGTCACCCCTCATAGCCTGGTCCAGCACAGAAAAAAAATGTATGAAATTGTATGAAATGCATGCATTCACTACTGTAAGTCGCTCTGGATAAGAGCGTCTGCTAAATGACTAAAATGTAATGTAAATGTAATGGTTCCTCTCTACCCGGTACAGCCAGAAGAGGACTGGTTACCCCTCAGAGCCTGGTTCCTCTGGTCTACCCAGTACAGCCAGTAGAGGACTGGTTACCCCTCAGAGCCTGGTTCCTCTGGTCTACCCAGTACAGCCAGTAGAGGACTGGCCACCCCTCAGAGCCTGGTTCCTCTCTACCCAGTACAGCCAGAAGAGGACTGACCACCCCTCATAGCCTGGTTCCTCTCTACCCAATACAACCAGTAGGGGACTGGTCCCCCCTCAGAGCCTGGTTCCTCTGGTCAACCCAGTACAGCCAGTAGAGGACTGACCACCCCTCAGAGCCTGGTTCCTCTCTACCCAGTACAGCCAGTAGAGGACTGACCACCCATCATAGCCTGGTTCCTCTGGTCTACCCAGCACAGCCAAAAGAGGACTGGCCACCCCTCAGAGCCTGGTTCCTCTCTACCCAGTACAGCCAGAAGAGGACTGACCACCCCTCATAGCCTGGTTCCTCTCTACCCAATACAGCCAGTAGAGGACTGGTCACCCCTCAGAGCCTGGTTCCTCTGGTCTACCCAGTACAGCCAGTAGAGGACTGACCACCCCTCAGAGCCTGGTTCCTCTCTACCCAGTACAGCCAGAAGAGGACTGACCACCCCTCATAGCCTGGTTCCTCTCTACCCAATACAGCCAGTAGAGGACTGGTCACCCCTCAGAGCCTGGTTCCTCTGGTCTACCCAGTACAGCCAGTAGAGGACTGACCACCCCTCATAGCCTGGTTCCTCTCTACCCAGTACAGCCAGTAGAGGACTGACCACCCCTCATAGCCTGGTTCCTCTCTACCCAGCACAGCCAGAAGAGGACTGGCCACCCCTCAGAGCCTGGTTCCTCTCTACCGGTCACAGCCAGTAGAGGACTGGCCATCCCTCAGAGCCTGGTTCCTCTCTACCCAGTACAGCCAGTAGAGGACTGGCCACCCATCAGAGCCTGGTTCCTCTCTCCCCGGCACAGCCGGAAGAGGACTGGCCACCCCTCAGAGCCTGGTTCCTCTCTACCCAGTACAGCCAGTAGAGGACTGGCCACCCCTCAGAGCCTGGTTCCTCTCTACCCAGTACAGCCAGAAGAGGACTGGTCACCCCTCAGAGCCTGGTTCCTCTCTACCCAGTACAGCCAGTAGAGGACTGGCCTCCCATCAGAGCCTGGTTCCTCTCTACCTGGCACAGCCAGAAGAGGACTGGCCACCCCTCAGAGCCTGGTTCCTCTCTACCCAGTACAGCCAGTAGAGGACTGGCCACCCCTCAGAGCCTGGTTCCTCTGGTCTACCCAGTACAGCCAGTAGAGGACTGGTCACCCCTCATAGCCTGGTCCAGCACAGAAAAAAAATGTATGAAATTGTATGAAATGCATGCATTCACTACTGTAAGTCGCTCTGGATAAGAGCGTCTGCTAAATGACTAAAATGTAATGTAAATGTAATGGTTCCTCTCTACCCGGTACAGCCAGAAGAGGACTGGTTACCCCTCAGAGCCTGGTTCCTCTGGTCTACCCAGTACAGCCAGTAGAGGACTGGTTACCCCTCAGAGCCTGGTTCCTCTGGTCTACCCAGTACAGCCAGTAGAGGACTGGCCACCCCTCAGAGCCTGGTTCCTCTCTACCCAGTACAGCCAGAAGAGGACTGACCACCCCTCATAGCCTGGTTCCTCTCTACCCAATACAACCAGTAGGGGACTGGTCCCCCCTCAGAGCCTGGTTCCTCTGGTCAACCCAGTACAGCCAGTAGAGGACTGACCACCCCTCAGAGCCTGGTTCCTCTCTACCCAGTACAGCCAGTAGAGGACTGACCACCCATCATAGCCTGGTTCCTCTGGTCTACCCAGCACAGCCAAAAGAGGACTGGCCACCCCTCAGAGCCTGGTTCCTCTCTACCCAGTACAGCCAGAAGAGGACTGACCACCCCTCATAGCCTGGTTCCTCTCTACCCAATACAGCCAGTAGAGGACTGGTCACCCCTCAGAGCCTGGTTCCTCTGGTCTACCCAGTACAGCCAGTAGAGGACTGACCACCCCTCAGAGCCTGGTTCCTCTCTACCCAGTACAGCCAGAAGAGGACTGACCACCCCTCATAGCCTGGTTCCTCTCTACCCAATACAGCCAGTAGAGGACTGGTCACCCCTCAGAGCCTGGTTCCTCTGGTCTACCCAGTACAGCCAGTAGAGGACTGACCACCCCTCATAGCCTGGTTCCTCTCTACCCAGTACAGCCAGTAGAGGACTGACCACCCCTCATAGCCTGGTTCCTCTCTACCCAGCACAGCCAGAAGAGGACTGGCCACCCCTCAGAGCCTGGTTCCTCTCTACCGGTCACAGCCAGTAGAGGACTGGCCATCCCTCAGAGCCTGGTTCCTCTCTACCCAGTACAGCCAGTAGAGGACTGGCCACCCATCAGAGCCTGGTTCCTCTCTCCCCGGCACAGCCGGAAGAGGACTGGCCACCCCTCAGAGCCTGGTTCCTCTCTACCCAGTACAGCCAGTAGAGGACTGGCCACCCCTCAGAGCCTGGTTCCTCTCTACCCAGTACAGCCAGAAGAGGACTGGTCACCCCTCAGAGCCTGGATCCTCTCTACCCTGCACAGCCAGAAGAGGACTGGCCACCCCTCTTGGCCTGGTTCCTCTCTACCCGGCACAGCCAGAAGAGGACTGGCCACCCCTCATAGCCTGGTTCCTCTCTACCCAGTACAGCCAGAAGAGGACTGGCCACTCCTCAGAGCCTGGTTCCTCTGGTCTACCCAGTACAGCCAGAAGAGGACTGGCCACCCCTTATAGCCTGGTTACTCTCTAGGTTTCTTCCTAGATTTTGGCCTTTCTAGGGAGTTTTTCCTAGCCACCTTGCTTCTACACCTGCATTGCTTGCTGTTTGGGGTTTTAGGCTGGGTTTCTGTACAGCACTTTGCGATATCAGCTGATGTAATGATGATCCCCCCCCCTCCTCCCTCTCTGCGGATGACTTCGTCAACCATTTTGAAAAGAAGGTTGACGTTATCCGATCCTCGTTTGCTAAGTCAAACGACACCGCTGGTCCTGCTCACACTGCCCTACCCTGTGCTTTGACCTCTTTCTCCCCTCTCTCTCCAGATGAAATCTCGCGTCTTGTGACGGCCGGCCACCCAACAACCTGCCCACTTGACCCTATCCCCTCCTCTCTTCTCCAGACCGGAGACCTTCTCCCCTTCCTCACCTCGCTCATCAACTCATCCTTGACCGCTGGCTACGTCCCTTCCGTCTTCAAGAGAGCGAGAGTTGCACCCCTTCTGAAAAAACCTACACTCGATCCCTCCGATGTCAACAACTACAGACCAGTATCCCTTCTTTCTTTTCTCTCCAAAACTCTTGAACGTGCCGTCCTTGGCCAGCTCTCCTGCTATCTCTCTCAGAATGACCTTCTTGATCCTAATCAGTCAGGTTTCAAGACTGGGCATTCAACTGAGACTGCTCTTCTCTGTGTCACGGAGGCTCTCCGCACTGCTAAAGCTAACTCTCTCTCCTCTGCTCTCATCCTTCTAGACCTATCTGCTGCCTTTGATACTGTGAACCATCAGATCCTCCTCTCCACCCTCTCCGAGTTGGGCATCTCCGGCGCGGCCCACGCTTGGATTGCGTCCTACCTGACAGGTCGCTCCTACCAGGTGGCGTGGCGAGAATCTGTCTCCGCACCATGCGCTCTCACCACTGGTGTCCCCCAGGGCTCTGTTCTAGGCCCTCTCCTATTCTCGCTATACACCAAGTCACTTGGCTCTGTCATATCCTCACATGGTCTCTCCTATCATTGCTATGCAGACGACACACAATTAATCTTCTCCTTTCCCCCTTCTGATAACCAGGCGGCGAATCACATCTCTGCATGTCTGTCAGACATATCAGTGTGGATGACGGATCACCAGCTCAAGCTGAACCTCGGCAAGACGGAGCTGCTCTTCCTCCCGGGGAAGGACTGCCCGTTCCATGATCTCGCCATCACGGTTGACAACTCCCTTGTGTCCTCCTCCCAGAGTGCTAAGAACCTTGGCGTGATCCTGGACAACACCCTGTCGTTCTCCACTAACATCAAGGCGGTGACCCGATCCTGTAGGTTCATGCTCTACAACATTCGCAGAGTACGACCCTGCCTCACACAGGAAGCGGCGCAGGTCCTAATCCAGGCACTTGTCATCTCCCGTCTGGATTACTGCAACTCGCTGTTGGCTGGGCTCCCTGCCTGTGCCATTAAACCCCTACAACTCATCCAGAACGCCGCAGCCCGTCTGGTGTTCAACCTTCCCAAGTTCTCTCACGTCACCCCGCTCCTCCGCTCTCTCCACTGGCTTCCAGTTGAAGCTCGCATCCGCTACAAGACCATGGTGATTGCCTACGGAGCTGTGAAGGGAACGGCACCTCCATACCTTCAGGCTCTGATCAGGCCCTACACCCAAACAAGGGCACTGCGTTCATCCACCACTGGCCTGCTGGCCCCCCTACCTCTGAGGAAGCACAGTTCCCGCTCAGCCCAGTCAAAACTGTTCGCTGCTCTGGCACCCCAATGGTGGAACAAGCTCCCTCACGACGCCAGGACAGCGGAGTCAATCACCACCTTCCGGAGACACCTGAAACCCCACCTCTTTAAGGAATACCTAGGATAGGATAAAGTAATCCTTCTAACCCCCCCCCCCTTAAAAGATTTAGATGCACTATTGTAAAGTGGTTGTTCCACTGGATATCATAAGGTGAATGCACCATTTTGTAAGTCGCTCTGGATAAGAGCGTCTGCTAAATGACTTAAATGTAAATGTAATGTAAGAAGGGCTTTATAAATACATTTGATTGATTGATTGATTGATTGATTGATTGATTGATTGATTGATTGATTAAAAAAAGATTCAGTCATGTAAAATGATGTAGAAATGCATGAAAAGCCAGGCCCAGCCAATCAGAGTTAGTTTTTCCCTACAAAAGGGCTTTATTACAGACATACTCCTCAACACAATCCTCCGATGATCCCGCAGGTGAAGAAGCCAGATGTGAAGGTCCTGGGCTGGTGTGGTTACACATGGTCTGCGGTTGTGAGGCCAGGTGGACGTACTGCCAAATTCTCTAAAATTACATTGGAGGCGGGGTTATGGTAGAGAAATTCTCTGGCAACAGCTCAGCATGCCAATTGCACACTTCCTCAAAACTTGAGACATCTGTGGCATTGTCTTATGTGATGAAACTGCACATTTTAAAGTGGCCTTTTATTTTCCCCAGCACAAGGTGCACCTGTGTAATGATCATGCTGTTTAATCAGCTTCTTTATATGCCACACCTGTCAGGTAGATAGATTATCTTGGCAAATGAGAAATTATCACTAAAAGGGATGTAAACACATTTGTACACAACATTTGAGAGAAATCAGCTTTTTGTGCGTCTGGAACATTTCTCTGCGATCTTTTTTTACACTCATGAAACGTGGGACCAACACTTTGCATTTATATTTTTGTTCAGTGTACATCTCAATACTTGTGGGTGTGTGCAGTCTTCAGAAATGGAGCATTCTTATATTTAGTGTTAAATTCACCCAACGGTTATAAATTAGGCTCCAGGGGTCTCTTCATAAACCTTGCAGATGTACAAAATATACAGCAAAATGTGCTGTGACAGTTTTCAAGAAAAAGTTTACTTAAAAAAGAATAATCCTTGAGGTGAGAATGTGCTCACCTCCCCACAAACGTGAGAACATCAAAAAGCACACCTGCTAGTGGTTTAAATATTGCATTACAAGCTGGGAAGGAAGTATTTTGTTCAAATGGGGGATGTGATTAAAAGCTTATTCATAAAAAATATGAAAATCTGTGTTTTACGTTTGGAATGAAAATTTATTAGACAGGAATATATTCCTGTTCTTGCAGTGGTGTGTTCACATTACTGAAGGAGCCATACAACAAATTACCATGTTACCATGCACACCTCAACAAATTACCATGTTACCATGTTGCCATGCAAACCTCAACAAATTACCATGTTACCATGTTGCCATGCACACCTCAACAAATTACCATGTTACCATGCACACCTCAACAAATTACCATGTTACCATGTTACCATGCACACCTCAACAAATGACCATGTTACCATGTTACAATGCACACCTCAACAAATTACCATGTTACCATGCACACCTCAACAAATTACCATGTTACCATGTTACCATGCACACCTCAACAAATTACCATGTTACCATGCACATCTCAACAAATTACCATGTTACCATGCACACCTCAACAAATTACCATGTTACCATGTTACCATGTACACCTCAACAAACTACCATGTTACCATGTTACCATGCACACCTCAACAAATTACCATGTTATCATGCACACCTCAACAAATTACCATGTTACCATGCACACCTCAACAAATTACCATGTTACCATGCACACCTTAACAAATTACCATGTTACCATGCACACCTCAACAAATTAGCATGTTACCATGCACACCTCAACAAATTACCATGTTACCATGTTCATCTCAACAAATTACCATGTTACCATGTTACCATGCACACCTCAACAAATTACCATGTTACCATGCACACCTCAACAAATTACCATGTTACCATGTTACCATGCACACCTCAACAAATTACCATGTTACCATGTACACCTCAACAAATTACCATGTTACCATGCACACCTCAACAAATTACCATGTTACCATGTTACCATGCACACCTCAACAAATTACCATGTTACCATGCACACCTCAACAAATTACCATCTTACCATGTACACCTCAACAAATTACCGTTACCATGCACACCTCAACAAATAACCATGTTACCATGCACACCTCAACAAATTACCATGTTACCATGTTACCATGCACACCTCAACAAATTACCATGTTACCATGAACACCTCAACAAATTACCATGTTACCAAGTTACCATGCACACCTCAACAAATTACCATGTTACCATGCACACCTCAAAAAATTACCATGTTACCATGTACACCTCAACAAACTACCATGTTACCATGTTACCATGCACACCTCAACAAATTACCATGTTATCATGCACACCTCAACAAATTACCATGTTACCATGCACACCTCAACAAATTACCATGTTACCATGCACACCTTAACAAATTACCATGTTACCATGCACACCTCAACAAATTAGCATGTAACCATGCACACCTCAACAAATTACCATGTTACCATGTTCATCTCAACAAATTACCATGTTACCATGTTACCATGCACACCTCAACAAATTACCATGTTACCATGCACACCTCAACAAATTACCATGTTACCATGTACACCTCAACAAATTACCATGTTACCATGTTACCATGTACACCTCAACAAATTACCATGTTACCATGTTACCATGCTCACCTCAACAAATTACCATGTTACCATGCACACCGCTCATTTAATTGGACCTAGTAGCCTAGTAAATAGAGAGGCTATGTGTATTTCAAGTTTTGCAATATCATAGGCAGTGTGGTTTATAATACCTGTATACATTCTAACAGTTGATCTTCACTGAAGTAGGCCCATGTATCAGTATCTATTGTCATGTGCATAAGCAGCCTACAGTCAAATGCCTTCCTTGCTCCTTCCCAACAACACAGTAATGAATATCAGTAGTGTTATAATATATATATATAAATACAATTTATATATAAATATATAAAAGTCCAGAAGAACAAAAACAACTGTAACTGCTGTAAATAAGGAATTACATTTTTGAGTAGAAGAAATGTTCTTCTATTCAGCCTGTGGTGGCTCCAACAGGTCTAATGTCCTGACCTGCTCTACCATTGGTAGAGGACGTGACACTGTGGGGGCTCCAACAGGTGGGTCTAATGTCCTGACCTGCTCTACCATTGGTAGAGGACGTGACACTGTGGTGGCTCCACAGGTCTAATGTCCTGACCTGCTCTACCATTGGTAGAGGACGTGACACTGTGGGGGCTCCAACAGGTGGGTCTAATGTCCTGTTCTCACAGGTGGAATCACAGCCTCAAAAGGATTCTTTTGGGGAATAAAAAAATACTTCTGTTGCAAAAGGTTGATAAAAGGAAAAGTCTTACTGCTTGGCAGACAGTGTCTCTTTGCCAAACATTACCAATAAACAAATTACACCCGTTGGGGCTTTTAAGAACAAAAATATGTTGGAGCTTTTGGGGTTAATTTAAACTTTTAAAAAAATGATGTAGCAATCGCAGACTGTGCCTTGAAGAATGGCTCTAAAACTATCAGAACGATGTGATATACAACATCATCTGAATACTACACCATTGTATTTGGTACAAATCATTCCCTAAGTTCTAGACCTCAGCTGAATCTGGTAATGAATGGTGTGGCTGTTGAACAAGTTGAGGAGGCTAAATTACTTGGTGTTACCTTAGATGGTAAACTGTCATGGTCAGAACATATAGATTGAATGGTTGATGGGGAGAGGTCTGTCCGTAATAAAGAGATGCTCTGCTTTTTTTTGACACCACACTCCACAAAGCAAGTCCTGCAGCCTCTAGATTTGTCTTATCTTGATTATTGTCCAGTCGTGTGGTCCAGTGCTGCAAGGAAAGACCTAGTTAAGCTGCAGCTGGCCCAGAACAGAGCGGCACGTTCTGCTCTTCATTGTAATCAGAGGGCTGATATTAATACCATGCATGCCAGTCTCTCTTGGCTAAGTGTTGAGGAGAGACTGACTGCATCACTTCTTCTTTTTATGAGAAACATTTTGTTGAAAATCCCAAATTGTTTGCATAGTCAACTTACACACAGCTCTGACACACACACTTACCCCACCAGACATGCCACCAGGGGTCTTTTCACAGTCCCCAAATCCAGAACAAATTCCAGAAAATGTACAGTATTATATAGAGCCATTACTGCATGGAACTCCCATCTCATATTGCTCTAATAAACAGCAAACCTGGTTTCAAAAAACAGATAAAGCAGCACCTCATGGCACAACACCTCTCCCCTATTTGATCTAGATAGTTTGTGTGTATGTATTGATATGTAGGCTACGTGTGCCTTTTAAAAATGTATGTAGTTCTGTTTTTGAGCTGTTCTTGTCTAATGATATTCTGTATTAAGTAATTCTGTATTATGTAATTCTGAATTATGTCATTCTGTATTATGTAAATCTGTATTATGTTTCATGTTTTGTGTGGACCCCAGGAAGAGTAGCTGCTGCTTTTGCAACTGCTAATGGGGATAGCTGCTGCCTTGACAGGAACTAATGGGGATCCATAATAAACCCCAGGAAGAGTAGCTGCTGCCTTGACGGAACTAATGGGGATCCATAATAAACCCCAGGAAGAGTACCTGCTGCCTTGGCAGGATCTAATGGGGATCCATAATAAACCCCAGGAGGAGTAGCTGCTGCCTTGGCAGGAACTAATGGGGATCCATAATAAACCCCAGGAAGAGTAGCTGCTGCCTTGACAGGAACTAATGGGGATCCATAATAAACCCCAGGAAGAGTAGCTGCTGCCTTGGCAGGAACTAATGGGGATCCATAATAAACCCCAGGAAGAGTAGCCGCTGCCTTGGCAGGAACTAATGGGGATCCATAATAAACCCCAGGAGGAGTAGCTGCTGCCTTGACAGGAACTAATGTTGGTGGCTCCAACAGGTGGGATTCTGTTTTGGTAAACTCTGGTCACTAGTAAGGGTAGTAGGGAGTGATTCTGTTTTGGTAAACTCTGGTCAATAGTAAGGTAAGTAGGGAGTGATTCTGTTTTGGTAAACTCTGGTGAATAGTAAGGGCAGTAGGGAGTGATTCTGTTTTGGTAAACTCTGGTCAATAGTAAGGGCAGTAGGGAGTGATTCTGTTTTGGTAAACTCTGGTCAATAGTGAGGGCAGTAGGGAGTGATTCTCTTTTGGTAAACTCTGGTCAATAGTAAGGGCAGTAGGGAGTGATTCTGTTTTGGTAAACTATGGTCAATAGTAAGGGCATTAGGGAGTGATTCTGTTTTGGTAAACTCTGGTCAATAGTAAGGGCATTAGGGAGTGATTCTGTTTTGGTAAACTCTGGTCAATAGTAAGGGCAGTAGGGAGTGATTCTGTGCCATACAGAAAATAACAGATACTTAAATTGAAGTGGAAAATGGTGTAAAGACAGAAATGATCTGTTTTGGTAAACTCCAGGTCTATAGTAAGGGCAGTAGGGAGTGATTCTGTTTTGGTAAACTCTGGTGAATAGTAAGGGCAGTAGGGAGTGTTTCTGTTTTGGTAAACTCTGGTCACTAGTAAGGGCAGTAGGGAGTGATTCTATTTTGGTAAACTCTGGTGAATAGTAAGGGCATTAGGGAGTGATTCTGTTTTGGTAAACTCTGGTCAATAGTAAGGGCAGTAGGGAGTGATTCTGTGCCATACAGAAAATAACAGATACTTAAATTGCAGTGGAAAATGGTGTAAAGACAGAAATGATCTGTTTTGGTAAACTCCAGGTCTATAGTAAGGGCAGTAGGGAGTGATTCTGTTTTGGTAAACTCTGGTGAATAGTAAGGGCAGTAGGGAGTGTTTCTGTTTTGGTAAACTCTGGTCACTAGTAAGGGCAGTAGGGAGTGATTCTATTTTGGTAAACTCTGGTGAATAGTAAGGGCATTAGGGAGTGATTCTGTTTTGGTAAACTCTGGTCAATAGTAAGGGCAGTAGGGAGTGATTCTGTTTTGGTAAACTCTGGTCTATAGTAAGGGCAGTAGGGAGTGATTCTGTTTTGGTAAACTCTGGTCTATAGTAAGGGCAGTGGGGAGTGATTCTGTTTTGGTAAACTCTGGTGAATAGTAAGGGCAGTAGGGAGTGATTCTGTTTTGGAAAACTCTGGTCAATAGTAAGGGCAGTAGGGAGTGATTCTGTTTTGGTAAACTCTGGTCTATAGTAAGGGCAGTAGGGAGTGATTCTGTTTTGGTAAACTCTGGTCTATAGTAAGGGCAGTGGGGAGTGATTCTGTTTTGGTAAACTCTGGTGAATAGTAAGGGCAGTAGGGAGTGATTCTGTTTTGGTAAACTCTGGTCTATAGTAAGGGCAGTAGGGAGTGATTGTTGGAATGGTGGATGCTGTAGCTGAAGTGCAGTAAGCTTGACTATTGTTGCCAAGGATTTGCCCTGCTTAACTTGGCTAACTGGATTTACTATTAGCTCCAATGGCAGCCAAGGTTGAGGATCATCAGATCACCTTCCTACTGATGCTAGAGCTGTGATCTCTTACAGACTAACTCTGTCTGTCTGTCTGTCTGTCTGTCTGTCTGTCTGTCTGTCTGTCTGTCTGTCTGTCTGTCTGTCTGTCTGTCTGTCTGTCTGTCTGTCTGTCTGTCTGTCTGTCTGTCTGTCTGTCTGTCTGTCTGTCTGCAGTCTGTCTGTCTGTCTGTCTGCAGTCTGTCTGTCTGCAGTCTGTCTGTCTGCAGTCTGTCTGCAGTCTGTCTGTCTGCAGTCTGTCTGCAGTCTGTCTGTCTGCAGTCTGTCTGCAGTCTGTCTGCAGTCTGCAGTCTTTCTGCTGTCTGCCTGTCTGCAGCCTATCTGTCTGTCTGTCTGTCTGTCTGTCTGTCTGTCTGTCTGTCTGTCTGTCTGTCTGTCTGTCTGTCTGTCTGTCTGTCTGTCTGTCTGTCTGTCTGTCTGTCTGTCTGTCTGTCTGTCTGTCTGTCTGTCTGTCAATATGTTATAATCACCTTTGGCAGTGTTTACAGCTCAAATAAAAGTTTATTTGTCACGTGCGCCGAATACAACAGGTGTAGACCTTACAGTGAAATGCTTACTTACAGGCTCTAACCAATAGTGCGAAAAAAAAGTGTGTGTGTGTGTGTGTGTGTGTGTGTGTGTGTGTGTGTGTGTGTGTGTGTGTGTGTGTGTGTGTGTGTGTGTAGGTAAAGAAATAAAACGACAGTAAAAAGACATTTGAAAATAAGAGTAGCGAGGCTATATACAGACACCGATTAGTCAGGCTGATTGAGGTAGTATGTACATGTAGATGAGGTTAAAGTGACTATGCATATATGATGAACAGAGAGTAGCAGCAGCGTAAAAGAGGGGTTGGTGGGTGGTGGGACACAATGCAGATAGCCCGGTTAGCCAATGTGCGGGAGCACTGGTTGGTCGGGCCAATTGAGGTAGTATGTACATGTAGATATAGTTAAAGTGACTATGCATATATGATTAACAGAGAGTAGCAGCAGCGTAAAAGAGGGGTGGGGGGCACACAATGCAAATAGTCCGGGTAGCCATTTGATTACCTGTTAAGGAGTCTTATGGCTTGGGGGTAAAAACTGTTGAGAAGCCTTTTTGTCCTAGACTTGGCACTCCGGTACCGCTTGTCATGCGGTAGTAGAGAGAACAGTCTATGACTGGGGTGGCTGGGGTCTTTGACAATTTTTAGGGCCTTCCTCTGACACCGCCTGGTGTAGAGATCCTGGATGGCAGGCAGCTTTGCCCCCGATGTATTGGGCTCTACGCACTAACCTCTGAAGTTCCTTACGGTCGGATTTCCGTACCAGGCAGTGATGCAACCGGTCAGGATCCTCTTGATGTTGCAGCTGTAGAACCTTTTGAGGATCTCAGGACCCATGCAAATCTTTTTTGTTTCTTGATGGGGAATAGTCTTTGTCGTGCCCGCTTCACAACTGTCTTGGTGTGTTTGGACCATTCTAGTTTGTTGTTGATGTGGACACCAAGGAACTTGAAGCTCTCAACCTGCTCCAATACAGCCCTGTCGATGAGAATGGGGGCATGCTCAGTGTTCCTTTTCCTGTAGTCCACAATCATCTCCTAAGTCTTGGTTATGTTGAGGGATAGGTTGTTATTCTGGCATCACCCGGACAGGTCTCTGACCTCCGCCCTAATGGCTGTCTCGTCGTTGTCGGTGATCAGGCCTACCACTGTTGTGTCGTCTGCAAACTTAATGATGGTGTTGGAGTCATGCCTGGCCATGCAGTCGTGGGTGAACAGGGACTACAGGAGGGGACTGAGCACGCACCCCTGGGGAGCTCCAGTGTTGAGGATCAGCGTGGCAGATGTGTTGCTACCTACCCTCACCACCTGGGGGCGGCCCGTCAGGAAGTCCAGGATCCAGTTGCAGAGGGAGGTGTTTAGTCCCAGGTTCCTTAACTTAGTGATGAGCTTTGAGGGCACTACAGTGTTGAACGCTGAGCTGTAGTCAATGAACAGCATTCTCACGCAGATGTTCCTTTTGTCCAGGTGGGAAAGGGCAGTGTGGAGTGCAATAGAGATTGCATCATCTGTGGATCTGTTTGGGCGGTATGCAAATTGGAGTGGGTCTAGGGTTTCTGGGATAATGGTATTGATGTGAGCCATGACCAGCCTTTCAAAGCACTTCATGGCTACAGACGTGAGTGCTACGGGTCTGTAGTCATTTAGGCAGGTTACCTTTGTGTTCTTGGGCACAGGGACTATGGTGGTCTGCTTGAATCATGTTGGTATTACAGACTCAATCAGGGACATGTTGAAAATGTCAGTGAAGACACCTGCCAGTTGGTCAGCTGTGAGTCTGGGTAAGTCTCTGAGAGCTTTGCACACCTGGATTGTACAATATTTGCACATTATGGTTGTTGATGATTGCTAGACAGCCATGTTCAAGTCTGGCCATATATTGTCAAGTCAAACTGTAACTACGCCACTCAGAAACATTCAATGTCATCTTGGTTATCAACTCCAGTGGGTATTTGGCCATCCTCTAGGATGTTGCCTGTGCTTAGCTTTATTCCGTTTCTTTTTTTTTTTTTACTCCCTAGTCCTTGCTGATGACAAGCATACCCATAACATGATGCAGCCACCACCATGCTTCAAAATATTAAGAGTGGTACTCAGTGATGTGTTGAATTTCCCCCAAACATAACGCTTTGTAGTCAGGACATAAAATATATTTCTTTGCCACATTTTTTGCAGCTTTACTTTAGTGCCTTATTGCAAACAGGATGCATGTTTTGGAACATTTGTATTCTGTAGAGGCTTTATTTTATTTATCTGGATACCCACAATTTACATACATTTAAAAACATGACATGTAGTGTGTGTGAATCTATCAGTTACAGATGTCAGTACATACACACAACCAGTAAGTCACATGTCAGTACAAACACACAACCAGTAAGTCACATGTCAGTACATACACACAACCAGTAGGTCACATGACACACAACCAGTAGGCCACATGTCAGTAAAAACACACAACCAGTAGGTCACATGTCAGTACACACACACAACCAGTAGGTCAGATGTCAGTACATACAACCTGTAGGTCACATGTCAGTACACACAACCAGTAGGTCACATGTCAGTACACACAACCAGTAGGTCACATGGGGGAGAGGCGATGTGTCGTGAGGCTTTGCTTTAAGTGTTTTTGAAACCAGGTTTGCTGTTCACTTGCAATATATAAGATGGAAGTTCCATGCACTCATGGCTCTGCATAATGCTGTACTTTTCCTTGAATTTTTCTGGACCTGGGGACTGTGAAAAGACCCCTGGTGGCATGTCTGGTGGGGTAAGTGTGTGTGTCAGAGCTGTGTGTTAGTTGAATGTGCAAACAATTTGGAATTTCCAACACATTTATGTTTCTTATATAAACAAGAAGTGACGCAGTTAGTCTTTCCTCAACTCTTAGCCAAGAGAGACTGGCATGCATGGTATTAATATCAGCCCTCTGATTACAATGAAGAGCAAGACATGCCGCTCTGTTCTGGGCCAGCTACAGCTTAACTAGGTCTTTCCTTGCAGGACTGGACCACACGTCTGGACAATACTCAAGATTAGACAAAACTAGGGGCTGCAGGACTTGACCATATGACTGGATAAAACTCAAGATAAGACAAAACTAAAGCCTGCAGACCTTGCTTTGTGGAGTGTGGTGTCAAAAAAGCAGAGCATCTATTTATTACGGACAGACCTCTCCCCATCTTTACAACTATTGAATCTATATGTTTTGACCATAACAGTTACAATCTAAGGTAGCACCAAGTAATTTAGTCTCCTCAACTTGTTCAACAGCCACACCATTCATTACCAGATTCAGCTGAGGTCTAGAACTTAAGGAATGATTTGTATCAAATACAATGCGCTTAGTTTTAGAGATGTTCAGGACCAGTTTATTACTGGCCACCCTTTCCAAAACAGACTGCAACTCTTTGTTAAGGGTTTCAGCGACTTTATTAGCTGTGGTTGCTGATGTGTATATGGTTGAATCATCAGCATACATACACACATGCTTTGTTTAATGCCATTGGCAGGTCATTGGTAAAAATAGAAAAGAGTAGAGGACCTAAAGAGCTTCCCTGCGGTACACCAAACTCTTCATGTTTGACATTAGAGAAGCTTCCATTAAAGAAAAAAAGACAAAAGAAAACCCTATGTTTATTAGATAGATAGATAGATAGATAGCTCTGAATCCACGACATGGCAGAGGTTGAAAAGCTGAAGCACCAGCTTCCTTCTTTTCACTACGTCATTTAGGTTAGTATTGTGGAGTAACGCCAACGTTGTTGATCCATCCTCAGTTTTCTCCTATCACAGCCATTAAACTCTGTGTTTTAAAGTCACCATTGGCCTCATGGTGAAATCCCTAAGCGGTTTCCTTCCTCTCCGGCAACTGAGTTAGGAAGGACACCTGTGTCTTTGTAATGACTGGGTGTATTGATACGCTGTCCAAAGTGTAATGAATAACTTCACGCTGCTCAAAGGGATATTCAATATCAGCTTTTTAAAAATCTACCAATAGGTGCCTTTCTTTGCGAGGCATTGGAAACCCTCCCTGGTCTTTGTGCTTGAACCTGTGTTTGAAATGTACTGCTCGACTGAGGGACCTTACAGATAATTGTATGTGTGGGGTAAAGAGATGAGGTAGTCATTCAAAAATCATGATAAACATTATTATTGCAGACAGAGTGAGTCCATGCAACTCATTGTATGACTTGATAAGCACATTTTTACTCGTGAACTTATTTAGGTTTTCCATAATAAAGGGGTTGAATACTTATTGACTCAAGCTGGGGTGTAAACTAATACCCCTCAACACCAGAATGGGGTGTAAACTAATACCCCTCAACACCAGGATGGGGTGTAAACTAATACCCCTCAACACCAGGATGGAGTGTAAACTAATACCCCTCACCAGGATGGGGTGTAAACTAATACCCCTCAACACCAGGATGGGGTGTAAACTAATACCCCTCAACACCAGGATGGGGTGTAAACTAATACCCTTCAACACCAGGATGGGGTGTAAAGTAATACCCCTCAACACCAGGATGGGGTGTAAACTAATACCCCTCAACACCAGGATGGGGTGTAAACTAACACCCCTCAACACCAGGATGGGGTGTAAACTAATACCCCTCAACACCAGGATGGGGTGTAAACTAATACCCCTCAACACCAGGATGGGGTGTAAACTAATACCCCTCACCAGAATGGGGTGTAAACTAATACCCCTCAACCCCAGGATGGGGTGTAAACTAATACCCCTCAACACCAGGATGGTGTGTAAACTAATACCCCTCAACACCAGGATGGGGTGTAAACTAATACCCCTCAACACCAGGATGGAGTGTAAACTAATACCCCTCAACACCAGGATAGGGTGTAAACTAATACCCCTCAACACCAGGATGGGGTGTAAACTAATACCCCTCAACACCAGGATAGGGTGTACACTAATACCCCTCAACACCAGGATGGGGTGTAAACTAATACCCTTCAACACCAGGATGGGGTGTAAACTAATACCCCTCAACACCAGGATGGGGTGTAAACTAATACCCCTCAACACCAGGATGGGGTGTAAACTAATACCCCTCAACACCAGGATGGGTGTAAACTAACCGCCGCTGAAGACCCTGGACTGCAGACTGCCGCTGAAGACTCTGGACTGCAGACCGCCGCTGTAGGCTCCGTGCCATGGATCATCACTACAGGTTCCGCGCCATGGATTATCACTGGAGGCTTCGTGCCATGGATCATCACTGGAGGTTCCGCGGCATGGATCATCACTGGAGGCCGCGGGGCCATGGATCATCACTGGAGGCTTCATGCCATGGATCATCCCTACAGGCTCCGGGCCATGGATCATCACTACAGGTTCCACGCCATGGATCATTACTGGAGGCTCCGGGCCATGGATCATAACTGGAGGCTTCGTGCCATGGATCATCACTGGAGGCTCCGGGCCATGGATTATCACTGGAGGCTTCATGCCATGGATCATCCCTACAGGCTCCGGGCCATGGATCATCACTGGAGGCTTCGGATCATGGATCATCACTGGAGGCTTCGGACCATGGATCATCACTGGAGGTTCCGCGCCATGGATCATCACTGGAGGCTCCGGGCCATGGATCATCACTGGAGGCTTCATGCCATGGATCATCCCTACAGGCTCCGGGCCATGGATCATCACTACAGGTTCCACACCATGGATCATTACTGGAGGCTCCGGGCCATGGATCATCACTGGAGGCTTCATGCCATGGATCATCACTGGAGGCTCCGGGCCATGGATTATCACTGGAGGCTTCATGCCATGGATCATCCCTACAGCCTCTGGGCCATGGATCATCACTGGAGGCTTCGGATCATGGATCATCACTGGAGGCTTCTTACGTGGAGCCGGAACAGGTCTCACCGGACTGGGGAGACGCACTGGAGGCTGGGTGCGCAGAGCAGGCACAGGGTATACTGGGCCGTGGAGGCGCACTGGAGGTCTGGAGCATATGGCTGGCACAACCCGTCCTGGCTGGATGTTCAGTTTAGCCCGGCAAGGGCGGAGCGCTGGCACAGGATGAACTGGGCTGTGAAGGCTTACTGCCGACACAGTGCGTAGAGCTGGCGCAGGATATCCGGGACCGAGGAGGCACACTGGAGACCAGGAGCGCTGAGCCGGCTCAATCCGTCCTGGCTGAATGCCCACTCTAGCACGGCAAATGCAGGGCGCAGGCACAGGGCGCAGGCACAGCGCGCACCGGGTTATGAATGCATACGGGTTATGTGCGCATCACAGCATAACACGGTGCCTGGCTGTTCACCTGCTCCCCACGGTAAGCACGGGGAGTTGGCTCAGGTCTCCACCCTGACTCTGCCAATCTCCCCGTGTGCCCCCCAAAAAACATTTTGGGGGCTGCCTCTCTTATTTCCGTCGTTGCCGCGCTAGTTCCTCGTATTGTTGCCGTTCCTCTCTCGCTGTCTCCACCTGCGTCCATGGCAGGGTCTTGTCCCCTGCCATTATCTCCTCCCAGGTCCAGGACGTCCTCCACTCTCTCTTCTCCCGGGCCCAGGATCCCTGCTCCTCCTGGGCACGCTGCTTGGTCTTTTTGTGGTGGGATCTTCTGTGACGACCGTCGTAAGGAGGAGACCAAGGTGCAGCGTGGTAAGTGCTCATGATTAAATTTTATTTATACTCAGAACACTAAACAAAATAACAAACAAATGAACGTCACATCCTGCAGACTTTCACTGAGCTGTACAAAAACAAGATCCCACAACTGAAGGCGGGAAAAAGGGCTGCCTAAGTATGATTCCCAATCAGAGACAACGATAGACAGCTGCCTCTGATTAGGAACCATACTCGGCCAAACACAAAGAAATATATGACATAGAATGCCCACCCCATATCACACCCTGACCTAACCAAACAGAGAAAAACGGCTCTCTCAGGTCAGGTCAGGGCGTGACACCGATACCCACTAATTATCAAAATCCAGAAAAGAGCCATTAAATTCTACAACCACCTAAAAGGAAGTGATTCCCAAACCTTCCATAACAAAGCAATCACCTACAGAGTGATTAACCTGGAGAAGAGTCCCCTAAGCAAGCTGGTCCTGGGGCTCTGCTCACAAACACAAACAGACCCCATAGAGCCCCAGGACAGCAACACAATTAGACCCAACCAAATCATGAGAAAACAAAAAGATAATTACTTGACACATTGGAAAGAATTAACTAAAAAACAGAGCAAACTAGAATGCTATTTGGACCTAAACAGAGAGAACACAGTGGCAGAATACCTGACCACTGTGACTGACCCAAACTTAAGGAAAGCTTTGACTATGTACAGACTCAGTGAGCATAGCCTTGCTATTGAGAAAGGCTGCCGTAGGCAGACCTGGCTCTCAAGAGGTGACAGGCTATGTGCAACACTGCCCACAAAATGAGATGGAAACTGAGCTGCACTTCCTAACCTCCTGCCCAATGTATGACCATATTAGAGACACATATTTCCCTCAGATTACACAGATCCACAAAGAATTCGAAAACAAACCCAATTTTGATAACCTCCCATATCTACTGGGTGAAATACCACAGTGTTCCATCATAGCAGCAAGATGTGTGACCTGTTGCCACAAGAAAAGGTCAACCAGTGAAGAACAAACACCATTGTAAATACAACCCATGTTTATGCTTATTTATTTTCCCTTGTGTACTTTAACCATTTGTACATTGTTACAACACGATATATAGACATAATATGACATTTGTAATGTCTTTATTCTTTTGAAACTTCTGTATGTGTAATGTTTACTGTTAATTTTTTATTGTTTATTTCACTTTTGTATATTATCTACCTCACTTGCTTTGGCAATGTTAACACATGTTTCCCATGCCAATAAAGCCCCTTGAATTGAATTGAATTGAGTGACAGAGAGAGATTCTGACTGACTGACTGTACTGTAGTGCATCTGATCTGGTCCTGTTCTTGAGCACTCAGTGGATTTATCTGATGACCATATGGTGCTGCTGAGGGGCTGCAGGGTGGAAGGATTAGCTGCCATGATGTGATGCTGGACTTGTTGCTGCAGACTTCCAGCAGGAGGCCAGATCATAACATGTTAACTACTGTAGAGGGAAAGGGATTCACATTTAGTCCCAGATAGATAACACCACAGATAGATAACACCACACAACAAGAAAATGGAGGAAGGGAGAGAGATGGGGAGATGAAGAGAGAGAGAGAGAGAGAGAAAGAGAGACTTTTAACTTGTGAGTGTAATGTTTACTGTTCAGTTCTGAATGTTTATTTCCCTTGTTTATTGTCTATTCCATTTGCTTTGGCAATGCCAACATATTTTTCCCACGCCGATAAAGTCCTTTGAATTTAATTGAAAATAGAGAGACGGAGAGGTTTAAGCTGCTGCTACCTTAAATAGAAGACAGTAATCTCCATACCAATGGAAATTTTGATGTTAAACCTCCCTTTGATTGGTCTGGGACATCTGCCTGGTGCTCTCTCAGCAAGCAGAGCCCCTGATTGGTCTGGGACATCTGCCTGGTGCTCTCTCAGCAGCAAGCAGAGCCCCTGATTGGTCTGGGACATCTGCCTGGTGCTCTCTCAGCAAGCAGAGCCCCTGATTGGTCTGGGACATCTGCCTGGTGCTCTCTCAGCAAGTAGAGCCCCTGATTGGTCTGGGACATCTGCCTGGTGCTCTCTCAGCAAGCAGAGCCCCTGATTGGTCTGGGACATCTGCCTGGTGCTCTCTCAGCAAGTAGAGCCCCTGATTGGTCTGGGACATCTGCCTGGTGCTCTCTCAGCAAGCAGAGCCCCTGATTGGACTGGGACATCTGCCTGGTGCTCTCTCAGCAGCAAGTAGAGCCCCTGATTGGTCTGGGACATCTGCCTGGTGCTCTCTCAGCAAGCAGAGCCCCTGATTGGACTGGGACATCTGCCTGGTGCTCTCTCAGCAGCAAGTAGAGCCCCTGATTGGTCTGGGACATCTACCTGGTGCTCTCTCAGCAAGTAGAGCCCCTGATTGGTCTGGGACATCTGCCTGGTGCTCTCTCAGCAGCAAGTAGAGCCCCTGATTGGTCTGGGACATCTGCCTGGTGCTCTCAGCAAGTAGAACCCCTGATTGGTCTGGGACATCTGCCTGGTGCTCTCAGCAAGTAGAGCCCCTGATTGGTCAGGGACATCTGCCTGGTGCTCTCTCAGCAGCAAGTAGAGCCCCTGATTGGTCAGGGACATCTGCCTGGTGCTCTCTCAGCAAGTAGAGCCCCTGATTGGTCTGGGACATCTGCCTGGTGCTCTCTCAGCAGCAAGCAGAGCCCCTGATTGGTCTGAGACATCTGCCTGGTGCTCTCTCAGCAAGCAGAGCCCCTGATTGGTCTGGGACATCTGCCTGGTGCTCTCTCAGCAAGTAGAGCATCTGATTGGTCTGGGACATCTGCCTGGTGCTCTCTCAGCAGCAAGTAGAACCCCTGATTGGTCTGGGACATCTGCCTGGTGCTCGCTCAGCAGCAAGTAGAGCCCCTGATTGGTCTGGGACATCTGCCTGATGCTCTCTCAGCAAGTAGAGCATCTGATTGGTCTGGGACGAGCAGTGCTTTCTCATACAGTAGGCTGGGATGCAGAAGAACGAGCAGTGACAGCCTTTGGGTAACAGATAGGTCATCAGATTATAGGATAGGCATCAGATTACCGACCAACACACCCGGTCTGCCACGAGGGGCATCAGATTACCAACCAACACACCCGGTCTGCCACTAGGGGGGGCATCAGATTACCAACCAACACACCCGGTCTGCCACTAGGGGGGGCATCAGATTACCGACCAACACACCCGGTCTGCCACTAGGGGGCATCAGATTACCGACCAACACACCCGGTCTGCTACTAGAGGGGGCATCAGATTACCGACCAACACACCCGGTCTGCCACTAGGGGGGGCATCAGATTACCGACCAACACACCCGGTCTGCCACTAGGGGGCATCAGATTACCGACCAACACACCCGGTCTGCCACTAGAGGGGGCATCAGATTACCGACCAACACACCCGGTCTGCCACTAGGGGGCATCAGATTACCGACCAACACACCCGGTCTGCCACTAGGGGGGGCACCAGATTACCGACCAACACACCCGGTCTGCCACTAGGGGGCATCAGATTACCGACCAACACACCCGGTCTGCCACTAGGGGGGGCATCAGATTACCGACCAACACACCCGGTCTGCCACTAGGGGGCATCAGATTACCGACCAACACACCCGGTCTGCCACTAGGGGGGGCATCAGATTACCGACCAACACACCCGGTCTGCCACTAGGGGGGGCATCAGATTACCGACCAACACACCCGGTCTGCCACTAGGGGGGGCACCTGGTACTGGGCCTAGTTTCCACCTGGTACTTGACCTAGTTTCCACCTGGTACCTGGCCTAGTTTCCACCTGGTACCTGGCCTAGTTTCCACCTGGTACTTGGCCTAGTTTCCACCTGGCACTGGGCCTAGTTTCCACCTGGTACTTGGCCTAGTTTCCACCTGGTACCTGGCCTAGTTTCCACCTGGTACCTGGCCTAGTTTCCACCTGGTACTTGGCCTAGTTTCCACCTGGTACTTGGCCTAGTTTCCACCTGGTACTGGGCCTAGTTTCCACCTGGTACTTGTCCTAGTTTCCACTTGGTACTTGGCCTAGTTTCCACCTGGTACTTGGCCTAGTCCATTCCTCACAGACCAAAGGACTTCCTCGCTCCTTATATGGCTGACCCGCTCAGTGGAGACGTCAGAGGCACACCCGTCTTGTCCAAGCACATTATCCCATTCTCTACAGGACACGTCCAGCCATCATCAAAAACCCGCTTTCTCTCGCTGTTGTCTTTCCTTTCACCGATAACTCCTAACTCATTGGAATAGCACGAGCCACGATGCCGCTGTTTTCATGAACCCGGTTCGAGTTGCTGCGTCGCCGCTTCAGCTCCGTACAACACGGGATATCTGATTAGGGTGCCCGGTTTTACCGGGTTGGATAGAGGGAATTAGAGAATGACTCACATTTTGGAAAAGAGATTGCTTTTAGCTCCAGTGTGGATTTTGACTGGATGCGTGTGTGTTTTAATGTGTGTGTTTTTCCCTTGGTGTTTCTGATGGTGGATCACTTTTCTGGACCGAGCGATTTAGAAATGGTAGTTTAATTTGCTGAGTGACTATATTCAGTCAGATTGTTCACGCATTCATCCAGCACCGGCACTTTACATACTGCTATGCTTTATGCTTCTTAATTACTGAATAGAATGGTGCAATACTTTTGTATTTATATATTTGTACCTTTACTTGTCGACACCCGCGGGCAGCACACTGGGGTGACAATGAAACGGAACGTTTTGGAAACATTAACGGATAGATATGGCAATGGTAACGTGGAGAAACGGCGAGAAAGATATCGCCCGCGACTCTCAAGGCGGAATCTCTTCCCCCCTCTCTCAAGTCGGACCGTTATCCCTCTCTACCGACCTAACGGGACACCTCAATCCCATACCCTGTCTGGATATCCCCTCAACACATCAGACACCCCAAGGCGCTCATTCAAGCAACATATCTCAATCTATCACTAGTCAAACGTCGACTAACTCCGTGGACAAACAGCAGCTTCAGCAGATCGAGTGTGTGGTGTGCGGGGATAAATCCAGCGGGAAGCACTACGGCCAGTTCACATGTGAGGGGTGTAAGAGCTTCTTCAAACGGAGCGTCAGGCGGAACCTCAGCTACACCTGCCGCGCTAGCAGGAACTGTCCCATTGATCAACACCACAGGAATCAATGCCAGTACTGCCGACTGAAGACGTGTCAAAGTGGGAATGCGGAGAGAAGATAAACAAGCTTGTTTCTCATCTCCCTTTAGGTCACTTATAGCCTGTAGCTGTAGTCACTAGAAGCCAATGATTTAAAAAAAAAAAAGTTCTCTAAAGATACGGCTCGTAAACTCACTACATTTTAACAACATATTCATCCGTGTAGTTCAGATAGGCTATAAGATAATATAATACTGTTAAATCTCCATTACTGAGCTCCTAATAATAGTCTCCATGCTGTTATTGTTCATGAGCTTATTGTTTCAGAGGAATAAAGGCAGTGGGCTGTGTGTGTTTTTACACGCTTAGAAAACAAGGAGTTATATAGGATATAGAACCGTGTATGAAGCAAGCGATAGAATCCCTTTTGTTCCATCAGGATTGGTAGACATGTACTCACACGAACACGCCGCTATTCACTATATTTACCAATAGGATCTGTCACCTTGTAGGCCTACGTTATCTACCCGACATTAATATTGATCTGTCACCTTGTAGGCCACCGTTATCTACCCGACATTAATATTGATCTGTCACCTTGTAGGCCACCGTTATCTACCCGACATTAATATTGATCTGTCACCTTGTAGGCCACCGTTATCTACCCGACATTAATATTGATCTGTCACCTTGTAGGCCACCGCACCGTTATCTACCCGACATTAATATTGATCTGTCACCTTGTAGGCCAACGCACCGTTATCTACCCGACATGAATATTGATCTGTCACCTTGTAGGCCAACGCACCGTTATCTACCCGACATTAATATTGATCTGTCACCTTGTAGGCCAACGCACCGTTATCTACCCGACATTAATATTGATCTGTCACCTTGTAGGCCAACGCACCGTTATCTACCCGACATTAATATTGATCTGTCACCTTGTAGGCCAACGCACCGTTATCTACCCAACATTAATATTGATCTGTCACCTTGTAGGCCACTGCACGTTATCTACCCGACATTAATATTGATCTGTCACCTTGTAGGCCACCGTTATCTACCCGACATTAATATTGATCTGTCACCTTGTAGGCCAACGTCCCGTTATCTACCCGACATTAATATTGATCTGTCACCTTGTAGGCCACCGTTATCTACCCGACATTAATATTGATCTGTCACCTTGTAGGCCACCGTTATCTACCCGACAATAATATTGTCTCTGTCTCGTTGTATCACAGCGGTTCAGAGAGGAAGGATGCTCCCACCTCAACCGTACCACGGTCAGTTCTCCATAACCAACGGAGACCCTCTCCAATGCCACTCCTACCTATCTGGATACATCTCGCTGCTCATGCGAGCCGAGCCCTACCCCACATCCAGATACAGCACGCAGTGTATGCAGTCCAACAACCTCATGGGGATGGAGAACATCTGTGAGCTGGCCGCCCGGATGCTGTTCTCGGCGGTGGAGTGGGCCCGAAACATCCCCTTCTTCCCCGACCTCCAGATCACCGACCAGGTCGCCCTGCTCCGGCTCACTTGGAGCGAGTTGTTCGTGCTGAACGCGGCCCAATGCTCAATGCCGGTGCATGTGGCTCCTCTCCTGGCTGCGGCGGGGCTGCATGCCGCCCCCATGTCGGCGGAGAGAGTCGTGTCTTTCATGGACCATATCCGGATCTTCCAGGAGCAAGTGGAGAAGCTGAAGGTTCTGCATGTTGACTCAGCCGAGTACAGCTGTATTAAGGCTATAGTTCTCTTTACGTCAGGTAAACACACACACGCCGCTATGCTTCACTGCTGTTCACTGTGACTGGTATCAATACAAACCTAAACATAGACAAGCGTCACCCTCATCGGCAACAGGAACAGCTGTAGTGGTGTTCCCCAAATCACCACAGATCAACTATATCAATTACCCCTCAAATTCACTTTTCAGACAATCCTATGAGTTGAATGCCGAATGTGAAAACGTAATAGGTCTACTAAAATACCTGCAAAAATATTGAGGAAATTGGACTCAACGTTCGTGAATTATATAAATATATGATGATTTTATATATTTGTTTTTACAATAATTAATTCAGCGTGGTTATTATATAGGCCCCTGTGAATTATATGATATGATTAATAAAATTATTGGCGTTTTATTTAATTAATTACATTTCTTTTCAAACTAATAATTATTATTATTATCAAAATATTTTACAGGCTAATTTTGTTAGTTGTATGACCTACAGACATGTAAGTCATTCACCTATCATCAGCCACACAACTTAACCATTACTGACAGAAAATTAAATATTTCATAATAAAGAATAAAGAAAAGTCTACCTATATTTAATTTCGTTTTGCAGAATTTCTTAAATGCCGTAATGTATTTAAACAACTAGGCCTGAGCCTAAAAGGCCTTATGGTGGCGAGATGAATGAACACAACTCGGCCTGAGCCTAAAAGGCCTTATGGTGGCGAGATGAATGAACACAACTCGGCCTGAGCCTAAAAGGCTTTATGGTGGCGAGATGAATGAACACAACTCGGCCTGAGCCTAAAAGGCTTTATGGTGGCGAGATGAATGAAAATCATTTTTTTATGTCCTATAAAAAAAGAAGAAACCAAATCATGTATTTTGTCAACTCAAGTCGATGGATGCCTTGACTGACGGTAAACAAATAGTATTAGACTGGTCCCAGCAGAACCAGGCCATGAGCAGTGTTCATTCTGTGCGCTAGGGCATAACCCTTTATTCACCCCTGTACTGTAGCGCTGCACTTAGAAATAAGGTGCTGTCTAGAACGTAAATGGGTTATTCGGCTGTCCCCATAGGAGAACCATTTGAATAACCGTATTTTGGTCCAGATAGAACACTTTCGGTTCCAGGTAGAACCCTTTCCACAGAGGGTTCTACAGGGAACCGGAACGGTTCCACCTGAAGCCAAAAAAGGGTTATTCTATTGGGACAGCCGATTAACCATTTTGGAACCCTTTTTTCTAAGCGTGTATCCTCAGATAACATGGAGGTAGGTAGCGACATAGAGGTAGCGACATGGAAAGAGGCACAGCGTTGCATTCAGAATTATGTTTTTAAATCTGCTTTTAAAAATGCATTTGAAGAGTGCAGCTATAGTGTGGAGCAGTCTGAGAAAAGGCCTATAGGCCTGTTTGTAATGTTATTGCGGACCCGTTTAATTTAGCAGACAGGGCTGTACGTTTTATAGGCCTGTTTGTGATGTTATTTTCGACCCGTTTTATTTAGCAGACAGGGCTGTACGTTTTATAGGCCTGTCTGTGATGTTATTTCGGACCTGTTTTATTTAGCAGACAGGGCTCTACGTTATAAAGGCCTGTTTGTGATGTTATTTTCGACCCGTTTTATTTAGCAGACAGGGCTGTACGTTATATAGGCCTGTTTGTAATATTATTTTCGACCCGTTTTATTTAGCAGACAGGGCTGTAGGTTATATAGGCCTGTTTGTTATGTTATTTTCGACCCGTTTTATTTAGCAGACAGGGCTGTACGTTTTATAGGCCTGTTTGTGATGTTATTTCGGACCCGTTTAATTTAGCAGACAGGGCTGTACGTTTTATAGGCCTGTTTGTGATGTTATTTTCGACCCGTTTTATTTAGCAGACAGGCTGTACGTTTTATAGGCCTGTTTGTGATGTTATTTTCGACCCGTTTTATTTAGCAGACAGGGCTGTACGTTTTATAGGCCTGTTTGTGATGTTATTTTCGACCCGTTTTATTTAGCAGACAGGGCTGTACATTTTATAGGCCTGTTTGTGATGTTATTTTGGACCCGATTTATTTAGCAGACAGGGCTGTACGTTTTATAGGCCTGTTTGTGATGTTATTTCGGAACCGTTTAATTTAGCAGACAGGGCTGTACGTTTTATAGGCCTGTTTGTGATGTTATTTTCGACCCGTTTTATTTAGCAGACAGGGCTGTACGTTTTATAGGCCTGTCTGTGATGTTATTTCGGACCTGTTTTATTTAGCAGACAGGGCTGTATGTTATATAGGCCTGTTTGTGATATTATTTTCGACCCGTTTTATTTAGCAGACAGGGCTGTAGGTTATATAGGCCTGTTTGTTATGTTATTTTCGACCCGTTTTATTTAGCAGACAGGGCTGTACATTTTATAGGCCTGTTTGTGATGTTATTTCAGACCCGTTTTATTTAGCAGACAGGGCTGTACGTTATTTTCGACCCGTTTTATTTAGCAGACAGGGCTGTACGTTTTATAGGCCTGTTTGTTATGTTATTTTCGACCCGTTTTAATTAGCAGACAGGGCTGTACGTTTTATAGGCCTGTCTGTGATGTTATTTCGGACCTGTTTAATTTAGCAGACAGGGCTGTACGTTTTATAGGCCTGTTTGTGATGTTATTTTCGACCCGTTTTATTTAGCAGACAGGGCTGTACGTTTTATAGGCCTGTCTGTGATGTTATTTCGGACCTGTTTTATTTAGCAGACAGGGCTGTACGTTATATAGGCCTGTTTGTGATATTATTTTCGACCCGTTTTATTTAGCAGACAGGGCTGTAGGTTATATAGGCCTGTTTGTTATGTTATTTTCGACCCGTTTTATTTAGCAAACAGGGCTGTACGTTTTATAGGCCTGTTTGTGATGTTATTTCAGACCCGTTTTATTTAGCAGACAGGGCTGTACGTTATTTTCGACCCGTTTTATTTAGCAGACAGGGCTGTACGTTTTATAGGCCTGTTTGTTATGTTATTTTCGACCCGTTTTAATTAGCAGACAGGGCTGTACGTTTTATAGGCCTGTCTGTGATGTTATTTCGGACCTGTTTCATTTAGCAGACAGGGCTGTACGTTTTATAGGCCTGTTTGTGATGTTATTTCGGACCCGTTTAATTTAGCAGACAGGGCTGTACGTTTTATAGGCCTGTTTGTGATGTTATTTTCGACCCGTTTAATTTAGCAGACAGGGCTGTGCATTTTATAGGCCTTTTTGTGATGTTATTTCGGACCCGTTTTATTTAGCAGACAGGGCTGTAGGTTATATAGGCCTGTTTGTGATGTTATTTTCGACCCGTTTTATTTAGCAGACAGGGCTGTACGTTTTATAGGCCTGTTTGTGATGTTATTTTCGACCCGTTTTATTTAGCAGACAGGGCTGTACGTTTTATAGGCCTGTTTGTGATGTTATTTTCGACCCGTTTTATTTAGCAGACAGGGCTGTACGTTTTATAGGCCTGTTTGTGATGTTATTTCGGACCCGTTTAATTTAGCAGACAGGGCTGTACGTTTTATAGGCCTGTTTGTGATGTTATTTTCGACCCGTTTTATTTAGCAGACAGGGCTGTACGTTTTATAGGCCTGTTTGTGATGTTATTTCGGACCCGATTTATTTAGCAGACAGGGCTGTACGTTTTATAGGCCTGTTTGTGATGTTATTTCGGAACCGTTTTATTTAGCAGACAGGGCTGTACGTTTTATAGGCCTGTTTGTGATGTTATTTCCGACCCGTTTTATTTAGCAGACAGGGCTGTACATTTTATAGGCCTGTTTGTGATGTTATTTTGGACCCGATTTATTTAGCAGACAGGGCTGTACGTTTTATAGGCCTGTTTGTGATGTTATTTCGGAACCGTTTAATTTAGCAGACAGGGCTGTACGTTTTATAGGCCTGTTTGTGATGTTATTTTCGACCCGTTTTATTTAGCAGACAGGGCTGTACGTTTTATAGGCCTGTCTGTGATGTTATTTCGGACCTGTTTTATTTAGCAGACAGGGCTGTATGTTATATAGGCCTGTTTGTGATATTATTTTCGACCCGTTTTATTTAGCAGACAGGGCTGTAGGTTATATAGGCCTGTTTGTTATGTTATTTTCGACCCGTTTTATTTAGCAGACAGGGCTGTACATTTTATAGGCCTGTTTGTGATGTTATTTCAGACCCGTTTTATTTAGCAGACAGGGCTGTACGTTATTTTCGACCCGTTTTATTTAGCAGACAGGGCTGTACGTTTTATAGGCCTGTTTGTTATGTTATTTTCGACCCGTTTTAATTAGCAGACAGGGCTGTACGTTTTATAGGCCTGTCTGTGATGTTATTTCGGACCTGTTTAATTTAGCAGACAGGGCTGTACGTTTTATAGGCCTGTTTGTGATGTTATTTTCGACCCGTTTTATTTAGCAGACAGGGCTGTACGTTTTATAGGCCTGTCTGTGATGTTATTTCGGACCTGTTTTATTTAGCAGACAGGGCTGTACGTTATATAGGCCTGTTTGTGATATTATTTTCGACCCGTTTTATTTAGCAGACAGGGCTGTAGGTTATATAGGCCTGTTTGTTATGTTATTTTCGACCCGTTTTATTTAGCAAACAGGGCTGTACGTTTTATAGGCCTGTTTGTGATGTTATTTCAGACCCGTTTTATTTAGCAGACAGGGCTGTACGTTATTTTCGACCCGTTTTATTTAGCAGACAGGGCTGTACGTTTTATAGGCCTGTTTGTTATGTTATTTTCGACCCGTTTTAATTAGCAGACAGGGCTGTACGTTTTATAGGCCTGTCTGTGATGTTATTTCGGACCTGTTTCATTTAGCAGACAGGGCTGTACGTTTTATAGGCCTGTTTGTGATGTTATTTCGGACCCGTTTAATTTAGCAGACAGGGCTGTACGTTTTATAGGCCTGTTTGTGATGTTATTTTCGACCCGTTTAATTTAGCAGACAGGGCTGTGCATTTTATAGGCCTTTTTGTGATGTTATTTCGGACCCGTTTTATTTAGCAGACAGGGCTGTAGGTTATATAGGCCTGTTTGTGATGTTATTTTCGACCCGTTTTATTTAGCAGACAGGGCTGTACGTTTTATAGGCCTGTTTGTGATGTTATTTTCGACCCGTTTTATTTAGCAGACAGGGCTGTACGTTTTATAGGCCTGTTTGTGATGTTATTTTCGACCCGTTTTATTTAGCAGACAGGGCTGTACGTTTTATAGGCCTGTTTGTGATGTTATTTCGGACCCGTTTAATTTAGCAGACAGGGCTGTACGTTTTATAGGCCTGTTTGTGATGTTATTTTCGACCCGTTTTATTTAGCAGACAGGGCTGTACGTTTTATAGGCCTGTTTGTGATGTTATTTCGGACCCGATTTATTTAGCAGACAGGGCTGTACGTTTTATAGGCCTGTTTGTGATGTTATTTCGGAACCGTTTTATTTAGCAGACAGGGCTGTACGTTTTATAGGCCTGTTTGTGATGTTATTTCCGACCCGTTTTATTTAGCAGACAGGGCTGTACGTTTTATAGGCCTGTTTGTGATGTTATTTTCGACCCGTTTTATTTAGCAGACAGGGCTGTACGTTTTATAGGCCTGTTTGTGATGTTATTTCGGACCCGATTTATTTAGCAGACAGGGCTGTACGTTTTATAGGCCTGTTTGTGATGTTATTTCGGAACCGTTTTATTTAGCAGACAGGGCTGTACGTTTTATAGGCCTGTTTGTGATGTTATTTCCGACCCGTTTTATTTAGCAGACAGGGCTGTGTGTTATTTACGACCCGTTTTATTTAGCAGACAGGGCTGTACGTTTTATAGGCCTGTTTGTTATGTTATTTTCGACCCGTTTTAATTAGCAGACAGGGCTGTACGTTTTATAGGCCTGTCTGTGATGTTATTTCGGACCTGTTTCATTTAGCAGACAGGGCTGTACGTTTTATAGGCCTGTTTGTGATGTTATTTCGGACCCGTTTAATTTAGCAGACAGGGCTGTACGTTTTATAGGCCTGTTTGTGATGTTATTTCGGACCCGTTTTATTTAGCAGACAGGGCTGTAGGTTATATAGGCCTGTTTGTGATGTTATTTTCGACCCGTTTTATTTAGCAGACAGGCTGTACGTTTTATAGGCCTGTTTGTGATGTTATTTTCGACCCGTTTTATTTAGCAGACAGGGCTGTACGTGTGATGTTATTTCGGAACCGTTTTATTTAGCAGACAGGGCTGTACGTTTTATAGGCCTGTTTGTGATGTTATTTCCGACCCGTTTTATTTAGCAGACAGGGCTGTACGTTTTATAGGCCTGTTTGTGATGTTATTTCGGAGCCATTTTATTTAGCAGACAGGGCTGTACGTTTTATAGGCCTGTTTGTAATGTTATTTTCGACCCGTTTTATTTAGCAGATAGGGTTGTACGTTTTATAGGCCTGTTTGTGATGTTATTTCGGACCTGTTTTATTTAGCAGACAGGGCTGTACGTTATATAGGCCTGTTTGTGATATTATTTTCGACCCGTTTTATTTAGCAGACAGGGCTGTAGGTTATATAGGCCTGTTTGTTATGTTATTTTCGACCCGTTTTATTTAGCAGACAGGGCTGTACATTTTATAGGCCTGTTTGTGATGTTATTTCAGACCCGTTTTATTTAGCAGACAGGGCTGTACGTTATTTTCGACCCGTTTTATTTTGCAGACAGGGCTGTACGTTTTATAGGCCTGTTTGTTATGTTATTTTCGACCCGTTTTAATTAGCAGACAGGGCTGTACGTTTTATAGGCCTGTCTGTGATGTTATTTCGGACCTGTTTAATTTAGCAGACAGGGCTGTACGTTTTATAGGCCTGTTTGTGATGTTATTTTCGACCCGTTTTATTTAGCAGACAGGGCTGTACGTTTTATAGGCCTGTCTGTGATGTTATTTCGGACCTGTTTTATTTAGCAGACAGGGCTGTACGTTATATAGGCCTGTTTGTGATATTATTTTCGACCCGTTTTATTTAGCAGACAGGGCTGTAGGTTATATAGGCCTGTTTGTTATGTTATTTTCGACCCGTTTTATTTAGCAAACAGGGCTGTACGTTTTATAGGCCTGTTTGTGATGTTATTTCAGACCCGTTTTATTTAGCAGACAGGGCTGTACGTTATTTTCGACCCGTTTTATTTAGCAGACAGGGCTGTACGTTTTATAGGCCTGTTTGTTATGTTATTTTCGACCCGTTTTAATTAGCAGACAGGGCTGTACGTTTTATAGGCCTGTCTGTGATGTTATTTCGGACCTGTTTCATTTAGCAGACAGGGCTGTACGTTTTATAGGCCTGTTTGTGATGTTATTTCGGACCCGTTTAATTTAGCAGACAGGGCTGTACGTTTTATAGGCCTGTTTGTGATGTTATTTTCGACCCGTTTAATTTAGCAGACAGGGCTGTGCATTTTATAGGCCTTTTTGTGATGTTATTTCGGACCCGTTTTATTTAGCAGACAGGGCTGTAGGTTATATAGGCCTGTTTGTGATGTTATTTTCGACCCGTTTTATTTAGCAGACAGGGCTGTACGTTTTATAGGCCTGTTTGTGATGTTATTTTCGACCCGTTTTATTTAGCAGACAGGGCTGTACGTTTTATAGGCCTGTTTGTGATGTTATTTCGGACCCGATTTATTTAGCAGACAGGGCTGTACGTTTTATAGGCCTGTTTGTGATGTTATTTCGGAACCGTTTTATTTAGCAGACAGGGCTGTACGTTTTATAGGCCTGTTTGTGATGTTATTTCCGACCCGTTTTATTTAGCAGACAGGGCTGTGTGTTATTTACGACCCGTTTTATTTAGCAGACAGGGCTGTACGTTTTATAGGCCTGTTTGTTATGTTATTTTCGACCCGTTTTAATTAGCAGACAGGGCTGTACGTTTTATAGGCCTGTCTGTGATGTTATTTCGGACCTGTTTCATTTAGCAGACAGGGCTGTACGTTTTATAGGCCTGTTTGTGATGTTATTTCGGACCCGTTTAATTTAGCAGACAGGGCTGTACGTTTTATAGGCCTGTTTGTGATGTTATTTCGGACCCGTTTTATTTAGCAGACAGGGCTGTAGGTTATATAGGCCTGTTTGTGATGTTATTTTCGACCCGTTTTATTTAGCAGACAGGCTGTACGTTTTATAGGCCTGTTTGTGATGTTATTTTCGACCCGTTTTATTTAGCAGACAGGGCTGTACGTGTGATGTTATTTCGGAACCGTTTTATTTAGCAGACAGGGCTGTACGTTTTATAGGCCTGTTTGTGATGTTATTTCCGACCCGTTTTATTTAGCAGACAGGGCTGTACGTTTTATAGGCCTGTTTGTGATGTTATTTCGGAGCCATTTTATTTAGCAGACAGGGCTGTACGTTTTATAGGCCTGTTTGTAATGTTATTTTCGACCCGTTTTATTTAGCAGATAGGGTTGTACGTTTTATAGGCCTGTTTGTGATGTTATTTCGGACCTGTTTTATTTAGCAGACAGGGCTGTACGTTATATAGGCCTGTTTGTGATATTATTTTCGACCCGTTTTATTTAGCAGACAGGGCTGTAGGTTATATAGGCCTGTTTGTTATGTTATTTTCGACCCGTTTTATTTAGCAGACAGGGCTGTACATTTTATAGGCCTGTTTGTGATGTTATTTCAGACCCGTTTTATTTAGCAGACAGGGCTGTACGTTATTTTCGACCCGTTTTATTTTGCAGACAGGGCTGTACGTTTTATAGGCCTGTTTGTTATGTTATTTTCGACCCGTTTTAATTAGCAGACAGGGCTGTACGTTTTATAGGCCTGTCTGTGATGTTATTTCGGACCTGTTTAATTTAGCAGACAGGGCTGTACGTTTTATAGGCCTGTTTGTGATGTTATTTTCGACCCGTTTTATTTAGCAGACAGGGCTGTACGTTTTATAGGCCTGTCTGTGATGTTATTTCGGACCTGTTTTATTTAGCAGACAGGGCTGTACGTTATATAGGCCTGTTTGTGATATTATTTTCGACCCGTTTTATTTAGCAGACAGGGCTGTAGGTTATATAGGCCTGTTTGTTATGTTATTTTCGACCCGTTTTATTTAGCAAACAGGGCTGTACGTTTTATAGGCCTGTTTGTGATGTTATTTCAGACCCGTTTTATTTAGCAGACAGGGCTGTACGTTATTTTCGACCCGTTTTATTTAGCAGACAGGGCTGTACGTTTTATAGGCCTGTTTGTTATGTTATTTTCGACCCGTTTTAATTAGCAGACAGGGCTGTACGTTTTATAGGCCTGTCTGTGATGTTATTTCGGACCTGTTTCATTTAGCAGACAGGGCTGTACGTTTTATAGGCCTGTTTGTGATGTTATTTCGGACCCGTTTAATTTAGCAGACAGGGCTGTACGTTTTATAGGCCTGTTTGTGATGTTATTTTCGACCCGTTTAATTTAGCAGACAGGGCTGTGCATTTTATAGGCCTTTTTGTGATGTTATTTCGGACCCGTTTTATTTAGCAGACAGGGCTGTAGGTTATATAGGCCTGTTTGTGATGTTATTTTCGACCCGTTTTATTTAGCAGACAGGGCTGTACGTTTTATAGGCCTGTTTGTGATGTTATTTTCGACCCGTTTTATTTAGCAGACAGGGCTGTACGTTTTATAGGCCTGTTTGTGATGTTATTTTCGACCCGTTTTATTTAGCAGACAGGGCTGTACGTTTTATAGGCCTGTTTGTGATGTTATTTCGGACCCGTTTAATTTAGCAGACAGGGCTGTACGTTTTATAGGCCTGTTTGTGATGTTATTTTCGACCCGTTTTATTTAGCAGACAGGGCTGTACGTTTTATAGGCCTGTTTGTGATGTTATTTCGGACCCGATTTATTTAGCAGACAGGGCTGTACGTTTTATAGGCCTGTTTGTGATGTTATTTCGGAACCGTTTTATTTAGCAGACAGGGCTGTACGTATTATAGGCCTGTTTGTGATGTTATTTCGGACCCGATTTATTTAGCAGACAGGGCTGTACGTTTTATAGGCCTGTTTGTGATGTTATTTCGGAACCGTTTTATTTAGCAGACAGGGCTGTACGTTTTATAGGCCTGTTTGTGATGTTATTTCCGACCCGTTTTATTTAGCAGACAGGGCTGTACGTTATTTACGACCCGTTTTATTTAGCAGACAGGGCTGTACGTTTTATAGGCCTGTTTGTTATGTTATTTTCGACCCGTTTTAATTAGCAGACAGGGCTGTACGTTTTATAGGCCTGTCTGTGATGTTATTTCGGACCTGTTTCATTTAGCAGACAGGGCTGTACGTTTTATAGGCCTGTTTGTGATGTTATTTCGGACCCGTTTAATTTAGCAGACAGGGCTGTACGTTTTATAGGCCTGTTTGAGATGTTATTTTCGACCCGTTTAATTTAGCAGACAGGCTGTACGTTTTATAGGCCTGTTTGTGATGTTATTTTCGACCCGTTTTATTTAGCAGACAGGGCTGTACGTTTTATAGGCCTGTTTGTGATGTTATTTCCGACCCGTTTTAATTAGCAGACAGGGGTATACGTGATATAGGCCGGTTTGTAATGTTGTTTTCGACCAGTTTTATTTAGCAGGCAGGGCTGTACGTTTTATAGGCCTGTTTGTGATGTTATTTTCGACCCGTTTTATTTAGCAGACAGGGCTGTACGTTTTATAGGCCTGTCTGTGATGTTATTTCGGACCTGTTTTATTTAGCAGACAGGGCTGTACGTTTTATAGGCCTGTTTGTGATGTTATTTCGGACCTGTTTTATTTAGCAGACAGGCTGTACGTTTTATAGGCCTGTTTGTGATGTTATTTTCGACCCGTTTTATTTAGCAGACAGGGCTGTACGTTTTATAGGCCTGTTTGTGATGTTATTTTCGACCCGTTTTATTTAGCAGACAGGGCTGTACATTTTATAGGCCTGTTTGTGATGTTATTTTGGACCCGATTTATTTAGCAGACAGGGCTGTACGTTTTATAGGCCTGTTTGTGATGTTATTTCGGAACCGTTTAATTTAGCAGACAGGGCTGTACGTTTTATAGGCCTGTTTGTGATGTTATTTTCGACCCGTTTTATTTAGCAGACAGGGCTGTACGTTTTATAGGCCTGTCTGTGATGTTATTTCGCACCTGTTTTATTTAGCAGACAGGGCTGTACGTTATATAGGCCTGTTTGTGATATTATTTTCGACCCGTTTTATTTAGCAGACAGGGCTGTAGGTTATATAGGCCTGTTTGTTATGTTATTTTCGACCCGTTTTATTTAGCAGACGTTTTATAGGCCTGTTTGTGATGTTATTTCAGACCCGTTTTATTTAGCAGACAGGGCTGTACGTTATTTTCGACCCGTTTTATTTAGCAGACAGGGCTGTACGTTTTATAGGCCTGTTTGTTATGTTATTTTCGACCCGTTTTAATTAGCAGACAGGGCTGTACGTTTTATAGGCCTGTCTGTGATGTTATTTCGGACCTGTTTTATTTAGCAGACAGGGCTGTACGTTTTATAGGCCTGTTTGTGATGTTATTTCGGACCCGTTTAATTTAGCAGACAGGGCTGTACGTTTTATAGGCCTGTTTGTGATGTTATTTTCGACCCGTTTAATTTAGCAGACAGGGCTGTGCATTTTATAGGCCTGTTTGTGATGTTATTTCGGACCCGTTTTATTTAGCAGACAGGGCTGTAGGTTATATAGGCCTGTTTGTGATGTTATTTTCGACCCGTTTTATTTAGCAGACAGGCTGTACGTTTTATAGGCCTGTTTGTGATGTTATTTTCGACCCGTTTTATTTAGCAGACAGGGCTGTACGTGTGATGTTATTTCGGAACCGTTTTATTTAGCAGACAGGGCTGTACGTTTTATAGGCCTGTTTGTGATGTTATTTCCGACCCGTTTTATTTAGCAGACAGGGCTGTACGTTTTATAGGCCTGTTTGTGATGTTATTTCGGAGCCATTTTATTTAGCAGACAGGGCTGTACGTTTTATAGGCCTGTTTGTAATGTTATTTTCGACCCGTTTTATTTAGCAGATAGGGTTGTACGTTTTATAGGCCTGTTTGTGATGTTATTTCGGACCCGTTTTATTTAGCAGACAGGGCTGTACGTTATATAGGCCTGTTTGTGATGTTATTTTCGACCCGTTTTATTTAGCAGGCAGGGCTGTACGTTTTATAGGCCTGTTTGTGATGTTATTTTCGACCCGTTTTATTTAGCAGACAGGGCTGTACGTTTTATAGGCCTGTCTGTGATGTTATTTCGGACCTGTTTTATTTAGCAGACAGGGCTGTACGTTTTATAGGCCTGTTTGTGATGTTATTTCGGACCCGTTTAATTTAGCAGACAGGGCTGTACGTTTTATAGGCTTGTTTGTGATGTTATTTTCGACCCGTTTAATTTAGCAGACAGGGCTGTGCATTTCATAGGCCTGTTTGTGATGTTATTTCGGACCCGTTTTATTTAGCAGACAGGGCTATAGGTTATATAGGCCTGTTTGTGATGTTATTTTCGACCCGTTTTATTTAGCAGACAGGGCTGTACGCTTTATAGGCCTGTTTGTGATGTTATTTTCGACACGTTTTATTTAGCAGACAGGGCTGTACGTTATATAGGCCTGTTTGTGATGTTATTTTCGACCCGTTTTATTTAGCAGGCAGGGCTGTACGTTTTATAGGCCTGTTTGTGATGTTATTTTCGTCCCGTTTTATTTAGCAGACAGGGCTGTACATTTTATAGGCCTGTCTGTGATGTTATTTTGGACCCGATTTATTTAGCAGACAGGGCTGTACGTTTTATAGGCCTGTTTGTGATGTTATTTCGGAACCGTTTAATTTAGCAGACAGGGCTGTACGTTTTATAGGCCTGTTTGTGATGTTATTTTCGACCCGTTTTATTTAGCAGACAGGGCTGTACGTTTTATAGGCCTGTCTGTGATGTTATTTCGGACCTGTTTTATTTAGCAGACAGGGCTGTACGTTATATAGGCCTGTTTGTGATATTATTTTCGACCCGTTTTATTTAGCAGACAGGGCTGTAGGTTATATAGGCCTGTTTGTTATGTTATTTTCGACCCGTTTTATTTAGCAGACAGGGCTGTACGTTTTATAGGCCTGTTTGTGATGATATTTCAGACCCGTTTTATTTAGCAGACAGGGCTGTACGTTATTTTCGACCCGTTTTATTTAGCAGACAGGGCTGTACGTTTTATAGGCCTGTTTGTTATGTTATTTTCGACCCGTTTTAATTAGCAGACAGGGCTGTACGTTTTATAGGCCTGTCTGTGATGTTATTTCGGACCTGTTTTATTTAGCAGACAGGGCTGTACGTTTTATAGTCCTGTTTGTGATGTTATTTCGGAACCGTTTAATTTAGCAGACAGGGCTGTACGTTTTATAGGCCTGTTTGTGATGTTATTTTCGACCCGTTTAATTTAGCAGACAGGGCTGTGCATTTTATAGGCCTGTTTGTGATGTTATTTCGGACCCGTTTTATTTAGCAGACAGGGCTGTAGGTTATATAGGCCTGTTTGTGATGTTATTTTCGACCCGTTTTATTTAGCAGACAGGCTGTACGTTTTATAGGCCTGTTTGTGATGTTATTTTCGACCCGTTTTATTTAGCAGACAGGGCTGTACGTTTTATAGGCCTGTTTGTGATGTTATTTCCGACCCGTTTTATTTAGCAGACAGGGCTGTTCGTTTTATAGGCCTGTTTGTGATGTTATTTCGGACCCGTTTAATTTAGCAGACAGGGCTGTACGTTTTATAGGCCTGTTTGTGATGTTATTTCCGACCCGTTTTATTTAGCAGACAGGGCTGTACGTTTTATAGGCCTGTTTGTGATGTTATTTCGGACCCGATTTATTTAGCAGACAGGGCTGTACGTTTTATAGGCCTGTTTGTGATGTTATTTCGGAACCGTTTTATTTAGCAGCCATGGCTGTACGTTTTATAGGCCTGTTTGTGATGTTATTTCCGACCCGTTTTATTTAGCAGACAGGGCTGTACGTTTTATAGGCCTGTTTGTGATGTTATTTCGGAGCCATTTTATTTAGCAGACAGGGCTGTACGTTTTATAGGCCTGTTTGTAATGTTATTTTCGACCCGTTTTATTTAGCAGATAGGGTTGTACGTTTTATAGGCCTGTTTGTGATGTTATTTCGGACCCGTTTTATTTAGCAGACAGGGCTGTACGTTATATAGGCCTGTTTGTGATGTTATTTTCGACCCGTTTTATTTAGCAGGCAGGGCTGTACGTTTTATAGGCCTGTTTGTGATGTTATTTTCGACCCGTTTTATTTAGCAGACAGGGCTGTACATTTTATAGGCCTGTCTGTGATGTTATTTCGGACCTGTTTTATTTAGCAGACAGGGCTGTACGTTTTATAGGCCTGTTTGTGATGTTATTTCGGACCCGTTTAATTTAGCAGACAGGGCTGTACGTTTTATAGGCTTGTTTGTGATGTTATTTTCGACCCGTTTAATTTAGAAGACAGGGCTGTGCATTTTATAGGCCTGTTTGTGATGTTATTTCGGACCCGTTTTATTTAGCAGACAGGGCTGTAGGTTATATAGGCCTGTTTGTTATGTTATTTTCGACCCGTTTTATTTAGAAGACAGGGCTGTACGTTTTATAGGCCTGTTTGTGATGTTATTTTCGACACGTTTTATTTAGCAGACAGGGCTGTACGTTTTATAGGCCTGTTTGTGATGTTATTTCGGACCCGTTTTATTTAGCAGACAGGCTGTACGTTTTATAGGCCTGTTTGTGATGTTATTTTCGACCCGTTTTATTTAGCAGACAGAGCTGTACGTTTTATAGGCCTGTTAATGATGTTATTTTCGACCCGTTTTATTTAGCAGACAGGGCTGTACATTTTATAGGCCTGTTTGTGATGTTATTTCGGAACCGTTTTATTTAGCAGACAGGGCTGTACGTTTTATAGGCCTGTTTGTGATGTTATTTCCGACCCGTTTTATTTAGCAGACAGGGCTGTACGTTTTATAGGCCTGTTTGTGATGTTATTTTCGACCCGTTTTATTTAGCAGACAGGGCTGTACATTTTATAGGCCTGTCTGTGATGTTATTTCGGACCTGTTTTATTTAGCAGACAGGGCTGTACGTTTTATAGGCCTGTTTGTGATGTTATTTCGGACCCGTTTAATTTAGCAGACAGGGCTGTACGTTATATAGGCCTGTTTGTGATGTTATTTTCGACCCGTTTTATTTAGCAGGCAGGGCTGTACGTTTTATAGGCCTGTCTGTGATGTTATTTCGGACCTGTTTTATTTAGCAGACAGGGCTGTACGTTTTATAGGCCTGTTTGTGATATTATTTCGGACCCGTTTTATTTAGCAGACAGGCTGTACGTTTTATAGGCCTGTTTGTGATGTTATTTTCGACCCGTTTTATTTAGCAGACAGGGCTGTACATTTTATAGGCCTGTTTGTGATGTTATTTTGGACCCGATTTATTTAGCAGACAGGGCTGTACGTTTTATTGGCCTGTTTGTGATGTTATTTTCGACCCGTTTTATTTAGCAGACAGGGCTGTACGTTTTATAGACCTGTCTGTGATGTTATTTCGGACCTGTTTTATTTAGCAGACAGGGCTGTACGTTATATAGGCCTGTTTGTGATATTATTTTCGACCCGTTTTATTTAGCAGACAGGGCAGTAGGTTATATAGGCCTGTTTGTTATGTTATTTTCGACCCGTTTTCTTTAGCAGACAGGGCTGTACGTTTTATAGGCCTGTTTGTGATGTTATTTCAGACTCGTTTTATTTAGCAGACAGGGCTGTACGTTATTTTCGACCCGTTTTATTTAGCAGACAGGGCTGTACGTTTTATAGGCCTGTTTGTGATGTTATTTCGGACCCGATTTATTTAGCAGACAGGGCTGTACGTTTTATAGGCCTGTTTGTGATGTTATTTCCGACCCGTTTTATTTAGCAGACAGGGCTGTACGTTTTATAGGCCTGTTTGTGATGTTATTTCGGAGCCATTTTATTTAGCAGACAGGGCTGTACGTTTTATAGGCCTGTTTGTAATGTTATTTTCGAACCGTTTTATTTAGCAGATAGGGTTGTACGTTTTATAGGCCTGTTTGTGATGTTATTTCGGACCCGTTTTATTTAGCAGACAGGGCTGTACGTTTTATAGGCCTGTTTGTGATGTTATTTCGGAGCCATTTTATTTAGCAGACAGGGCTGTACGTTTTATAGGCCTGTTTGTAATGTTATTTTCGAACCGTTTTATTTAGCAGATAGGGTTGTACGTTTTATAGGCCTGTTTGTGATGTTATTTCGGACCCGTTTTATTTAGCAGACAGGGCTGTACGTTATATAGGCCTGTTTGTGATGTTATTTTCGACCCGTTTTATTTAGCAGGCAGGGCTGTACGTTTTATAGGCCTGTTTGTGATGTTATTTTCGACCCGTTTTATTTAGCAGACAGGGCTGTACGTTTTATAGGCCTGTCTGTGATGTCATTTCGGACCTGTTTTATTTAGCAGACAGGGCTGTATGTTTTATAGGCCTGTTTGTGATGTTATTTCGGACCCGTTTAATTTAGCAGACAGGGCTGTACGTTTTATAGGCTTGTTTGTGATGTTATTTTCGACCCGTTTAATTTAGCAGACAGGGCTGTGCATTTTATAGGCCTGTTTGTGATGTTATTTCGGACCCGTTTTATTTAGCAGACAGGGCTGTAGGTTATATAGGCCTGTTTGTGATGTTATTTTCGACCCGTTTTATTTAGCAGACAGGGCTGTACGTTTTATAGGCCTGTTTGTGATGTTATTTTCGACACGTTTTATTTAGCAGACAGGGCTGTACGTTTTATAGGCCTGTTTGTGATGTTATTTTCGACCCGTTTTATTTAGCAGACAGGGCTGTACATTTTATAGGCCTGTTTGTGATGTTATTTCGCACCTGATTTATTTAGCAGACAGGGCTGTACGTTTTATAGGCCTTTTTGTGATGTTATTTTCGACCCGTTTTATTTAGCAGACAGGCTGTACGTTTTATAGGCCTGTTTGTGATGTTATTTCCGACCCGTTTTATTTAGCAGACAGGGCTGTACGTTTTATAGGCCTGTTTGTGATGTTATTTCGGAGCCATCTTATTTAGCAGACAGGGCTGTACGTTATATAGGCCTGTTTGTGATGTTATTTTCGACCCATTTAATTTAGCAGACAGGGCTGTACGTTTTATAGGCCTGTTTGTGATGTTATTTTCGACCCGTTTTATTTAGCAGACAGGGCTGTAGGTTATATAGGCCTGTTTGTGATGTTATTTCGGACCCGTTTAATTTCAGAGGGCCATGTTCTATTGAAAAGCCCCTGTAGCGCCATTTTGAGTGAAGCAAATACGGCATAATTTGCTTTGTCTTGTTCTTTACGCAGTTAAATTGATTTCATATGAAAAATGTATGCACTTACTCTGGATAAGAGCGCTCTGGATAAGAGCGTCTGCTAAATGACTAAAATGTAAAATGTAAAAATGTAATCAATTGGAGTGGGCCTATATAGGCATACAACATACTGTATTAACAATAGCCTATAATAATATTGATTTCGAAAAATTGCAGTAGGCGTTAAATGTCTATGCCATATTGGCTGGATTTACACAAGCAGCCCAATTCTGATATATTGCCCAATTATTGGTTAAACAGCTGATCTGATTGATCAAAAGAGCAAAAACGAGAACGGAATTGGGCTGCCTGTGTAAACTCAGCCATTGTATTATTTGTAATGAATTGATGATCTAATATTAGCCAATATTGCATTGTACACGAAGAAGATAAGCCTATATTATTGCTAATGATTTCTGATTTGAATTCTCTGTTTTTATAGATGCGTGCGGTCTGTCAGACGTAACTCACGTGGATGATCTTCAGGAGAAATCCCAGTGCGCCCTGGACGGGTACATCAGGAACCAGTATCCTAACCAACCAAACCGGTTTGGGAAGCTATTACTCCGTCTGCCCTCTCTACGCACCGTCTCCTCGTCCGTTATAGAACAGTTATTCTTCATCCGGTTGGTCGGAAAAACACCAATAGAAACTCTCATTAGAGATATGTTGCTTTCCGGAAGCAGTTTTAATTGGCCTTATATGTCGATGCAGTAGAATAAGAACATTCCAGAATACTCCAGGAATGGAATCATAGAACTAGAATGGTTCTATGGATGGAACCTTAGATACTGTCAGAGGAACAGGCAGCATTCTAAAGCACCTTTATCTCTAACTGTACCACCAGCTAAATGTTGCTCTGCCCAGAGTACCCCTGGAGTACCCCCTCATTCTAAAGCAATGGTTCACAACCTTTATCTGTTACTGTACCACCAGCTAAATGTTGCTCTGCCCAGAGTACCCCTGGAGTACCCCCTCATTCTAAAGCAGTGATTCACAACCTTTATCTGTTACTGTACCACCAGCTAAATGTTGCTCTGCCCAGAGTACCCCTGGAGTACCCCCTCAGGTGCATTTTACCAGTAGGCCTATGGTCTCATGAGTCTTCTCAAGTACCCCCTGAGGATAGGCCAAGTACCCCCAGGAGTCCTAGTACCCCCAGGAGTCCAAGTACCCCCAGGAGTCCTAGTACCCTAGTACCCCCTGAGGATAGGCTAAGTACCCCCAGGAGTCCTAGTACCCCCAGGAGAATTAGTACCCCCAGGAGTCCTAGTACCCTAGTACCCACTGAGGACAGGCCAAGTACCCCCAGGAGTCCTAGTACCCGCTGAGGATAGGCCAAGTACCCCCAGGAGCCCTAGTACCCTAGTACCCCCTGAGGACAGGCCAAGTACCCCCAGGAGTTCTAGTACCCGCTGAGGATAGGCCAAGTACCCCCAGGAGTCCTAGTACCCCCAGGAGTCCTAGTACCCCCTGAGGACAGGCCAAATACCCCCAGGAGTCCTAGTACCCCCTGAGAACAGGCCTAGTACCCCCAGGAGTCCTAGTACCCTAGTACCCACTGTTCTAAAGTATGAAAAGAGACTAATTAAATGGCGGGGATCCTCCTCACAAATCATGATTTGGGAAACAAAATATAGTATTTATTTGACACTGTATGTATATTTATTGTGCTTGTTAATTATGTTATTTTTTGGAACAAATGTTTTTCATTTGACCCAGGATAAGAAAATGACAAAGGGAATTGTTATAGTTTTTTTTCCTACTTTGTCTTTTGTCCATACATGTCTTTTTCTATAATGTGCTCCAAACATGAATAGTTTCTTTAAATATTTCAATAAGCACAGTAGTCCAGGAGTACTCTAATACTATTTGAGATGATCCAGTCACACAGATGTCCTAGATGGCAAAGGTCCGGACGGATATTGTCATTTATCAGTGTAACAGACCCTCACAACCCATGTCACCCAACCCGTTGAACTGTTCACAACCCTTAGCAGTTTTAAAGCTCATTTCCTGCAATTCTACACATTTTCCATGTCTTATGTGTGTTCATATGACACCAGGAGGCAAATCCCGACCGAATTAAATGTGAAAATGTTATGTTTAAAAAAACAAAACAAAAAAAACTTGTTCTGGGTCCGGATCCCACGGTCCTTATTAACTCCGTTCTGGGTACGGATCCCACGGTCCTTATTGACTCCGTTCTGGGTCCAAATCCCACGGTCCTTATTGACTCCGTTCTGGGTCCAGAACCCACGGTCCTTATTGAGTATGGCTGGTATAGAGTACCATATCGCCAGTTCATGTTACCACCATCCCACTGACAGAACTATATTCATGTAACCACTGACAGAACTATATTCATGTAACCACCATCCCACTGACAGAAATATATATATGTAACCACCATCCCACTGACAGAACTATATTCATGTTACCACCATCCCACTGACAGAACTATATTCATGTAACCACTGACAGAACTATATTCATGTAACCACCATCCCACTGACAGAACTATATTCATGTAACCACTGACAGAACTATATCCATGTAACCACCATCCCACTGACAGAACTATATTCATGTAACCACCATCCCACTGACAGAAATATATTCATGTAACCACTGACAGAACTATATTCATGTTACCACTATCCCACTGACAGAAGTATATTTATGTAACCACCATCACACTGACAGAACTATATTCATGTAACCACTGACAGAACTATATTCATGTAACCACTGACAGAACTATATTCATGTAACCACCATCCCACTGACATAACTATATCCATGTAACCACCATCCCACTGACAGAAATATATTCATGTAACCACTGACAGAACTATATTCATGTTACCACCATCCTACTGACAGAACTATATTTATGTAACCACCATCCCACTGACAGAACTATATTCATGTAACCACTGACAGAACTATATTCATGTAACCACCATCACACTGACAGAACTATATTCATGTTACCACCATCCCACTGACAGAACTATATTCATGTGATTACTGACAGAACTATATTCATGTAACCACCATCCCACTGACAGAACTATATTCATGTAACTAGCATCCCACTGACAGAACTATATTCATGTAACCACCATCCCACTGACAGAACTATATTCATGTTACCACCATCCCACTGACAGAACTATATTCACGTTACCACCATCCCACAGACAGAACTATATTCATGTAACCACTGACAGAACAATATTCATGTAACCACCATCCCACTGACAGAACTATATCCATGTAACCACCATCCCACTGACAGAAATATATTAATGTAACCACTGACATAACTATATTCATGTTACCACCATCCTACTGACAGAACTATATTTATGTAACCACCATCCCACTGACAGAACTATATTCATGTAACCACTGACAGAACTATATTCATGTTACCATCATCCCACTGACAGAATTATATTAATGTTACCACCATCCCACTGACAGAACTATATTCATGTAACCACCATCACACTGACAGAACTATATTTATGTTACCACCATCCCACTGACAGAACTATATTCATGTTACCACCATCCAACTGACAGAACTATATTGATGTAATCACTGACAGAACTATATTCATGTAACCACCATCCCACTGACAGAACTATATTCATGTAACCACCATCCCACTGACAGAACTATATTCATGTAACCACCATCCCACTGACAGAACTATATTCATGTTACCACCATCCCACTGACAGAACTATATTCACGTTACCACCATCCCACTGACAAAACTATATTCATGTAACCACTGATAGAACTATATTCATGTAACCACCATCCCACTGACAGAACTATATTCATGTTACCACTGACATAACTATTTTCCTGTTACCACCATCCCACTGACAGAACAATATTCATGTTACCACCATCCAAATGACAGAACTATATTCATGTAACCACCATCCCACTGACAGAACTATATTCATGTAACCACCATCCCACTGACAGAACTATATTCATGTAACCACTGACAGAACTATATTCATTGGACCACCATCCCACTGACAAAACTATATTCATGTAACCACTGACAGAACTATATTCATTGGACCACCATCCCACTGACAGAACTATATTCATGTAACCACCATCCCACTGACAGAACTATATTCATGTAACCACCATCCCACTGACAGAACTATATTCATGTTACCACCATCCCACTGACAGAACTATATTCATGTAACCACCATCCCACTAACAGAACTATATTCATGTAACCACCATCCCACTGACAGAACTATATTCATGTAACCACTGACAGAACTATATTCATGTAACCACCATCCCACTGGCAGAACTATATTAATGTAACCACCATCCCACTGACAGAACTATATTCATGTTACCACAATCCCACTGACAGAACTATATTCATGTAACCACCATCCCACTGACAGAACTATATTCATGTAACCACCATCCCACTGACAGAACTATATTCATGTAACCACCATCCCACTGACAGAACTATATTCATGTAACCACTGACAGAACTATATTCATGTTACCACCATCCCACTGACAGAACTATATTCATGTAACCACCATCCCACTGACAGAACTATATTCATGTAACCACCATCCCACTGACAGAACTATATTCATTTTACCACCATCCCACAGACAGAACTATATTCATGTAACCACCATCCCACTGACAGAACTATATTCATGTTACCACCATCCCACTGACAGAACTTTATTCATGTTACCACCATCCCACTGACAGAACTATGTTCATGTTACCACCATCCCACTGACATAACTATATTCATGTAACCACCATCCCCCTTACAGAACTATATTTGGTAACCACTGACAGAACTATATTCATGTTACCACCATCCCACTGACAGAACTATATTCATGTAACCACCATCCCACTGTCACAACTATATTCATGTTACCACCATCCCACTGACAGAACTATATTCATGTAACCACTGACATAACTATATTCATGTTACCAAAATCCCACTGACAGAACTATATTAATGTTACCACCATCCAACTGACAGAACTATAGTCATGTAACCACTATCACACTGACAGAACTATATTCATGTAACCAATGACAGAACTATATTCATGTTACCACCATCCCACTGACAGAACTATATTAATGTAACCACCATCCCACTGACAGAACTATATTCACGTTACCACCATCCCACTGACGAACTATATTCATGTAACCACTAACAGAACTATATTCATGTAAACACCATCCCACTGACAGAACTATATTCATGTTACCACTGACAGAACTATATTCATGTGACCACCATCCCACTGACAGAACTATATTCATGTTACCACCATCCCACTGACAGAACTATATTCATGTAACCACTGACATAACTATATTCATGTTACCACCATCCCACTTACAGAACTATATTAATGTTACCACCATCCCACTGACAGAACTATAGTCATGTAACCACCATCACACTGACAGAACTATATTCATGTAACCAATGACAGAACTATATTCATGTTACCACCATCCCACTGACAGAACTATATTAATGTAACCACCATCCCACTGACAGAACTATATTCATGTAACCACCATCCCACTGACAGAACTATATTCATGTTACCACCATCCCACTGACAGAACTATATTCATGTAACCACTGACAGAACTATATTCATGTAACCACCATCCCACTGACAGAACTATATTCATGTAACCACTGACAGAACTATATTCATTGGACCACCATCCCACTGACAGAACTATATTCATGTAACCACCATCCCACTGACAGAACTATATTCATGTTACCACCATCCCACTGACAGAACTATATTCATGTTACCACCATCCCACTGACAGAACTATATTCATGTAACCACCATCCCACTGACAGAACTATATTCATGTAACCACCATCCCACTGACAGAACTATATTCATGTAACCACCATCCCACTGACAGAACTATATTCATGTAACCACTGACAGAACTATATTCATGTTACCACCATCCCACTGACAGAACTATATCCATGTAACCACCATCCCACTGACAGAACTATATTCATGTAACCACCATCCCACTGACAGAACTATATTCATTTTACCACCATCCCACTGACAGAACTATATTCATGTAACCACCATCCCACTGACAGAACTATATTCATGTTACCACCATCCCACTGACAGAACTTTATTCATGTTACCACCATCCCACTGACAGAACTATGTTCATGTTACCACCATCCCACTGACATAACTATATTCATGTAACCACCATCCCCCTTACAGAACTATATTTGGTAACCACTGACAGAACTATATTCATGTTACCACCATCCCACTGACAGAACTATATTCATGTAACCACCATCCCACTGTCAGAACTATATTCATGTTACCACCATCCCACTGACAGAACTATATTCATGTAACCACTGACATAACTATATTCATGTTACCACCATCCCACTGACAGAACTATATTAATGTTACCACCATCCCACTGACAGAACTATAGTCATGTAACCACTATCACACTGACAGAACTATATTCATGTAACCAATGACAGAACTATATTCATGTTACCACCATCCCACTGACAGAACTATATTAATGTAACCACCATCCCACTGACAGAACTATATTCACGTTACCACCATCCCACTGACGAACTATATTCATGTAACCACTGACAGAACTATATTCATGTAAACACCATCCCACTGACAGAACTATATTCATGTTACCACTGACAGAACTATATTCATGTTACCACCATCCCACTGACAGAACTATATTCATGTTACCACCATCCCACTGACAGAACTATATTCATGTAACCACTGACATAACTATATTCATGTTACCACCATCCCACTTACAGAACTATATTAATGTTACCACCATCCCACTGACAGAACTATAGTCATGTAACCACCATCACACTGACAGAACTATATTCATGTAACCAATGACAGAACTATATTCATGTTACCACCATCCCACTGACAGAACTATATTAATGTAACCACCATCCCACTGACAGAACTATATTCATGTAACCACCATCCCACTGACAGAACTATATTCATGTTACCACCATCCCACTGACAGAACAATATTCATGTAACCACTGACAGAACTATATTCATGTAACCACCATCCCACTGACAGAACTATATTCATTGGACCACCATCCCACTGACAGAACTATATTCATGTAACCACCATCCCACTGACAGAACTATATTCATGTTACCACCATCCCACTGACAGAACTATATTCATGTAACCACCATCCCACTGACAGAACTATATTCATGTAACCACTGACAGAACTATATTCATTGGACCACCATCCCACTGACAGAACTATATTCATGTTACCACCATCCCACTGACAGAACTATATTCATGTAACCACCATCCCACTGACAGTACTATATTCATGTAACCACCAGCCCACTGACAGAATTATATTCATGTAACCACCATCCCACTGACAGAACTATATTCATGTAACCACTGACAGAACTATATTCATGTAACCACCATCCCACTGAAAGAACTATATTCATGTAACCACTGACAGAACTATATTCATGTTAGCACCATCCCAATGACAGAACTATATTCATGTAACCACCATCCCACTGACAGAACTATATTCATGTAACCACTGACAGAACTATATTCATGTTACCACCATCCCACTGACAGAACTATATTAATGTTACCACCATCCCACTGACAGAACTATATTCATGTAACCACCATCCCACTGACAGAACTATATTCACGTTACCACCATCCCACGGACAGAACTATATTCATGTAACCACTGACAGAACTATATTCATGTAAACACCATCCCACTGACAGAACTATATTCATGTTACCACTGACAGAACTATATTCATGTTACCACCATCCCACTGACAGAACTATATTCATGTAACCACCATCCCACTGACAGAACTATATTCATGTTACCATCATCCCACTGACAGAACTATATTCATGTTACCACCATCCCACTGACAGAACAATATTCATGTTACCACCATCCCACTGACAGAACTATATTCATGTTACCACCATCCCACTGACAGAACTATATTCATGTAACCACCATCCCACTGACAGAACTATATTCATGTTACCACCATCCCACTGACAGAACTTTATTCATGTTACCACCATCCCACTGACAGAACTATATTCATGTTACCACCATCCCACTGACAGAACTATATTCATGTTACCACCATCCCACTGACAGAACTATATTCATGTAACCACCATCCCCCTTACATAACTATATTCATGTAACCACTGACAGAAATATATTAATGTTACCACCATCCCACTGACAGAACTATATTCATGTAACCACCATCCCACTGACAGAACTATATTCATGTAACCACTGACAGAACTATATTCATGTAACCTCCATCCCACTGACAGAACTATATTCATGTAACCACCATCCCACTGATAGAAATATATTCACGTAACCACTGACAGAACTATATTCATGTTACCACCATCCCACTGACAGAACTATATTCATGTAACCACATCACACTGACAGAACTATATTCATGTAATCACTGACAGAACTATATTCATGTAACCACCATCCCACTGACAGAACTATATTCATGTAACCACCATCCAAGTGATAGAACTATTTTCATGTAACCACCATCCCACTGACAGAACTATATTCATGTTACCACCATTCCACTGACAGAACTATATTCACGTTAACACCATCCCACTGACAGAACTATATTCATGTAACCACTGACAGAACTATATTCATGTAACCACCATCCCACTGACAGAACTATATTCATGTTACCACTGACAGAACTATATTCATGTTACCACCATCCCACTGACAGAGCTATATTCATGTAACCACCATCCCACTGACAGAACTATATTCATGTTACCACCATCCCACTGACAGAACTATATTCATGTTACCACCATCCCACTGACAGAACAATATTCATGTAACCACTGACAGAACTATATTCATGTTACCACCATCCCACTGACATAACTATATTCATGTAACCACCATCCCACTGACAGAACTATATTCATGTAACCAGCATCCCACTGACATAACTCTATTCATGTAACCACCATCCCACTGACAGAACTATATTCATGTAACCACTGACATAACTATATTCATGTTACCACCATCCCACTGACAGAACTATATTCATGTAACCACTGACAGAACTATATTCATGTTACCACCATCCCACTGACAGAACTATATTCATGTAACCACCATCCCACTGACAGAACTATATTCATGTAACCACTGACAGAACTATATTCATGTTACCACCATCCCACTGACAGAACTATATTAATGTAACCACCATCCCACTGACAGAACTATATTCATGTTACCACCATCCCACTGACAGAACTATATTCATGTAACGACCATCACACTGACAGAACTATATTCATGTAATCACTGACAGAACTATATTCATGTAATCACTGACAGAACTATATTCATGTAACCACCATCCCACTGACAGAACTATATTCATGTAACCACCATCCCACTGATAGAACTATTTTCATGTAACCACCATCCCACTGACAGAACTATATTCATGTTACCACCATTCCACTGACAGAACTATATTCACGTTAACACCATCCCACTGACAGAACTATATTCATGTAACCACTGACAGAACTATATTCATGTTACCACCATCCCACTGACAGAACTATATTCATGTAACCACCATCCCACTGACAGAACTATATTCATGTAACCACTGACAGAACTATATTCATGTTACCACCATCCCACTGACAGAACTATATTAATGTTACCACCATCCCACTGACAGAACTATATTCATGTAACCACCATCACACTGACAGAACTATATTCATGTAATCACTGACAGAACTATATTCATGTAACCACCATCCCACTGACAGAACTATATTCATGTAACCACCATCCCACTGACAGTACTATATTCATGTAACCACCAGCCCACTGACAGAATTATATTCATGTAACCACCATCCCACTGACAGAACTATATTCATGTAACCACTGACAGAACTATATTCATGTAACCACCATCCCACTGAAAGAACTATATTCATGTAACCACTGACAGAACTATATTCATGTTAGCACCATCCCAATGACAGAACTATATTCATGTAACCACCATCCCACTGACAGAACTATATTCATGTAACCACTGACAGAACTATATTCATGTTACCACCATCCCACTGACAGAACTATATTAATGTTACCATCATCCCACTGACAGAACTATATTCATGTAACCACCATCCCACTGACAGAACTATATTCACGTTACCACCATCCCACTGACAGAACTATATTCATGTAACCACTGACAGAACTATATTCATGTAAACACCATCCCACTGACAGAACTATATTCATGTTACCACTGACAGAACTATATTCATGTTACCACCATCCCACTGACAGAACTATATTCATGTAACCACCATCCCACTGACAGAACTATATTCATGTTACCATCATCCCACTGACAGAACTATATTCATGTTACCACCATCCCACTGACAGAACAATATTCATGTTACCACCATCCCACTGACAGAACTATATTCATGTTACCACCATCCCACTGACAGAACTATATTCATGTAACCACCATCCCACTGACAGAACTATATTCATGTTACCACCATCCCACTGACAGAACTTTATTCATGTTACCACCATCCCACTGACAGAACTATATTCATGTTACCACCATCCCACTGACAGAACTATATTCATGTTACCATCATCCCACTGACAGAACTATATTCATGTAACCACCATCCCCCTTACATAACTATATTCATGTAACCACTGACAGAAATATATTAATGTTACCACCATCCCACTGACAGAACTATATTCATGTAACCACCATCCCACTGACAGAACTATATTCATGTAACCACTGACATAACTATATTCATGTTACCACCATCCCACTGACAGAACTATATTAATGTTACCACCATCCCACTGACAGAACTATATTCATGTAACCACCATCCCACTGACAGTACTATATTCATGTAACCACCAGCCCACTGACAGAATTATATTCATGTAACCACCATCCCACTGACAGAACTATATTCATGTAACCACTGACAGAACTATATTCATGTAACCACCATCCCACTGAAAGAACTATATTCATGTAACCACTGACAGAACTATATTCATGTTAGCACCATCCCAAAGACAGAACTATATTCATGTAACCACCATCCCACTGACAGAACTATATTCATGTAACCACTGACAGAACTATATTCATGTTACCACCATCCCACTGACAGAACTATATTAATGTTACCACCATCCCACTGACAGAACTATATTCATGTAACCACCATCCCACTGACAGAACTATATTCACGTTACCACCATCCCACTGACAGAACTATATTCATGTAACCACTGACAGAACTATATTCATGTAAACACCATCCCACTGACAGAACTATATTCATGTTACCACCATCCCACTGACCGAACTATATTCATGTAACCACCATCCCACTGACAGAACTATATTCATGTTACCATCATCCCACTGACAGAACTATATTCATGTTACCACCATCCCACTGACAGAACAATATTCATGTTACCACCATCCCACTGACAGAACTATATTCATGTTACCACCATCCCACTGACAGAACTATATTCATGTAACCACCATCCCACTGACAGAACTATATTCATGTTACCACCATCCCACTGACAGAACTTTATTCATGTTACCACCATCCCACTGACAGAACTATATTCATGTTACCACCATCCCACTGACAGAACTATATTCATGTTACCACCATCCCACTGACAGAACTATATTCATGTAACCACCATCCCCCTTACAGAACTATATTCATGTAACCACTGACAGAACTATATTAATGTTACCACCATCCCACTGACAGAACTATATTCATGTAACCACCATCCCACTGTCAGAACTATATTCATGTTACCACCATCCCACTGACAGAACTATATTCATGTAACCACTGACATAACTATATTCATGTTACCACCATCCCACTGACAGAACTATATTCATGTAACCACCATCCCACTGACAGAACTATATTCATGTTACCACCATCCCACTGACAGAACTATATTCATGTTACCACCATCCCACTGACAGAACTATATTCATGTAACCACCATCCCCCTTACAGAACTATATTCATGTAACCACTGACATAACTATATTTATGTTACAACCATCCCACTGACAGAACTATATTCATGTAACCACCATCCCCCTTACATAACTATATTCATGTAACCACTGACAGAAATATATTAATGTTACCACCATCCCACTGACAGAACTATATTCATGTAACCACCATCCCACTGACAGAACTATATTCATGTAACCACTGACATAACTATATTCATGTTACCACCATCCCACTGACAGAACTATATTCATGTAACCACTGACAGAACTATATTCATGTTACCACCATCCCACTGACAGAACTATATTCATGTAACCACCATCCCACTGACAGAACTATATTCATGTAACCACTGACAGAACTATATTCATGTTACCACCATCCCACTGACAGAACTATATTAATGTTACCACCATCCCACTGACAGAACTATATTCATGTAACCACCATCACACTGACAGAACTATATTCATGTAATCACTGACATAACTATATTCATGTAACCACCATCCCACTGACAGAACTATATTCATGTAACCACCATCCCACTGACAGTACTATATTCATGTAACCACCAGCCCACTGACAGAATTATATTCATGTAACCACCATCCCACTGACAGAACTATATTCATGTAACCACTGACAGAACTATATTCATGTAACCACCATCCCACTGAAAGAACTATATTCATGTAACCACTGACAGAACTATATTCATGTTAGCACCATCCCAATGACAGAACTATATTCATGTAACCACCATCCCACTGACAGAACTATATTCATGTAACCACTGACAGAACTATATTCATGTTACCACCATCCCACTGACAGAACTATATTAATGTTACCACCATCCCACTGACAGAACTATATTCATGTAACCACCATCCCACTGACAGAGCTATATTCACGTTACCACCATCCCACTGACAGAACTATATTCATGTAACCACTGACAGAACTATATTCATGTAAACACCATCCCACTGACAGAACTATATTCATGTTACCACCATCCCACTGACAGAACTATATTCATGTAACCACCATCCCACTGACAGAACTATATTCATGTTACCATCATCCCACTGACAGAACTATATTCATGTTACCACCATCCCACTGACAGAACAATATTCATGTTACCACCATCCCACTGACAGAACTATATTCATGTTACCACCATCCCACTGACAGAACTATATTCATGTAACCACCATCCCACTGACAGAACTATATTCATGTTACCACCATCCCACTGACAGAACTTTATTCATGTTACCACCATCCCACTGACAGAACTATATTCATGTTACCACCATCCCACTGACAGAACTATATTCATGTTACCACCATCCCACTGACAGAACTATATTCATGTAACCACCATCCCCCTTACAGAACTATATTCATGTAACCACTGACAGAACTATATTAATGTTACCACCATCCCACTGACAGAACTATATTCATGTAACCACCATCCCACTGTCAGAACTATATTCATGTTACCACCATCCCACTGACAGAACTATATTCATGTAACCACTGACATAACTATATTCATGTTACCACCATCCCACTGACAGAACTATATTCATGTAACCACCATCCCACTGACAGAACTATATTCATGTTACCACCATCCCACTGACAGAACTATATTCATGTTACCACCATCCCACTGACAGAACTATATTCATGTAACCACCATCCCACTGACAGAACTATATTCATGTAACCACTGACAGAACTATATTCATGTAAACACCATCCCACTGACAGAACTATATTCATGTTACCACCATCCCACTGACAGAACTATATTCATGTAACCACCATCCCACTGACAGAACTATATTCATGTTACCATCATCCCACTGACAGAACTATATTCATGTTACCACCATCCCACTGACAGAACAATATTCATGTTACCACCATCCCACTGACAGAACTATATTCATGTTACCACCATCCCACTGACAGAACTATATTCATGTAACCACCATCCCACTGACAGAACTATATTCATGTTACCACCATCCCACTGACAGAACTTTATTCATGTTACCACCATCCCACTGACAGAACTATATTCATGTTACCACCATCCCACTGACAGAACTATATTCATGTTACCACCATCCCACTGACAGAACTATATTCATGTAACCACCATCCCCCTTACAGAACTATATTCATGTAACCACTGACAGAACTATATTAATGTTACCACCATCCCACTGACAGAACTATATTCATGTAACCACCATCCCACTGTCAGAACTATATTCATGTTACCACCATCCCACTGACAGAACTATATTCATGTAACCACTGACATAACTATATTCATGTTACCACCATCCCACTGACAGAACTATATTCATGTAACCACCATCCCACTGACAGAACTATATTCATGTTACCACCATCCCACTGACAGAACTATATTCATGTTACCACCATCCCACTGACAGAACTATATTCATGTAACCACCATCCCCCTTACAGAACTATATTCATGTAACCACTGACATAACTATATTCATGTTACAACCATCCCACTGACAGAACTATATTCATGTAACCACCATCCCCCTTACATAACTATATTCATGTAACCACTGACAGAAATATATTAATGTTACCACCATCCCACTGACAGAACTATATTCATGTAACCACCATCCCACTGACAGAACTATATTCATGTAACCACTGACATAACTATATTCATGTTACCACCATCCCACTGACAGAACTATATTCATGTAACCACTGACAGAACTATATTCATGTAACCACCATCCCACTGACAGAACTATATTCATGTAACCACTGACAGAACTATATTCATGTTACCACCATCCCACTGACAGAACTATATTAATGTTACCACCATCCCACTGACAGAACTATATTCATGTAACCACCATCACACTGACAGAACTATATTCATGTAATCACTGACAGAACTATATTCATGTAACCACCATCCCACTGACAGAACTATATTCATGTAACCACCATCCCACTGACAGTACTATATTCATGTAACCACCAGCCCACTGACAGAATTATATTCATGTAACCACCATCCCACTGACAGAACTATATTCATGTAACCACTGACAGAACTATATTCATGTAACCACCATCCCACTGAAAGAACTAACTGACAGAACTATATTCATGTAACCACCATCCCCCTTACATAACTATATTCATGTAACCACTGACAGAAATATATTAATGTTACCACCATCCCACTGACAGAACTATATTCATGTAACCACCATCCCACTGACAGAACTATATTCATGTAACCACTGACATAACTATATTCATGTTACCACCATCCCACTGACAGAACTATATTCATGTAACCACTGACAGAACTATATTCATGTAACCACCATCCCACTGACAGAACTATATTCATGTAACCACTGACAGAACTATATTCATGTTACCACCATCCCACTGACAGAACTATATTAATGTTACCACCATCCCACTGACAGAACTATATTCATGTAACCACCATCACACTGACAGAACTATATTCATGTAATCACTGACAGAACTATATTCATGTAACCACCATCCCACTGACAGAACTATATTCATGTAACCACCATCCCACTGACAGTACTATATTCATGTAACCACCAGCCCACTGACAGAATTATATTCATGTAACCACCATCCCACTGACAGAACTATATTCATGTAACCACTGACAGAACTATATTCATGTAACCACCATCCCACTGAAAGAACTATATTCATGTAACCACTGACAGAACAATATTCATGTTAGCACCATCCCAATGACAGAACTATATTCATGTAACCACCATCCCACTGACAGAACTATATTCATGTAACCACTGACAGAACTATATTCATGTTACCACCGTCCCACTGACAGAACTATATTAATGTTACCACCATCCCACTGACAGAACTATATTCATGTAACCACCATCCCACTGACAGAACAATATTCACGTTACCACCATCCCACTGACAGAACTATATTCATGTAACCACTGACAGAACTATATTCATGTAAACACCATCCCACTGACAGAACTATATTCATGTTACCACCATCCCACTGACAGAACTATATTCATGTAACCACCATCCCACTGACAGAACTATATTCATGTTACCATCATCCCACTGACAGAACTATATTCATGTTACCACCATCCCACTGACAGAACAATATTCATGTTACCACCATCCCACTGACAGAACTATATTCATGTTACCACCATCCCACTGACAGAACTATATTCATGTAACCACCATCCCACTGACAGAACTATATTCATGTTACCACCATCCCACTGACAGAACTTTATTCATGTTACCACCATCCCACTGACAGAACTATATTCATGTTACCACCATCCCACTGACAGAACTATATTCATGTTACCACCATCCCACTGACAGAACTATATTCATGTAACCACCATCCCCCTTACAGAACTATATTCATGTAACCACTGACAGAACTATATTAATGTTACCACCATCCCACTGACAGAACTATATTCATGTAACCACCATCCCACTGTCAGAACTATATTCATGTTACCACCATCCCACTGACAGAACTATATTCATGTAACCACTGACATAACTATATTCATGTTACCACCATCCCACTGACAGAACTATATTCATGTAACCACCATCCCACTGACAGAACTATATTCATGTTACCACCATCCCACTGACAGAACTATATTCATGTTACCACCATCCCACTGACAGAACTATATTCATGTAACCACCATCCCACTGACAGAACTATATTCATGTAACCACTGACATAACTATATTCATGTTACCACCATCCCACTGACAGAACTATATTCATGTAACCACTGACAGAACTATATTCATGTTACCACCATCCCACTGACAGAACTATATTCATGTAACCACCATCCCACTGACAGAACTATATTCATGTAAACACCATCCCACTGACAGAACTATATTCATGTTACCACCATCCCACTGACAGAACTATATTCATGTAACCACCATCCCACTGACAGAACTATATTCATGTTACCATCATCCCACTGACAGAACTATATTCATGTTACCACCATCCCACTGACAGAACAATATTCATGTTACCACCATCCCACTGACAGAACTATATTCATGTTACCACCATCCCACTGACAGAACTATATTCATGTAACCACCATCCCACTGACAGAACTATATTCATGTTACCACCATCCCACTGACAGAACTTTATTCATGTTACCACCATCCCACTGACAGAACTATATTCATGTTACCACCATCCCACTGACAGAACTATATTCATGTTACCACCATCCCACTGACAGAACTATATTCATGTAACCACCATCCCACTGTCAGAACTATATTCATGTTACCACCATCCCACTGACAGAACTATATTCATGTAACCACTGACATAACTATATTCATGTTACCACCATCCCACTGACAGAACTATATTCATGTAACCACCATCCCACTGACAGAACTATATTCATGTTACCACCATCCCACTGACAGAACTATATTCATGTTACCACCATCCCACTGACAGAACTATATTCATGTAACCACCATCCCCCTTACAGAACTATATTCATGTAACCACTGACATAACTATATTCATGTTACCACCATCCCACTGACAGAACTATATTAATGTTACCACCATCCCACTGACAGAACTATAGTCATGTAACCACCATCACACTGACAGAACTATATTCATGTAACCAATGACAGAACTATATTCATGTTACCACCATCCCACTGACAGAACTATATTAATGTAACCACCATCCCACTGACAGAACTATATTCATGTAACCACCATCCCACTGACAGAACTATATTCATGTTACCACCATCCCACTGACAGAACTATATTCATGTAACCACTGACAGAACTATATTCATGTAACCACCATCCCACTGACAGAACTATATTCATGTAACCACTGACAGAACTATATTCATTGGACCACCATCCCACTGACAGAACTATATTCATGTAACCACCATCCCACTGACAGAACTATATTCATGTTACCACATTCCCACTGACAGAACTTTATTCATGTTACCACCATCCCACTGACAGAACTATATTCATGTAACCACCATCCCACTGACAGAACTATATTCATGTTACCATCATCCCACTGACAGAACTATATTCATGTTACCACCATCCCACTGACAGAACAATATTCATGTTACCACCATCCCACTGACAGAACTATATTCATGTTACCACCATCCCACTGACAGAACTATATTCATGTAACCACCATCCCACTGACAGAACTATATTCATGTTACCACCATCCCACTGACAGAACTTTATTCATGTTACCACCATCCCACTGACAGAACTATATTCATGTTACCACCATCCCACTGACAGAACTATATTCATGTTACCACCATCCCACTGACAGAACTATATTCATGTAACCACCATCCCCCTTACAGAACTATATTCATGTAACCACTGACAGAACTATATTAATGTTACCACCATCCCACTGACAGAACTATATTCATGTAACCACCATCCCACTGTCAGAACTATATTCATGTTACCACCATCCCACTGACAGAACTATATTCATGTAACCACTGACATAACTATATTCATGTTACCACCATCCCACTGACAGAACTATATTCATGTAACCACCATCCCACTGACAGAACTATATTCATGTTACCACCATCCCACTGACAGAACTATATTCATGTTACCACCATCCCACTGACAGAACTATATTCATGTAACCACCATCCCACTGACAGAACTATATTCATGTAACCACTGACAGAACTATATTCATGTAAACACCATCCCACTGACAGAACTATATTCATGTTACCACCATCCCACTGACAGAACTATATTCATGTAACCACCATCCCACTGACAGAACTATATTCATGTTACCATCATCCCACTGACAGAACTATATTCATGTTACCACCATCCCACTGACAGAACAATATTCATGTTACCACCATCCCACTGACAGAACTATATTCATGTTACCACCATCCCACTGACAGAACTATATTCATGTAACCACCATCCCACTGACAGAACTATATTCATGTTACCACCATCCCACTGACAGAACTTTATTCATGTTACCACCATCCCACTGACAGAACTATATTCATGTTACCACCATCCCACTGACAGAACTATATTCATGTTACCACCATCCCACTGACAGAACTATATTCATGTAACAACCATCCCCCTTACAGAACTATATTCATGTAACCACTGACAGAACTATATTAATGTTACCACCATCCCACTGACAGAACTATATTCATGTAACCACCATCCCACTGTCAGAACTATATTCATGTTACCACCATCCCACTGACAGAACTATATTCATGTAACCACTGACATAACTATATTCATGTTACCACCATCCCACTGACAGAACTATATTCATGTAACCACCATCCCACTGACAGAACTATATTCATGTTACCACCATCCCACTGACAGAACTATATTCATGTTACCACCATCCCACTGACAGAACTATATTCATGTAACCACCATCCCCCTTACAGAACTATATTCATGTAACCACTGACATAACTATATTCATGTTACAACCATCCCACTGACAGAACTATATTCATGTAACCACCATCCCCCTTACATAACTATATTCATGTAACCACTGACAGAAATATATTAATGTTACCACCATCCCACTGACAGAACTATATTCATGTAACCACCATCCCACTGACAGAACTATATTCATGTAACCACTGACATAACTATATTCATGTTACCACCATCCCACTGACAGAACTATATTCATGTAACCACTGACAGAACTATATTCATGTAACCACCATCCCACTGACAGAACTATATTCATGTAACCACTGACAGAACTATATTCATGTTACCACCATCCCACTGACAGAACTATATTAATGTTACCACCATCCCACTGACAGAACTATATTCATGTAACCACCATCACACTGACAGAACTATATTCATGTAATCACTGACAGAACTATATTCATGTAACCACCATCCCACTGACAGAACTATATTCATGTAACCACCATCCCACTGACAGTACTATATTCATGTAACCACCAGCCCACTGACAGAATTATATTCATGTAACCACCATCCCACTGACAGAACTATATTCATGTAACCACTGACAGAACTATATTCATGTAACCACCATCCCACTGAAAGAACTATATTCATGTAACCACTGACAGAACAATATTCATGTTAGCACCATCCCAATGACAGAACTATATTCATGTAACCACCATCCCACTGACAGAACTATATTCATGTTACCACCATCCCACTGACAGAACTATATTCATGTTACCACCATCCCACTGACAGAACTATATTCATGTAACCACTGACAGAACTATATTCATGTTACCACCGTCCCACTGACAGAACTATATTAATGTTACCACCATCCCACTGACAGAACTATATTCATGTAACCACCATCCCACTGACAGAACAATATTCACGTTACCACCATCCCACTGACAGAACTATATTCATGTAACCACTGACAGAACTATATTCATGTAAACACCATCCCACTGACAGAACTATATTCATGTTACCACTGACAGAACTATATTCATGTAACCACTGACAGAACTATATTCATGTAACCACCATCCCACTGACAGAACTATATTCATGTTACCACCATCCCACTGACAGAACTATATTCATGTTACCACCATCCCACTGACAGAACTATATTCATGTAACCACCATCCCACTGACAGAACTATATTCATGTTACCATCATCCCACTGACAGAACTATATTCATGTTACCACCATCCCACTGACAGAACAATATTCATGTTACCACCATCCCACTGACAGAACTATATTCATGTTACCACCATCCCACTGACAGAACTATATTCATGTAACCACCATCCCACTGACAGAACTATATTCATGTTACCACCATCCCACTGACAGAACTTTATTCATGTTACCACCATCCCACTGACAGAACTATATTCATGTTACCACCATCCCACTGACAGAACTATATTCATGTTACCACCATCCCACTGACAGAACTATATTCATGTAACCACCATCCCCCTTACAGAACTATATTCATGTAACCACTGACAGAACTATATTAATGTTACCACCATCCCACTGACAGAACTATATTCATGTAACCACCATCCCACTGTCAGAACTATATTCATGTTACCACCATCCCACTGACAGAACTATATTCATGTAACCACTGACATAACTATATTCATGTTACCACCATCCCACTGACAGAACTATATTCATGTAACCACCATCCCACTGACAGAACTATATTCATGTTACCACCATCCCACTGACAGAACTATATTCATGTTACCACCATCCCACTGACAGAACTATATTCATGTAACCACCATCCCACTGACAGAACTATATTCATGTAACCACTGACATAACTATATTCATGTTACCACCATCCCACTGACAGAACTATATTCATGTAACCACTGACAGAACTATATTCATGTTACCACCATCCCACTGACAGAACTATATTCATGTAACCACCATCCCACTGACAGAACTATATTCATGTAAACACCATCCCACTGACAGAACTATATTCATGTTACCACCATCCCACTGACAGAACTATATTCATGTAACCACTGACATAACTATATTCATGTTACCACCATCCCACTGACAGAACTATATTCATGTAACCACCATCCCACTGACAGAACTATATTCATGTAACCACTGACAGAACTATATTCATGTTACCACCATCCCACTGACAGAACTATATTAATGTTACCACCATCCCACTGACAGAACTATATTCATGTAACCACCATCACACTGACAGAACTATATTCATGTAATCACTGACAGAACTATATTCATGTAACCACCATCCCACTGACAGAACTATATTCATGTAACCACCATCCCACTGACAGTACTATATTCATGTAACCACCAGCCCACTGACAGAATTATATTCATGTAACCACCATCCCACTGACAGAACTATATTCATGTAACCACTGACAGAACTATATTCATGTAACCACCATCCCACTGAAAGAACTATATTCATGTAACCACTGACAGAACTATATTCATGTTAGCACCATCCCAATGACAGAACTATATTCATGTAACCACCATCCCACTGACAGAACTATATTCATGTAACCACTGACAGAACTATATTCATGTTACCACCATCCCACTGACAGAACTATATTAATGTTACCATCATCCCACTGACAGAACTATATTCATGTAACCACCATCCCACTGACAGAACTATATTCACGTTACCACCATCCCACTGACAGAACTATATTCATGTAACCACTGACAGAACTATATTCATGTAAACACCATCCCACTGACAGAACTATATTCATGTTACCACTGACAGAACTATATTCATGTTACCACCATCCCACTGACAGAACTATATTCATGTAACCACCATCCCACTGACAGAACTATATTCATGTTACCATCATCCCACTGACAGAACTATATTCATGTTACCACCATCCCACTGACAGAACAATATTCATGTTACCACCATCCCACTGACAGAACTATATTCATGTTACCACCATCCCACTGACAGAACTATATTCATGTAACCACTGACAGAACTATATTCATGTTACCACCATCCCACTGACAGAACTATATTAATGTTACCATCATCCCACTGACAGAACTATATTCATGTAACCACCATCCCACTGACAGAACTATATTCACGTTACCACCATCCCACTGACAGAACTATATTCATGTAACCACTGACAGAACTATATTCATGTAAACACCATCCCACTGACAGAACTATATTCATGTTACCACTGACAGAACTATATTCATGTTACCACCATCCCACTGACAGAACTATATTCATGTAACCACCATCCCACTGACAGAACTATATTCATGTTACCATCATCCCACTGACAGAACTATATTCATGTTACCACCATCCCACTGACAGAACAATATTCATGTTACCACCATCCCACTGACAGAACTATATTCATGTTACCACCATCCCACTGACAGAACTATATTCATGTAACCACCATCCCACTGACAGAACTATATTCATGTTACCACCATCCCACTGACAGAACTTTATTCATGTTACCACCATCCCACTGACAGAACTATATTCATGTTACCACCATCCCACTGACAGAACTATATTCATGTTACCATCATCCCACTGACAGAACTATATTCATGTAACCACCATCCCCCTTACATAACTATATTCATGTAACCACTGACAGAAATATATTAATGTTACCACCATCCCACTGACAGAACTATATTCATGTAACCACCATCCCACTGACAGAACTATATTCATGTAACCACTGACATAACTATATTCATGTTACCACCATCCCACTGACAGAACTATATTAATGTTACCACCATCCCACTGACAGAACTATATTCATGTAACCACCATCCCACTGACAGTACTATATTCATGTAACCACCAGCCCACTGACAGAATTATATTCATGTAACCACCATCCCACTGACAGAACTATATTCATGTAACCACTGACAGAACTATATTCATGTAACCACCATCCCACTGAAAGAACTATATTCATGTAACCACTGACAGAACTATATTCATGTTAGCACCATCCCAAAGACAGAACTATATTCATGTAACCACCATCCCACTGACAGAACTATATTCATGTAACCACTGACAGAACTATATTCATGTTACCACCATCCCACTGACAGAACTATATTAATGTTACCACCATCCCACTGACAGAACTATATTCATGTAACCACCATCCCACTGACAGAACTATATTCACGTTACCACCATCCCACTGACAGAACTATATTCATGTAACCACTGACAGAACTATATTCATGTAAACACCATCCCACTGACAGAACTATATTCATGTTACCACCATCCCACTGACCGAACTATATTCATGTAACCACCATCCCACTGACAGAACTATATTCATGTTACCATCATCCCACTGACAGAACTATATTCATGTTACCACCATCCCACTGACAGAACAATATTCATGTTACCACCATCCCACTGACAGAACTATATTCATGTTACCACCATCCCACTGACAGAACTATATTCATGTAACCACCATCCCACTGACAGAACTATATTCATGTTACCACCATCCCACTGACAGAACTTTATTCATGTTACCACCATCCCACTGACAGAACTATATTCATGTTACCACCATCCCACTGACAGAACTATATTCATGTTACCACCATCCCACTGACAGAACTATATTCATGTAACCACCATCCCCCTTACAGAACTATATTCATGTAACCACTGACAGAACTATATTAATGTTACCACCATCCCACTGACAGAACTATATTCATGTAACCACCATCCCACTGTCAGAACTATATTCATGTTACCACCATCCCACTGACAGAACTATATTCATGTAACCACTGACATAACTATATTCATGTTACCACCATCCCACTGACAGAACTATATTCATGTAACCACCATCCCACTGACAGAACTATATTCATGTTACCACCATCCCACTGACAGAACTATATTCATGTTACCACCATCCCACTGACAGAACTATATTCATGTAACCACCATCCCCCTTACAGAACTATATTCATGTAACCACTGACATAACTATATTCATGTTACAACCATCCCACTGACAGAACTATATTCATGTAACCACCATCCCCCTTACATAACTATATTCATGTAACCACTGACAGAAATATATTAATGTTACCACCATCCCACTGACAGAACTATATTCATGTAACCACCATCCCACTGACAGAACTATATTCATGTAACCACTGACATAACTATATTCATGTTACCACCATCCCACTGACAGAACTATATTCATGTAACCACTGACAGAACTATATTCATGTTACCACCATCCCACTGACAGAACTATATTCATGTAACCACCATCCCACTGACAGAACTATATTCATGTAACCACTGACAGAACTATATTCATGTTACCACCATCCCACTGACAGAACTATATTAATGTTACCACCATCCCACTGACAGAACTATATTCATGTAACCACCATCACACTGACAGAACTATATTCATGTAATCACTGACATAACTATATTCATGTAACCACCATCCCACTGACAGAACTATATTCATGTAACCACCATCCCACTGACAGTACTATATTCATGTAACCACCAGCCCACTGACAGAATTATATTCATGTAACCACCATCCCACTGACAGAACTATATTCATGTAACCACTGACAGAACTATATTCATGTAACCACCATCCCACTGAAAGAACTATATTCATGTAACCACTGACAGAACTATATTCATGTTAGCACCATCCCAATGACAGAACTATATTCATGTAACCACCATCCCACTGACAGAACTATATTCATGTAACCACTGACAGAACTATATTCATGTTACCACCATCCCACTGACAGAACTATATTAATGTTACCACCATCCCACTGACAGAACTATATTCATGTAACCACCATCCCACTGACAGAGCTATATTCACGTTACCACCATCCCACTGACAGAACTATATTCATGTAACCACTGACAGAACTATATTCATGTAAACACCATCCCACTGACAGAACTATATTCATGTTACCACCATCCCACTGACAGAACTATATTCATGTAACCACCATCCCACTGACAGAACTATATTCATGTTACCATCATCCCACTGACAGAACTATATTCATGTTACCACCATCCCACTGACAGAACAATATTCATGTTACCACCATCCCACTGACAGAACTATATTCATGTTACCACCATCCCACTGACAGAACTATATTCATGTAACCACCATCCCACTGACAGAACTATATTCATGTTACCACCATCCCACTGACAGAACTTTATTCATGTTACCACCATCCCACTGACAGAACTATATTCATGTTACCACCATCCCACTGACAGAACTATATTCATGTTACCACCATCCCACTGACAGAACTATATTCATGTAACCACCATCCCCCTTACAGAACTATATTCATGTAACCACTGACAGAACTATATTAATGTTACCACCATCCCACTGACAGAACTATATTCATGTAACCACCATCCCACTGTCAGAACTATATTCATGTTACCACCATCCCACTGACAGAACTATATTCATGTAACCACTGACATAACTATATTCATGTTACCACCATCCCACTGACAGAACTATATTCATGTAACCACCATCCCACTGACAGAACTATATTCATGTTACCACCATCCCACTGACAGAACTATATTCATGTTACCACCATCCCACTGACAGAACTATATTCATGTAACCACCATCCCACTGACAGAACTATATTCATGTAACCACTGACAGAACTATATTCATGTAAACACCATCCCACTGACAGAACTATATTCATGTTACCACCATCCCACTGACAGAACTATATTCATGTAACCACCATCCCACTGACAGAACTATATTCATGTTACCATCATCCCACTGACAGAACTATATTCATGTTACCACCATCCCACTGACAGAACAATATTCATGTTACCACCATCCCACTGACAGAACTATATTCATGTTACCACCATCCCACTGACAGAACTATATTCATGTAACCACCATCCCACTGACAGAACTATATTCATGTTACCACCATCCCACTGACAGAACTTTATTCATGTTACCACCATCCCACTGACAGAACTATATTCATGTTACCACCATCCCACTGACAGAACTATATTCATGTTACCACCATCCCACTGACAGAACTATATTCATGTAACCACCATCCCCCTTACAGAACTATATTCATGTAACCACTGACAGAACTATATTAATGTTACCACCATCCCACTGACAGAACTATATTCATGTAACCACCATCCCACTGTCAGAACTATATTCATGTTACCACCATCCCACTGACAGAACTATATTCATGTAACCACTGACATAACTATATTCATGTTACCACCATCCCACTGACAGAACTATATTCATGTAACCACCATCCCACTGACAGAACTATATTCATGTTACCACCATCCCACTGACAGAACTATATTCATGTAACCACCATCCCACTGACAGAACTATATTCATGTTACCATCATCCCACTGACAGAACTATATTCATGTTACCACCATCCCACTGACAGAACAATATTCATGTTACCACCATCCCACTGACAGAACTATATTCATGTTACCACCATCCCACTGACAGAACTATATTCATGTAACCACTGACAGAACTATATTCATGTTACCACCATCCCACTGACAGAACTATATTAATGTTACCATCATCCCACTGACAGAACTATATTCATGTAACCACCATCCCACTGACAGAACTATATTCACGTTACCACCATCCCACTGACAGAACTATATTCATGTAACCACTGACAGAACTATATTCATGTAAACACCATCCCACTGACAGAACTATATTCATGTTACCACTGACAGAACTATATTCATGTTACCACCATCCCACTGACAGAACTATATTCATGTAACCACCATCCCACTGACAGAACTATATTCATGTTACCATCATCCCACTGACAGAACTATATTCATGTTACCACCATCCCACTGACAGAACAATATTCATGTTACCACCATCCCACTGACAGAACTATATTCATGTTACCACCATCCCACTGACAGAACTATATTCATGTAACCACCATCCCACTGACAGAACTATATTCATGTTACCACCATCCCACTGACAGAACTTTATTCATGTTACCACCATCCCACTGACAGAACTATATTCATGTTACCACCATCCCACTGACAGAACTATATTCATGTTACCATCATCCCACTGACAGAACTATATTCATGTAACCACCATCCCCCTTACATAACTATATTCATGTAACCACTGACAGAAATATATTAATGTTACCACCATCCCACTGACAGAACTATATTCATGTAACCACCATCCCACTGACAGAACTATATTCATGTAACCACTGACATAACTATATTCATGTTACCACCATCCCACTGACAGAACTATATTAATGTTACCACCATCCCACTGACAGAACTATATTCATGTAACCACCATCCCACTGACAGTACTATATTCATGTAACCACCAGCCCACTGACAGAATTATATTCATGTAACCACCATCCCACTGACAGAACTATATTCATGTAACCACTGACAGAACTATATTCATGTAACCACCATCCCACTGAAAGAACTATATTCATGTAACCACTGACAGAACTATATTCATGTTAGCACCATCCCAAAGACAGAACTATATTCATGTAACCACCATCCCACTGACAGAACTATATTCATGTAACCACTGACAGAACTATATTCATGTTACCACCATCCCACTGACAGAACTATATTAATGTTACCACCATCCCACTGACAGAACTATATTCATGTAACCACCATCCCACTGACAGAACTATATTCACGTTACCACCATCCCACTGACAGAACTATATTCATGTAACCACTGACAGAACTATATTCATGTAAACACCATCCCACTGACAGAACTATATTCATGTTACCACCATCCCACTGACCGAACTATATTCATGTAACCACCATCCCACTGACAGAACTATATTCATGTTACCATCATCCCACTGACAGAACTATATTCATGTTACCACCATCCCACTGACAGAACAATATTCATGTTACCACCATCCCACTGACAGAACTATATTCATGTTACCACCATCCCACTGACAGAACTATATTCATGTAACCACCATCCCACTGACAGAACTATATTCATGTTACCACCATCCCACTGACAGAACTTTATTCATGTTACCACCATCCCACTGACAGAACTATATTCATGTTACCACCATCCCACTGACAGAACTATATTCATGTTACCACCATCCCACTGACAGAACTATATTCATGTAACCACCATCCCCCTTACAGAACTATATTCATGTAACCACTGACAGAACTATATTAATGTTACCACCATCCCACTGACAGAACTATATTCATGTAACCACCATCCCACTGTCAGAACTATATTCATGTTACCACCATCCCACTGACAGAACTATATTCATGTAACCACTGACATAACTATATTCATGTTACCACCATCCCACTGACAGAACTATATTCATGTAACCACCATCCCACTGACAGAACTATATTCATGTTACCACCATCCCACTGACAGAACTATATTCATGTTACCACCATCCCACTGACAGAACTATATTCATGTAACCACCATCCCCCTTACAGAACTATATTCATGTAACCACTGACATAACTATATTCATGTTACAACCATCCCACTGACAGAACTATATTCATGTAACCACCATCCCCCTTACATAACTATATTCATGTAACCACTGACAGAAATATATTAATGTTACCACCATCCCACTGACAGAACTATATTCATGTAACCACCATCCCACTGACAGAACTATATTCATGTAACCACTGACATAACTATATTCATGTTACCACCATCCCACTGACAGAACTATATTCATGTAACCACTGACAGAACTATATTCATGTTACCACCATCCCACTGACAGAACTATATTCATGTAACCACCATCCCACTGACAGAACTATATTCATGTAACCACTGACAGAACTATATTCATGTTACCACCATCCCACTGACAGAACTATATTAATGTTACCACCATCCCACTGACAGAACTATATTCATGTAACCACCATCACACTGACAGAACTATATTCATGTAATCACTGACATAACTATATTCATGTAACCACCATCCCACTGACAGAACTATATTCATGTAACCACCATCCCACTGACAGTACTATATTCATGTAACCACCAGCCCACTGACAGAATTATATTCATGTAACCACCATCCCACTGACAGAACTATATTCATGTAACCACTGACAGAACTATATTCATGTAACCACCATCCCACTGAAAGAACTATATTCATGTAACCACTGACAGAACTATATTCATGTTAGCACCATCCCAATGACAGAACTATATTCATGTAACCACCATCCCACTGACAGAACTATATTCATGTAACCACTGACAGAACTATATTCATGTTACCACCATCCCACTGACAGAACTATATTAATGTTACCACCATCCCACTGACAGAACTATATTCATGTAACCACCATCCCACTGACAGAGCTATATTCACGTTACCACCATCCCACTGACAGAACTATATTCATGTAACCACTGACAGAACTATATTCATGTAAACACCATCCCACTGACAGAACTATATTCATGTTACCACCATCCCACTGACAGAACTATATTCATGTAACCACCATCCCACTGACAGAACTATATTCATGTTACCATCATCCCACTGACAGAACTATATTCATGTTACCACCATCCCACTGACAGAACAATATTCATGTTACCACCATCCCACTGACAGAACTATATTCATGTTACCACCATCCCACTGACAGAACTATATTCATGTAACCACCATCCCACTGACAGAACTATATTCATGTTACCACCATCCCACTGACAGAACTTTATTCATGTTACCACCATCCCACTGACAGAACTATATTCATGTTACCACCATCCCACTGACAGAACTATATTCATGTTACCACCATCCCACTGACAGAACTATATTCATGTAACCACCATCCCCCTTACAGAACTATATTCATGTAACCACTGACAGAACTATATTAATGTTACCACCATCCCACTGACAGAACTATATTCATGTAACCACCATCCCACTGTCAGAACTATATTCATGTTACCACCATCCCACTGACAGAACTATATTCATGTAACCACTGACATAACTATATTCATGTTACCACCATCCCACTGACAGAACTATATTCATGTAACCACCATCCCACTGACAGAACTATATTCATGTTACCACCATCCCACTGACAGAACTATATTCATGTTACCACCATCCCACTGACAGAACTATATTCATGTAACCACCATCCCACTGACAGAACTATATTCATGTAACCACTGACAGAACTATATTCATGTAAACACCATCCCACTGACAGAACTATATTCATGTTACCACCATCCCTCTGACAGAACTATATTCATGTAACCACCATCCCACTGACAGAACTATATTCATGTTACCATCATCCCACTGACAGAACTATATTCATGTTACCACCATCCCACTGACAGAACAATATTCATGTTACCACCATCCCACTGACAGAACTATATTCATGTTACCACCATCCCACTGACAGAACTATATTCATGTAACCACCATCCCACTGACAGAACTATATTCATGTTACCACCATCCCACTGACAGAACTTTATTCATGTTACCACCATCCCACTGACAGAACTATATTCATGTTACCACCATCCCACTGACAGAACTATATTCATGTTACCACCATCCCACTGACAGAACTATATTCATGTAACCACCATCCCCCTTACAGAACTATATTCATGTAACCACTGACAGAACTATATTAATGTTACCACCATCCCACTGACAGAACTATATTCATGTAACCACCATCCCACTGTCAGAACTATATTCATGTTACCACCATCCCACTGACAGAACTATATTCATGTAACCACTGACATAACTATATTCATGTTACCACCATCCCACTGACAGAACTATATTCATGTAACCACCATCCCACTGACAGAACTATATTCATGTTACCACCATCCCACTGACAGAACTATATTCATGTTACCACCATCCCACTGACAGAACTATATTCATGTAACCACCATCCCCCTTACATAACTATATTCATGTAACCACTGACAGAAATATATTAATGTTACCACCATCCCACTGACAGAACTATATTCATGTAACCACCATCCCACTGACAGAACTATATTCATGTAACCACTGACATAACTATATTCATGTTACCACCATCCCACTGACAGAACTATATTCATGTAACCACTGACAGAACTATATTCATGTAACCACCATCCCACTGACAGAACTATATTCATGTAACCACTGACAGAACTATATTCATGTTACCACCATCCCACTGACAGAACTATATTAATGTTACCACCATCCCACTGACAGAACTATATTCATGTAACCACCATCACACTGACAGAACTATATTCATGTAATCACTGACAGAACTATATTCATGTAACCACCATCCCACTGACAGAACTATATTCATGTAACCACCATCCCACTGACAGTACTATATTCATGTAACCACCAGCCCACTGACAGAATTATATTCATGTAACCACCATCCCACTGACAGAACTATATTCATGTAACCACTGACAGAACTATATTCATGTAACCACCATCCCACTGAAAGAACTATATTCATGTAACCACTGACAGAACAATATTCATGTTAGCACCATCCCAATGACAGAACTATATTCATGTAACCACCATCCCACTGACAGAACTATATTCATGTAACCACTGACAGAACTATATTCATGTTACCACCGTCCCACTGACAGAACTATATTAATGTTACCACCATCCCACTGACAGAACTATATTAATGTTACCACCATCCCACTGACAGAACTATATTCATGTAACCACCATCCCACTGTCAGAACTATATTCATGTTACCACCATCCCACTGACAGAACTATATTCATGTAACCACTGACATAACTATATTCATGTTACCACCATCCCACTGACAGAACTATATTCATGTAACCACCATCCCACTGACAGAACTATATTCATGTTACCACCATCCCACTGACAGAACTATATTCATGTTACCACCATCCCACTGACAGAACTATATTCATGTAACCACCATCCCACTGACAGAACTATATTCATGTAACCACTGACATAACTATATTCATGTTACCACCATCCCACTGACAGAACTATATTCATGTAACCACTGACAGAACTATATTCATGTTACCACCATCCCACTGACAGAACTATATTCATGTAACCACCATCCCACTGACAGAACTATATTCATGTAAACACCATCCCACTGACAGAACTATATTCATGTTACCACCATCCCACTGACAGAACTATATTCATGTAACCACCATCCCACTGACAGAACTATATTCATGTTACCATCATCCCACTGACAGAACTATATTCATGTTACCACCATCCCACTGACAGAACAATATTCATGTTACCACCATCCCACTGACAGAACTATATTCATGTTACCACCATCCCACTGACAGAACTATATTCATGTAACCACCATCCCACTGACAGAACTATATTCATGTTACCACCATCCCACTGACAGAACTTTATTCATGTTACCACCATCCCACTGACAGAACTATATTCATGTTACCACCATCCCACTGACAGAACTATATTCATGTTACCACCATCCCACTGACAGAACTATATTCATGTAACCACCATCCCACTGTCAGAACTATATTCATGTTACCACCATCCCACTGACAGAACTATATTCATGTAACCACTGACATAACTATATTCATGTTACCACCATCCCACTGACAGAACTATATTCATGTAACCACCATCCCACTGACAGAACTATATTCATGTTACCACCATCCCACTGACAGAACTATATTCATGTTACCACCATCCCACTGACAGAACTATATTCATGTAACCACCATCCCCCTTACAGAACTATATTCATGTAACCACTGACATAACTATATTCATGTTACCACCATCCCACTGACAGAACTATATTAATGTTACCACCATCCCACTGACAGAACTATAGTCATGTAACCACCATCACACTGACAGAACTATATTCATGTAACCAATGACAGAACTATATTCATGTTACCACCATCCCACTGACAGAACTATATTAATGTAACCACCATCCCACTGACAGAACTATATTCATGTAACCACCATCCCACTGACAGAACTATATTCATGTTACCACCATCCCACTGACAGAACTATATTCATGTAACCACTGACAGAACTATATTCATGTAACCACCATCCCACTGACAGAACTATATTCATGTAACCACTGACAGAACTATATTCATTGGACCACCATCCCACTGACAGAACTATATTCATGTAACCACCATCCCACTGACAGAACTATATTCATGTTACCACATTCCCACTGACAGAACTTTATTCATGTTACCACCATCCCACTGACAGAACTATATTCATGTAACCACCATCCCACTGACAGAACTATATTCATGTTACCATCATCCCACTGACAGAACTATATTCATGTTACCACCATCCCACTGACAGAACAATATTCATGTTACCACCATCCCACTGACAGAACTATATTCATGTTACCACCATCCCACTGACAGAACTATATTCATGTAACCACCATCCCACTGACAGAACTATATTCATGTTACCACCATCCCACTGACAGAACTTTATTCATGTTACCACCATCCCACTGACAGAACTATATTCATGTTACCACCATCCCACTGACAGAACTATATTCATGTTACCACCATCCCACTGACAGAACTATATTCATGTAACCACCATCCCCCTTACAGAACTATATTCATGTAACCACTGACAGAACTATATTAATGTTACCACCATCCCACTGACAGAACTATATTCATGTAACCACCATCCCACTGTCAGAACTATATTCATGTTACCACCATCCCACTGACAGAACTATATTCATGTAACCACTGACATAACTATATTCATGTTACCACCATCCCACTGACAGAACTATATTCATGTAACCACCATCCCACTGACAGAACTATATTCATGTTACCACCATCCCACTGACAGAACTATATTCATGTTACCACCATCCCACTGACAGAACTATATTCATGTAACCACCATCCCACTGACAGAACTATATTCATGTAACCACTGACAGAACTATATTCATGTAAACACCATCCCACTGACAGAACTATATTCATGTTACCACCATCCCACTGACAGAACTATATTCATGTAACCACCATCCCACTGACAGAACTATATTCATGTTACCATCATCCCACTGACAGAACTATATTCATGTTACCACCATCCCACTGACAGAACAATATTCATGTTACCACCATCCCACTGACAGAACTATATTCATGTTACCACCATCCCACTGACAGAACTATATTCATGTAACCACCATCCCACTGACAGAACTATATTCATGTTACCACCATCCCACTGACAGAACTTTATTCATGTTACCACCATCCCACTGACAGAACTATATTCATGTTACCACCATCCCACTGACAGAACTATATTCATGTTACCACCATCCCACTGACAGAACTATATTCATGTAACAACCATCCCCCTTACAGAACTATATTCATGTAACCACTGACAGAACTATATTAATGTTACCACCATCCCACTGACAGAACTATATTCATGTAACCACCATCCCACTGTCAGAACTATATTCATGTTACCACCATCCCACTGACAGAACTATATTCATGTAACCACTGACATAACTATATTCATGTTACCACCATCCCACTGACAGAACTATATTCATGTAACCACCATCCCACTGACAGAACTATATTCATGTTACCACCATCCCACTGACAGAACTATATTCATGTTACCACCATCCCACTGACAGAACTATATTCATGTAACCACCATCCCCCTTACAGAACTATATTCATGTAACCACTGACATAACTATATTCATGTTACAACCATCCCACTGACAGAACTATATTCATGTAACCACCATCCCCCTTACATAACTATATTCATGTAACCACTGACAGAAATATATTAATGTTACCACCATCCCACTGACAGAACTATATTCATGTAACCACCATCCCACTGACAGAACTATATTCATGTAACCACTGACATAACTATATTCATGTTACCACCATCCCACTGACAGAACTATATTCATGTAACCACTGACAGAACTATATTCATGTAACCACCATCCCACTGACAGAACTATATTCATGTAACCACTGACAGAACTATATTCATGTTACCACCATCCCACTGACAGAACTATATTAATGTTACCACCATCCCACTGACAGAACTATATTCATGTAACCACCATCACACTGACAGAACTATATTCATGTAATCACTGACAGAACTATATTCATGTAACCACCATCCCACTGACAGAACTATATTCATGTAACCACCATCCCACTGACAGTACTATATTCATGTAACCACCAGCCCACTGACAGAATTATATTCATGTAACCACCATCCCACTGACAGAACTATATTCATGTAACCACTGACAGAACTATATTCATGTAACCACCATCCCACTGAAAGAACTATATTCATGTAACCACTGACAGAACAATATTCATGTTAGCACCATCCCAATGACAGAACTATATTCATGTAACCACCATCCCACTGACAGAACTATATTCATGTAACCACTGACAGAACTATATTCATGTTACCACCGTCCCACTGACAGAACTATATTAATGTTACCACCATCCCACTGACAGAACTATATTCATGTAACCACCATCCCACTGACAGAACAATATTCACGTTACCACCATCCCACTGACAGAACTATATTCATGTAACCACTGACAGAACTATATTCATGTAAACACCATCCCACTGACAGAACTATATTCATGTTACCACCATCCCACTGACAGAACTATATTCATGTAACCACCATCCCACTGACAGAACTATATTCATGTTACCATCATCCCACTGACAGAACTATATTCATGTTACCACCATCCCACTGACAGAACAATATTCATGTTACCACCATCCCACTGACAGAACTATATTCATGTTACCACCATCCCACTGACAGAACTATATTCATGTAACCACCATCCCACTGACAGAACTATATTCATGTTACCACCATCCCACTGACAGAACTTTATTCATGTTACCACCATCCCACTGACAGAACTATATTCATGTTACCACCATCCCACTGACAGAACTATATTCATGTTACCACCATCCCACTGACAGAACTATATTCATGTAACCACCATCCCCCTTACAGAACTATATTCATGTAACCACTGACAGAACTATATTAATGTTACCACCATCCCACTGACAGAACTATATTCATGTAACCACCATCCCACTGTCAGAACTATATTCATGTTAACACCATCCCACTGACAGAACTATATTCATGTAACCACTGACATAACTATATTCATGTTACCACCATCCCACTGACAGAACTATATTCATGTAACCACCATCCCACTGACAGAACTATATTCATGTTACCACCATCCCACTGACAGAACTATATTCATGTTACCACCATCCCACTGACAGAACTATATTCATGTAACCACCATCCCACTGACAGAACTATATTCATGTAACCACTGACATAACTATATTCATGTTACCACCATCCCACTGACAGAACTATATTCATGTAACCACTGACAGAACTATATTCATGTTACCACCATCCCACTGACAGAACTATATTCATGTAACCACCATCCCACTGACAGAACTATATTCATGTAAACACCATCCCACTGACAGAACTATATTCATGTTACCACCATCCCACTGACAGAACTATATTCATGTAACCACCATCCCACTGACAGAACTATATTCATGTTACCATCATCCCACTGACAGAACTATATTCATGTTACCACCATCCCACTGACAGAACAATATTCATGTTACCACCATCCCACTGACAGAACTATATTCATGTTACCACCATCCCACTGACAGAACTATATTCATGTAACCACCATCCCACTGACAGAACTATATTCATGTTACCACCATCCCACTGACAGAACTTTATTCATGTTACCACCATCCCACTGACAGAACTATATTCATGTTACCACCATCCCACTGACAGAACTATATTCATGTTACCACCATCCCACTGACAGAACTATATTCATGTAACCACCATCCCACTGTCAGAACTATATTCATGTTACCACCATCCCACTGACAGAACTATATTCATGTAACCACTGACATAACTATATTCATGTTACCACCATCCCACTGACAGAACTATATTCATGTAACCACCATCCCACTGACAGAACTATATTCATGTTACCACCATCCCACTGACAGAACTATATTCATGTTACCACCATCCCACTGACAGAACTATATTCATGTAACCACCATCCCCCTTACAGAACTATATTCATGTAACCACTGACATAACTATATTCATGTTACCACCATCCCACTGACAGAACTATATTAATGTTACCACCATCCCACTGACAGAACTATAGTCATGTAACCACCATCACACTGACAGAACTATATTCATGTAACCAATGACAGAACTATATTCATGTTACCACCATCCCACTGACAGAACTATATTAATGTAACCACCATCCCACTGACAGAACTATATTCATGTAACCACCATCCCACTGACAGAACTATATTCATGTTACCACCATCCCACTGACAGAACTATATTCATGTAACCACTGACAGAACTATATTCATGTAACCACCATCCCCCTTACAGAACTATATTCATGTAACCACTGACAGAACTATATTCATGTTACCACCATCCCACTGACAGAACTATATTCATGTAACCACCATCCCACTGTCAGAACTATATTCATGTTACCACCATCCCACTGACAGAACTATATTCATGTTACCACCATCCCACTGACAGAAAAATATTCATGTAACCACTGACAGAACTATATTCATGTTACCACCATCCCACTGACAGAACTATATACATGTAACCACCATCCCACTGACAGAACTATATTCATGTAACCACCATCCCACTGACATAACTATATTCATGTTACCACCATCCCACTGACAGAACTATATTCATGTAACCACTGACAGAACTATATTCATGTTACCACCATCCCACTGACAGAACTATATTCATGTAACCACCATCCCACTGACAGAACTATATTCATGTAACCACTGACAGAACTATATTCATGTTACCACCATCCCACTGACAGAACTATATTAATGTTACCACCATCCCACTGACAGAACTATATTCATGTAACCACCATCACACTGACAGAACTATATTCATGTAATCACTGACAGAACTATATTCATGTAACCACCATCCCACTGACAGAACTATATTCATGTAACCACCATCCCACTGACAGAACTATATTCATGTAACCACCAGCCCACTGACAGAATTATATTCATGTAACCACCATCCCACTGACAGAACTATATTCATGTAACCACTGACATAACTATATTTATGTTACCACCATCCCACTGAAAGAACTATATTCATGTAACCACTGACAGAACTATATTCATGTTAGCACCATCCCAATGACAGAACTATATTCATGTAACCACCATCCCACTGACAGAACTATATTCATGTAACCACTGACAGAACTATATTCATGTTACCACCATCCCACTGACAGAACTATATTAATGTTACCACCATCCCACTGACAGAACTATATTCATGTAACCACCATCCCACTGACAGAACTATATTCACGTTACAACCATCCCACTGACAGAACTATATTCATGTAACCACTGACAGAACTATATTCATGTAAACACCATCCCACTGACAGAACTATATTCATGTTACCACTGACAGAACTATATTCATGTTACCACCATCCCACTGACAGAACTATATTCATGTAACCACCATCCCACTGACAGAACTATATTCATGTTACCACCATCCCACTGACAGAACTATATTCATGTTACCACCATCCCACTGACAGAACAATATTCATGTTACCACCATCCCACTGACAGAACTATATTCATGTTACCACCATCCCACTGACAGAACTATATTCATGTAACCACCATCCCACTGACAGAACTATATTCATGTTACCACCATCCCACTGACAAAACTATATTCATGTAACCAGCATCCCCCTTACAGAACTATATTCATGTAACCACTGACAGAATTATATTCATGTTACCACCATCCCACTGACAGAACTATATTCATGTAACCACCATCCCACTGTCAGAACTATATTCATGTTACCACCATCCCACTGACAGAACTATATTAATGTTACCACCATCCCACTGACAGAACTATATTCATGTAACCACCATCACACTGACAGAACTATATTCATGTAATCACTGACAGAACTATATTCATGTAACCACCATCCCACTGACAGTACTATATTCATGTAACCACCAGCCCACTGACAGAATTATATTCATGTAACCACCATCCCACTGACAGAACTATATTCATGTAACCACTGACAGAACTATATTCATGTAACCACCATCCCACTGAAAGAACTATATTCATGTAACCACTGACAGAACTATATTCATGTTAGCACCATCCCAATGACAGAACTATATTCATGTAACCACCATCCCACTGACAGAACTATATTCATGTAACCACTGACAGAACTATATTCATGTTACCACCATCCCACTGACAGAACTATATTAATGTTACCACCATCCCACTGACAGAACTATATTCATGTAACCACCATCCCACTGACAGAACTATATTCACGTTACCACCATCCCACTGACAGAACTATTTTCATGTAACCACTGACAGAACTATATTCATGTAAACACCATCCCACTGACAGAACTATATTCATGTTACCACCATCCCACTGACAGAACTATATTCATGTTACCACCATCCCACTGACAGAACAATATTCATGTTACCACCATCCCACTGACAGAACTATATTCATGTTACCACCATCCCACTGACAGAACTATATTCATGTAACCACCATCCCACTGACAGAACTATATTCATGTTACCACCATCCCACTGACAGAACTTTATTCATGTTACCACCATCCCACTGACAGAACTATATTCATGTTACCACCATCCCACTGACAGAACTATATTCATGTTACCACCATCCCACTGACAGAACTATATTCATGTAACCACCATCCCCCTTACAGAACTATATTCATGTAACCACTGACAGAACTATATTAATGTTACCACCATCCCACTGACAGAACTATATTCATGTAACCACCATCCCACTGTCAGAACTATATTCATGTTACCACCATCCCACTGACAGAACTATATTCATGTAACCACTGACATAACTATATTCATGTTACCACCATCCCACTGACAGAACTATATTCATGTAACCACCATCCCACTGACAGAACTATATTCATGTTACCACCATCCCACTGACAGAACTATATTCATGTTACCACCATCCCACTGACAGAACTATATTCATGTAACCACCATCCCCCTTACAGAACTATATTCATGTAACCACTGACATAACTATATTCATGTTACCACCATCCCACTGACAGAACTATATTAATGTTACCACCATCCCACTGACAGAACTATAGTCATGTAACCACCATCACACTGACAGAACTATATTCATGTAACCAATGACAGAACTATATTCATGTTACCACCATCCCACTGACAGAACTATATCAATGTAACCACCATCCCACTGACAGAACTATATTCATGTAACCACCATCCCACTGACAGAACTATATTCATGTTACCACCATCCCACTGACAGAACTATATTCATGTAACCACTGACAGAACTATATTCATGTAACCACCATCCCACTGACAGAACTATATTCATGTAACCACTGACAGAACTATATTCATTGGACCACCATCCCACTGACAGAACTATATTCATGTAACCACCATCCCACTGACAGAACTATATTCATGTTACCACCATCCCACTGACAGAACTTTATTCATGTTACCACCATCCCACTGACAGAACTATATTCATGTAACCACCATCCCCCTTACAGAACTATATTCATGTAACCACTGACAGAACTATATTCATGTTACCACCATCCCACTGACAGAACTATATTCATGTAACCACCATCCCACTGTCAGAACTATATTCATGTTACCACCATCCCACTGACAGAACTATATTCATGTTACCACCATCCCACTGACAGAAAAATATTCATGTAACCACTGACAGAACTATATTCATGTTACCACCATCCCACTGACAGAACTATATACATGTAACCACCATCCCACTGACAGAACTATATTCATGTTACCACCATCCCACTGACAGAACTATATTCATGTATCCACTGACATAACTATATTCATGTTACCACCATCCCACTGACAGAACTATATTCATGTAACCACTGACAGAACTATATTCATGTTACCACCATCCCACTGACAGAACTATATTCATGTAACCACCATCCCACTGACAGAACTATATTCATGTAACCACTGACAGAACTATATTCATGTTACCACTATCCCACTGACAGAACTATATTAATGTTACCACCATCCCACTGACAGAACTATATTCATGTAACCACCATCACACTGACAGAACTATATTCATGTAATCACTGACAGAACTATATTCATGTAACCACCATCCCACTGACAGAACTATATTCATGTAACCACCATCCCACTGACAGAACTATATTCATGTAACCACCAGCCCACTGACAGAATTATATTCATGTAACCACCATCCCACTGACAGAACTATATTCATGTAACCACTGACGTAACTATATTTATGTTACCACCATCCCACTGAAAGAACTATATTCATGTAACCACTGACAGAACTATATTCATGTTAGCACCATCCCAATGACAGAACTATATTCATGTAACCACCATCCCACTGACAGAACTATATTCATGTAACCACTGACAGAACTATATTCATGTTACCACCATCCCACTGACAGAACTATATTAATGTTACCACCATCCCACTGACAGAACTATATTCATGTAACCACCATCCCACTGACAGAACTATATTCACGTTACAACCATCCCACTGACAGAACTATATTCATGTAACCACTGACAGAACTATATTCATGTAAACACCATCCCACTGACAGAACTATATTCATGTTACCACTGACAGAACTATATTCATGTTACCACCATCCCACTGACAGAACTATATTCATGTAACCACCATCCCACTGACAGAACTATATTCATGTTACCACCATCCCACTGACAGAACTATATTCATGTTACCACCATCCCACTGACAGAACAATATTCATGTTACCACCATCCCACTGACAGAACTATATTCATGTTACCACCATCCCACTGACAGAACTATATTCATGTAACCACCATCCCACTGACAGAACTATATTCATGTTACCACCATCCCACTGACAAAACTATATTCATGTAACCAGCATCCCCCTTACAGAACTATATTCATGTAACCACTGACAGAATTATATTCATGTTACCACCATCCCACTGACAGAACTATATTCATGTAACCACCATCCCACTGTCAGAACTATATTCATGTTACCACCATCCCACTGACAGAACTATATTCATGTAACCACCATCCCACTGACAGAACTATATTCATGTAACCACTGACAGAACTATATTCATGTTACCACTATCCCACTGACAGAACTATATTAATGTTACCACCATCCCACTGACAGAACTATATTCATGTAACCACCATCACACTGACAGAACTATATTCATGTAATCACTGACAGAACTATATTCATGTAACCACCATCCCACTGACAGAACTATATTCATGTAACCACCATCCCACTGACATAACTATATTCATGTAACCACCAGCCCACTGACAGAATTATATTCATGTAACCACCATCCCACTGACAGAACTATATTCATGTAACCACTGACGTAACTATATTTATGTTACCACCATCCCACTGAAAGAACTATATTCATGTAACCACTGACAGAACTATATTCATGTTAGCACCATCCCAATGACAGAACTATATTCATGTAACCACCATCCCACTGACAGAACTATATTCATGTAACCACTGACAGAACTATATTCATGTTACCACCATCCCACTGACAGAACTATATTAATGTTACCACCATCCCACTGACAGAACTATATTCATGTAACCACCATCCCACTGACAGAACTATATTCACGTTACAACCATCCCACTGACAGAACTATATTCATGTAACCACTGACAGAACTATATTCATGTAAACACCATCCCACTGACAGAACTATATTCATGTTACCACTGACAGAACTATATTCATGTTACCACCATCCCACTGACAGAACTATATTCATGTAACCACCATCCCACTGACAGAACTATATTCATGTTACCACCATCCCACTGACAGAACTATATTCATGTTACCACCATCCCACTGACAGAACAATATTCATGTTACCACCATCCCACTGACAGAACTATATTCATGTTACCACCATCCCACTGACAGAACTATATTCATGTAACCACCATCCCACTGACAGAACTATATTCATGTTACCACCATCCCACTGACAAAACTATATTCATGTAACCAGCATCCCCCTTACAGAACTATATTCATGTAACCACTGACAGAATTATATTCATGTTACCACCATCCCACTGACAGAACTATATTCATGTAACCACCATCCCACTGTCAGAACTATATTCATGTTACCACCATCCCACTGACAGAACTATATTCATGTAACCACTGACATAACTATATTCACGTTACCACCATCCCACTGACAGAACAATATTAATGTTACCACCATCCCACTGACAGAACTATAGTCATGTAACCACCATCACACTGACAGAACTATATTCATGTAACCAATGACAGAACTATATTCATGTTACCACCATCCCACTGACAGAACTATATTCATGTTACCACCACCCCACTGACAGAACAATATTCATGTTACCACCATCCCACTGACAGAACTATATTCATGTTACCACCATCCCACTGACAGAACTATATTCATGTAACCACCATCCCACTGACAGAACTATATTCATGTTACCACCATCCCACTGACAAAACTATATTCATGTAACCAGCATCCCCCTTACAGAACTATATTCATGTAACCACTGACATAATTATATTCATGTTACCACCATCCCACTGACAGAACTATATTCATGTAACCACCATCCCACTGTCAGAACTATATTCATGTTACCACCATCCCACTGACAGAACTATATTCATGTAACCACTGACATAACTATATTCACGTTACCACCATCCCACTGACAGAACAATATTAATGTTACCACCATCCCACTGACAGAACTATAGTCATGTAACCACCATCACACTGACAGAACTATATTCATGTAACCAATGACAGAACTATATTCATGTTACCACCATCCCACTGACAGAACTATATTAATGTAACCACCATCCCACTGACAGAACTATATTCATGTAACCACCATCCCACTGACAGAACTATATTCATGTAACCACCATCCCACTGACAGAACTATATTCATGTATCCACTGACATAACTATATTCATGTTACCACCATCCCACTGACAGAACTATATTCATGTAACCACCATCCCACTGACAGAACTATATTCATGTTACCACTGACAGAACTATATTCCTGTTACCACCATCCCACTGACAGAACAATATTCCTGTTACCACCATCCCACTGACAGAACTATATTCATGTTACCACCATCCCACTGACAGAACTATATTCATGTTACCACCATCCCACTGACAGAACTATATTCATGTAACCACCATCCCCCTTACAGAACTATATTCATGTAACCACTGACATAACTATATTCATGTTACCACCATCCCACTGACAGAACTATATTAATGTTACCACCATCCCACTGACAGAACTATAGTCATGTAACCACCATCACACTGACAGAACTATATTCATGTAACCAATGACAGAACTATATTCATGTTACCACCATCCCACTGACAGAACTATATTAATGTAACCACCATCCCACTGACAGAACTATATTCATGTAACCACCATCCCACTGACAGAACTATATTCATGTTACCACCATCCCACTGACAGAACTATATTCATGTAACCACTGACAGAACTATATTCATGTTACCACCATCCCACTGACAGAACTATATTCATGTAACCACTGACAGAACTATATTCATGTAACCACCATCCCACTGACAGAACTATATTCATGTTACCACCATCCCACTGACAAAACTATATTCATGTAACCAGCATCCCCCTTACAGAACTATATTCATGTAACCACTGACAGAATTATATTCATGTTACCACCATCCCACTGACAGAACTATATTCATGTAACCACCATCCCACTGTCAGAACTATATTCATGTTACCACCATCCCACTGACAGAACTATATTCATGTAACCACTGACATAACTATATTCACGTTACCACCATCCCACTGACAGAACAATATTAATGTTACCACCATCCCACTGACAGAACTATAGTCATGTAACCACCATCACACTGACAGAACTATATTCATGTAACCAATGACAGAACTATATTCATGTTACCACCATCCCACTGACAGAACTATATTCATGTTACCACCACCCCACTGACAGAACAATATTCATGTTACCACCATCCCACTGACAGAACTATATTCATGTTACCACCATCCCACTGACAGAACTATATTCATGTAACCACCATCCCACTGACAGAACTATATTCATGTTACCACCATCCCACTGACAAAACTATATTCATGTAACCAGCATCCCCCTTACAGAACTATATTCATGTAACCACTGACATAATTATATTCATGTTACCACCATCCCACTGACAGAACTATATTCATGTAACCACCATCCCACTGTCAGAACTATATTCATGTTACCACCATCCCACTGACAGAACTATATTCATGTAACCACTGACATAACTATATTCACGTTACCACCATCCCACTGACAGAACAATATTAATGTTACCACCATCCCACTGACAGAACTATAGTCATGTAACCACCATCACACTGACAGAACTATATTCATGTAACCAATGACAGAACTATATTCATGTTACCACCATCCCACTGACAGAACTATATTAATGTAACCACCATCCCACTGACAGAACTATATTCATGTAACCACCATCCCACTGACAGAACTATATTCATGTAACCACCATCCCACTGACAGAACTATATTCATGTATCCACTGACATAACTATATTCATGTTACCACCATCCCACTGACAGAACTATATTCATGTAACCACCATCCCACTGACAGAACTATATTCATGTTACCACTGACAGAACTATATTCCTGTTACCACCATCCCACTGACAGAACAATATTCCTGTTACCACCATCCCACTGACAGAACTATATTCATGTTACCACCATCCCACTGACAGAACTATATTCATGTTACCACCATCCCACTGACAGAACTATATTCATGTAACCACCATCCCCCTTACAGAACTATATTCATGTAACCACTGACATAACTATATTCATGTTACCACCATCCCACTGACAGAACTATATTAATGTTACCACCATCCCACTGACAGAACTATAGTCATGTAACCACCATCACACTGACAGAACTATATTCATGTAACCAATGACAGAACTATATTCATGTTACCACCATCCCACTGACAGAACTATATTAATGTAACCACCATCCCACTGACAGAACTATATTCATGTAACCACCATCCCACTGACAGAACTATATTCATGTTACCACCATCCCACTGACAGAACTATATTCATGTAACCACTGACAGAACTATATTCATGTTACCACCATCCCACTGACAGAACTATATTCATGTAACCACTGACAGAACTATATTCATGTTACCACCATCCCACTGACAGAACTATATTCATGTTACCACCATCCCACTGACAGAACTATATTCATGTAACCACCATCCCCCTTACAGAACTATATTCATGTAACCACTGACAGAACTATATTCATGTTACCACCATCCCACTGACAGAACTATATTCATGTAACCACCATCCCACTGTCAGAACTATATTCATGTTACCACCATCCCACTGACATAACTATATTCATGTTACCACCATCCCACTGACAGAAAAATATTCATGTAACCACTGACAGAACTATATTCATGTTACCACCATCCCACTGACAGAACTATATACATGTAACCACCATCCCACTGACATAACTATATTCATGTTACCACCATCCCACTGACAGAACTATATTCATGTAACCACTGACAGAACTATATTCATGTTACCACCATCCCACTGACAGAACTATATTCATGTAACCACCATCCCACTGACAGAACTATATTCATGTAACCACTGACAGAACTATATTCATGTTACCACCATCCCACTGACAGAACTATATTAATGTTACCACCATCCCACTGACAGAACTATATTCATGTAACCACCATCACACTGACAGAACTATATTCATGTAATCACTGACAGAACTATATTCATGTAACCACCATCCCACTGACAGAACTATATTCATGTAACCACCATCCCACTGACAGAACTATATTCATGTAACCACCAGCCCACTGACAGAATTATATTCATGTAACCACCATCCCACTGACAGAACTATATTCATGTAACCACTGACATAACTATATTTATGTTACCACCATCCCACTGAAAGAACTATATTCATGTAACCACTGACAGAACTATATTCATGTTAGCACCATCCCAATGACAGAACTATATTCATGTAACCACCATCCCACTGACAGAACTATATTCATGTAACCACTGACAGAACTATATTCATGTTACCACCATCCCACTAACAGAACTATATTAATGTTACCACCATCCCACTGACAGAACTATATTCATGTAACCACCATCCCACTGACAGAACTATATTCACGTTACAACCATCCCACTGACAGAACTATATTCATGTAACCACTGACAGAACTATATTCATGTAAACACCATCCCACTGACAGAACTATATTCATGTTACCACTGACAGAACTATATTCATGTTACCACCATCCCACTGACAGAACTATATTCATGTAACCACCACCCCACTGACAGAACTATATTCATGTTACCACCATCCCACTGACAGAACTATATTCATGTTACCACCATCCCACTGACAGAACAATATTCATGTTACCACCATCCCACTGACAGAACTATATTCATGTTACCACCATCCCACTGACAGAACTATATTCATGTAACCACCATCCCACTGACAGAACTATATTCATGTTACCACCATCCCACTGACAAAACTATATTCATGTAACCAGCATCCCCCTTACAGAACTATATTCATGTAACCACTGACAGAATTATATTCATGTTACCACCATCCCACTGACAGAACTATATTCATGTAACCACCATCCCACTGTCAGAACTATATTCATGTTACCACCATCCCACTGACAGAACTATATTCATGTAACCACTGACATAACTATATTCACGTTACCACCATCCCACTGACAGAACAATATTAATGTTACCACCATCCCACTGACAGAACTATATTCATGTAACCACCATCCCACTGACAGAACTATATTCATGTTACCACCATCCCACTGACAGAACAATATTCATGTTACCACCATCCCACTGACAGAACTATATTCATGTTACCACCATCCCACTGACAGAACTATATTCATGTAACCACCATCCCACTGACAGAACTATATTCATGTTACCACCATCCCACTGACAAAACTATATTCATGTAACCAGCATCCCCCTTACAGAACTATATTCATGTAACCACTGACATAATTATATTCATGTTACCACCATCCCACTGACAGAACTATATTCATGTAACCACCATCCCACTGACAGAACTATAGTCATGTAACCACCATCACACTGACAGAACTATATTCATGTAACCAATGACAGAACTATATTCATGTTACCACCATCCCACTGACAGAACTATATTAATGTAACCACCATCCCACTGACAGAACTATATTCATGTAACCACCATCCCACTGACAGAACTATATTCATGTAACCACCATCCCACTGACAGAACTATATTCATGTATCCACTGACATAACTATATTCATGTTACCACCATCCCACTGACAGAACTATATTCATGTAACCACTGACAGAACTATATTCATGTAACCACCATCCCACTGACAGAACTATATTCATGTAACCACTGACATAACTATATTCATGTTACCACCATCCCACTGACAGAACTATAGTCATGTAACCACCATCACACTGACAGAACTATATTCATGTAACCAATGACAGAACTATATTCATGTTACCACCATCCCACTGACAGAACTATATTAATGTAACCACCATCCCACTGACAGAACTATATTCATGTAACCACCATCCCACTGACAGAACTATATTCATGTTACCACCATCCCACTGACAGAACTATATTCATGTAACCACTGACAGAACTATATTCATGTAACCACCATCCCACTGACAGAACTATATTCATGTAACCACTGACAGAACTATATTCATTGGATCACCATCCCACTGACAGAACTATATTCATGTAACCACCATCCCACTGACAGAACTATATTCATGTAACCACCATCCCACTGACAGAACTATATTCATGTAACCACCATCCCACTGACAGAACTATATTCATGTTACCACCATCCCACTGACAGAACTATATTCATGTAACCACTGACAGAACTATATTCATGTAACCACCATCCCACTGACAGAACTATATTCATGTAACCACTGACAGAACTATATTCATTGGACCACCATCCCACTGACAGAACTATATTCATGTAACCACCATCCCACTGACAGAACTATATTCATGTAACCACCATCCCACTGACAGAACTATATTCATGTTACCACCATCCCACTGACAGAACTATATTCATGTAACCACCATCCCCCTTACAGAACTATATTCATGTAACCACTGACAGAACTATATTCATGTTACCACCATCCCACTGACAGAACTATATTCATGTAACCACCATCCCACTGTCAGAACTATATTCATGTTACCACCATCCCACTGACAGAACTATATTCATGTTACCACCATCCCACTGACAGAAAAATATTCATGTAACCACTGACAGAACTATATTCATGTTACCACCATCCCACTGACAGAACTATATTCATGTAACCACCATCCCACTGTCAGAACTATATTCATGTTACCACCATCCCACTGACAGAACTATATTCATGTTACCACCATCCCACTGACAGAAAAATATTCATGTAACCACTGACAGAACTATATTCATGTTACCACCATCCCACTGACAGAACTATATTCATGTAACCACCATCCCACTGACAGAACTATATTCATGTAACCACCATCCCACTGACATAACTATATTCATGTTACCACCATCCCACTGACAGAACTATATTCATGTAACCACTGACAGAACTATATTCATGTTACCACCATCCCACTGACAGAACTATATTCATGTAACCACCATCCCACTGACAGAACTATATTCATGTAACCACTGACAGAACTATATTCATGTTACCACCATCCCACTGACAGAACTATATTAATGTTACCACCATCCCACTGACAGAACTATATTCATGTAACCACCATCACACTAACAGAACTATATTCATGTAATCACTGACAGAACTATATTCATGTAACCACCATCCCACTGACAGAACTATATTCATGTAACCACCATCCCACTGACAGAACTATATTCATGTAACCACCAGCCCACTGACAGAATTATATTCATGTAACCACCATCCCACTGACAGAACTATATTCATGTAACCACTGACAGAACTATATTAATGTAACCACCATCCCACTGACAGAACTATATTCATGTAACCACTGACAGAACTATATTCATTGGACCACCATCCCACTGACAGAACTATATTCATGTAACCACCATCCCACTGACAGAACTATATTCATGTAACCACCATCCCACTGACAGAACTATATTCATGTTACCACCATCCCACTGACAGAACTATATTCATGTAACCACCATCCCCCTTACAGAACTATATTCATGTAACCACTGACAGAACTATATTCATGTTACCACCATCCCACTGACAGAAAAATATTCATGTAACCACTGACAGAACTATATTCATGTTACCACCATCCCACTGACAGAACTATATTCATGTAACCACCATCCCACTGTCAGAACTATATTCATGTTACCACCATCCCACTGACAGAACTATATTCATGTTACCACCATCCCACTGACAGAAAAATATTCATGTAACCACTGACAGAACTATATTCATGTTACCACCATCCCACTGACAGAACTATATTCATGTAACCACCATCCCACTGACAGAACTATATTCATGTAACCACCATCCCACTGACATAACTATATTCATGTTACCACCATCCCACTGACAGAACTATATTCATGTAACCACTGACAGAACTATATTCATGTTACCACCATCCCACTGACAGAACTATATTCATGTAACCACCATCCCACTGACAGAACTATATTCATGTAACCACTGACAGAACTATATTCATGTTACCACCATCCCACTGACAGAACTATATTAATGTTACCACCATCCCACTGACAGAAATATATTCATGTAACCACCATCACACTAACAGAACTATATTCATGTAATCACTGACAGAACTATATTCATGTAACCACCATCCCACTGACAGAACTATATTCATGTAACCACCATCCCACTGACAGAACTATATTCATGTAACCACCAGCCCACTGACAGAATTATATTCATGTAACCACCATCCCACTGACAGAACTATATTCATGTAACCACTGACATAACTATATTTATGTTACCACCATCCCACTGAAAGAACTATATTCATGTAACCACTGACAGAACTATATTCATGTTACCACCATCCCACTGACAGAACTATATTCATGTAACCACCATCCCACTGACAGAACTATATTCATGTAACCACTGACAGAACTATATTCATGTTACCACCATCCCACTGACAGAACTATATTAATGTTACCACCATCCCACTGACAGAACTATATTCATGTAACCACCATCACACTGACAGAACTATATTCATGTAATCACTGACAGAACTATATTCATGTAACCACCATCCCACTGACAGAACTATATTCATGTAACCACCATCCCACTGACAGAACTATATTCATGTAACCACCAGCCCACTGACAGAATTATATTCATGTAACCACCATCCCACTGACAGAACTATATTCATGTAACCACTGACATAACTATATTTATGTTACCACCATCCCACTGAAAGAACTATATTCATGTAACCACTGACAGAACTATATTCATGTTAGCACCATCCCAATGACAGAACTATATTCATGTAACCACCATCCCACTGACAGAACTATATTCATGTAACCACTGACAGAACTATATTCATGTTACCACCATCCCACTAACAGAACTATATTAATGTTACCACCATCCCACTGACAGAACTATATTCATGTAACCACCATCCCACTGACAGAACTATATTCACGTTACAACCATCCCACTGACAGAACTATATTCATGTAACCACTGACAGAACTATATTCATGTAAACACCATCCCACTGACAGAACTATATTCATGTTACCACTGACAGAACTATATTCATGTTACCACCATCCCACTGACAGAACTATATTCATGTAACCACCATCCCACTGACAGAACTATATTCATGTTACCACCATCCCACTGACAGAACTATATTCATGTTACCACCATCCCACTGACAGAACAATATTCATGTTACCACCATCCCACTGACAGAACTATATTCATGTTACCACCATCCCACTGACAGAACTATATTCATGTAACCACCATCCCACTGACAGAACTATATTCATGTTACCACCATCCCACTGACAAAACTATATTCATGTAACCAGCATCCCCCTTACAGAACTATATTCATGTAACCACTGACAGAATTATATTCATGTTACCACCATCCCACTGACAGAACTATATTCATGTAACCACCATCCCACTGTCAGAACTATATTCATGTTACCACCATCCCACTGACAGAACTATATTCATGTAACCACTGACATAACTATATTCACGTTACCACCATCCCACTGACAGAACAATATTAATGTTACCACCATCCCACTGACAGAACTATATTCATGTAACCACCATCCCACTGACAGAACTATATTCATGTTACCACCATCCCACTGACAGAACAATATTCATGTTACCACCATCCCACTGACAGAACTATATTCATGTTACCACCATCCCACTGACAGAACTATATTCATGTAACCACCATCCCACTGACAGAACTATATTCATGTTACCACCATCCCACTGACAAAACTATATTCATGTAACCAGCATCCCCCTTACAGAACTATATTCATGTAACCACTGACATAATTATATTCATGTTACCACCATCCCACTGACAGAACTATATTCATGTAACCACCATCCCACTGACAGAACTATAGTCATGTAACCACCATCACACTGACAGAACTATATTCATGTAACCAATGACAGAACTATATTCATGTTACCACCATCCCACTGACAGAACTATATTAATGTAACCACCATCCCACTGACAGAACTATATTCATGTAACCACCATCCCACTGACAGAACTATATTCATGTAACCACCATCCCACTGACAGAACTATATTCATGTATCCACTGACATAACTATATTCATGTTACCACCATCCCACTGACAGAACTATATTCATGTAACCACTGACAGAACTATATTCATGTAACCACCATCCCACTGACAGAACTATATTCATGTAACCACTGACATAACTATATTCATGTTACCACCATCCCACTGACAGAACTATAGTCATGTAACCACCATCACACTGACAGAACTATATTCATGTAACCAATGACAGAACTATATTCATGTTACCACCATCCCACTGACAGAACTATATTAATGTAACCACCATCCCACTGACAGAACTATATTCATGTAACCACCATCCCACTGACAGAACTATATTCATGTTACCACCATCCCACTGACAGAACTATATTCATGTAACCACTGACAGAACTATATTCATGTAACCACCATCCCACTGACAGAACTATATTCATGTAACCACTGACAGAACTATATTCATTGGACCACCATCCCACTGACAGAACTATATTCATGTAACCACCATCCCACTGACAGAACTATATTCATGTAACCACCATCCCACTGACAGAACTATATTCATGTAACCACCATCCCACTGACAGAACTATATTCATGTTACCACCATCCCACTGACAGAACTATATTCATGTAACCACTGACAGAACTATATTCATGTAACCACCATCCCACTGACAGAACTATATTCATGTAACCACTGACAGAACTATATTCATTGGACCACCATCCCAATGACAGAACTATATTCATGTAACCACCATCCCACTGACAGAACTATATTCATGTAACCACCATCCCACTGACAGAACTATATTCATGTTACCACCATCCCACTGACAGAACTATATTCATGTAACCACCATCCCCCTTACAGAACTATATTCATGTAACCACTGACAGAACTATATTCATGTTACCACCATCCCACTGACAGAACTATATTCATGTAACCACCATCCCACTGTCAGAACTATATTCATGTTACCACCATCCCACTGACAGAACTATATTCATGTTACCACCATCCCACTGACAGAAAAATATTCATGTAACCACTGACAGAACTATATTCATGTTACCACCATCCCACTGACAGAACTATATTCATGTAACCACCATCCCACTGTCAGAACTATATTCATGTTACCACCATCCCACTGACAGAACTATATTCATGTTACCACCATCCCACTGACAGAAAAATATTCATGTAACCACTGACAGAACTATATTCATGTTACCACCATCCCACTGACAGAACTATATTCATGTAACCACCATCCCACTGACAGAACTATATTCATGTAACCACCATCCCACTGACATAACTATATTCATGTTACCACCATCCCACTGACAGAACTATATTCATGTAACCACTGACAGAACTATATTCATGTTACCACCATCCCACTGACAGAACTATATTCATGTAACCACCATCCCACTGACAGAACTATATTCATGTAACCACTGACAGAACTATATTCATGTTACCACCATCCCACTGACAGAACTATATTAATGTTACCACCATCCCACTGACAGAACTATATTCATGTAACCACCATCACACTAACAGAACTATATTCATGTAATCACTGACAGAACTATATTCATGTAACCACCATCCCACTGACAGAACTATATTCATGTAACCACCATCCCACTGACAGAACTATATTCATGTAACCACCAGCCCACTGACAGAATTATATTCATGTAACCACCATCCCACTGACAGAACTATATTCATGTAACCACTGACAGAACTATATTAATGTAACCACCATCCCACTGACAGAACTATATTCATGTAACCACTGACAGAACTATATTCATTGGACCACCATCCCACTGACAGAACTATATTCATGTAACCACCATCCCACTGACAGAACTATATTCATGTAACCACCATCCCACTGACAGAACTATATTCATGTTACCACCATCCCACTGACAGAACTATATTCATGTAACCACCATCCCCCTTACAGAACTATATTCATGTAACCACTGACAGAACTATATTCATGTTACCACCATCCCACTGACAGAAAAATATTCATGTAACCACTGACAGAACTATATTCATGTTACCACCATCCCACTGACAGAACTATATTCATGTAACCACCATCCCACTGTCAGAACTATATTCATGTTACCACCATCCCACTGACAGAACTATATTCATGTTACCACCATCCCACTGACAGAAAAATATTCATGTAACCACTGACAGAACTATATTCATGTTACCACCATCCCACTGACAGAACTATATTCATGTAACCACCATCCCACTGACAGAACTATATTCATGTAACCACCATCCCACTGACATAACTATATTCATGTTACCACCATCCCACTGACAGAACTATATTCATGTAACCACTGACAGAACTATATTCATGTTACCACCATCCCACTGACAGAACTATATTCATGTAACCACCATCCCACTGACAGAACTATATTCATGTAACCACTGACAGAACTATATTCATGTTACCACCATCCCACTGACAGAACTATATTAATGTTACCACCATCCCACTGACAGAACTATATTCATGTAACCACCATCACACTAACAGAACTATATTCATGTAATCACTGACAGAACTATATTCATGTAACCACCATCCCACTGACAGAACTATATTCATGTAACCACCATCCCACTGACAGAACTATATTCATGTAACCACCAGCCCACTGACAGAATTATATTCATGTAACCACCATCCCACTGACAGAACTATATTCATGTAACCACTGACATAACTATATTTATGTTACCACCATCCCACTGAAAGAACTATATTCATGTAACCACTGACAGAACTATATTCATGTTAGCACCATCCCAATGACAGAACTATATTCATGTAACCACCATCCCACTGACAGAACTATATTCATGTAACCACTGACAGAACTATATTCATGTTACCACCATCCCACTGACAGAACTATATTAATGTTACCACCATCCCACTGACAGAACTATATTCATGTAACCACCATCCCACTGACAGAACTATATTCACGTTACAACCATCCCACTGACAGAACTATATTCATGTAACCACTGACAGAACTATATTCATGTAAACACCATCCCACTGACAGAACTATATTCATGTTACCACTGACAGAACTATATTCATGTTACCACCATCCCACTGACAGAACTATATTCATGTAACCACCATCCCACTGACAGAACTATATTCATGTTACCACCATCCCACTGACAGAACTATATTCATGTTACCACCATCCCACTGACAGAACAATATTCATGTTACCACCATCCCACTGACAGAACTATATTCATGTTACCACCATCCCACTGACAGAACTATATTCATGTAACCACCATCCCACTGACAGAACTATATTCATGTTACCACCATCCCACTGACAAAACTATATTCATGTAACCAGCATCCCCCTTACAGAACTATATTCATGTAACCACTGACAGAATTATATTCATGTTACCACCATCCCACTGACAGAACTATATTCATGTAACCACCATCCCACTGTCAGAACTATATTCATGTTACCACCATCCCACTGACAGAACTATATTCATGTAACCACTGACATAACTATATTCACGTTACCACCATCCCACTGACAGAACAATATTAATGTTACCACCATCCCACTGACAGAACTATAGTCATGTAACCACCATCACACTGACAGAACTATATTCATGTAACCAATGACAGAACTATATTCATGTTACCACCATCCCACTGACAGAACTATATTCATGTTACCACCATCCCACTGACAGAACAATATTCATGTTACCACCATCCCACTGACAGAACTATATTCATGTTACCACCATCCCACTGACAGAACTATATTCATGTAACCACCATCCCACTGACAGAACTATATTCATGTTACCACCATCCCACTGACAAAACTATATTCATGTAACCAGCATCCCCCTTACAGAACTATATTCATGTAACCACTGACAGAATTATATTCATGTTACCACCATCCCACTGACAGAACTATATTCATGTAACCACCATCCCACTGTCAGAACTATATTCATGTTACCACCATCCCACTGACAGAACTATATTCATGTAACCACTGACATAACTATATCCACGTTACCACCATCCCACTGACAGAACAATATTAATGTTACCACCATCCCACTGACAGAACTATAGTCATGTAACCACCATCACACTGACAGAACTATATTCATGTAACCAATGACAGAACTATATTCATGTTACCACCATCCCACTGACAGAACTATATTAATGTAACCACCATCCCACTGACAGAACTATGTTCATGTAACCACCATCCCACTGACAGAACTATATTCATGTAACCACCATCCCACTGACAGAACTATATTCATGTATCCACTGACATAACTATATTCATGTTACCACCATCCCACTGACAGAACTATATTCATGTAACCACCATCCCACTGACAGAACTATATTCATGTAACCACCATCCCACTGACAGAACTATATTCATGTATCCACTGACATAACTATATTCATGTTACCACCATCCCACTGACAGAACTATAGTCATGTAACCACCATCACACTGACAGAACTATATTCATGTAACCAATGACAGAACTATATTCATGTTACCACCATCCCACTGACAGAACTATATTAATGTAACCACCATCCCACTGACAGAACTATGTTCATGTAACCACCATCCCACTGACAGAACTATATTCATGTAACCACCATCCCACTGACAGAACTATATTCATGTATCCACTGACATAACTATATTCATGTTACCACCATCCCACTGACAGAACTATATTCATGTAACCACTGACAGAACTATATTCATGTAACCACCATCCCACTGACAGAACTATATTCATGTTACCACTGACAGAACTATATTCCTGTTACCACCATCCCACTGACAGAACAATATTCCTGTTACCACCATCCCACTGACAGAACTATATTCATGTTACCACCATCCCACTGACAGAACAATATTAATGTTACCACCATCCCACTGACAGAACTATAGTCATGTAACCACCATCACACTGACAGAACTATATTCATGTTACCACCATCCCACTGACAGAACTATATTCATGTTACCACCATCCCACTGACAGAACTATATTCATGTAACCACCATCCCACTGACAGAACTATATTCATGTTACCACCATCCCACTGACAAAACTATATTCATGTAACCAGCATCCCCCTTACAGAACTATATTCATGTAACCACTGACAGAATTATATTCATGTTACCACCATCCCACTGAAAGAACTATATTCATGTAACCACCATCCCACTGTCAGAACTATATTCATGTTACCACCATCCCACTGACAGAACTATATTCATGTAACCACTGACATAACTTTATTCATGTTACCACCATCCCACTGACAGAACAATATTAATGTTACCACCATCCCACTGACAGAACTATAGTCATGTAACCACCATCACACTGACAGAACTATATTCATGTAACCAATGACAGAACTATGTGACCACCTATCTGAAACAGCTCCCCTCTGTATGTATAGACCATCTATCTGATGCTGTCTGGTCAGTGAAACAGCTCCCCTCTGTATGTATAGACCATCTATCTGATGCTGTCTGGACAGTGAAACAGCTCTTCTCTGTATGTATAGACCATCTATCTGATGCTGTCTGGACAGCGTAACAGCTCCCCTCTGTATGGATAGACCATCTATCTGGTGCTGTCTGGACAGTGAAAAGGCTCCCCTCTGTATGTATAGACCACCTATCTGATGCTGTCTGGACAGTGTAACAGCTCCCCTCTGTCTCTGTATGTATAGGCCATCTATCTGATGCTGTCTGGTCAGTGAAACAGCTCCCCTCTGTATGTATAGACCATCTATCTGATGCTGTCTGGACAGTGAAACAGCTCCTCTCTGTCTCTGAATGTATAGACCATCTATCTGATGCTGTCTGGACAGTGTAACAGCTCCCCTCTGTATGTATAGACCATCTATCTGATGCTGTCTGGACAGTGAAACAGCTCCCCTCTGTATGTATAGACCATCTATATGATGCTGTCTGGACAGTGAAACAGCTCCTCTCTGTCTCTGAATGTATAGACCATCTATCTGATGCTGTCTGGACAGTGAAACAGCTCCCCTCTGTATGTATAGACCATCTATCTGATGTTGTCTGGACAGTGTAACAGCTCCCCTCTGTCTCTGTATGTATAGGCCATCTATCTGATGCTGTCTGGACAGTGAAACAGCTCCCCTCTGTCTCTGTATGTATAGACCATCTATCTGATGCTGTCTGGTCAGTGTAACAGCTCCCCTCTGTATGTATAGACCATCTATCTGATTCTGTCTGGTCAGTGAAACAGCTCCTCTCTGTATGTATAGACCATCTATCTGATGCTGTCTGGACAGTGTAAAAGCTCCCCTCTGTATGTATAGACCACCTATCTGATGCTGTCTGGTCAGTGAAACAGCTCCCCTCTGTATGTATAGACCATCTATCTGATGCTGTCTGGTCAGTGTAACAGCTCTCCTCTGTCTCTGTATGTATAGACCATCAATCTGATGCTGTCTGGTCAGTGTAACAGCTCCGCTCTGTATGTATAGACCATCAATCTGATGCTGTCTGGACAGTGAAACAGCTCCCCTCTGTATGTATAGACCATCTATCTGATGCTGTCTGGTCAGTGTAACAGCTCCCCTCTGTATGTATAGACCATCTATCTGACGCTGTCTGGACAGTGTAAGAGCTCCCCTCTGTATGTATAGACCATCTATCTGATGCTGTCTGGTCAGTGTAACAGCTCCCCTCTGTCTCTGTATGTATAGGCCATCTATCTGATGCTGTCTGGTAAGTGAAACAGCTCCCCTCTGTATGTATAGATCATCTATCTGATGCTGTCTGGACAGTGAAACAGCTCCTCTCTGTCTCTGAATGTATAGACCATCTATCTGATGCTGTCTGGACAGTGAAACAGCTCCTCTCTGTATGTATAGACCATCTATCTGATGCTGTCTGGACAGTGTAAAAGCTCCCCTCTGTATGTATAGACCACCTATCTGATGCTGTCTGGTCAGTGAAACAGCTCCCCTCTGTATGTATAGACCATCTATCTGATGCTGTCTGGTCAGTGAAACAGCTCCCCTCTGTATGTATAGACCATCTATCTGATGCTGTCTGGACAGTGAAACAGCTCTTCTCTGTATCTATAGACCATCTATCTGATGCTGTCTGGACAGCGTAACAGCTCCCCTCTGTATGGATAGACCATCTATCTGGTGCTGTCTGGACAGTGAAAAGGCTCCCCTCTGTATGTATAGACCACCTATCTGATGCTGTCTGGACAGTGTAACAGCTCCCCTCTGTCTCTGTATGTATAGGCCATCTATCTGATGCTGTCTGGTCAGTGAAACAGCTCCCCTCTGTATGTATAGACCATCTATCTGATGCTGTCTGGACAGTGAAACAGCTCCTCTCTGTCTCTGAATGTATAGACCATCTATCTGATGCTGTCTGGACAGTGTAAAAGCTCCCCTCTGTATGTATAGACCATCTATCTGATGCTGTCTGGACAGTGAAACAGCTCCCCTCTGTATGTATAGACCATCTATATGATGCTGTCTGGACAGTGAAACAGCTCCCCTTTGTATGTATAGACCATCTATCTGATGCTGTCTGGACAGTGTAACCGCACCCCTCTGTCTCTGTATGTATAGACCATCTATCTGATGCTGTCTGGAAAGTGAAACAGCTCCCCTCTGTATGTATAGACCATCTATCTGATGCTGTCTGGACAGTGTAACAGCTCCCTTCTTTCTCTGTATGTATAGACCATCTATCTGATGCTGTCTGGACAGTGAAACAGCTCCCCTCTGTCTCTGTATGTATAGACCATCTATCTGATGCTGTCTGGACAGTGAAACAGCTCCCCTCTGTATGTATAGACCATCTATCTGATGTTGTCTGGACAGTGTAACAGCTCCCCTCTGTCTCTGTATGTATAGGCCATCTATCTGATGCTGTCTGGACAGTGAAACAGCTCCCCTCTGTCTCTGTATGTATAGACCATCTATCTGATGCTGTCTGGTCAGTGTAACAGCTCCCCTCTGTATGTATAGACCATCTATCTGATTCTGTCTGGTCAGTGAAACAGCTCCTCTCTGTATGTATAGACCATCTATCTGATGCTGTCTGGACAGTGTAAAAGCTCCCCTCTGTATGTATAGACCACCTATCTGATGCTGTCTGGTCAGTGAAACAGCTCCCCTCTGTATGTATAGACCATCTATCTGATGCTGTCTGGTCAGTGTAACAGCTCTCCTCTGTCTCTGTATGTATAGACCATCTATCTGATGCTGTCTGGACAGTGAAACAGCTCATCTCTGTATGTATAGACCATCTATCTGATGCTGTCTTGACAGTGAAACAGCTCTTCTCTGTATGTATAGACCATCTATCTGATGCTGTCTGGACAGTGAAACAGCTCATCTCTGTATGTATAGACCATCTATCTGATGCTGTCTTGACAGTGAAACAGCTCTTCTCTGTATGTATAGACCATCTATCTGATGCTGTCTGAACAGTGTAACAGCTCCCCTCTGTATGTATAGGACATCTATCTGATGCAGTCTGGTCAGTGAAACAGCTCCCCTCTGTATGTATAGACCATCTATCTGATGCTGTATGGACAGTGAAACAGCTCCTCTCTGTATGTATAGACCATCTATATGATGCTGTCTGGACAGTGAAACAGCTCCTCTCTGTCTCTGAATGTATAGACCATCTATCTGATGCTGTCTGGACAGTGAAACAGCTCCCCTCTGTATGTATAGACCATCTATCTGATGTTGTCTGGACAGTGTAACAGCTCCCCTCTGTCTCTGTATGTATAGGCCATCTATCTGATGCTGTCTGGACAGTGAAACAGCTCCCCTCTGTCTCTGTATGTATAGACCATCTATCTGATGCTGTCTGGTCAGTGTAACAGCTCCCCTCTGTATGTATAGACCATCTATCTGATTCTGTCTGGTCAGTGAAACAGCTCCTCTCTGTATGTATAGACCATCTATCTGATGCTGTCTGGACAGTGTAAAAGCTCCCCTCTGTATGTATAGACCACCTATCTGATGCTGTCTGGTCAGTGAAACAGCTCCCCTCTGTATGTATAGACCATCTATCTGATGCTGTCTGGTCAGTGTAACAGCTCTCCTCTGTCTCTGTATGTATAGACCATCAATCTGATGCTGTCTGGTCAGTGTAACAGCTCCGCTCTGTATGTATAGACCATCAATCTGATGCTGTCTGGACAGTGAAACAGCTCCCCTCTGTATGTATAGACCATCTATCTGATGCTGTCTGGTCAGTGTAACAGCTCCCCTCTGTATGTATAGACCATCTATCTGACGCTGTCTGGACAGTGTAAGAGCTCCCCTCTGTATGTATAGACCATCTATCTGATGCTGTCTGGTCAGTGTAACAGCTCCCCTCTGTCTCTGTATGTATAGGCCATCTATCTGATGCTGTCTGGTAAGTGAAACAGCTCCCCTCTGTATGTATAGATCATCTATCTGATGCTGTCTGGACAGTGAAACAGCTCCTCTCTGTCTCTGAATGTATAGACCATCTATCTGATGCTGTCTGGACAGTGAAACAGCTCCTCTCTGTATGTATAGACCATCTATCTGATGCTGTCTGGACAGTGTAAAAGCTCCCCTCTGTATGTATAGACCACCTATCTGATGCTGTCTGGTCAGTGAAACAGCTCCCCTCTGTATGTATAGACCATCTATCTGATGCTGTCTGGTCAGTGAAACAGCTCCCCTCTGTATGTATAGACCATCTATCTGATGCTGTCTGGACAGTGAAACAGCTCTTCTCTGTATCTATAGACCATCTATCTGATGCTGTCTGGACAGCGTAACAGCTCCCCTCTGTATGGATAGACCATCTATCTGGTGCTGTCTGGACAGTGAAAAGGCTCCCCTCTGTATGTATAGACCACCTATCTGATGCTGTCTGGACAGTGTAACAGCTCCCCTCTGTCTCTGTATGTATAGGCCATCTATCTGATGCTGTCTGGTCAGTGAAACAGCTCCCCTCTGTATGTATAGACCATCTATCTGATGCTGTCTGGACAGTGAAACAGCTCCTCTCTGTCTCTGAATGTATAGACCATCTATCTGATGCTGTCTGGACAGTGTAAAAGCTCCCCTCTGTATGTATAGACCATCTATCTGATGCTGTCTGGACAGTGAAACAGCTCCCCTCTGTATGTATAGACCATCTATATGATGCTGTCTGGACAGTGAAACAGCTCCCCTTTGTATGTATAGACCATCTATCTGATGCTGTCTGGACAGTGTAACCGCACCCCTCTGTCTCTGTATGTATAGACCATCTATCTGATGCTGTCTGGAAAGTGAAACAGCTCCCCTCTGTATGTATAGACCATCTATCTGATGCTGTCTGGACAGTGTAACAGCTCCCTTCTTTCTCTGTATGTATAGACCATCTATCTGATGCTGTCTGGACAGTGAAACAGCTCCCCTCTGTCTCTGTATGTATAGACCATCTATCTGATGCTGTCTGGACAGTGAAACAGCTCCCCTCTGTATGTATAGACCATCTATCTGATGTTGTCTGGACAGTGTAACAGCTCCCCTCTGTCTCTGTATGTATAGGCCATCTATCTGATGCTGTCTGGACAGTGAAACAGCTCCCCTCTGTCTCTGTATGTATAGACCATCTATCTGATGCTGTCTGGTCAGTGTAACAGCTCCCCTCTGTATGTATAGACCATCTATCTGATTCTGTCTGGTCAGTGAAACAGCTCCTCTCTGTATGTATAGACCATCTATCTGATGCTGTCTGGACAGTGTAAAAGCTCCCCTCTGTATGTATAGACCACCTATCTGATGCTGTCTGGTCAGTGAAACAGCTCCCCTCTGTATGTATAGACCATCTATCTGATGCTGTCTGGTCAGTGTAACAGCTCTCCTCTGTCTCTGTATGTATAGACCATCTATCTGATGCTGTCTGGACAGTGAAACAGCTCATCTCTGTATGTATAGACCATCTATCTGATGCTGTCTTGACAGTGAAACAGCTCTTCTCTGTATGTATAGACCATCTATCTGATGCTGTCTGGACAGTGAAACAGCTCATCTCTGTATGTATAGACCATCTATCTGATGCTGTCTTGACAGTGAAACAGCTCTTCTCTGTATGTATAGACCATCTATCTGATGCTGTCTGAACAGTGTAACAGCTCCCCTCTGTATGTATAGGACATCTATCTGATGCAGTCTGGTCAGTGAAACAGCTCCCCTCTGTATGTATAGACCATCTATCTGATGCTGTATGGACAGTGAAACAGCTCCTCTCTGTATGTATAGACCATCTATCTGATGCTGTCTGGACAGTGTAAAAGCTCCCCTCTGTCTCTGTATGTATAGACCATCTATCTGATGCTGTCTGGACAGTTAAACAGCTCCCCTCTGTCTCTGTATGTATAGACCATCTATCTGATGCTGTCTGGACAGTGAAACAGCTCCTCCCTGTCTCTGAATGTATTAACCATCTATCTGATGCTGTCTGGAAAGTGTCACAGCTCCCCTCTGTATGTATAGACCATCTATCTGATGCTGTCTGGACAGTGAAACAGCTCCCCTCTGCATGTATAGACCAGCTATCTGATGCTGTCTGGACAGTGTAACAGCTCCCCTCTGTATGTATTGACCATCTATCTGATGCTGTCTGGGCAGTGTAACAACTCCCCTCTGTCTCTGTATGTATAGACCATCTATCTGATGCTGTCTGGACAGTGAAACAGCTCCCCTCTGCATGTATAGACCAGCTATCTGATGCTGTCTGGACAGTGTAACAGCTCCCCTCTGTATGTATTGACCATCTATCTGATGCTGTCTGGGCAGTGTAACAACTCCCCTCTGTCTCTGTATGTATAGACCATCTATCTGATGCTGTCTGGACAGTGAAACAGCTCCCCTCTGTCTCTGTATGTATAGACCATCTATCTGATGCTGTCTGGTCAGTGTAACAGCTCCCCTCTGTCTCTGTATGTATAGGCCATCTATCTGATGCTGTCTGGTCAGTGAAACAGCTCCCCTCTGTATGTATAGACCATCTATCTGATGCTGTCTGGACAGTGAAACAGCTCCTCTCTGACTCTGAATGTATAGACCATCTATCTGATGCTGTCTGGACAGTGTAACAGCTCCCCTCTGTATGTATAGACCATCTATCTGATGCTGTCTGGACAGTGAAACAGCTCCCCTCTGTATGTATAGACCATCTATATGATGCTGTCTGGACAGTGAAACAGCTCCCCTCTGTATGTATAGACCATCTATCTGATGCTGTCTGGACAGTGTAACCGCTCCCCTCTGTCTCTGTATGTATAGACCATCTATCTGATGCTGTCTGGACAGTGAAACAGCTCCTCCCTGTCTCTGAATGTATTAACCATCTATCTGATGCTGTCTGGAAAGTGTCACAGCTCCCCTCTGTATGTATAGACCATCTATCTGATGCTGTCTGGACAGTGAAACAGCTCCCCTCTGCATGTATAGACCAGCTATCTGATGCTGTCTGGACAGTGTAACAGCTCCCCTCTGTATGTATTGACCATCTATCTGATGCTGTCTGGGCAGTGTAACAACTCCCCTCTGTCTCTGTATGTATAGACCATCTATCTGATGCTGTCTGGACAGTGAAACAGCTCCCCTCTGCATGTATAGACCAGCTATCTGATGCTGTCTGGACAGTGTAACAGCTCCCCTCTGTATGTATTGACCATCTATCTGATGCTGTCTGGGCAGTGTAACAACTCCCCTCTGTCTCTGTATGTATAGACCATCTATCTGATGCTGTCTGGACAGTGAAACAGCTCCCCTCTGTCTCTGTATGTATAGACCATCTATCTGATGCTGTCTGGTCAGTGTAACAGCTCCCCTCTGTCTCTGTATGTATAGGCCATCTATCTGATGCTGTCTGGTCAGTGAAACAGCTCCCCTCTGTATGTATAGACCATCTATCTGATGCTGTCTGGACAGTGAAACAGCTCCTCTCTGACTCTGAATGTATAGACCATCTATCTGATGCTGTCTGGACAGTGTAACAGCTCCCCTCTGTATGTATAGACCATCTATCTGATGCTGTCTGGACAGTGAAACAGCTCCCCTCTGTATGTATAGACCATCTATATGATGCTGTCTGGACAGTGAAACAGCTCCCCTCTGTATGTATAGACCATCTATCTGATGCTGTCTGGACAGTGTAACCGCTCCCCTCTGTCTCTGTATGTATAGACCATCTATCTGATGCTGTCTGGAAAGTTAAACAGCTCCCCTCTGTATGTATAGACCATCTATCTGATGCTGTCTGGACAGTGTAACAGCTCCCTTCTTTCTCTGTATGTATAGACCATCTATCTGATGCTGTCTGGACAGTGAAACAGCTCCCCTCTGTCTCTGTATGTATAGACCATCTATCTGATGCTGTCTGGACAGTGAAACAGCTCCCCTCTGTATGTATAGACCATCTATCTGATGTTGTCTGGACAGTGAAACAGCTCCCCTCTGTCTCTGTATGTATAGACCATCTATCTGATGCTGTCTGGACAGTGTAACAGTTCCCCTCTGTATGTATTGACCATCTATCTGATGCTGTCTGGACAGTGTAAAAACTCCCCTCTGTCTCTGTATGTATAGACCATCTATCTGATGCTGTCTGGACAGTTAAACAGCTCCCCTCTGTCTCTGTATGTATAGACCATCTATCTGATGCTGTCTGGTCAGTGTAACAGCTCCCCTCTGTCTCTGTATGTATAGGCCATCTATCTGATGCAGTCTGGTCAGTGAAACAGCTCCCCTCTGTATGTATAGACCATCTATCTGATTCTGTCTGGTCAGTGAAACAGCTCCTCTCTGTATATATAGACCATCTATCTGATGCTGTCTGGACAGTGTAAAAGCTCCCCTCTGTATGTATAGACCACCTATCTGATGCTGTCTGGTCAGTGAAACAGCTCCCCTCTGTATGTATAGACCATCTATCTGATGCTGTCTGGTCAGTGTAACAGCTCTCCTCTGTCTCTGTATGTATAGACCATCTATCTGATGCAGTCTGGACAGTGAAACAGCTCATCTCTGTATGTATAGACCATCTATCTGATGCTGTCTTGACAGTGAAACAGCTCTTCTCTGTATGTATAGACCATCTATCTGATGCTGTCTGGACAGTGAAACAGCTCATCTCTGTATGTATAGACCATCTATCTGATGCTGTCTTGACAGTGAAACAGCTCTTCTCTGTATGTATAGACCATCTATCTGATGCTGTCTGAACAGTGTAACAGCTCCCCTCTGTATGTATAGACCATCTATCTGGTGCTGTCTTGACAGTGAAACAGCTCCCCTCTGTATGTGTAGACCACCTATCTGATGCTGTCTGGACAGTGTAACAGCTCCCCTCTGTCTCTGTATGTATAGGCCATCTATCTGATGCTGTCTGGTCAGTGAAACAGCTCCCCTCTGTCTCTGTATGTATAGACCATCTAGCTGATGCTGTCTGGTCAGTGTAACAGCTCCCCTCTGTCTCTGTATGTATAGGACATCTATCTGATGCAGTCTGGTCAGTGAAACAGCTCCCCTCTGTATGTATAGACCATCTATCTGATGCTGTATGGACAGTGAAACAGCTCCTCTCTGTATGTATAGACCATCTATCTGATGCTGTCTGGACAGTGTAAAAGCTCCCCTCTGTCTCTGTATGTATAGACCATCTATCTGATGCTGTCTGGACAGTTAAACAGCTCCCCTCTGTCTCTGTATGTATAGACCATCTATCTGATGCTGTCTGGACAGTGAAACAGCTCCTCCCTGTCTCTGAATGTATTAACCATCTATCTGATGCTGTCTGGAAAGTGTCACAGCTCCCCTCTGTATGTATAGACCATCTATCTGATGCTGTCTGGACAGTGAAACAGCTCCCCTCTGCATGTATAGACCAGCTATCTGATGCTGTCTGGACAGTGTAACAGCTCCCCTCTGTATGTATTGACCATCTATCTGATGCTGTCTGGGCAGTGTAACAACTCCCCTCTGTCTCTGTATGTATAGACCATCTATCTGATGCTGTCTGGACAGTGAAACAGCTCCCCTCTGCATGTATATACCAGCTATCTGATGCTGTCTGGACAGTGTAACAGCTCCCCTCTGTATGTATTGACCATCTATCTGATGCTGTCTGGGCAGTGTAACAACTCCCCTCTGTCTCTGTATGTATAGACCATCTATCTGATGCTGTCTGGACAGTGAAACAGCTCCCCTCTGTCTCTGTATGTATAGACCATCTATCTGATGCTGTCTGGTCAGTGTAACAGCTCCCCTCTGTCTCTGTATGTATAGGCCATCTATCTGATGCTGTCTGGTCAGTGAAACAGCTCCCCTCTGTATGTATAGACCATCTATCTGATGCTGTCTGGACAGTGAAACAGCTCCTCTCTGACTCTGAATGTATAGACCATCTATCTGATGCTGTCTGGACAGTGTAACAGCTCCCCTCTGTATGTATAGACCATCTATCTGATGCTGTCTGGACAGTGAAACAGCTCCCCTCTGTATGTATAGACCATCTATATGATGCTGTCTGGACAGTGAAACAGCTCCCCTCTGTATGTATAGACCATCTATCTGATGCTGTCTGGACAGTGTAACCGCTCCCCTCTGTCTCTGTATGTATAGACCATCTATCTGATGCTGTCTGGAAAGTTAAACAGCTCCCCTCTGTATGTATAGACCATCTATCTGATGCTGTCTGGACAGTGAAACAGCTCCCCTCTGTCTCTGTATGTATAGACCATCTATCTGATGCTGTCTGGACAGTGAAACAGCTCCCCTCTGTATGTATAGACCATCTATCTGATGTTGTCTGGACAGTGAAACAGCTCCCCTCTGTCTCTGTATGTATAGACCATCTATCTGATGCTGTCTGGACAGTGTAACAGTTCCCCTCTGTATGTATTGACCATCTATCTGATGCTGTCTGGACAGTGTAAAAACTCCCCTGTGTCTCTGTATGTATAGACCATCTATCTGATGCTGTCTGGACAGTTAAACAGCTCCCCTCTGTCTCTGTATGTATAGACCATCTATCTGATGCTGTCTCGTCAGTGTAACAGCTCCCCTCTGTCTCTGTATGTATAGGCCATCTATCTGATGCAGTCTGGTCAGTGAAACAGCTCCCCTCTGTATGTATAGACCATCTATCTGATGCTGTATGGACAGTGAAACATCTCCTCTCTGTATGTATAGACCATCTATCTGATGCTGTCTGGACAGTGTAAAAGCTCCCCTCTGTATGTGAAGACCACCTATCTGATGCTGTCTGGTCAGTGAAACAGCTCCCCTCTGTATGTATAGACCACCTATCTGATGCTGTCTGGACAGTGAAACAGCTCCCCTCTGTATGTATAGACCATCTATCTGATGCTGTCTGGACAGTGAAACAGCTCCTCCCTGTCTCTGAATGTATTAACCATCTATCTGATGCTGTCTGGACAGTGTCACAGCTCCCCTCTGTATGTATAGACCATCTATCTGATGCTGTCTGGACAGTGAAACAGCTCCCCTCTGCATGTATAGATCAGCTATCTGATGCTGTCTGGACAGTGTAACAGCTCCCCTCTGTATGTATTGACCATCTATCTGATGCTGTCTGGGCAGTGTAACAACTCCCCTCTGTCTCTGTATGTATAGACCATCTATCTGATGCTGTCTGGACAGTGAAACAGCTCCCCTCTGTCTCTGTATGTATAGACCATCTATCTGATGCTGTCTGGTCAGTGTAACAGCTCCCCTCTGTCTCTGTATGTATAGGCCATCTATCTGATGCTGTCTGGTCAGTGAAACAGCTCCCCTCTGTATGTATAGACCATCTATCTGATGCTGTCTGGACAGTGAAACAGCTCCTCTCTGACTCTGAATGTATAGACCATCTATCTGATGCTGTCTGGACAGTGTAACAGCTCCCCTCTGTATGTATAGACCATCTATCTGATGCTGTCTGGACAGTGAAACAGCTCCCCTCTGTATGTATAGACCATATATATGATGCTGTCTGGACAGTGAAACAGCTCCCCTTCTGTATGTATAGACCATCTATCTGATGCTGTCTGGACAGTGTAACCGCTCCCCTCTGTCTCTGTATGTATAGACCATCTATCTGATGCTGTCTGGAAAGTGAAACAGCTCCCCTCTGTATGTATAGACCATCTATCTGATGCTGTCTGGACAGTGTAACAGCTCCCTTCTTTCTCTGTATGTATAGACCATCTATCTGATGCTGGCTGGACAGTGAAACAGCTCCCCTCTGTCTCTGTATGTATAGACCATCTATCTGATGCTGTCTGGACAGTGAAACAGCTCCCCTCTGTATGTATAGACCATCTATCTGATGTTGTCTGGACAGTGAAACAGCTCCCCTCTGTCTCTGTATGTATAGACCATCTATCTGATGCTGTCTGAACAGTGTAACAGCTCCCCTCTGTATGTATAGACCATCTATCTGATGCTGTCTGGTCAGTGTATCAGCTCCCCTCTGTATGTATAGACCATCTATCTGATGCTGTCTGGACATTGAAACAGCTCCTCTCTGTATGTATAAACCATCTATCTGATGCTGTCTGGACAGTGTAAAAGCTCCCCTCTGTATGTATAGACCACCTATCTGATGCTGTCTGGTCAGTGAAACAGCTCCCCTCTGTATGTATAGACCATCTATCTGATGCTGTCTGGTCAGTGTAACAGCTCTCCTCTGTCTCTGTATGTATAGACAAATCTATCTGATGATGTCTGGACAGTAAAACAGCTCCTCTCTGTATGTATAGACCATCTATCTGATGCTGTCTGGACAGTGTAAAAGCTCCCCTCTGTATGTATAGACCACCTATCTGATGCTGTCTGGTCAGTGAAACAGCTCTCCTCTGTATGTATAGACCATCTATCTGATGCTGTCTGGTCAGTGAAACAGTTCCCCTCTGTATGTATAGACCATCTATCTGATGCTGTCTGGACAGTGAAACAGTTCTTCTCTGTATGTATAGACCATCTATCTGATGCTGTCTGGACAGTGTAACAGCTCCCCTCTGTCTGTATGTATAGACCATCTATCTGATGCTGTCTGGACAGTGAAACAGCTCCCCTCTGTCTCTGTATGTATAGACCATCTATCTGATGCTGTCTGGACAGTGTAACAGCTCCCATCTGTATGTATAGACCATCTATCTGATGCTGTCTGGTCAGTATAACAGCTCCCCTCTTTATGTATAGACCATCTACCTGATGCTGTCTGGACAGTGAAACAGCTCCCCTCTGCATGTATAGACCATCTATCTGATGCTGTCTGGACAGTGTAACAGTTCCCCTCTGTATGTATTGACCATCTATCTGATGCTGTCTGGACAGTGTAACAACTCCCCTCTGTCTCTGTATGTATAGACCATCTATCTGATGCTGTCTGGACAGTTAAACAGCTCCCCTCTGTCTCTGTATGTATAGACCATCTATCTGATGCTGTCTGGTCAGTGTAACAGCTCCCCTCTGTCTCTGTATGTATAGGCCATCTATCTGATGCAGTCTGGTCAGTGAAACAGCTCCCCTCTGTATGTATAGACCATCTATCTGATGCTGTATGGACAGTGAAACATCTCCTCTCTGTATGTATAGACCATCTATCTGATGCTGTCTGGACAGTGTAAAAGCTCCCCTCTGTATGTGAAGACCACCTATCTGATGCTGTCTGGTCAGTGAAACAGCTCCCCTCTGTATGTATAGACCACCTATCTGATGCTGTCTGGACAGTGAAACAGCTCCCCTCTGTATGTATAGACCATCTATCTGATGCTGTCTGGACAGTGAAACAGCTCCTCCCTGTCTCTGAATGTATTAACCATCTATCTGATGCTGTCTGGACAGTGTCACAGCTCCCCTCTGTATGTATAGACCATCTATCTGATGCTGTCTGGACAGTGAAACAGCTCCCCTCTGCATGTATAGACCAGCTATCTGATGCTGTCTGGACAGTGTAACAGCTCCCCTCTGTATGTATTGACCATCTATCGGATGCTGTCTGGGCAGTGTAACAACTCCCCTCTGTCTCTGTATGTATAGACCATCTATCTGATGCTGCCTGGACAGTGAAACAGCTCCCCTCTGTCTCTGTATGTATAGACCATCTATCTGATGCTGTCTGGTCAGTGTAACAGCTCCCCTCTGTCTCTGTATGTATAGGCCATCTATCTGATGCTGTCTGGTCAGTGAAACAGCTCCCCTCTGTATGTATAGACCATCTATCTGATGCTGTCTGGACAGTGAAACAGCTCCTCTCTGACTCTGAATGTATAGACCATCTATCTGATGCTGTCTGGACAGTGTAACAGCTCCCCTCTGTATGTATAGACCATCTATCTGATGCTGTCTGGACAGTGAAACAGCTCCCCTCTGTATGTATAGACCATATATATGATGCTGTCTGGACAGTGAAACAGCTCCCCTTCTGTATGTATAGACCATCTATCTGATGCTGTCTGGACAGTGTAACCGCTCCCCTCTGTCTCTGTATGTATAGACCATCTATCTGATGCTGTCTGGACAGTGAAACAGCTCCTCCCTGTCTCTGAATGTATTAACCATCTATCTGATGCAGTCTGGTCAGTGAAACAGCTCCCCTCTGTATGTATAGACCATCTATCTGATGCTGTCTGGACAGTGAAACAGCTCCCCTCTGCATGTATAGACCAGCTATCTGATGCTGTCTGGACAGTGTAACAGCTCCCCTCTGTATGTATTGACCATCTATCTGATGCTGTCTGGGCAGTGTAACAACTCCCCTCTGTCTCTGTATGTATAGACCATCTATCTGATGCTGTCTGGACAGTGAAACAGCTCCCCTCTGTCTCTGTATGTATAGACCATCTATCTGATGCTGTCTGGACAGTGAAACAGCTCCTCTCTGACTCTGAATGTATAGACCATCTATCTGATGCTGTCTGGACAGTGTAACAGCTCCCCTCTGTATGTATAGACCATCTATCTGATGCTGTCTGGACAGTGAAACAGCTCCCCTCTGTATGTATAGACCATCTATCTGATGCTGTCTGGACAGTGAAACAGCTCCTCCCTGTCTCTGAATGTATTAACCATCTATCTGATGCTGTCTGGACAGTGTCACAGCTCCCCTCTGTATGTATAGACCATCTATCTGATGCTGTCTGGACAGTGAAACAGCTCCCCTCTGCATGTATAGACCAGCTATCTGATGCTGTCTGGACAGTGTAACAGCTCCCCTCTGTATGTATTGACCATCTATCTGATGCTGTCTGGGCAGTGTAACAACTCCCCTCTGTCTCTGTATGTATAGACCATCTATCTGATGCTGTCTGGACAGTGAAACAGCTCCCCTCTGTCTCTGTATGTATAGACCATCTATCTGATGCTGTCTGGTCAGTGTAACAGCTCCCCTCTGTCTCTGTATGTATAGGCCATCTATCTGATGCTGTCTGGTCAGTGAAACAGCTCCCCTCTGTATGTATAGACCATCTATCTGATGCTGTCTGGACAGTGAAACAGCTCCTCTCTGACTCTGAATGTATAGACCATCTATCTGATGCTGTCTGGACAGTGTAACAGCTCCCCTCTGTATGTATAGACCATCTATCTGATGCTGTCTGGACAGTGAAACAGCTCCCCTCTGTATGTATAGACCATATCTATGATGCTGTCTGGACAGTGAAACAGCTCCCCTTCTGTATGTATAGACCATCTATCTGATGCTGTCTGGACAGTGTAACCGCTCCCCTCTGTCTCTGTATGTATAGACCATCTATCTGATGCTGTCTGGAAAGTGAAACAGCTCCCCTCTGTATGTATAGACCATCTATCTGATGCTGTCTGGACAGTGTAACAGCTCCCTTCTTTCTCTGTATGTATAGACCATCTATCTGATGCTGTCTGGACAGTGAAACAGCTCCCCTCTGTCTCTGTATGTATAGACCATCTATCTGATGCTGTCTGGACAGTGAAACAGCTCCCCTCTGTATGTATAGACCATCTATCTGATGTTGTCTGGACAGTGAAACAGCTCCCCTCTGTCTCTGTATGTATAGACCATCTATCTGATGCTGTCTGGACAGTGTAACAGCTCCCCTCTGTATGTATAGACCATCTATCTGATGCTGTCTGGTCAGTGTATCAGCTCCCCTCTGTATGTATAGACCATCTATCTGATGCTGTCTGGACATTGAAACAGCTCCTCTCTGTATGTATAGACCATCTATCTGATGCTGTCTGGACAGTGTAAAAGCTCCCCACTGTATGTATAGACCACCTATCTGATGCTGTCTGGTCAGTGAAACAGCTCCCCTCTGTATGTATAGACCATCTATCTGATGCTGTCTGGTCAGTGTAACAGCTCTCCTCTGTCTCTGTATGTATAGACAAATCTATCTGATGATGTCTGGACAGTGAAACAGCTCCTCTCTGTATGTATAGACCATCTATCTGATGCTGTCTGGACAGTGTAAAAGCTCCCCTCTGTATGTATAGACCACCTATCTGATGCTGTCTGGTCAGTGAAACAGCTCTCCTCTGTATGTATAGACCATCTATCTGATGCTGTCTGGTCAGTGAAACAGTTCCCCTCTGTATGTATAGACCATCTATCTGATGCTGTCTGGACAGTGAAACAGCTCTTCTCTGTATGTATAGACCATCTATCTGATGCTGTCTGGTCAGTGAAACAGTTCCCCTCTGTATGTATAGACCATCTATCTGATGCTGTCTGGACAGTGAAACAGCTCTTCTATGTATGTATAGACCATCTATCTGATGCTGTCTGGACAGTGAAACAGATCCCCTCTGTCTCTGTATGTATAGACCATCTATCTGATGCTGTCTGGACAGTGTAACAGCTCCCCTCTGTATGTATAGACCATCTATCTGATGCTGTCTGGTCAGTATAACAGCTCCCCTCTTTATGTATAGACCATCTACCTGATGCTGTCTGGACAGTGAAACAGCTCCCCTCTGCATGTATAGACCATCTATCTGATGCTGTCTGGACAGTGTAACAGTTCCCCTCTGTATGTATTGACCATCTATCTGATGCTGTCTGGACAGTGTAACAACTCCCCTCTGTCTCTGTATGTATAGACCATCTATCTGATGCTGTCTGGACAGTTAAACAGCTCCCCTCTGTCTCTGTATGTATAGACCATCTATCTGATGCTGTCTGGTCAGTGTAACAGCTCCCCTCTGTCTCTGTATGTATAGGCCATCTATCTGATGCAGTCTGGTCAGTGAAACAGCTCCCCTCTGTATGTATAGACCATCTATCTGATGCTGTATGGACAGTGAAACAGCTCCTCTCTGTATGTATAGACCATCTATCTGATGCTATCTGGACATGGTAAAAGCTCCCCTCTGTCTCTGTATGTATAGACCATCTATCTGATGCTGTCTGGACAGTTAAACAGCTCCCCTCTGTCTCTGTATGTATAGACCATCTATCTGATGCTGTCTGGACAGTGAAACAGCTCCTCCCTGTCTCTGAATGTATTAACCATCTATCTGATGCTGTCTGGAAAGTGTCACAGCTCCCCTCTGTATGTATAGACCTTCTATCTGATGCTGTCTGGACAGTGAAACAGCTCCCCTCTGCATGTATAGACCAGCTATCTGATGCTGTCTGGACAGTGTAACAGCTCCCCTCTGTATGTATTGACCATCTATCTGATGCTGTCTGGGCAGTGTAACAACTCCCCTCTGTCTCTGTATGTATAGACTATCTATCTGATGCTGTCTGGACAGTGAAACAGCTCCCCTCTGTCTCTGTATGTATAGACCATCTATCTGATGCTGTCTGGTCAGTGTAACAGCTCCCCTCTGTCTCTGTATGTATAGGCCATCTATCTGATGCTGTCTGGTCAGTGAAACAGCTCCCCTCTGTATGTATAGACCATCTATCTGATGCTGTCTGGACAGTGAAACAGCTCCTCTCTGACTCTGAATGTATAGACCATCTATCTGATGCTGTCTGGACAGTGTAACAGCTCCCCTCTGTATGTATAGACCATCTATCTGATGCTGTCTGGACAGTGAAACAGCTCCCCTCTGTATGTATAGACCATATCTATGATGCTGTCTGGACAGTGAAACAGCTCCCCTTCTGTATGTATAGACCATCTATCTGATGCTGTCTGGACAGTGTAACCGCTCCCCTCTGTCTCTGTATGTATAGACCATCTATCTGATGCTGTCTGGACAGTGTAACAGCTCCCCTCTGTATGTATAGACCATCTATCTGATGCTGTCTGGACAGTGAAACAGCTCCCCTCTGTATGTATAGACCATCTATCTGATGCTGTCTGGACAGTGAAACAGCTCCTCCCTGTCTCTGAATGTATTAACCATCTATCTGATGCTGTCTGGACAGTGTCACAGCTCCCCTCTGTATGTATAGACCATCTATCTGATGCTGTCTGGACAGTGAAACAGCTCCCCTCTGCATGTATAGACCAGCTATCTGATGCTGTCTGGACAGTGTAACAGCTCCCCTCTGTATGTATTGACCATCTATCTGATGCTGTCTGGGCAGTGTAACAACTCCCCTCTGTCTCTGTATGTATAGACCATCTATCTGATGCTGTCTGGACAGTGAAACAGCTCCCCTCTGTCTCTGTATGTATAGACCATCTATCTGATGCTGTCTGGTCAGTGTAACAGCTCCCCTCTGTCTCTGTATGTATAGGCCATCTATCTGATGCTGTCTGGTCAGTGAAACAGCTCCCCTCTGTATGTATAGACCATCTATCTGATGCTGTCTGGACAGTGAAACAGCTCCTCTCTGACTCTGAATGTATAGACCATCTATCTGATGCTGTCTGGACAGTGTAACAGCTCCCCTCTGTATGTATAGACCATCTATCTGATGCTGTCTGGACAGTGAAACAGCTCCCCTCTGTATGTATAGACCATATCTATGATGCTGTCTGGACAGTGAAACAGCTCCCCTTCTGTATGTATAGACCATCTATCTGATGCTGTCTGGACAGTGTAACCGCTCCCCTCTGTCTCTGTATGTATAGACCATCTATCTGATGCTGTCTGGAAAGTGAAACAGCTCCCCTCTGTATGTATAGACCATCTATCTGATGCTGTCTGGACAGTGTAACAGCTCCCTTCTTTCTCTGTATGTATAGACCATCTATCTGATGCTGTCTGGACAGTGAAACAGCTCCCCTCTGTCTCTGTATGTATAGACCATCTATCTGATGCTGTCTGGACAGTGAAACAGCTCCCCTCTGTATGTATAGACCATCTATCTGATGTTGTCTGGACAGTGAAACAGCTCCCCTCTGTCTCTGTATGTATAGACCATCTATCTGATGCTGTCTGGACAGTGTAACAGCTCCCCTCTGTATGTATAGACCATCTATCTGATGCTGTCTGGTCAGTGTATCAGCTCCCCTCTGTATGTATAGACCATCTATCTGATGCTGTCTGGACATTGAAACAGCTCCTCTCTGTATGTATAGACCATCTATCTGATGCTGTCTGGACAGTGTAAAAGCTCCCCACTGTATGTATAGACCACCTATCTGATGCTGTCTGGTCAGTGAAACAGCTCCCCTCTGTATGTATAGACCATCTATCTGATGCTGTCTGGTCAGTGTAACAGCTCTCCTCTGTCTCTGTATGTATAGACAAATCTATCTGATGATGTCTGGACAGTGAAACAGCTCCTCTCTGTATGTATAGACCATCTATCTGATGCTGTCTGGACAGTGTAAAAGCTCCCCTCTGTATGTATAGACCACCTATCTGATGCTGTCTGGTCAGTGAAACAGCTCTCCTCTGTATGTATAGACCATCTATCTGATGCTGTCTGGTCAGTGAAACAGTTCCCCTCTGTATGTATAGACCATCTATCTGATGCTGTCTGGACAGTGAAACAGCTCTTCTCTGTATGTATAGACCATCTATCTGATGCTGTCTGGTCAGTGAAACAGTTCCCCTCTGTATGTATAGACCATCTATCTGATGCTGTCTGGACAGTGAAACAGCTCTTCTGTGTATGTATAGACCATCTATCTGATGCTGTCTGGACAGTGAAACAGATCCCCTCTGTCTCTGTATGTATAGACCATCTATCTGATGCTGTCTGGACAGTGTAACAGCTCCCCTCTGTATGTATAGACCATCTATCTGATGCTGTCTGGTCAGTATAACAGCTCCCCTCTTTATGTATAGACCATCTACCTGATGCTGTCTGGACAGTGAAACAGCTCCCCTCTGCATGTATAGACCATCTATCTGATGCTGTCTGGACAGTGTAACAGTTCCCCTCTGTATGTATTGACCATCTATCTGATGCTGTCTGGACAGTGTAACAACTCCCCTCTGTCTCTGTATGTATAGACCATCTATCTGATGCTGTCTGGACAGTTAAACAGCTCCCCTCTGTCTCTGTATGTATAGACCATCTATCTGATGCTGTCTGGTCAGTGTAACAGCTCCCCTCTGTCTCTGTATGTATAGGCCATCTATCTGATGCAGTCTGGTCAGTGAAACAGCTCCCCTCTGTATGTATAGACCATCTATCTGATGCTGTATGGACAGTGAAACAGCTCCTCTCTGTATGTATAGACCATCTATCTGATGCTATCTGGACATGGTAAAAGCTCCCCTCTGTCTCTGTATGTATAGACCATCTATCTGATGCTGTCTGGACAGTTAAACAGCTCCCCTCTGTCTCTGTATGTATAGACCATCTATCTGATGCTGTCTGGACAGTGAAACAGCTCCTCCCTGTCTCTGAATGTATTAACCATCTATCTGATGCTGTCTGGAAAGTGTCACAGCTCCCCTCTGTATGTATAGACCTTCTATCTGATGCTGTCTGGACAGTGAAACAGCTCCCCTCTGCATGTATAGACCAGCTATCTGATGCTGTCTGGACAGTGTAACAGCTCCCCTCTGTATGTATTGACCATCTATCTGATGCTGTCTGGGCAGTGTAACAACTCCCCTCTGTCTCTGTATGTATAGACTATCTATCTGATGCTGTCTGGACAGTGAAACAGCTCCCCTCTGTCTCTGTATGTATAGACCATCTATCTGATGCTGTCTGGTCAGTGTAACAGCTCCCCTCTGTCTCTGTATGTATAGGCCATCTATCTGATGCTGTCTGGTCAGTGAAACAGCTCCCCTCTGTATGTATAGACCATCTATCTGATGCTGTCTGGACAGTGAAACAGCTCCTCTCTGACTCTGAATGTATAGACCATCTATCTGATGCTGTCTGGACAGTGTAACAGCTCCCCTCTGTATGTATAGACCATCTATCTGATGCTGTCTGGACAGTGAAACAGCTCCCCTCTGTATGTATAGACCATATCTATGATGCTGTCTGGACAGTGAAACAGCTCCCCTTCTGTATGTATAGACCATCTATCTGATGCTGTCTGGACAGTGTAACCGCTCCCCTCTGTCTCTGTATGTATAGACCATCTATCTGATGCTGTCTGGAAAGTGAAACAGCTCCCCTCTGTATGTATAGACCATCTATCTGATGCTGTCTGGACAGTGTAACAGCTCCCTTCTTTCTCTGTATGTATAGACCATCTATCTGATGCTGTCTGGACAGTGAAACAGCTCCCCTCTGTCTCTGTATGTATAGACCATCTATCTGATGCTGTCTGGACAGTGAAACAGCTCCCCTCTGTATGTATAGACCATCTATCTGATGTTGTCTGGACAGTGAAACAGCTCCCCTCTGTCTCTGTATGTATAGACCATCTATCTGATGCTGTCTGGACAGTGTAACAGCTCCCCTCTGTATGTATAGACCATCTATCTGATGCTGTCTGGTCAGTGTATCAGCTCCCCTCTGTATGTATAGACCATCTATCTGATGCTGTCTGGACATTGAAACAGCTCCTCTCTGTATGTATAGACCATCTATCTGATGCTGTCTGGACAGTGTAAAAGCTCCCCACTGTATGTATAGACCACCTATCTGATGCTGTCTGGTCAGTGAAACAGCTCCCCTCTGTATGTATAGACCATCTATCTGATGCTGTCTGGTCAGTGTAACAGCTCTCCTCTGTCTCTGTATGTATAGACAAATCTATCTGATGATGTCTGGACAGTGAAACAGCTCCTCTCTGTATGTATAGACCATCTATCTGATGCTGTCTGGACAGTGTAAAAGCTCCCCTCTGTATGTATAGACCACCTATCTGATGCTGTCTGGTCAGTGAAACAGCTCTCCTCTGTATGTATAGACCATCTATCTGATGCTGTCTGGTCAGTGAAACAGTTCCCCTCTGTATGTATAGACCATCTATCTGATGCTGTCTGGACAGTGAAACAGCTCTTCTCTGTATGTATAGACCATCTATCTGATGCTGTCTGGTCAGTGAAACAGTTCCCCTCTGTATGTATAGACCATCTATCTGATGCTGTCTGGACAGTGAAACAGCTCTTCTGTGTATGTATAGACCATCTATCTGATGCTGTCTGGACAGTGAAACAGATCCCCTCTGTCTCTGTATGTATAGACCATCTATCTGATGCTGTCTGGACAGTGTAACAGCTCCCCTCTGTATGTATAGACCATCTATCTGATGCTGTCTGGTCAGTATAACAGCTCCCCTCTTTATGTATAGACCATCTACCTGATGCTGTCTGGACAGTGAAACAGCTCCCCTCTGCATGTATAGACCATCTATCTGATGCTGTCTGGACAGTGTAACAGTTCCCCTCTGTATGTATTGACCATCTATCTGATGCTGTCTGGACAGTGTAACAACTCCCCTCTGTCTCTGTATGTATAGACCATCTATCTGATGCTGTCTGGACAGTTAAACAGCTCCCCTCTGTCTCTGTATGTATAGACCATCTATCTGATGCTGTCTGGTCAGTGTAACAGCTCCCCTCTGTCTCTGTATGTATAGGCCATCTATCTGATGCAGTCTGGTCAGTGAAACAGCTCCCCTCTGTATGTATAGACCATCTATCTGATGCTGTATGGACAGTGAAACAGCTCCTCTCTGTATGTATAGACCATCTATCTGATGCTATCTGGACATGGTAAAAGCTCCCCTCTGTCTCTGTATGTATAGACCATCTATCTGATGCTGTCTGGACAGTTAAACAGCTCCCCTCTGTCTCTGTATGTATAGACCATCTATCTGATGCTGTCTGGACAGTGAAACAGCTCCTCCCTGTCTCTGAATGTATTAACCATCTATCTGATGCTGTCTGGAAAGTGTCACAGCTCCCCTCTGTATGTATAGACCTTCTATCTGATGCTGTCTGGACAGTGAAACAGCTCCCCTCTGCATGTATAGACCAGCTATCTGATGCTGTCTGGACAGTGTAACAGCTCCCCTCTGTATGTATTGACCATCTATCTGATGCTGTCTGGGCAGTGTAACAACTCCCCTCTGTCTCTGTATGTATAGACTATCTATCTGATGCTGTCTGGACAGTGAAACAGCTCCCCTCTGTCTCTGTATGTATAGACCATCTATCTGATGCTGTCTGGTCAGTGTAACAGCTCCCCTCTGTCTCTGTATGTATAGGCCATCTATCTGATGCTGTCTGGTCAGTGAAACAGCTCCCCTCTGTATGTATAGACCATCTATCTGATGCTGTCTGGACAGTGAAACAGCTCCTCTCTGACTCTGAATGTATAGACCATCTATCTGATGCTGTCTGGACAGTGTAACAGCTCCCCTTCTGTATGTATAGACCATCTATCTGATGCTGTCTGGACAGTGTAACCGCTCCCCTCTGTCTCTGTATGTATAGACCATCTATCTGATGCTGTCTGGAAAGTGAAACAGCTCCCCTCTGTATGTATAGACCATCTATCTGATGCTGTCTGGACAGTGTAACAGCTCCCTTCTTTCTCTGTATGTATAGACCATCTATCTGATGCTGTCTGGACAGTGAAACAGCTCCCCTCTGTCTCTGTATGTATAGACCATCTATCTGATGCTGTCTGGACAGTGAAAATGCTCCCCTCTGTATGTATAGACCATCTATCTGATGTTGTCTGGACAGTGAAACAGCTCCCCTCTGTCTCTGTATGTATAGACCATCTATCTGATGCTGTCTGGACAGTGTAACAGCTCCCCTCTGTATGTATAGACCATCTATCTGATGCTGTCTGGTCAGTGTAACAACTCCCCTCTGTATGTATTGACCATCTATCTGATGCTGTCTGGGCAGTGTAACAACTCCCCTCTGTCTCTGTATGTATAGACTATCTATCTGATGCTGTCTGGACAGTGAAACAGCTCCCCTCTGTCTCTGTATGTATAGACCATCTATCTGATGCTGTCTGGTCAGTGTAACAGCTCCCCTCTGTCTCTGTATGTATAGGCCATCTATCTGATGCTGTCTGGTCAGTGAAACAGCTCCCCTCTGTATGTATAGACCATCTATCTGATGCTGTCTGGACAGTGAAACAGCTCCTCTCTGACTCTGAATGTATAGACCATCTATCTGATGCTGTCTGGACAGTGTAACAGCTCCCCTCTGTATGTATAGACCATCTATCTGATGCTGTCTGGACAGTGAAACAGCTCCCCTCTGTATGTATAGACCATATCTATGATGCTGTCTGGACAGTGAAACAGCTCCCCTTCTGTATGTATAGACCATCTATCTGATGCTGTCTGGACAGTGTAACCGCTCCCCTCTGTCTCTGTATGTATAGACCATCTATCTGATGCTGTCTGGAAAGTGAAACAGCTCCCCTCTGTATGTATAGACCATCTATCTGATGCTGTCTGGACAGTGTAACAGCTCCCTTCTTTCTCTGTATGTATAGACCATCTATCTGATGCTGTCTGGACAGTGAAACAGCTCCCCTCTGTCTCTGTATGTATAGACCATCTATCTGATGCTGTCTGGACAGTGAAACAGCTCCCCTCTGTATGTATAGACCATCTATCTGATGTTGTCTGGACAGTGAAACAGCTCCCCTCTGTCTCTGTATGTATAGACCATCTATCTGATGCTGTCTGGACAGTGTAACAGCTCCCCTCTGTATGTATAGACCATCTATCTGATGCTGTCTGGTCAGTGTATCAGCTCCCCTCTGTATGTATAGACCATCTATCTGATGCTGTCTGGACATTGAAACAGCTCCTCTCTGTATGTATAGACCATCTATCTGATGCTGTCTGGACAGTGTAAAAGCTCCCCACTGTATGTATAGACCACCTATCTGATGCTGTCTGGTCAGTGAAACAGCTCCCCTCTGTATGTATAGACCATCTATCTGATGCTGTCTGGTCAGTGTAACAGCTCTCCTCTGTCTCTGTATGTATAGACAAATCTATCTGATGATGTCTGGACAGTGAAACAGCTCCTCTCTGTATGTATAGACCATCTATCTGATGCTGTCTGGACAGTGTAAAAGCTCCCCTCTGTATGTATAGACCACCTATCTGATGCTGTCTGGTCAGTGAAACAGCTCTCCTCTGTATGTATAGACCATCTATCTGATGCTGTCTGGTCAGTGAAACAGTTCCCCTCTGTATGTATAGACCATCTATCTGATGCTGTCTGGACAGTGAAACAGCTCTTCTCTGTATGTATAGACCATCTATCTGATGCTGTCTGGTCAGTGAAACAGTTCCCCTCTGTATGTATAGACCATCTATCTGATGCTGTCTGGACAGTGAAACAGCTCTTCTGTGTATGTATAGACCATCTATCTGATGCTGTCTGGACAGTGAAACAGATCCCCTCTGTCTCTGTATGTATAGACCATCTATCTGATGCTGTCTGGACAGTGTAACAGCTCCCCTCTGTATGTATAGACCATCTATCTGATGCTGTCTGGTCAGTATAACAGCTCCCCTCTTTATGTATAGACCATCTACCTGATGCTGTCTGGACAGTGAAACAGCTCCCCTCTGCATGTATAGACCATCTATCTGATGCTGTCTGGACAGTGTAACAGTTCCCCTCTGTATGTATTGACCATCTATCTGATGCTGTCTGGACAGTGTAACAACTCCCCTCTGTCTCTGTATGTATAGACCATCTATCTGATGCTGTCTGGACAGTTAAACAGCTCCCCTCTGTCTCTGTATGTATAGACCATCTATCTGATGCTGTCTGGTCAGTGTAACAGCTCCCCTCTGTCTCTGTATGTATAGGCCATCTATCTGATGCAGTCTGGTCAGTGAAACAGCTCCCCTCTGTATGTATAGACCATCTATCTGATGCTGTATGGACAGTGAAACAGCTCCTCTCTGTATGTATAGACCATCTATCTGATGCTATCTGGACATGGTAAAAGCTCCCCTCTGTCTCTGTATGTATAGACCATCTATCTGATGCTGTCTGGACAGTTAAACAGCTCCCCTCTGTCTCTGTATGTATAGACCATCTATCTGATGCTGTCTGGACAGTGAAACAGCTCCTCCCTGTCTCTGAATGTATTAACCATCTATCTGATGCTGTCTGGAAAGTGTCACAGCTCCCCTCTGTATGTATAGACCTTCTATCTGATGCTGTCTGGACAGTGAAACAGCTCCCCTCTGCATGTATAGACCAGCTATCTGATGCTGTCTGGACAGTGTAACAGCTCCCCTCTGTATGTATTGACCATCTATCTGATGCTGTCTGGGCAGTGTAACAACTCCCCTCTGTCTCTGTATGTATAGACTATCTATCTGATGCTGTCTGGACAGTGAAACAGCTCCCCTCTGTCTCTGTATGTATAGACCATCTATCTGATGCTGTCTGGTCAGTGTAACAGCTCCCCTCTGTCTCTGTATGTATAGGCCATCTATCTGATGCTGTCTGGTCAGTGAAACAGCTCCCCTCTGTATGTATAGACCATCTATCTGATGCTGTCTGGACAGTGAAACAGCTCCTCTCTGACTCTGAATGTATAGACCATCTATCTGATGCTGTCTGGACAGTGTAACAGCTCCCCTTCTGTATGTATAGACCATCTATCTGATGCTGTCTGGACAGTGTAACCGCTCCCCTCTGTCTCTGTATGTATAGACCATCTATCTGATGCTGTCTGGAAAGTGAAACAGCTCCCCTCTGTATGTATAGACCATCTATCTGATGCTGTCTGGACAGTGTAACAGCTCCCTTCTTTCTCTGTATGTATAGACCATCTATCTGATGCTGTCTGGACAGTGAAACAGCTCCCCTCTGTCTCTGTATGTATAGACCATCTATCTGATGCTGTCTGGACAGTGAAAATGCTCCCCTCTGTATGTATAGACCATCTATCTGATGTTGTCTGGACAGTGAAACAGCTCCCCTCTGTCTCTGTATGTATAGACCATCTATCTGATGCTGTCTGGACAGTGTAACAGCTCCCCTCTGTATGTATAGACCATCTATCTGATGCTGTCTGGTCAGTGTATCAGCTCCCCTCTGTATGTATAGACCATCTATCTGATGCTGTCTGGACATTGAAACAGCTCCTCTCTGTATGTATAGACCATCTATCTGATGCTGTCTGGACAGTGTAAAAGCTCCCCACTGTATGTATAGACCACCTATCTGATGCTGTCTGGTCAGTGAAACAGCTCCCCTCTGTATGTATAGACCATCTATCTGATGCTGTCTGGTCAGTGTAACAGCTCTCCTCTGTCTCTGTATGTATAGACAAATCTATCTGATGATGTCTGGACAGTGAAACAGCTCCTCTCTGTATGTATAGACCATCTATCTGATGCTGTCTGGACAGTGTAAAAGCTCCCCTCTGTATGTATAGACCACCTATCTGATGCTGTCTGGTCAGTGAAACAGCTCTCCTCTGTATGTATAGACCATCTATCTGATGCTGTCTGGTCAGTGAAACAGTTCCCCTCTGTATGTATAGACCATCTATCTGATGCTGTCTGGACAGTGAAACAGCTCTTCTCTGTATGTATAGACCATCTATCTGATGCTGTCTGGACAGTGTAACAGCTCCCCTCTGTCTCTGTATGTATAGACCATCTATCTGATGCTGTCTGGACAGTGAAACAGCTCCCCTCTGTCTCTGTATGTATAGACCATCTATCTGATGCTGTCTGGACAGTGTAACAGCTCCCCTCTGTATGTATAGACCATCTATCTGATGCTGTCTGGTCAGTATAACAGCTCCCCTCTTTATGTATAGACCATCTACCTGATGCTTTCTGGACAGTGAAACAGCTCCCCTCTGCATGTATAGACCATCTATCTGATGCTGTCTGGACAGTGTAACAGTTCCCCTCTGTATGTATTGACCATCTATCTGATGCTGTCTGGACAGTGTAACAACTCCCCTCTGTCTCTGTATGTATAGACCATCTATCTGATGCTGTCTGGACAGTTAAACAGCTCCCCTCTGTCTCTGTATGTATAGACCATCTATCTGATGCTGTCTGGTCAGTGTAACAGCTCCCCTCTGTCTCTGTATGTATAGGCCATCTATCTGATGCAGTCTGGTCAGTGAAACAGCTCCCCTCTGTATGTATAGACCATCTATCTGATGCTGTCTGGTCAGTGAAACAGTTCCCCTCTGTATGTATAGACCATCTATCTGATGCTGTCTGGACAGTGAAACAGCTCTTCTCTGTATGTATAGACCATCTATCTGATGCTGTCTGGACAGTGTAACAGCTCCCCTCTGTCTCTGTATGTATAGACCATCTATCTGATGCTGTCTGGACAGTGAAACAGCTCCCCTCTGTCTCTGTATGTATAGACCATCTATCTGATGCTGTCTGGACAGTGTAACAGCTCCCCTCTGTATGTATAGACCATCTATCTGATGCTGTCTGGTCAGTATAACAGCTCCCCTCTTTATGTATAGACCATCTACCTGATGCTGTCTGGACAGTGAAACAGCTCCCCTCTGCATGTATAGACCATCTATCTGATGCTGTCTGGACAGTGTAACAGTTCCCCTCTGTATGTATTGACCATCTATCTGATGCTGTCTGGACAGTGTAACAACTCCCCTCTGTCTCTGTATGTATAGACCATCTATCTGATGCTGTCTGGACAGTTAAACAGCTCCCCTCTGTCTCTGTATGTATAGACCATCTATCTGATGCTGTCTGGTCAGTGTAACAGCTCCCCTCTGTCTCTGTATGTATAGGCCATCTATCTGATGCAGTCTGGTCAGTGAAACAGCTCCCCTCTGTATGTATAGACCATCTATCTGATGCTGTATGGACAGTGAAACAGCTCCTCTCTGTATGTATAGACCATCTATCTGATGCTATCTGGACATGGTAAAAGCTCCCCTCTGTCTCTGTATGTATAGACCATCTATCTGATGCTGTCTGGACAGTTAAACAGCTCCCCTCTGTCTCTGTATGTATAGACCATCTATCTGATGCTGTCTGGACAGTGAAACAGCTCCTCCCTGTCTCTGAATGTATTAACCATCTATCTAATGCTGTCTGGAAAGTGTCACAGCTCCCCTCTGTATGTATAGACCTTCTATCTGATGCTGTCTGGACAGTGAAACAGCTCCCCTCTGCATGTATAGACCAGCTATCTGATGCTGTCTGGACAGTGTAACAGCTCCCCTCTGTATGTATTGACCATCTATCTGATGCTGTCTGGGCAGTGTAACAACTCCCCTCTGTCTCTGTATGTATAGACTATCTATCTGATGCTGTCTGGACAGTGAAACAGCTCCCCTCTGTCTCTGTATGTATAGACCATCTATCTGATGCTGTCTGGTCAGTGTAACAGCTCCCCTCTGTCTCTGTATGTCTAGGCCATCTATCTGATGCTGTCTGGTCAGTGAAACAGCTCCCCTCTGTATGTATAGACCATCTATCTGATGCTGTCTGGACAGTGAAACAGCTCCTCTCTGACTCTGAATGTATAGACCATCTATCTGATGCTGTCTGGACAGTGTAACAGCTCCCCTCTGTATGTATAGACCATCTATCTGATGCTGTCTGGACAGTGAAACAGCTCCCCTATGTATGTATAGGCCATCTATATGATGCTGTCTGGACAGTGAAACAGCTCCCCTCTGTATGTATAGACCATCTATCTGATGCTGTCTGGAAAGTGTCACAGCTCCCCTCTGTATGTATAGACCTTCTATCTGATGCTGTCTGGACAGTGAAACAGCTCCCCTCTGCATGTATAGACCAGCTATCTGATGCTGTCTGGACAGTGTAACAGCTCCCCTCTGTATGTATTGACCATCTATCTGATGCTGTCTGGGCAGTGTAACAACTCCCCTCTGTCTCTGTATGTATAGACTATCTATCTGATGCTGTCTGGACAGTGAAACAGCTCCCCTCTGTCTCTGTATGTATAGACCATCTATCTGATGCTGTCTGGTCAGTGTAACAGCTCCCCTCTGTCTCTGTATGTATAGGCCATCTATCTGATGCTGTCTGGTCAGTGAAACAGCTCCCCTCTGTATGTATAGACCATCTATCTGATGCTGTCTGGACAGTGAAACAGCTCCTCTCTGACTCTGAATGTATAGACCATCTATCTGATGCTGTCTGGACAGTGTAACAGCTCCCCTCTGTATGTATAGACCATCTATCTGATGCTGTCTGGACAGTGAAACAGCTCCCCTCTGTATGTATAGACCATATCTATGATGCTGTCTGGACAGTGAAACAGCTCCCCTTCTGTATGTATAGACCATCTATCTGATGCTGTCTGGACAGTGTAACCGCTCCCCTCTGTCTCTGTATGTATAGACCATCTATCTGATGCTGTCTGGAAAGTGAAACAGCTCCCCTCTGTATGTATAGACCATCTATCTGATGCTGTCTGGACAGTGTAACAGCTCCCTTCTTTCTCTGTATGTATAGACCATCTATCTGATGCTGTCTGGACAGTGAAACAGCTCCCCTCTGTCTCTGTATGTATAGACCATCTATCTGATGCTGTCTGGTCAGTGTATCAGCTCCCCTCTGTATGTATAGACCATCTATCTGATGCTGTCTGGACATTGAAACAGCTCCTCTCTGTATGTATAGACCATCTATCTGATGCTGTCTGGACAGTGTAAAAGCTCCCCACTGTATGTATAGACCACCTATCTGATGCTGTCTGGTCAGTGAAACAGCTCCCCTCTGTATGTATAGACCATCTATCTGATGCTGTCTGGTCAGTGTAACAGCTCTCCTCTGTCTCTGTATGTATAGACAAATCTATCTGATGATGTCTGGACAGTGAAACAGCTCCTCTCTGTATGTATAGACCATCTATCTGATGCTGTCTGGACAGTGTAAAAGCTCCCCTCTGTATGTATAGACCACCTATCTGATGCTGTCTGGTCAGTGAAACAGCTCTCCTCTGTATGTATAGACCATCTATCTGATGCTGTCTGGTCAGTGAAACAGTTCCCCTCTGTATGTATAGACCATCTATCTGATGCTGTCTGGACAGTGAAACAGCTCTTCTCTGTATGTATAGACCATCTATCTGATGCTGTCTGGACAGTGTAACAGCTCCCCTCTGTCTCTGTATGTATAGACCATCTATCTGATGCTGTCTGGACAGTGAAACAGCTCCCCTCTGTCTCTGTATGTATAGACCATCTATCTGATGCTGTCTGGACAGTGTAACAGCTCCCCTCTGTATGTATAGACCATCTATCTGATGCTGTCTGGTCAGTATAACAGCTCCCCTCTTTATGTATAGACCATCTACCTGATGCTTTCTGGACAGTGAAACAGCTCCCCTCTGCATGTATAGACCATCTATCTGATGCTGTCTGGACAGTGTAACAGTTCCCCTCTGTATGTATTGACCATCTATCTGATGCTGTCTGGACAGTGTAACAACTCCCCTCTGTCTCTGTATGTATAGACCATCTATCTGATGCTGTCTGGACAGTTAAACAGCTCCCCTCTGTCTCTGTATGTATAGACCATCTATCTGATGCTGTCTGGTCAGTGTAACAGCTCCCCTCTGTCTCTGTATGTATAGGCCATCTATCTGATGCAGTCTGGTCAGTGAAACAGCTCCCCTCTGTATGTATAGACCATCTATCTGATGCTGTCTGGTCAGTGAAACAGTTCCCCTCTGTATGTATAGACCATCTATCTGATGCTGTCTGGACAGTGAAACAGCTCTTCTCTGTATGCATAGACCATCTATCTGATGCTGTCTGGACAGTGTAACAGCTCCCCTCTGTCTCTGTATGTATAGACCATCTATCTGATGCTGTCTGGACAGTGAAACAGCTCCCCTCTGTCTCTGTATGTATAGACCATCTATCTGATGCTGTCTGGACAGTGTAACAGCTCCCCTCTGTATGTATAGACCATCTATCTGATGCTGTCTGGTCAGTATAACAGCTCCCCTCTTTATGTATAGACCATCTACCTGATGCTGTCTGGACAGTGAAACAGCTCCCCTCTGCATGTATAGACCATCTATCTGATGCTGTCTGGACAGTGTAACAGTTCCCCTCTGTATGTATTGACCATCTATCTGATGCTGTCTGGACAGTGTAACAACTCCCCTCTGTCTCTGTATGTATAGACCATCTATCTGATGCTGTCTGGACAGTTAAACAGCTCCCCTCTGTCTCTGTATGTATAGACCATCTATCTGATGCTGTCTGGTCAGTGTAACAGCTCCCCTCTGTCTCTGTATGTATAGGCCATCTATCTGATGCAGTCTGGTCAGTGAAACAGCTCCCCTCTGTATGTATAGACCATCTATCTGATGCTGTATGGACAGTGAAACAGCTCCTCTCTGTATGTATAGACCATCTATCTGATGCTATCTGGACATGGTAAAAGCTCCCCTCTGTCTCTGTATGTATAGACCATCTATCTGATGCTGTCTGGACAGTTAAACAGCTCCCCTCTGTCTCTGTATGTATAGACCATCTATCTGATGCTGTCTGGACAGTGAAACAGCTCCTCCCTGTCTCTGAATGTATTAACCATCTATCTAATGCTGTCTGGAAAGTGTCACAGCTCCCCTCTGTATGTATAGACCTTCTATCTGATGCTGTCTGGACAGTGAAACATCTCCCCTCTGCATGTATAGACCAGCTATCTGATGCTGTCTGGACAGTGTAACAGCTCCCCTCTGTATGTATTGACCATCTATCTGATGCTGTCTGGGCAGTGTAACAACTCCCCTCTGTCTCTGTATGTATAGACTATCTATCTGATGCTGTCTGGACAGTGTAACAGCTCCCCTCTGTCTCTGTATGTATAGACCATCTATCTGATGCTGTCTGGACAGTGAAACAGCTCCCCTCTGTCTCTGTATGTATAGACCATCTATCTGATGCTGTCTGGACAGTGTAACAGCTCCCCTCTGTATGTATAGACCATCTATCTGATGCTGTCTGGTCAGTATAACAGCTCCCCTCTTTATGTATAGACCATCTACCTGATGCTGTCTGGACAGTGAAACAGCTCCCCTCTGCATGTATAGACCATCTATCTGATGCTGTCTGGACAGTGTAACAGTTCCCCTCTGTATGTATTGACCATCTATCTGATGCTGTCTGGACAGTGTAACAACTCCCCTCTGTCTCTGTATGTATAGACCATCTATCTGATGCTGTCTGGACAGTTAAACAGCTCCCCTCTGTCTCTGTATGTATAGACCATCTATCTGATGCTGTCTGGTCAGTGTAACAGCTCCCCTCTGTCTCTGTATGTATAGGCCATCTATCTGATGCAGTCTGGTCAGTGAAACAGCTCCCCTCTGTATGTATAGACCATCTATCTGATGCTGTATGGACAGTGAAACAGCTCCTCTCTGTATGTATAGACCATCTATCTGATGCTATCTGGACATGGTAAAAGCTCCCCTCTGTCTCTGTATGTATAGACCATCTATCTGATGCTGTCTGGACAGTTAAACAGCTCCCCTCTGTCTCTGTATGTATAGACCATCTATCTGATGCTGTCTGGACAGTGAAACAGCTCCTCCCTGTCTCTGAATGTATTAACCATCTATCTAATGCTGTCTGGAAAGTGTCACAGCTCCCCTCTGTATGTATATACCTTCTATCTGATGCTGTCTGGACAGTGAAACAGCTCCCCTCTGCATGTATAGACCAGCTATCTGATGCTGTCTGGACAGTGTAACAGCTCCCCTCTGTATGTATTGACCATCTATCTGATGCTGTCTGGGCAGTGTAACAACTCCCCTCTGTCTCTGTATGTATAGACTATCTATCTGATGCTGTCTGGACAGTGAAACAGCTCCCCTCTGTCTCTGTATGTATAGACCATCTATCTGATGCTGTCTGGTCAGTGTAACAGCTCCCCTCTGTCTCTGTATGTATAGGCCATCTATCTGATGCTGTCTGGTCAGTGAAACAGCTCCCCTCTGTATGTATAGACCATCTATCTGATGCTGTCTGGACAGTGAAACAGCTCCTCTCTGACTCTGAATGTATAGACCATCTATCTGATGCTGTCTGGACAGTGTAACAGCTCCCCTCTGTATGTATAGACCATCTATCTGATGCTGTCTGGACAGTGAAACAGCTCCCCTATGTATGTATAGGCCATCTATATGATGCTGTCTGGACAGTGAAACAGCTCCCCTCTGTATGTATAGACCATCTATCTGATGCTGTCTGGACAGTGAAACAGCTCCCCTCTGTATGTATAGACCATATCTATGATGCTGTCTGGACAGTGAAACAGCTCCCCTTCTGTATGTATAGACCATCTATCTGATGCTGTCTGGACAGTGTAACCGCTCCCCTCTGTCTCTGTATGTATAGACCATCTATCTGATGCTGTCTGGAAAGTGAAACAGCTCCCCTCTGTATGTATAGACCATCTATCTGATGCTGTCTGGACAGTGTAACAGCTCCCTTCTTTCTCTGTATGTATAGACCATCTATCTGATGCTGTCTGGACAGTGAAACAGCTCCCCTCTGTCTCTGTATGTATAGACCATCTATCTGATGCTGTCTGGACAGTGAAACAGCTCCCCTCTGTATGTATAGACCATCTATCTGATGTTGTCTGGACAGTGAAACAGCTCCCCTCTGTCTCTGTATGTATAGACCATCTATCTGATGCTGTCTGGACAGTGTAACAGCTCCCCTCTGTATGTATAGACCATCTATCTGATGCTGTCTGGTCAGTGTATCAGCTCCCCTCTGTATGTATAGACCATCTATCTGATGCTGTCTGGACATTGAAACAGCTCCTCTCTGTATGTATAGACCATCTATCTGATGCTGTCTGGACAGTGTAAAAGCTCCCCACTGTATGTATAGACCACCTATCTGATGCTGTCTGGTCAGTGAAACAGCTCCCCTCTGTATGTATAGACCATCTATCTGATGCTGTCTGGTCAGTGTAACAGCTCTCCTCTGTCTCTGTATGTATAGACAAATCTATCTGATGATGTCTGGACAGTGAAACAGCTCCTCTCTGTATGTATAGACCATCTATCTGATGCTGTCTGGACAGTGTAAAAGCTCCCCTCTGTATGTATAGACCACCTATCTGATGCTGTCTGGTCAGTGAAACAGCTCTCCTCTGTATGTATAGACCATCTATCTGATGCTGTCTGGTCAGTGAAACAGTTCCCCTCTGTATGTATAGACCATCTATCTGATGCTGTCTGGACAGTGAAACAGCTCTTCTCTGTATGTATAGACCATCTATCTGATGCTGTCTGGACAGTGTAACAGCTCCCCTCTGTCTCTGTATGTATAGACCATCTATCTGATGCTGTCTGGACAGTGAAACAGCTCCCCTCTGTCTCTGTATGTATAGACCATCTATCTGATGCTGTCTGGACAGTGTAACAGCTCCCCTCTGTATGTATAGACCATCTATCTGATGCTGTCTGGTCAGTATAACAGCTCCCCTCTTTATGTATAGACCATCTACCTGATGCTGTCTGGACAGTGAAACAGCTCCCCTCTGCATGTATAGACCATCTATCTGATGCTGTCTGGACAGTGTAACAGTTCCCCTCTGTATGTATTGACCATCTATCTGATGCTGTCTGGACAGTGTAACAACTCCCCTCTGTCTCTGTATGTATAGACCATCTATCTGATGCTGTCTGGACAGTTAAACAGCTCCCCTCTGTGTCTGTATGTATAGACCATCTATCTGATGCTGTCTGGTCAGTGTAACAGCTCCCCTCTGTCTCTGTATGTATAGGCCATCTATCTGATGCAGTCTGGTCAGTGAAACAGCTCCCCTCTGTATGTATAGACCATCTATCTGATGCTGTCTGGTCAGTGAAACAGTTCCCCTCTGTATGTATAGACCATCTATCTGATGCTGTCTGGACAGTGAAACAGCTCTTCTCTGTATGTATAGACCATCTATCTGATGCTGTCTGGACAGTGTAACAGCTCCCCTCTGTCTCTGTATGTATAGACCATCTATCTGATGCTGTCTGGACAGTGAAACAGCTCCCCTCTGTCTCTGTATGTATAGACCATCTATCTGATGCTGTCTGGACAGTGTAACAGCTCCCCTCTGTATGTATAGACCATCTATCTGATGCTGTCTGGTCAGTATAACAGCTCCCCTCTTTATGTATAGACCATCTACCTGATGCTGTCTGGACAGTGAAACAGCTCCCCTCTGCATGTATAGACCATCTATCTGATGCTGTCTGGACAGTGTAACAGTTCCCCTCTGTATGTATTGACCATCTATCTGATGCTGTCTGGACAGTGTAACAACTCCCCTCTGTCTCTGTATGTATAGACCATCTATCTGATGCTGTCTGGACAGTTAAACAGCTCCCCTCTGTCTCTGTATGTATAGACCATCTATCTGATGCTGTCTGGTCAGTGTAACAGCTCCCCTCTGTCTCTGTATGTATAGGCCATCTATCTGATGCAGTCTGGTCAGTGAAACAGCTCCCCTCTGTATGTATAGACCATCTATCTGATGCTGTATGGACAGTGAAACAGCTCCTCTCTGTATGTATAGACCATCTATCTGATGCTATCTGGACATGGTAAAAGCTCCCCTCTGTCTCTGTATGTATAGACCATCTATCTGATGCTGTCTGGACAGTTAAACAGCTCCCCTCTGTCTCTGTATGTATAGACCATCTATCTGATGCTGTCTGGACAGTGAAACAGCTCCTCCCTGTCTCTGAATGTATTAACCATCTATCTAATGCTGTCTGGAAAGTGTCACAGCTCCCCTCTGTATGTATAGACCTTCTATCTGATGCTGTCTGGACAGTGAAACAGCTCCCCTCTGCATGTATAGACCAGCTATCTGATGCTGTCTGGACAGTGTAACAGCTCCCCTCTGTATGTATTGACCATCTATCTGATGCTGTCTGGGCAGTGTAACAACTCCCCTCTGTCTCTGTATGTATAGACTATCTATCTGATGCTGTCTGGACAGTGAAACAGCTCCCCTCTGTCTCTGTATGTATAGACCATCTATCTGATGCTGTCTGGTCAGTGTAACAGCTCCCCTCTGTCTCTGTATGTATAGGCCATCTATCTGATGCTGTCTGGTCAGTGAAACAGCTCCCCTCTGTATGTATAGACCATCTATCTGATGCTGTCTGGACAGTGAAACAGCTCCTCTCTGACTCTGAATGTATAGACCATCTATCTGATGCTGTCTGGACAGTGTAACAGCTCCCCTCTGTATGTATAGACCATCTATCTGATGCTGTCTGGACAGTGAAACAGCTCCCCTATGTATGTATAGGCCATCTATATGATGCTGTCTGGACAGTGAAACAGCTCCCCTCTGTATGTATAGACCATCTATCTGATGCTGTCTGGACAGTGTAACCGCTCCCCTCTGTCTCTGTATGTATAGACCATCTATCTGATGCTGTCTGGAAAGTGAAACAGCTCCCCTCTGTATGTATAGACCATCTATCTGATGCTGTCTGGACAGTGTAACAGCTCCCTTCTTTCTCTGTATGTATAGACCATCTATCTGATGCTGTCTGGACAGTGAAACAGCTCCCCTCTGTCTCTGTATGTATGGACCATCTATCTGATGCTGTCTGGACAGTGAAACAGCTCCCCTCTGTATGTATAGACCATCTATCTGATGCTGTCTGGACAGTGAAACAGCTCTTCTCTGTATGTATAGACCATCTATCTGATGCTGTCTGGACAGTGTAACAGCTCCCCTCTGTCTGTATGTATAGACCATCTATCTGATGCTGTCTGGACAGTTAAACAGCTCCCCTCTGTCTCTGAATGTATTAACCATCTATCTAATGCTGTCTGGAAAGTGTCACAGCTCCCCTCTGTATGTATAGACCTTCTATCTGATGCTGTCTGGACAGTGAAACAGCTCCCCTCTGCATGTATAGACCAGCTATCTGATGCTGTCTGGACAGTGTAACAGCTCCCCTCTGTATGTATTGACCATCTATCTGATGCTGTCTGGGCAGTGTAACAACTCCCCTCTGTCTCTGTATGTATAGACTATCTATCTGATGCTGTCTGGACAGTGAAACAGCTCCCCTCTGTCTCTGTATGTATAGACCATCTATCTGATGCTGTCTGGTCAGTGTAACAGCTCCCCTCTGTCTCTGTATGTATAGGCCATCTATCTGATGCTGTCTGGTCAGTGAAACAGCTCCCCTCTGTATGTATAGACCATCTATCTGATGCTGTCTGGACAGTGAAACAGCTCCTCTCTGACTCTGAATGTATAGACCATCTATCTGATGCTGTCTGGACAGTGTAACAGCTCCCCTCTGTATGTATAGACCATCTATCTGATGCTGTCTGGACAGTGAAACAGCTCCCCTATGTATGTATAGGCCATCTATATGATGCTGTCTGGACAGTGAAACAGCTCCCCTCTGTATGTATAGACCATCTATCTGATGCTGTCTGGACAGTGTAACCGCTCCCCTCTGTCTCTGTATGTATAGACCATCTATCTGATGCTGTCTGGAAAGTGAAACAGCTCCCCTCTGTATGTATAGACCATCTATCTGATGCTGTCTGGACAGTGTAACAGCTCCCTTCTTTCTCTGTATGTATAGACCATCTATCTGATGCTGTCTGGACAGTGAAACAGCTCCCCTCTGTCTCTGTATGTATAGACCATCTATCTGATGCTGTCTGGACAGTGAAACAGCTCCCCTCTGTATGTATAGACCATCTATCTGATGCTGTCTGGACAGTGAAACAGCTCTTCTCTGTATGTATAGACCATCTATCTGATGCTGTCTGGACAGTGTAACAGCTCCCCTCTGTCTGTATGTATAGACCATCTATCTGATGCTGTCTGGACAGTTAAACAGCTCCCCTCTGTCTCTGTATGTATAGACCATCTATCTGATGCTGTCTGGACAGTGTCACAGCTCCCCTCTGTATGTATAGACCATCTATCTGATGCTGTCTGGACAGTGAAACAGCTCCCCTCTGCATGTATAGACCAGCTATCTGATGCTGTCTGGACAGTGTAACAGCTCCCCTCTGTATGTATTGACCATCTATCTGATGCTGTCTGGGCAGTGTAACAACTCCCCTCTGTCTCTGTATGTATAGACCATCTATCTGATGCTGTCTGGACAGTGAAACAGCTCCCCTCTGTCTCTGTATGTATAGACCATCTATCTGATGCTGTCTGGTCAGTGTAACAGCTCCCCTCTGTCTCTGTATGTATAGGCCATCTATCTGATGCTGTCTGGTCAGTGAAACAGCTCCCCTCTGTATGTATAGACCATCTATCTGATGCTGTCTGGACAGTGAAACAGCTCCTCTCTGACTCTGAATGTATAGACCATCTATCTGATGCTGTCTGGACAGTGTAACAGCTCCCCTCTGTATGTATAGACCATCTATCTGATGCTGTCTGGACAGTGAAACAGCTCCCCTCTGTATGTATAGACCATATATATGATGCTGTCTGGACAGTGAAACAGCTCCCCTTCTGTATGTATAGACCATCTATCTGATGCTGTCTGGACAGTGTAACCGCTCCCCTCTGTCTCTGTATGTATAGACCATCTATCTGATGCTGTCTGGAAAGTGAAACAGCTCCCCTCTGTATGTATAGACCATCTATCTGATGCTGTCTGGACAGTGTAACAGCTCCCTTCTTTCTCTGTATGTATAGACCATCTATCTGATGCTGTCTGGACAGTGAAACAGCTCCCCTCTGTCTCTGTATGTATAGACCATCTATCTGATGCTGTCTGGACAGTGAAACAGCTCCCCTCTGTATGTATAGACCATCTATCTGATGTTGTCTGGACAGTGAAACAGCTCCCCTCTGTCTCTGTATGTATAGACCATCTATCTGATGCTGTCTGGACAGTGTAACAGCTCCCCTCTGTATGTATAGACCATCTATCTGATGCTGTCTGGTCAGTGTATCAGCTCCCCTCTGTATGTATAGACCATCTATCTGATGCTGTCTGGACATTGAAACAGCTCCTCTCTGTATGTATAGACCATCTATCTGATGCTGTCTGGACAGTGTAAAAGCTCCCCACTGTATGTATAGACCACCTATCTGATGCTGTCTGGTCAGTGAAACAGCTCCCCTCTGTATGTATAGACCATCTATCTGATGCTGTCTGGTCAGTGTAACAGCTCTCCTCTGTCTCTGTATGTATAGACAAATCTATCTGATGATGTCTGGACAGTGAAACAGCTCCTCTCTGTATGTATAGACCATCTATCTGATGCTGTCTGGACAGTGTAAAAGCTCCCCTCTGTATGTATAGACCACCTATCTGATGCTGTCTGGTCAGTGAAACAGCTCTCCTCTGTATGTATAGACCATCTATCTGATGCTGTCTGGTCAGTGAAACAGTTCCCCTCTGTATGTATAGACCATCTATCTGATGCTGTCTGGACAGTGAAACAGCTCTTCTCTGTATGTATAGACCATCTATCTGATGCTGTCTGGACAGTGTAACAGCTCCCCTCTGTCTCTGTATGTATAGACCATCTATCTGATGCTGTCTGGACAGTGAAACAGCTCCCCTCTGTCTCTGTATGTATAGACCATCTATCTGATGCTGTCTGGACAGTGTAACAGCTCCCCTCTGTATGTATAGACCATCTATCTGATGCTGTCTGGTCAGTATAACAGCTCCCCTCTTTATGTATAGACCATCTACCTGATGCTGTCTGGACAGTGAAACAGCTCCCCTCTGCATGTATAGACCATCTATCTGATGCTGTCTGGACAGTGTAACAGTTCCCCTCTGTATGTATTGACCATCTATCTGATGCTGTCTGGACAGTGTAACAACTCCCCTCTGTCTCTGTATGTATAGACCATCTATCTGATGCTGTCTGGACAGTTAAACAGCTCCCCTCTGTCTCTGTATGTATAGACCATCTATCTGATGCTGTCTGGTCAGTGTAACAGCTCCCCTCTGTCTCTGTATGTATAGGCCATCTATCTGATGCAGTCTGGTCAGTGAAACAGCTCCCCTCTGTATGTATAGACCATCTATCTGATGCTGTATGGACAGTGAAACAGCTCCTCTCTGTATGTATAGACCATCTATCTGATGCTATCTGGACATGGTAAAAGCTCCCCTCTGTCTCTGTATGTATAGACCATCTATCTGATGCTGTCTGGACAGTTAAACAGCTCCCCTCTGTCTCTGTATGTATAGACCATCTATCTGATGCTGTCTGGACAGTGAAACAGCTCCTCCCTGTCTCTGAATGTATTAACCATCTATCTGATGCTGTCTGGAAAGTGTCACAGCTCCCCTCTGTATGTATAGACCTTCTATCTGATGCTGTCTGGACAGTGAAACAGCTCCCCTCTGCATGTATAGACCAGCTATCTGATGCTGTCTGGACAGTGTAACAGCTCCCCTCTGTATGTATTGACCATCTATCTGATGCTGTCTGGGCAGTGTAACAACTCCCCTCTGTCTCTGTATGTATAGACTATCTATCTGATGCTGTCTGGACAGTGAAACAGCTCCCCTCTGTCTCTGTATGTATAGACCATCTATCTGATGCTGTCTGGTCAGTGTAACAGCTCCCCTCTGTCTCTGTATGTATAGGCCATCTATCTGATGCTGTCTGGTCAGTGAAACAGCTCCCCTCTGTATGTATAGACCATCTATCTGATGCTGTCTGGACAGTGAAACAGCTCCTCTCTGACTCTGAATGTATAGACCATCTATCTGATGCTGTCTGGACAGTGTAACAGCCCCCTCTGTATGTATAGACCATCTATCTGATGCTGTCTGGACAGTGAAACAGCTCCCCTATGTATGTATAGGCCATCTATATGATGCTGTCTGGACAGTGAAACAGCTCCCCTCTGTATGTATAGACCATCTATCTGATGCTGTCTGGACAGTGTAACCGCTCCCCTCTGTCTCTGTATGTATAGACCATCTATCTGATGCTGTCTGGAAAGTGAAACAGCTCCCCTCTGTATGTATAGACCATCTATCTGATGCTGTCTGGACAGTGTAACAGCTCCCTTCTTTCTCTGTATGTATAGACCATCTATCTGATGCTGTCTGGACAGTGAAACAGCTCCCCTCTTTATGTATAGACCATCTACCTGATGCTGTCTGGTCAGTGTATCAGCTCCCCTCTGTATGTATAGACCATCTATCTGATGCTGTCTGGACATTGAAACAGCTCCTCTCTGTATGTATAGACCATCTATCTGATGCTGTCTGGACAGTGTAAAAGCTCCCCTCTGTATGTATAGACCACCTATCTGATGCTGTCTGGTCAGTGAAACAGCTCCCCTCTGTATGTATAGACCATCTATCTGATGCTGTCTGGACAGTGAAACAGCTCCCCTCTGTATGTATAGACCATCTATCTGATGCTGTCTGGACAGTGAAACAGCTCTTCTCTGTATGTATAGACCATCTATCTGATGCTGTCTGGACAGTGTAACAGCTCCCCTCTGTCTGTATGTATAGACCATCTATCTGATGCTGTCTGGACAGTGAAACAGCTCCCCTCTGTCTCTGTATGTATAGACCATCTATCTGATGCTGTCTGGACAGTGTAACAGCTCCCCTCTGTATGTATAGACCATCTATCTGATGCTGTCTGGTCAGTATAACAGCTCCCCTCTTTATGTATAGACCATCTACCTGATGCTGTCTGGACAGTGAAACAGCTCCCCTCTGCATGTATAGACCATCTATCTGATGCTGTCTGGACAGTGTAACAGTTCCCCTCTGTATGTATTGACCATCTATCTGATGCTGTCTGGACAGTGTAACAACTCCCCTCTGTCTCTGTATGTATAGACCATCTATCTGATGCTGTCTGGACAGTTAAACAGCTCCCCTCTGTCTCTGTATGTATAGACCATCTATCTGATGCTGTCTGGTCAGTGTAACAGCTCCCCTCTGTCTCTGTATGTATAGGCCATCTATCTGATGCAGTCTGGTCAGTGAAACAGCTCCCCTCTGTATGTATAGACCATCTATCTGATGCTGTCTGGACAGTGTAAAAGCTCCCCTCTGTATGTGAAGACCACCTATCTGATGCTGTCTGGTCAGTGAAACAGCTCCCCTCTGTATGTATAGACCACCTATCTGATGCTGTCTGGACAGTGAAACAGCTCCCCTCTGTATGTATAGACCATCTATCTGATGCTGTCTGGACAGTGAAACAGCTCCTCCCTGTCTCTGAATGTATTAACCATCTATCTGATGCTGTCTGGACAGTGTCACAGCTCCCCTCTGTGTGTATAGACCATCTATCTGATGCTGTCTGGACAGTGAAACAGCTCCCCTCTGCATGTATAGACCAGCTATCTGATGCTGTCTGGACAGTGTAACAGCTCCCCTCTGTATGTATTGACCATCTATCTGATGCTGTCTGGGCAGTGTAACAACTCCCCTCTGTCTCTGTATGTATAGACCATCTATCTGATGCTGTCTGGACAGTGAAACAGCTCCCCTCTGTCTCTGTATGTATAGACCATCTATCTGATGCTGTCTGGTCAGTGTAACAGCTCCCCTCTGTCTCTGTATGTATAGGCCATCTATCTGATGCTGTCTGGTCAGTGAAACAGCTCCCCTCTGTATGTATAGACCATCTATCTGATGCTGTCTGGACAGTGAAACAGCTCCTCTCTGACACTGAATGTATAGACCATCTATCTGATGCTGTCTGGACAGTGTAACAGCTCCCCTCTGTATGTATAGACCATCTATCTGATGCTGTCTGGACAGTGAAACAGCTCCCCTCTGTATGTATAGACCATATATATGATGCTGTCTGGACAGTGAAACAGCTCCCCTTCTGTATGTATAGACCATCTATCTGATGCTGTCTGGACAGTGTAACCGCTCCCCTCTGTCTCTGTATGTATAGACCATCTATCTGATGCTGTCTGGAAAGTGAAACAGCTCCCCTCTGTATGTATAGACCATCTATCTGATGCTGTCTGGACAGTGTAACAGCTCCCTTCTTTCTCTGTATGTATAGACCATCTATCTGATGCTGTCTGGACAGTGAAACAGCTCCCCTCTGTCTCTGTATGTATAGACCATCTATCTGATGCTGTCTGGACAGTGAAACAGCTCCCCTCTGTATGTATAGACCATCTATCTGATGTTGTCTGGACAGTGAAACAGCTCCCCTCTGTCTCTGTATGTATAGACCATCTATCTGATGCTGTCTGGACAGTGTAACAGCTCCCCTCTGTATGTATAGACCATCTATCTGATGCTGTCTGGTCAGTGTATCAGCTCCCCTCTGTATGTATAGACCATCTATCTGATGCTGTCTGGACATTGAAACAGCTCCTCTCTGTATGTATAGACCATCTATCTGATGCTGTCTGGACAGTGTAAAAGCTCCCCTCTGTATGTATAGACCACCTATCTGATGCTGTCTGGTCAGTGAAACAGCTCCCCTCTGTATGTATAGACCATCTATCTGATGCTGTCTGGTCGGTGTAACAGTTCTCCTCTGTCTCTGTATGTATAGACAAATCTATCTGATGATGTCTGGACAGTGAAACAGCTCCTCTCTGTATGTATAGACCATCTATCTGATGCTGTCTGGACAGTGTAAAAGCTCCCCTCTGTATGTATAGACCACCTATCTGATGCTGTCTGGTCAGTGAAACAGCTCTCCTCTGTATGTATAGACCATCTATCTGATGCTGTCTGGTCAGTGTAACAGCTCCCCTCTGTATGTATAGACCATCTATCTGATGCTGTCTGGACAGTGAAACAGCTCCCCTCTGTATGTATAGACCATCTATCTGATGCTGTCTGGTCAGTGTAACAGCTCTCCTCTGTCTCTGTATGTATAGACAAATCTATCTGATGATGTCTGGACAGTGAAACAGCTCCTCTCTGTATGTATAGACCAGCTATCTGATGCTGTCTGGACAGTGTAACAGCTCCCTCTGTATGTATTGACCATCTATCTGATGCTGTCTGGGCAGTGTAACAACTCCCCTCTGTCTCTGTATGTATAGACCATCTATCTGATGCTGTCTGGACAGTGAAACAGCTCCCCTCTGTCTCTGTATGTATAGACCATCTATCTGATGCTGTCTGGTCAGTGTAACAGCTCACCTCTGTCTCTGTATGTATAGGCCATCTATCTGATGCTGTCTGGTCAGTGAAACAGCTCCCCTCTGTATGTTTAGACCATCTATCTGATGCTGTCTGGACAGTGAAACAGCTCCTCTCTGACACTGAATGTATAGACCATCTATCTGATGCTGTCTGGACAGTGTAACAGCTCCCCTCTGTATGTATAGACCATCTATCTGATGCTGTCTGGACAGTGAAACAGCTCCCCTCTGTATGTATAGACCATATATATGATGCTGTCTGGACAGTGAAACAGCTCCCCTTCTGTATGTATAGACCATCTATCTGATGCTGTCTGGACAGTGTAACCGCTCCCCTCTGTCTCTGTATGTATAGACCATCTATCTGATGCTGTCTGGAAAGTGAAACAGCTCCCCTCTGTATGTATAGACCATCTATCTGATGCTGTCTGGACAGTGTAACAGCTCCCTTCTTTCTCTGTATGTATAGACCATCTATCTGATGCTGTCTGGACAGTGAAACAGCTCCCCTCTGTCTCTGTATGTATAGACCATCTATCTGATGCTGTCTGGACAGTGAAACAGCTCCCCTCTGTATGTATAGACCATCTATCTGATGTTGTCTGGACAGTGAAACAGCTCCCCTCTGTCTCTGTATGTATAGACCATCTATCTGATGCTGTCTGGACAGTGTAACAGCTCCCCTCTGTATGTATAGACCATCTATCTGATGCTGTCTGGTCAGTGTATCAGCTCCCCTCTGTATGTATAGACCATCTATCTGATGCTGTCTGGACATTGAAACAGCTCCTCTCTGTATGTATAGACCATCTATCTGATGCTGTCTGGACAGTGTAAAAGCTCCCCTCTGTATGTATAGACCACCTATCTGATGCTGTCTGGTCAGTGAAACAGCTCCCCTCTGTATGTATAGACCATCTATCTGATGCTGTCTGGTCAGTGTAACAGCTCTCCTCTGTCTCTGTATGTATAGACAAATCTATCTGATGATGTCTGGACAGTGAAACAGCTCCTCTCTGTGTGTATAGACCATCTATCTGATGCTGTCTGGACAGTGTAAAAGCTCCCCTCTGTATGTATAGACCACCTATCTGATGCTGTCTGGTCAGTGAAACAGCTCTCCTCTGTATGTATAGACCATCTATCTGATGCTGTCTGGTCAGTGAAACAGTTCCCCTCTGTATGTATAGACCATCTATCTGATGCTGTCTGGACAGTGAAACAGCTATTCTCTGTATGTATAGACCATCTATCTGATGCTGTCTGGACAGTGTAACAGCTTCCCTCTGTCTCTGTATGTATAGACCATCTTTCTGATGCTGTCTGGACAGTGAAACAGCTCCCCTCTGTCTCTGTATGTATAGACCATCTATCTGATGCTGTCTGGACATTGTAACAGCTCCCCTCTGTATGTATAGACCATCTATCTGATGCTGTCTGGTCAGTATAACAGCTCCCCTCTTTATGTATAGACCATCTACCTGATGCTGTCTGGACAGTGAAACAGCTCCCCTCTGCATGTATAGACCATCTATCTGATGCTGTCTGGACAGTGTAACAGTTCCCCTCTGTATGTATTGACCATCTATCTGATGCTGTCTGGACAGTGTAACAACTCCCCTCTATCTCTGTATGTATAGACCATCTATCTGATGCTGTCTGGACAGTGAAACAGCTCATCTCTGTATGTATAGACCATCTATCTGATGCTGTCTGGACAGTGTAAAAGCTCCCCTCTGTCTCTGTATGTATAGACCATCTATCTGATGCTGTCTGGACAGTTAAACAGCTCCCCTCTGTCTCTGTATGTATAGACCATCTATCTGATGCTGTCTGGACAGTGAAACAGCTCCTCCCTGTCTCTGAATGTATTAACCATCTATCTGATGCTGTCTGGAAAGTGTCACAGCTCCCCTCTGTATGTATAGACCTTCTATCTGATGCTGTCTGGACAGTGAAACAGCTCCCCTCTGCATGTATAGACCAGCTATCTGATGCTGTCTGGACAGTGTAACAGCTCCCCTCTGTATGTATTGACCATCTATCTGATGCTGTCTGGGCAGTGTAACAACTCCCCTCTGTCTCTGTATGTATAGACTATCTATCTGATGCTGTCTGGACAGTGAAACAGCTCCCCTCTGTCTCTGTATGTATAGACCATCTATCTGATGCTGTCTGGTCAGTGTAACAGCTCCCCTCTGTCTCTGTATGTATAGGCCATCTATCTGATGCTGTCTGGTCAGTGAAACAGCTCCCATCTGTATGTATAGACCATCTATCTGATGCTGTCTGGACAGTGAAACAGCTCCTCTCTGACTCTGAATGTATAGACCATCTATCTGATGCTGTCTGGACAGTGTAACAGCTCCCCTCTGTATGTATAGACCATCTATCTGATGCTGTCTGGACAGTGAAACAGCTCCCCTCTGTATGTATAGACCATCTATATGATGCTGTCTGGACAGTGAAACAGCTCCCCTCTGTATGTATAGACCATCTATCTGATGCTGTCTGGACAGTGTAACCGCTCCCCTCTGTCTCTGTATGTATAGACCATCTATCTGATGCTGTCTGGAAAGTGAAACAGCTCCCCTCTGTATGTATAGACCATCTATCTGATGCTGTCTGGACAGTGTAACAGCTCCCTTCTTTCTCTGTATGTATAGACCATCTATCTGATGCTGTCTGGACAGTGAAACAGCTCCCCTCTGTCTCTGTATGTATAGACCATCTATCTGATGCTGTCTGGACAGTGAAACAGCTCCCCTCTGTATGTATAGACCATCTATCTGATGTTGTCTGGACAGTGAAACAGCTCCCCTCTGTCTCTGTATGTATAGACCATCTATCTGATGCTGTCTGGACAGTGTAACAGTTCCCCTCTGTATGTATTGACCATCTATCTGATGCTGTCTGGACAGTGTAAAAACTCCCCTCTGTCTATGTATGTATAGACCATCTATCTGATGCTGTCTGGACAGTTAAACTGCTCCCCTCTGTCTCTGTATGTATAGACCATCTATCTGATGCTGTCTGGTCAGTGTAACAGCTCACCTCTGTCTCTGTATGTATAGGCCATCTATCTGATGCAGTCTGGTCAGTTAAACAGCTCCCCTCTGTATGTATAGACCATCTATCTGATGCTGTATGGACAGTGAAACAGCTCCTCTCTGTATGTATAGACCATCTATCTGATGCTGTCTGGACAGTGTAAAAGCTCCCCTCTGTATGTGAAGACCACCTATCTGATGCTGTCTGGTCAGTGAAATAGCTCCCCTCTGTATGTATAGACCACCTATCTGATGCTGTCTGGACAGTGAAACAGCTCCCCTCTGTATGTATAGACCATCTATCTGATGCTGTCTGGACAGTGAAACAGCTCCTCCCTGTCTCTGAATGTATTAACCATCTATCTGATGCTGTCTGGACAGTGTCACAGCTCCCCTCTGTATGTATAGACCATCTATCTGATGCTGTCTGGACAGTGAAACAGCTCCCCTCTGCATGTATAGACCAGCTATCTGATGCTGTCTGGACAGTGTAACAGCTCCCCTCTGTATGTATTGACCATCTATCTGATGCTGTCTGGGCAGTGTAACAACTCCCCTCTGTCTCTGTATGTATAGACCATATATCTGATGCTGTCTGGACAGTGAAACAGCTCCCCTCTGTCTCTGTATGTATAGACCATCTATCTGATGCTGTCTGGTCAGTGTAACAGCTCCCCTCTGTCTCTGTATGTATAGGCCATCTATCTGATGCTGTCTGGTCAGTGTAACAGCTCCCCTCTGTATGTATAGACCATCTATCTGATGCTGTCTGGACAGTGAAACAGCTCCCCTCTGTATGTATAGACCATATATATGATGCTGTCTGGACAGTGAAACAGCTCCCCTCTGTATGTATAGACCATCTATCTGATGCTGTCTGGACAGTGTAACCGCTCCCCTCTGTCTCTGTATGTATAGACCATCTATCTGATGCTGTCTGGAAAGTGAAACAGCTCCCCTCTGTATGTATAGACCATCTATCTGATGCTGTCTGGACAGTGTAACAGCTCCCTTCTTTCTCTGTATGTATAGACCATCTATCTGATGCTGTCTGGACAGTGAAACAGCTCCCCTCTGTCTCTGTATGTATAGACCATCTATCTGATGCTGTCTGGACAGTGAAACAGCTCCCCTCTGTATGTATAGACCATCTATCTGATGTTGTCTGGACAGTGAAACAGCTCCCCTCTGTCTCTGTATGTATAGACCATCTATCTGATGCTGTCTGGACAGTGTAACAGCTCCCCTCTGTATGTATAGACCATCTATCTGATGCTGTCTGGTCAGTGTATCAGCTCCCCTCTGTATGTATAGACCATCTATCTGATGCTGTCTGGACATTGAAACAGCTCCTCTCTGTATGTATAGACCATCTATCTGATGCTGTCTGGACAGTGTAAAAGCTCCCCTCTGTATGTATAGACCACCTATCTGATGCTGTCTGGTCAGTGAAACAGCTCCCCTCTGTATGTATAGACCATCTATCTGATGCTGTCTGGTCAGTGTTACAGCTCTCCTCTGTCTCTGTATGTATAGACAAATCTATCTGATGATGTCTGGACAGTGAAACAGCTCCTCTCTGTATGTATAGACCATCTATCTGATGCTGTCTGGACAGTGTAAAAACTCCCCTCTGTATGTATAGACCACCTATCTGATGCTGTCTGGTCAGTGAAACAGCTCTCCTCTGTATGGATAGACCATATATCTGATGCTGTCTGGTCAGTGAAACAGTTCCCCTCTGTATGTATAGACCATCTATCTGATGCTGTCTGGACAGTGAAACAGCTCTTCTCTGTATGTATAGACCATCTATCTGATGCTGTCTGGACAGTGTAACAGCTCCCCTCTGTCTCTGTATGTATAGACCATCTATCTGATGCTGTCTGGACAGTGAAACAGCTCCCCTCTGTCTCTGTATGTATAGACCATCTATCTGATGCTGTCTGGACAGTGTAACAGCTCCCCTCTGTATGTATAGACCATCTATCTGATGCTGTCTGGTCAGTATAACAGCTCCCCTCTTTATGTATAGACCATCTACCTGATGCTGTCTGGACAGTGAAACAGCTCCCCTCTGCATGTATAGACCATCTATCTGATGCTGTCTGGACAGTGTAACAGTTCCCCTCTGTATGTATTGACCATCTATCTGATGCTGTCTGGACAGTGTAACAACTCCCCTCTGTCTCTGTATGTATAGACCATCTATCTGATGCTGTCTGGACAGTTAAACAGCTCCCCTCTGTCTCTGTATGTATAGACCATCTATCTGATGCTGTCTGGTCAGTGTAACAGCTCCCCTCTGTCTCTGTATGTATAGGCCATCTATCTGATGCAGTCTGGTCAGTGAAACAGCTCCCCTCTGTATGTATAGACCATCTATCTGAAGCTGTATGGACAGTGAAACAGCTCCTCTCTGTATGTATAGACCATCTATCTGATGCTGTCTGGACAGTGTAAAAGCTCCCCTCTGTATGTGAAGACCACCTATCTGATGCTGTCTGGTCAGTGAAACAGCTCCCCTCTGTATGTATAGACCACCTATCTGATGCTGTCTGGACAGTGAAACAGCTCCCCTGTGTATGTATAGACCATCTATCTGATGCTGTCTGGACAGTGAAACAGCTCCTCCCTGTCTCTGAATGTATTAACCATCTATCTGATGCTGTCTGGACAGTGTCACAGCTCCCCGCTGTATGTATAGACCATCTATCTGATGCTGTCTGGACAGTGAAACAGCTCCCCTCTGCATGTATAGACCATCTATCTGATGCTGTCTGGACAGTGTAACAGCTCCCCTCTGTATGTATTGACCATCTATCTGATGCTGTCTGGGCAGTGTAACAACTCCCCTCTGTCTCTGTATGTATAGACCATCTATCTGATGCTGTCTGGACAGTGAAACAGCTCCCCTCTGTCTCTGTATGTATAGACCATCTATCTGATGCTGTCTGGTCAGTGTAACAGCTCCCCTCTGTCTCTGTATGTATAGGCCATCTAGCTGATGCTGTCTGGTCAGTGAAACAGCTCCCCTCTGTATGTATAGACCATCTATCTGATGCTGTCTGGTCAGTGTAACAGCTCCCCTCTGTCTCTGTATGTATAGGCCATCTATCTGATGCTGTCTGGTCAGTGAAACAGCTCCCCTGTATGTATAGACCATCTATATGATGCTGTCTGGACAGTGAAACAGCTCCCCTCTGTCTCTGTATGTATAGACCATCTATCTGATGCTGTCTGGACAGTGAAACAGCTCCCCTCTGTATGTATAGACCATCTATCTGATGTTGTCTGGACAGAGAAACAGCTCCCCTCTGTCTCTGTATGTATAGACCATCTATCTGATGCTGTCTGGACAGTGTAACAGCTCCCCTCTGTATGTATAGACCATCTATCTGATGCTGTCTGGTCAGTGTATCAGCTCCCCTCTGTATGTATAGACCATCTATCTGATGCTGTCTGGACATTGAAACAGCTCCTCTCTGTATGTATAGACCATCTATCTGATGCTGTCTGGACAGTGTAAAAGCTCCCCTCTGTATGTATAGACCACCTATCTGATGCTGTCTGGTCAGTGAAACAGCTCCCCTCTGTATGTATAGACCATCTATCTGATGCTGTCTGGTCAGTGTAACAGCTCTCCTCAGTCTCTGTATGTATAGACAAATCTATCTGATGATGTCTGGACAGTGAAACAGCTCCTCTCTGTATGTATAGACCATCTATCTGATGCTGTCTGGACAGTGTAAAAGCTCCCCTCTGTATGTATAGACCACCTATCTGATGCTGTCTGGTCAGTGAAACAGCTCCCCTCTGTATGTATAGACCATCTATCTGATGCTGTCTGGTCAGTGAAACAGTTCCCCTCTGTATGTATAGACCATCTATCTGATGCTGTCTGGACAGTGAAACAGCTCTTCTCTGTATGTATAGACCATCTATCTGATGCTGTCTGGACAGCGAAACAGCTCCCCTCTGTATGTATAGACCATCTATCTGGTGCTGTCTTGACAGTGAAACAGCTCCCCTCTGTATGTGTAGACCAACTATCTGATGCTGTCTGGACAAGGTAACAGCTCCCCTCTGTCTCTGTATGTATAGGCCATCTATCTGATGCTGTCTGGACAGTGAAACAGCTCCCCTCTGTCTCTGTATGTATAGACCATCTATCTGATGCTGTCTGGACAGTGTAACAGCTCCCCTCTGTTTGTATAGACCATCTATCTGATGCAGTCTGGTCAGTGAAACAGCTCCCCTCTGTATGTATAGACCATCTATCTGATGCTGTATGGACAGTTAAACAGCTACTCTCTGTCTCTGAATGTATAGACCATCTATCTGATGCTGTCTGGACAGTGAAACAGCTCCTCTCTGTATGTATAGACCATCTATCTGATGCTGTCTGGACAGTGTAAAAGCTCCCCTCTGTATGTAAAGACCACCTATCTGATGCTTACTGGTCAGTGAAACAGCTCCCCTCTGTATGTATAGACCACCTATCTGATGCTGTCTGGACAGTGAAACAGCTCCCCTCTGTATGTATAGACCATCTATCTGATGCTGTCTGGACAGTGAAACAGCTCCTCCCTGTCTCTGAATGTATTAACCATCTATCTGATGCTGTCTGGACAGTGTCACAGCTCCCCTCTGTATGTATAGACCATCTATCTGATGCTGTCTGGACAGTGAAACAGCTCCCCTCTGAATGTATAGACCATCTATCTGATGCTGTCTGGACAGTGTAACAGCTCCCCTCTGTATGTATTGACCATCTATCTGATGCTGTCTGGACAGTGTAACAACTCCCCTCTGTCTCTGTATGTATAGACCATCTATCTGATGCTGTCTGGACAGTGAAACAGCTCCCCTCTGTCTCTGTATGTATAGACCATCTATCTGATGCTGTCTGGTCAGTGTAACAGCTCCCCTCTGTATGTATAGACCATCTATCTGATGCTGTCTGGACAGTGAAACAGCTCCTCTCTGACTCTGAATGTATAGACCACCTATCTGATGCTGTCTGGACAGTGTAACAGCTCCCCTCTGTATGTATAGACCATCTATCTGATGCTGTCTGGACAGTGAAACAGCTCCCCTCTGTATGTATAGACCATCTATATGATGCTGTCTGGACAGTGAAACAGCTCCCCTCTGTATGTATAGACCATCTATCTGATGCTGTCTGGACAGTGAAACAGCTCCTCTCTGTATGTATAGACCATCTATCTGATGTTGTCTGGACAGTGTAAAATCTCCCCTCTGTATGTATAGACCACCTATCTGATGCTATCTGGTCAGTGAAACAGCTCCCCTCTGTATGTATAGACCATCTATCTGATGCTGTCTGGTCAGTGTAACAGCTCTCATCTGTCTCTGTATGTATAGACCATCTATCTGATGCTGTCTGGACAGTGAAACAGCTCCTCTCTGTATGTATAGACCATCTATCTGATGCTGTCTGGACAGTGTAAAAGCTCCCCTCTGTATGTATAGACCACCTATCTGATGCTGTCTGGTCAGTGAAACAGCTCCCCTCTGTATGTATAGACCATCTATCTGATGCTGTCTGGTCAGTGAAACAGTTCCCCTCTGTATGTATAGACCATCTATCTGATGCTGTCTGGACAGTGAAACAGCTCTTCTCTGTATGTATAGACCATCTATCTGATGCTGTCTGGACAGCGTAACAGCTCCCCTCTGTATGTATAGACCATCTATCTGGTGCTGTCTTGACAGTGAAACAGCTCCCCTCTGTATGTGTAGACCACCTATCTGATGCTGTCTGGACAAGGTAACAGCTCCCCTCTGTCTCTGTATGTATAGGCCATCTATCTGATACTGTCTGGTCAGTGAAACAGCTCCCCTCTGTATGTATAGACCATCTATCTGATGCTGTCTGGACAGTCTAACAGCTCCCCTCTGTATGTATAGACCATCTATCTGATGCTGTCTGGACAGTGAAAAAGCTCCCCTCTGTCTCTGTATGTATAGACCATCTATCTGATGCTGTCTGGACAGTGTAACAGCTCCCCTCTGTATGTATAGACCATCTATCTGATGCTGTCTGGACAGTGAAACAGCTCCTCTCTGTATGTCTAGACCATCTATCTGATGCTATCTGGACAGTGTAAAAGCTCCCCTTTGTATGTATAGACCACCTATCTGATGCTGTCTGGTCAGTGAAACAGCTCCCCTCTGTATGTATAGACCATCTATCTGATGCTGTATAGTCAGTGTAACAGCTCTCCTCTGTCTCTGTATGTATAGACCATCTATCTGATGCTGTCTGGACAGTGAAACAGCTCCTCTCTGTATGTATAGACCATCTATCTGATGCTGTCTGGACACTGTAAAAGCTCCCCTCTGTATGTATAGACCACCTATCTGATGCTGTCTGGTCAGTGAAACAGCTCCCCTCTGTATGTATAGACCATCTATCTGATGCTGTCTGGTCAGTGAAACAGTTCCCCTCTGTATGTATAGACCATCTATCTGATGCTGTCTGGAGAGTGAAACAGCTCTTCTCTGTATGTATAGACCATCTATCTGATGCTGTCTGGACAGTGTAACAGCTCCCCTCTGTATGTATAGACCATCTATCTGGTGCTGTCTTGACAGTGAAACAGCTCCCCTCTGTATGTGTAGACCACCTATCTGATGCTGTCTGGACAAGGTAACAGCTCCCCTCTGTCTCTGTATGTATAGGCCATCTATCTGATGCTGTCTGGTCAGTGAAACAGCTCCCCTCTGTATGTATAGACCATCTATCTGATGCTGTCTGGACAGTGTAACAGCTCCCCTCTGTATGTATAGACCATCTATCTGATGCTGTCTGGACAGTGAAACAGCTCCCCTCTGTCTCTGTATGTATAGACCATCTATCTGATGCTGTCTGGACAGTGTAACAGGTCCCTCTGTCTTTGCATGTATAGACCATCTATCTGATGCTGTCTGGTCAGTGAAACAGCTCCCCTCTGTATGTAGAGACCATCTATCTGATGCTGTCTGGACAGTGTAACAACTCCCCTCTGTCTCTGTATGTATAGACCATCTATCTGATGCTGTCTGGACAGTTAAACAGCTCCCCTCTGTCTCTGTATGTATAGACCATCTATCTGATGCTGTCTGGTCAGTGTAACAGCTCCCCTCTGTCTCTGTATGTATAGGCCATCTATCTGATGCAGTCTGGTCAGTGAAACAGCTCCCCTCTGTATGTATAGACCATCTATCTGAAGCTGTATGGACAGTGAAACAGCTCCTCTCTGTATGTATAGACCATCTATCTGATGCTGTCTGGACAGTGTAAAAGCTCCCCTCTGTATGTGAAGACCACCTATCTGATGCTGTCTGGTCAGTGAAACAGCTCCCCTCTGTATGTATAGACCACCTATCTGATGCTGTCTGGACAGTGAAACAGCTCCCCTGTGTATGTATAGACCATCTATCTGATGCTGTCTGGACAGTGAAACAGCTCCTCCCTGTCTCTGAATGTATTAACCATCTATCTGATGCTGTCTGGACAGTGTCACAGCTCCCCGCTGTATGTATAGACCATCTATCTGATGCTGTCTGGACAGTGAAACAGCTCCCCTCTGCATGTATAGACCATCTATCTGATGCTGTCTGGACAGTGTAACAGCTCCCCTCTGTATGTATTGACCATCTATCTGATGCTGTCTGGGCAGTGTAACAACTCCCCTCTGTCTCTGTATGTATAGACCATCTATCTGATGCTGTCTGGACAGTGAAACAGCTCCCCTCTGTCTCTGTATGTATAGACCATCTATCTGATGCTGTCTGGTCAGTGTAACAGCTCCCCTCTGTCTCTGTATGTATAGGCCATCTAGCTGATGCTGTCTGGTCAGTGAAACAGCTCCCCTCTGTATGTATAGACCATCTATCTGATGCTGTCTGGTCAGTGTAACAGCTCCCCTCTGTCTCTGTATGTATAGGCCATCTATCTGATGCTGTCTGGTCAGTGAAACAGCTCCCCTGTATGTATAGACCATCTATATGATGCTGTCTGGACAGTGAAACAGCTCCCCTCTGTCTCTGTATGTATAGACCATCTATCTGATGCTGTCTGGACAGTGAAACAGCTCCCCTCTGTATGTATAGACCATCTATCTGATGTTGTCTGGACAGAGAAACAGCTCCCCTCTGTCTCTGTATGTATAGACCATCTATCTGATGCTGTCTGGACAGTGTAACAGCTCCCCTCTGTATGTATAGACCATCTATCTGATGCTGTCTGGTCAGTGTATCAGCTCCCCTCTGTATGTATAGACCATCTATCTGATGCTGTCTGGACATTGAAACAGCTCCTCTCTGTATGTATAGACCATCTATCTGATGCTGTCTGGACAGTGTAAAAGCTCCCCTCTGTATGTATAGACCACCTATCTGATGCTGTCTGGTCAGTGAAACAGCTCCCCTCTGTATGTATAGACCATCTATCTGATGCTGTCTGGTCAGTGTAACAGCTCTCCTCAGTCTCTGTATGTATAGACAAATCTATCTGATGATGTCTGGACAGTGAAACAGCTCCTCTCTGTATGTATAGACCATCTATCTGATGCTGTCTGGACAGTGTAAAAGCTCCCCTCTGTATGTATAGACCACCTATCTGATGCTGTCTGGTCAGTGAAACAGCTCCCCTCTGTATGTATAGACCATCTATCTGATGCTGTCTGGTCAGTGAAACAGTTCCCCTCTGTATGTATAGACCATCTATCTGATGCTGTCTGGACAGTGAAACAGCTCTTCTCTGTATGTATAGACCATCTATCTGATGCTGTCTGGACAGCGAAACAGCTCCCCTCTGTATGTATAGACCATCTATCTGGTGCTGTCTTGACAGTGAAACAGCTCCCCTCTGTATGTGTAGACCAACTATCTGATGCTGTCTGGACAAGGTAACAGCTCCCCTCTGTCTCTGTATGTATAGGCCATCTATCTGATGCTGTCTGGACAGTGAAACAGCTCCCCTCTGTCTCTGTATGTATAGACCATCTATCTGATGCTGTCTGGACAGTGTAACAGCTCCCCTCTGTTTGTATAGACCATCTATCTGATGCAGTCTGGTCAGTGAAACAGCTCCCCTCTGTATGTATAGACCATCTATCTGATGCTGTATGGACAGTTAAACAGCTACTCTCTGTCTCTGAATGTATAGACCATCTATCTGATGCTGTCTGGACAGTGAAACAGCTCCTCTCTGTATGTATAGACCATCTATCTGATGCTGTCTGGACAGTGTAAAAGCTCCCCTCTGTATGTAAAGACCACCTATCTGATGCTGTCTGGTCAGTGAAACAGCTCCCCTCTGTATGTATAGACCACCTATCTGATGCTGTCTGGACAGTGAAACAGCTCCCCTCTGTATGTATAGACCATCTATCTGATGCTGTCTGGACAGTGAAACAGCTCCTCCCTGTCTCTGAATGTATTAACCATCTATCTGATGCTGTCTGGACAGTGTCACAGCTCCCCTCTGTATGTATAGACCATCTATCTGATGCTGTCTGGACAGTGAAACAGCTCCCCTCTGAATGTATAGACCATCTATCTGATGCTGTCTGGACAGTGTAACAGCTCCCCTCTGTATGTATTGACCATCTATCTGATGCTGTCTGGACAGTGTAACAACTCCCCTCTGTCTCTGTATGTATAGACCATCTATCTGATGCTGTCTGGACAGTGAAACAGCTCCCCTCTGTCTCTGTATGTATAGACCATCTATCTGATGCTGTCTGGTCAGTGTAACAGCTCCCCTCTGTATGTATAGACCATCTATCTGATGCTGTCTGGACAGTGAAACAGCTCCTCTCTGACTCTGAATGTATAGACCACCTATCTGATGCTGTCTGGACAGTGTAACAGCTCCCCTCTGTATGTATAGACCATCTATCTGATGCTGTCTGGACAGTGAAACAGCTCCCCTCTGTATGTATAGACCATCTATATGATGCTGTCTGGACAGTGAAACAGCTCCCCTCTGTATGTATAGACCATCTATCTGATGCTGTCTGGACAGTGAAACAGCTCCTCTCTGTATGTATAGACCATCTATCTGATGTTGTCTGGACAGTGTAAAATCTCCCCTCTGTATGTATAGACCACCTATCTGATGCTATCTGGTCAGTGAAACAGCTCCCCTCTGTATGTATAGACCATCTATCTGATGCTGTCTGGTCAGTGTAACAGCTCTCATCTGTCTCTGTATGTATAGACCATCTATCTGATGCTGTCTGGACAGTGAAACAGCTCCTCTCTGTATGTATAGACCATCTATCTGATGCTGTCTGGACAGTGTAAAAGCTCCCCTCTGTATGTATAGACCACCTATCTGATGCTGTCTGGTCAGTGAAACAGCTCCCCTCTGTATGTATAGACCATCTATCTGATGCTGTCTGGTCAGTGAAACAGTTCCCCTCTGTATGTATAGACCATCTATCTGATGCTGTCTGGACAGTGAAACAGCTCTTCTCTGTATGTATAGACCATCTATCTGATGCTGTCTGGACAGCGTAACAGCTCCCCTCTGTATGTATAGACCATCTATCTGGTGCTGTCTTGACAGTGAAACAGCTCCCCTCTGTATGTGTAGACCACCTATCTGATGCTGTCTGGACAAGGTAACAGCTCCCCTCTGTCTCTGTATGTATAGGCCATCTATCTGATATTGTCTGGTCAGTGAAACAGCTCCCCTCTGTATGTATAGACCATCTATCTGATGCTGTCTGGACAGTCTAACAGCTCCCCTCTGTATGTATAGACCATCTATCTGATGCTGTCTGGACAGTGAAAAAGCTCCCCTCTGTCTCTGTATGTATAGACCATCTATCTGATGCTGTCTGGACAGTGTAACAGCTCCCCTCTGTATGTATAGACCATCTATCTGATGCTGTCTGGACAGTGAAACAGCTCCTCTCTGTATGTCTAGACCATCTATCTGATGCTATCTGGACAGTGTAAAAGCTCCCCTTTGTATGTATAGACCACCTATCTGATGCTGTCTGGTCAGTGAAACAGCTCCCCTCTGTATGTATAGACCATCTATCTGATGCTGTATAGTCAGTGTAACAGCTCTCCTCTGTCTCTGTATGTATAGACCATCTATCTGATGCTGTCTGGACAGTGAAACAGCTCCTCTCTGTATGTATAGACCATCTATCTGATGCTGTCTGGACACTGTAAAAGCTCCCCTCTGTATGTATAGACCACCTATCTGATGCTGTCTGGTCAGTGAAACAGCTCCCCTCTGTATGTATAGACCATCTATCTGATGCTGTCTGGTCAGTGAAACAGTTCCCCTCTGTATGTATAGACCATCTATCTGATGCTGTCTGGAGAGTGAAACAGCTCTTCTCTGTATGTATAGACCATCTATCTGATGCTGTCTGGACAGTGTAACAGCTCCCCTCTGTATGTATAGACCATCTATCTGGTGCTGTCTTGACAGTGAAACAGCTCCCCTCTGTATGTGTAGACCACCTATCTGATGCTGTCTGGACAAGGTAACAGCTCCCCTCTGTCTCTGTATGTATAGGCCATCTATCTGATGCTGTCTGGTCAGTGAAACAGCTCCCCTCTGTATGTATAGACCATCTATCTGATGCTGTCTGGACAGTGTAACAGCTCCCCTCTGTATGTATAGACCATCTATCTGATGCTGTCTGGACAGTGAAACAGCTCCCCTCTGTCTCTGTATGTATAGACCATCTATCTGATGCTGTCTGGACAGTGTAACAGGTCCCTCTGTCTTTGCATGTATAGACCATCTATCTGATGCTGTCTGGTCAGTGAAACAGCTCCCCTCTGTATGTAGAGACCATCTATCTGATGCTGTCTGGTCAGTGAAACAGCTCCCCTCTGTATGTATAGACCATCTATCTGATGCTGTCTGGACAGTGTAACAGCTCCCCTCTGTATGTATAGACCATCTATCTGATGCTGTCTGGACAGTGAAACAGCTCCCCTCTGTCTCTGTATGTATAGACCATCTATCTGATGCTGTCTGGACAGTGTAACAGCTCCCCTCTGTATGTATAGACCATCTATCTGATGCTGTCTGGACAGTGAAACAGCTCCCCTCTGTATGTATAGACCACCTATCTGATGCTGTCTGGTCAGTGAAACAGCTCCCCTCTGTATGTATAGACCATCTATCTGATGCTGTCTGGTCAGTATAACAGCTCTCCTCTGTCTCTGTATGTATAGACCATCTATCTGATGCTGTCTGGACAGTGAAACAGCTCCTCTCTGTATGTATAGACCATCTATCTGATGCTGTCTGGACACTGTAAAAGCTCCCCTCTGTATGTATAGACCACCTATCTGATGCTGTCTGGTCAGTGAAACAGCTCCCCTCTGTATGTATAGACCATCTATCTGATGCTGTCTGGTCAGTGAAACAGTTCCCCTCTGTATGTATAGACCATCTATCTGATGCTGTCTGGACAGTGAAACAGCTCTTCTCTGTATGTATAGACCATCTATCTGGTGCTGTCTTGACAGTGTAACAGCTCCCCTCTGTATGTATAGACCACCTATCTGATGCTGTCTGGACAAGGTAACAGCTCCCCTCTGTCTCTGTATGTATAGGCCATCTATCTGATGCTGTCTGGTCAGTGAAACAGCTCCCCTCTGTATGTATAGACCATCTATCTGATGCTGTCTGGACAGTGTAACAGCTCCCCTCTGTATGTATAGACCATCTATCTGATGCTGTCTGGACAGTGAAACAGCTCCCCTCTGTCTCTGTATGTATAGACCATCTATCTGATGCTGTCTGGACAGTGTAACAGGTCCCTCTGTCTTTGCATGTATAGACCATCTATCTGATGCTGTCTGGTCAGTGAAACAGCTCCCCTCTGTATGTAGAGACCATCTATCTGATGCTGTCTGGACAGTGTAACAGCTCCCCTCTGTATGTATAGACAATCTATCTGATGCTGTCTGGACAGTGTAACAGCTCCCCTCTGTATATATAGACCATCTATCTGATGCTGTCTGGATAGTGAAACAGCTCCCCTCTGTCTCTGTATGTATACACCATCTATCTGATGCTGTCTGGACAGTGTAACAGCTCCCCTCTGTCTCTGCATGTATAGACCATCTATCTGATGCTGTCTGGACAGTGAAACAGCTCTTCTCTGTATGTATAGACCATCTATCTGATGCTGTCTGGACAGCATAACAGCTCACCTCTGTATGTATAGACCATCTATCTGGTGCTGTCTTGACAGTGAAACAGCTCCCCTCTGTATGTGTAGACCACCTATCTGATGCTGTCTGGACAAGGTAACAGCTCCCCTCTGTCTCTGTATGTATAGGCCATCTATCTGATGCTGTCTGGTCAGTGAAACAGCTCCCCTCTGTATGTATAGACCATCTATCTGATGCTGTCTGGACAGTGTAACAGCTCCCCTCTGTATGTATAGACCATCTATCTGATGCTGTCTGGACAGTGAAACAGCTCCCCTCTGTCTCTGTATGTATAGACCATCTATCTGATGCTGTCTGGACAGTGTACCAGCTCCCCTCTGTATGTATAGACCATCTATCTGATGCTGTCTGGACAGTGAAACAGCTCCTCTCTGTATGTCTAGACCATCTATCTGATGCTGTCTGGACAGTGTAAAAGCTCCCCTCTGTATGTATAGACCACCTATCTGATGCTGTCTGGTCAGTGAAACAGCTCCCCTCTGTATGTATAGACCATCTATCTGATGCTGTCTGGTCAGTGTAACAGCTCTCCTCTGTCTCTGTATGTATAGACCATCTATCTGATGCTGTCTGGACAGTGAAACAGCTCCTCTCTGTATGTATAGACCATCTATCTGATGCTGTCTGGACAGTGTAAAAGCTCCCCTCTTTATGTATAGACCACCTATCTGATGCTGTCTGGTCAGTGAAACAGCTCCCCTCTGTATGTATAGACCATCTATCTGATGCTGTCTGGTCAGTGAAACAGTTCCCCTCTGTATGTATAGACCATCTATCTGATGCTGTCTGGACAGTGAAACAGCTCTTCTCTGTATGTATAGACCATCTATCTGATGCTGTCTGGACAGTGTAACAGCTCCCCTCTGTATGTATAGACCATCTATCTGGTGCTGTCTTGACAGTGAAACAGCTCCCCTCTGTATGTGTAGACCACCTACCTGATGCTGTCTGGACAAGGTAACAGCTCCCCTCTGTCTCTGTATGTATAGGCCATCTATCTGATGCTGTCTGGTCAGTGAAACAGCTCCCCTCTGTATGTATAGACCATCTATCTGATGCTGTCTGGACAGTGTAACAGCTCCCCTCTGTATGTATAGACCATCTATCTGATGCTGTCTGGACAGTGAAACAGCTCCCCTCTGTCTCTGTATGTATAGACCATCTATCTGATGCTGTCTGGACAGTGTAACAGCTCCCCTCTGTCTCTGCATGTATAGACCATCTATCTGATGCTGTCTGGTCAGTGAAACAGCTCGCCTCTGTATGTATAGACCATCTATCTGATGCTGTCTGGACAGTGTAACAGCTCCCCTCTGTATGTATAGACCATCTATCTGATGCTGTCTGGACAGTGTAACAGCTCCCCTCTGTATATATAGACCATCTATCTGATGCTGTCTGGACAGTGAAACAGCTCCCCTCTGTCTCTGTATGTATAGATCATCTATCTGATGCTATCTGGACAGTGTAACAGCTCCCCTCTGTCTCTGCATGTATAGACCATCTATCTAAAACTGTCTGGACAGTGTAAAAGCTCCCCTCTGTATGTATAGACCATCTATCTGAAGCTGTCTGGACAGTGAAACAGCTCCCCTCTGTATGTATAGACCATCTATATGATGCTGTCTGGACAGTGAAACAGCTCCCCTCTGTATGTATAGACCATCTATCTGATGCTGTCTGGTCAGTGAAACATCTCTCATCTGTCTCTGTATGTATAGACCATCTATCTGATGCTGTCTGGACAGTGAAACAGCTCCTCTCTGTATGTATAGACCATCTATCTGATGTTGTCTGGACAGTGTAAAAGCTCCCCTCTGTATGTATAGACCACCTATCTGATGCTGTCTGGTCAGTGAAACAGCTCCCCTCTGTATGTATAGACCATCTATTTGATGCTGTCTGGTCAGTGAAACAGTTCCCCTCTGTATGTATAGACCAGCTATCTGATGCTGTCTGGACAGTGAAACAGCTCTTCTCTGTATGTATAGACCATCTATCTGATGCTGTCTGGACAGCGTAACAGCTCCCCTCTGTATGTATAGACCATCTATCTGGTTCTGTCTTGACAGTGAAACAGCTCCCCTCTGTATGTGTAGACCACCTATCTGATGCTGTCTGGACAAGGTAACAGCTCCCCTCTGTCTCTGTATGTATAGGCCATCTATCTGATACTGTCTGGTCAGTGAAACAGCTCCCCTCTGTATGTATAGACCATCTATCTGATGCTGTCTGGACAGTGTAACAGCTCCCCTCTGTATGTATAGACCATCTATCTGATGCTGTCTGGACAGTGAAACAGCTCCTCTCTGTATGTCTAGACCATCTATCTGATGCTGTCTGGACAGTGTAAAAGCTCCCCTCTGTATTTATAGACCACCTATCTGATGCTGTCTGGTCAGTGAAACAGCTCCCCTCTGTATGTATAGACCATCTATCTGATGCTGTCTGGTCAGTGTAACAGCTCTCCTCTGTCTCTGTATGTATAGACCATCTATCTGATGCTGTCTGGACAGTGAAACAGCTCCTCTCTGTATGTATAGACCATCTATCTGATGCTGTCTGGACACTGTAAAAGCTCCCCTCTGTATGTATAGACCACCTATCTGATGCTGTCTGGTCAGTGAAACAGCTCCCCTCTGTATGTATAGACCATCTATCTGATGCTGTCTGGTCAGTGTAACAGCTCTCATCTGTCTCTGTATGTATAGACCATCTATCTGATGCTGTCTGGACAGTGAAACAGCTCCTCTCTGTATGTATAGACCATCTATCTGATGCTGTCTGGACAGTGTAAAAGCTCCCCTCTGTATGTATAGACCACCTATCTGATGCTGTCTGGTCAGTGAAACAGCTCCCCTCTGTATGTATAGACCATCTATCTGATGCTGTCTGGTCAGTGAAACAGTTCCCCTCTGTATGTATAGACCATCTATCTGATGCTGTCTGGACAGTGAAACAGCTCTTCTCTGTATGTATAGACCATCTATCTGATGCTGTCTGGACAGCGTAACAGCTCCCCTCTGTATGTATAGACCATCTATCTGGTGCTGTCTTGACAGTGAAACAGCTCCCCTCTGTATGTGTAGACCACCTATCTGATGCTGTCTGGACAAGGTAACAGCTCCCATCTGTCTCTGTATGTATAGGCCATCTATCTGATACTGTCTGGTCAGTGAAACAGCTCCCCTCTGTATGTATAGACCATCTATCTGATGCTGTCTGGACAGTGTAACAGCTCCCCTCTGTATGTATAGACCATCTATCTGATGCTGTCTGGACAGTGAAACAGCTCCTCTCTGTATGTCTAGACCATCTATCTGATGCTGTCTGGACAGTGTAAAAGCTCCCCTCTGTATGTATAGACCACCTATCTGATGCTGTCTGGTCAGTGAAACAGCTCCCCTCTGTATGTATAGACCATCTATCTGATGCTGTCTGGTCAGTGTAACAGCTCTCCTCTGTCTCTGTATGTATAGACCATCTATCTGATGCTGTCTGGACAGTGTAACAGCTCCCCTCTGTCTCTGCATGTATAGACCATCTATCTGATGCTGTCTGGTCAGTGAAACAGCTACCCTCTGTATGTATAGACCATCTATCTGATGCTGTCTGGTCAGTGAAACAGCTCCCCTCTGTATGTATAGACCATCTATCTGATGCTGTCTGGACAGTGTAACAGCTCCCCTCTGTATGTATAGACCATCTATCTGATGCTGTCTGGACAGTGAAACAGCTCCCCTCTGTCTCTGTATGTATAGACCATCTATCTGATGCTGTCTGGACAGTGAAACAGCTCCTCTCTGTATGTATAGACCATCTATCTGATGCTGTCTGGACAGTGTAAAAGCTCCCTTCTTTATGTATAGACCACCTATCTGATGCTGTCTGGTCAGTGAAACAGCTCCCCTCTGTATGTATAGACCATCTATCTGATGCTGTCTGGTCAGTGAAACAGTTCCCCTCTGTATGTATAGACCATCTATCTGATGCTGTCTGGACAGTGAAACAGCTCTTCTCTGTATGTATAGACCATCTATCTGATGCTGTCTGGACAGTGTAACAGCTCCCCTCTGTATGTATAGACCATCTATCTGGTGCTGTCTTGACAGTGAAACAGCTCCCCTCTGTATGTGTAGACCACCTACCTGATGCTGTCTGGACAAGGTAACAGCTCCCCTCTGTCTCTGTATGTATAGGCCATCTATCTGATGCTGTCTGGTCAGTGAAACAGCTCCCCTCTGTATGTATAGACCATCTATCTGATGCTGTCTGGACAGTGTAACAGCTCCCCTCTGTATGTATAGACCATCTATCTGATGCTGTCTGGACAGTGAAACAGCTCCCCTCTGTCTCTGTATGTATAGACCATCTATCTGATGCTGTCTGGACAGTGTACCAGCTCCCCTCTGTCTCTGCATGTATAGACCATCTATCTGATGCTGTCTGGTCAGTGAAACAGCTCGCCTCTGTATGTATAGACCATCTATCTGATGCTGTCTGGACAGTGTAACAGCTCCCCTCTGTATGTATAGACCATCTATCTGATGCTGTCTGGACAGTGTAACAGCTCCCCTCTGTATATATAGACCATCTATCTGATGCTGTCTGGACAGTGAAACAGCTCCCCTCTGTCTCTGTATGTATAGATCATCTATCTGATGCTATCTGGACAGTGTAACAGCTCCCCTCTGTCTCTGCATGTATAGACCATCTATCTAAAACTGTCTGGACAGTGTAAAAGCTCCCCTCTGTATGTATAGACCATCTATCTGAAGCTGTCTGGACAGTGAAACAGCTCCTCTCTGTATGTATAGACCATCTATCTGATGCTGTCTGGACAGTGTAAAAGCTCCCCTCTGTATGTAAAGACCACCTATCTGATGCTGTCTGGTCAGTGAAACAGCTCCCCTCTGTATGTATAGACCACCTATCTGATGCTGTCTGGACAGTGAAACAGCTCCCCTCTGTATGTATAGACCATCTATCTGATGCTGTCTGGACAGTGAAACAGCTCCTCCCTGTCTCTGAATGTATTAACCATCTATCTGATGCTGTCTGGACAGTGAAACAGCTCCCCTCTGAATGTATAGACCATCTATCTGATGCTGTCTGGTCAGTGTAACAGCTCCCCTCTGTATGTATAGACCATCTATCTGATGCTGTCTGGACATTGAAACAGCTCCTCTCTGACTCTGAATGTATAGACCATCTATCTGATGCTGTCTGGACAGTGTAACAGCTCCCCTCTGTATGTATAGACCATCTATCTGATGCTGTCTGGACAGTGAAACAGCTCCCCTCTGTATGTATAGACCATCTATATGATGCTGTCTGGACAGTGAAACAGCTCCCCTCTGTATGTATAGACCATCTATCTGATGCTGTCTGGTCAGTGTAACATCTCTCATCTGTCTCTGTATGTATAGACCATCTATCTGATGCTGTCTGGACAGTGAAACAGCTCCTCTCTGTATGTATAGACCATCTATCTGATGTTGTCTGGACAGTGTAAAAGCTCCCCTCTGTATGTATAGACCACCTATCTGATGCTGTCTGGTCAGTGAAACAGCTCCCCTCTGTATGTATAGACCATCTATTTGATGCTGTCTGGTCAGTGAAACAGTTCCCCTCTGTATGTATAGACCATCTATCTGATGCTGTCTGGACAGTGAAACAGCTCTTCTCTGTATGTATAGACCATCTATCTGATGCTGTCTGGACAGCGTAACAGCTCCCCTCTGTATGTATAGACCATCTATCTGGTGCTGTCTTGACAGTGAAACAGCTCCCCTCTGTATGTGTAGACCACCTATCTGATGCTGTCTGGACAAGGTAACAGCTCCCCTCTGTCTCTGTATGTATAGGCCATCTATCTGATACTGTCTGGTCAGTGAAACAGCTCCCCTCTGTATGTATAGACCATCTATCTGATGCTGTCTGGACAGTGTAACAGCTCCCCTCTGTATGTATAGACCATCTATCTGATGCTGTCTGGACAGTGAAACAGCTCCTCTCTGTATGTCTAGACCATCTATCTGATGCTGTCTGGACAGTGTAAAAGCTCCCCTCTGTATTTATAGACCACCTATCTGATGCTGTCTGGTCAGTGAAACAGCTCCCCTCTGTATGTATAGACCATCTATCTGATGCTGTCTGGTCAGTGTAACAGCTCTCCTCTGTCTCTGTATGTATAGACCATCTATCTGATGCTGTCTGGACAGTGAAACAGCTCCTCTCTGTATGTATAGACCATCTATCTGATGCTGTCTGGACACTGTAAAAGCTCCCCTCTGTATGTATAGACCACCTATCTGATGCTGTCTGGTCAGTGAAACAGCTCCCCTCTGTATGTATAGACCATCTATCTGATGCTGTCTGGTCAGTGTAACAGCTCTCATCTGTCTCTGTATGTATAGACCATCTATCTGATGCTGTCTGGACAGTGAAACAGCTCCTCTCTGTATGTATAGACCATCTATCTGATGCTGTCTGGACAGTGTAAAAGCTCCCCTCTTTATGTATAGACCACCTATCTGATGCTGTCTGGTCAGTGAAACAGCTCCCCTCTGTATGTATAGACCATCTATCTGATGCTGTCTGGTCAGTGAAACAGTTCCCCTCTGTATGTATAGACCATCTATCTGATGCTGTCTGGACAGTGAAACAGCTCTTCTCTGTATGTATAGACCATCTATCTGATGCTGTCTGGACAGTGTAACAGCTCCCCTCTGTATGTATAGACCATCTATCTGGTGCTGTCTTGACAGTGAAACAGCTCCCCTCTGTATGTGTAGACCACCTACCTGATGCTGTCTGGACAAGGTAACAGCTCCCCTCTGTCTCTGTATGTATAGGCCATCTATCTGATGCTGTCTGGTCAGTGAAACAGCTCCCCTCTGTATGTATAGACCATCTATCTGATGCTGTCTGGACAGTGTAACAGCTCCCCTCTGTATGTATAGACCATCTATCTGATGCTGTCTGGACAGTGAAACAGCTCCCCTCTGTCTCTGTATGTATAGACCATCTATCTGATGCTGTCTGGACAGTGTACCAGCTCCCCTCTGTCTCTGCATGTATAGACCATCTATCTGATGCTGTCTGGTCAGTGAAACAGCTCGCCTCTGTATGTATAGACCATCTATCTGATGCTGTCTGGACAGTGTAACAGCTCCCCTCTGTATGTATAGACCATCTATCTGATGCTGTCTGGACAGTGTAACAGCTCCCCTCTGTATATATAGACCATCTATCTGATGCTGTCTGGACAGTGAAACAGCTCCCCTCTGTCTCTGTATGTATAGATCATCTATCTGATGCTATCTGGACAGTGTAACAGCTCCCCTCTGTCTCTGCATGTATAGACCATCTATCTAAAACTGTCTGGACAGTGTAAAAGCTCCCCTCTGTATGTATAGACCATCTATCTGAAGCTGTCTGGACAGTGAAACAGCTCCTCTCTGTATGTATAGACCATCTATCTGATGCTGTCTGGACAGTGTAAAAGCTCCCCTCTGTATGTAAAGACCACCTATCTGATGCTGTCTGGTCAGTGAAACAGCTCCCCTCTGTATGTATAGACCACCTATCTGATGCTGTCTGGACAGTGAAACAGCTCCCCTCTGTATGTATAGACCATCTATCTGATGCTGTCTGGACAGTGAAACAGCTCCTCCCTGTCTCTGAATGTATTAACCATCTATCTGATGCTGTCTGGACAGTGAAACAGCTCCCCTCTGAATGTATAGACCATCTATCTGATGCTGTCTGGTCAGTGTAACAGCTCCCCTCTGTATGTATAGACCATCTATCTGATGCTGTCTGGACATTGAAACAGCTCCTCTCTGACTCTGAATGTATAGACCATCTATCTGATGCTGTCTGGACAGTGTAACAGCTCCCCTCTGTATGTATAGACCATCTATCTGATGCTGTCTGGACAGTGAAACAGCTCCCCTCTGTATGTATAGACCATCTATATGATGCTGTCTGGACAGTGAAACAGCTCCCCTCTGTATGTATAGACCATCTATCTGATGCTGTCTGGTCAGTGTAACATCTCTCATCTGTCTCTGTATGTATAGACCATCTATCTGATGCTGTCTGGACAGTGAAACAGCTCCTCTCTGTATGTATAGACCATCTATCTGATGTTGTCTGGACAGTGTAAAAGCTCCCCTCTGTATGTATAGACCACCTATCTGATGCTGTCTGGTCAGTGAAACAGCTCCCCTCTGTATGTATAGACCATCTATTTGATGCTGTCTGGTCAGTGAAACAGTTCCCCTCTGTATGTATAGACCATCTATCTGATGCTGTCTGGACAGTGAAACAGCTCTTCTCTGTATGTATAGACCATCTATCTGATGCTGTCTGGACAGCGTAACAGCTCCCCTCTGTATGTATAGACCATCTATCTGGTGCTGTCTTGACAGTGAAACAGCTCCCCTCTGTATGTGTAGACCACCTATCTGATGCTGTCTGGACAAGGTAACAGCTCCCCTCTGTCTCTGTATGTATAGGCCATCTATCTGATACTGTCTGGTCAGTGATACAGCTCCCCTCTGTATGTATAGACCATCTATCTGATGCTGTCTGGACAGTGTAACAGCTCCCCTCTGTATGTATAGACCATCTATCTGATGCTGTCTGGACAGTGAAACAGCTCCTCTCTGTATGTCTAGACCATCTATCTGATGCTGTCTGGACAGTGTAAAAGCTCCCCTCTGTATTTATAGACCACCTATCTGATGCTGTCTGGTCAGTGAAACAGCTCCCCTCTGTATGTATAGACCATCTATCTGATGCTGTATGGTCAGTGTAACAGCTCTCCTCTGTCTCTGTATGTATAGACCATCTATCTGATGCTGTCTGGACAGTGAAACAGCTCCTCTCTGTATGTATAGACCATCTATCTGATGCTGTCTGGACACTGTAAAAGCTCCCCTCTGTATGTATAGACCACCTATCTGATGCTGTCTGGTCAGTGAAACAGCTCCCCTCTGTATGTATAGACCATCTATCTGATGCTGTCTGGTCAGTGTAACAGCTCTCATCTGTCTCTGTATGTATAGACCATCTATCTGATGCTGTCTGGACAGTGAAACAGCTCCTCTCTGTATGTATAGACCATCTATCTGATGCTGTCTGGACAGTGTAAAAGCTCCCCTCTGTATGTATAGACCACCTATCTGATGCTGTCTGGTCAGTGAAACAGCTCCCCTCTGTATGTATAGACCATCTATCTGATGCTGTCTGGTCAGTGAAACAGTTCCCCTCTGTATGTATAGACCATCTATCTGATGCTGTCTGGACAGTGAAACAGCTCTTCTCTGTATGTATAGACCATCTATCTGATGCTGTCTGGACAGCGTAACAGCTCCCCTCTGTATGTATAGACCATCTATCTGGTGCTGTCTTGACAGTGAAACAGCTCCCCTCTGTATGTGTAGACCACCTATCTGATGCTGTCTGGACAAGGTAACAGCTCCCATCTGTCTCTGTATGTATAGGCCATCTATCTGATACTGTCTGGTCAGTGAAACAGCTCCCCTCTGTATGTATAGACCATCTATCTGATGCTGTCTGGACAGTGTAACAGCTCCCCTCTGTATGTATAGACCATCTATCTGATGCTGTCTGGACAGTGAAACAGCTCCTCTCTGTATGTCTAGACCATCTATCTGATGCTGTCTGGACAGTGTAAAAGCTCCCCTCTGTATGTATAGACCACCTATCTGATGCTGTCTGGTCAGTGAAACAGCTCCCCTCTGTATGTATAGACCATCTATCTGATGCTGTCTGGTCAGTGTAACAGCTCTCCTCTGTCTCTGTATGTATAGACAATCTATCTGATGCTGTCTGGACAGTGTAACAGCTCCCCTCTGTCTCTACATGTATAGACCATCTATGTGATGCTGTCTGGTCAGTGAAACAGCTACCCTCTGTATGTATAGACCATCTATCTGATGCTGTCTGGTCAGTGAAACAGCTCCCCTCTGTATGTATAGACCATCTATCTGATGCTGTCTGGACAGTGTAACAGCTCCCCTCTGTATGTATAGACCATCTATCTGATGCTGTCTGGACAGTGAAACAGCTCCCCTCTGTCTCTGTATGCATAGACCATCTATCTGATGCTGTCTGGACAGTGTAACAGCTCCCCTCTGTCTTTGCATGTATAGACCATCTATCTGATGCTGTCTGGTCAGTGAAACAGCTCCCCTCTGTATGTAGAGACCATCTATCTGATGCTGTCTGGACAGTGTAACAGCTCCCCTCTGTATGTATAGACCATCTATCTGATGCTGTCTGGACAGTGTAACAGCTCCCCTCTGTATATATAGACCATCTATCTGATGCTGTCTGGACAGTGAAACAGCTCCCCTCTGTCTCTGTATGTATACACCATCTATCTGATGCTGTCTGGACAGTGTAACAGCTCCCCTCTGTCTCTGCATGTATAGACCATCTATCTGATGCTGTCTGGACAGTGAAACAGCTCTTCTCTGTATGTATAGACCATCTATCTGATGCTGTCTGGACAGCGTAACAGCTCACCTCTGTATGTATAGACCATCTATCTGGTGCTGTCTTGACAGTGAAACAGCTCCCCTCTGTATGTGTAGACCACCTATCTGATGCTGTCTGGACAAGGTAACAGATCCCCTCTGTCTCTGTATGTATAGGCCATCTATCTGATGCTGTCTGGACAGTGAAACAGCTCCCCTCTGTATGTATAGACCATCTATCTGATGCTGTCTGGACAGTGTAACAGCTCCCCTCTGTATGTATAGACCATCTATCTGATGCTGTCTGGACAGTGAAACAGCTCCCCTCTGTCTCTGTATGTATAGAACACCTATCTGATGCTGTCTGGTCAGTGAAACAGCTCCAATCTGTATGTATAGACCATCTATCTGATGCTGTCTGGTCAGTGTAACAGCTCTCCTCTGTCTCTGTATGTATAGACCATCTATCTGATGCTGTCTGGACAGTGAAACAGCTCCTCTCTGTATGTATAGACCATCTATCTGATGCTGTCTGGACAGTGAAACAGCTCTTCTCTGTATGTATAGACCACCTATCTGATGCTGTCTGGACAGTGTAACAGCTCCCCTCTGTCTCTGTATGTATAGACCATCTATCTGATGCTGTCTGGACAGTGTAACAGCTCCCCTCTGTATGTATAGACCATCTATCTGATGCTGTCTGGACAGTGTAACAGCTCCCCTCTGTATGTATAGACCATCTATCTGATGCTGTCTGGACAGTGAAACAGCTCCCCTCTGTCTCTGTATGTATAGACCATCTATCTGATGCTGTCTGGACAGTGTAACAGCTCCCCTCTGTCTCTGCATGTATATGCCATCTATCTGATGCTGTCTGGTCAGTGAAACAGCTCCCCTTTGTATGTATAGACCATCTATCTGATGCTGTCTGGACAGTGTAACAGCTCCCCTCTGTATTTATAGACCATCTATCTGATTCTGTCTGGACAGTGAAACATCTCCCCTCTGTATGAATAGACCATCTATCTGATGCTGTCTGGACAGTGTAACTGCTACCCTCTGTCTCTGTATTTATAGGCCATCTATCTGATGCTGTCTGGTCAGTGAAAAAGCTCCCCTCTGTATGTATAGACCATATATCTGATGCTGTCTGGACAGTGTAACTGCTACCCTCTGTCTCTGTATTTATAGGCCATCTATCTGATGCTGTCTGGTCAGTGAAACAGCTCCCCTCTGTATGTATAGACCATCTATCTGATGCTGTCTGGACTGTGAAACAGCTCTTCTCTGTATGTATAGACCACCTATCTGATGCTGTCTGGGCAGTGTAACAGCTCCCCTCTGTCTCTGTATGTATAGACCATCTATCTGATGCTGTCTGGACAGTGTAACAGCTCCCCTCTGTATGTATAGACCATCTATCTGATGCTGTCTGGACAGTGTAACAGCTCCCCTCTGTATGTATAGACCATCTATCTGATGCTGTCTGGACAGTGAAACAGCTCCCCTCTGTCTCTGTATGTATAGACCATCTATCTGATGCTGTCTGGACAGTGTAACAGCTCCCCTCTGTCTCTGCATGTATAGACCATCTATCTGATGCTGTCTGGTCAGTGAAACAGCTCCCCTCTGTATGTATAGACCATCTATCTGATGCTGTCTTCACAGTGTAACAGCTCCCCTCTGTATTTATAGACCATCTATCTGATTCTGTCTGGACAGTGAAACATCTCCCCTCTGTATGAATAGACCATCTATCTGATGCTGTCTGGACAGTGTAACTGCTACCCTCTGTCTCTGTATTTATAGGCCATCTATCTGATGCTGTCTGGTCAGTGAAACAGCTCCCCTCTGTATGTATAGACCATATATCTGATGCTGTCTGGACAGTGTAACAGGTCCCCTCTGTCTCTGTATGTATAAACCATCTATCTGATGCTGTCTGGACAGTGTAACAGCTCCCCTCTGTATGTATAGACCATCTATCTGATGCTGTCTGGACAGTGAAACAGCTCCCCTCAGTCTCTGTATGTATAGACCATCTATCTGATGATGTCTGGACAGTGTAACAGCTCCCCTCTGTCTCTGCATGTATAGACCATCAATCTGATGCTGTCTGGTCAGTGTAACAGCTCCGCTCTGTATGTATAGACCATCTATCTGATGCTGTCTGGACAGTGAAACAGCTCCCCTCTGTATGTATAGACCATCTATCTGATTCCGTCAGGTCAGTGTAACAGCTCCCCTCTGTATGTATAGACCACCTATCTGATGCTGTCTGGTCAGTGAAACAGCTCCAATCTGTATGTATAGACCATCTATCTGATGCTGTCTGGACAGTGTAACAGCTCCCCTCTGTATGTATAGACCATCTATCTGATGCTGTCTGGACAGTGAAACAGCTCCCCTCTGTCTCTGTATGTATAGACCATCTATCTGATGCTGTCTGGACAAGGTAACAGCTCCCCTCTGTCTCTGTATGTATAGGCCATCTATCTGATGCTGTCTGGTCAGTGAAACAGCTCCCCTCTGTATGTATAGACCATCTATCTGATGCTGTCTGGACAGTGTAACAGCTCCCCTCTGTATGTATAGACCATCTATCTGATGCTGTCTGGACAGTGAAACAGCTCTCCTCTGTCTCTGTATGTATAGACCATCTATCTGTTGCTGTCTGGACAGTGTAACAGCTCCCCTCTGTATGTATAGACCATCTATCTGATGCTGTCTGGACAGTGAAACAGCTCCTCTCTGTATGTCTAGACCATCTATCTGATGCTGTCTGGACAGTGTAAAAGCTCCCCTCTGTATGTATAGACCACCTATCTGATGCTGTCTGGTCAGTGAAACAGCTCCCCTCTGTATGTATAGACCATCTATCTGGTGCTGTCTTGACAGTGAAACAGCTCCCCTCTGTATGTGTAGACCACCTATCTGATGCTGTCTGGACAGTGTAACAGCTCCCCTCTGTCTCTGTATGTATAGACCATCTATCTGATGCTGTCTGGACAAGGTAACAGCTCCCCTCTGTCTCTGTATGTATAGGCCATCTATCTGATGCTGTCTGGTCAGTGAAACAGCTCCCCTCTGTATGTATAGACCATCTATCTGATGCTGTCTGGACAGTGTAACAGCTCCCCTCTGTATGTATAGACCATCTATCTGATGCTGTCTGGACAGTGAAACAGCTCCCCTCTGTCTCTGTATGTATAGACCATCTATCTGATGCTGTCTGGACAGTGTAACAGCTCCCCTCTGTATGTATAGACCATCTATCTGATGCTGTCTGGACAGTGAAACAGCTCCTCTCTGTATGTCTAGACCATCTATCTGATGCTGTCTGGACAGTGTAAAAGCTACCCTCTGTATGTATACACCACCTATCTGATGCTGTCTGGTCAGTGAAACAGCTCCCCTCTGTATGTATAGACCATCTATCTGATGCTGTCTGGTCAGTGTAACAGCTCTCCTCTGTCTCTGTATGTATAGACCATCTATCTGATGCTGTCTGGACAGTGTAACAGCTCCCCTCTGTATGTATAGACCATCTATCTGGTGCTGTCTTGACAGTGAAACAGCTCCCCTCTGTATGTGTAGACCACCTATCTGATGCTGTCTGGACAAGGTAACAGCTCCCCTCTGTCTCTGTATGTATAGGCCATCTATCTGATGCTGTCTGGTCAGTGAAACAGCTCCCCTCTGTATGTATAGACCATCTATCTGATGCTGTCTGGACAGTGTAACAGCTCCCCTCTGTATGTATAGACCATCTATCTGATGCTGTCTGGACAGTGAAACAGCTCCCCTCTGTCTCTGTATGTATAGACCATCTATCTGATGCTGTCTGGACAGTGTAACAGCTCCCCTCTGTCTCTGCATGTATAGACCATCTATCTGATGCTGTCTGGTCAGTGAAACAGCTCCCCTCTGTATGTATAGACCATCTATCTGATGCTGTCTGGACAGTGTAACAGCTCCCCTCTGTATTTATAGACCATCTATCTGATTCTGTCTGGACAGTGAAACATCTCCCCTCTGTATGAATAGACCATCTATCTGATGCAGTCTGGACAGTGTAACTGCTACCCTCTGTCTCTGTATGTATAGGCCATCTATCTGATGCTGTCTGGTCAGTGAAACAGCTCCCCTCTGTATGTATAGACCATATATCTGATGCTGTCTGGACAGTGTAACAGCTCCCCTCTGTCTCTGTATCTATAAACCATCTATCTGATGCTGTCTGGACAGTGTAACAGCTCCCCTCTGTATGTATAGACCATCTATCTGATGCTGTCTGGACAGTGAAACAGCTCCCCTCAGTCTCTGTATGTATAGACCATCTATCTGATGATGTCTGGACAGTGTAACAGCTCCCCTCTGTCTCTGCATGTATACACCATCAATCTGATGCTGTCTGGTCAGTGTAACAGCTCCGCTCTGTATGTATAGACCATCTATCTGATGCTGTCAGGACAGTGAAACAGCTCCCCTCTGTATGTATAGACCATCTATCTGATTCCGTCAGGTCAGTGTAACTGCTCCCCTCTGTATGTATAGACCACCTTTCTGATGCTGTCTGGTCAGTGAAACAGCTCCAATCTGTATGTATAGACCATCTATCTGATGCTGTCTGGACAGTGTAACAGCTCCACTCTGTATGTATAGACCATCTATCTGATGCTGTCTGGACAGTGTAACAGCTCCCCTCTGTATGTATAGACCATCTATCTGATGCTGTCTGGACAGTGAAACAGCTCCCCTCTGTCTCTGTATGTATAGACCATCTATCTGATGCTGTCTGGACAGTGTAACAGCTCCCCTCTGTCTCTGCATGTATAGACCATCTATCTGATGCTGTCTGGTCAGTGAAACAGCTCCCCTCTGTATGTATAGACCATCTATCTGATGCTGTCTGGACAGTGTAACAGCTCCCCTCTGTATTTATAGACCATCTATCTGATTCTGTCTGGACAGTGAAACATCTCCCCTCTGTATGAATAGACCATCTATCTGATGCTGTCTGGACAGTGTAACTGCTACCCTCTGTCTCTGTATTTATAGGCCATCTATCTGATGCTGTCTGGTCAGTGAAAAAGCTCCCCTCTGTATGTATAGACCATATATCTGATGCTGTCTGGACAGTGTAACTGCTACCCTCTGTCTCTGTATTTATAGGCCATCTATCTGATGCTGTCTGGTCAGTGAAACAGCTCCCCTCTGTATGTATAGACCATCTATCTGATGCTGTCTGGACAGTGAAACAGCTCTTCTCTGTATGTATAGACCACCTATCTGATGCTGTCTGGACAGTGTAACAGCTCCCCTCTGTCTCTGTATGTATAGACCATCTATCTGATGCTGTCTGGACAGTGTAACAGCTCCCCTCTGCATGTATAGACCATCTATCTGATGCTGTCTGGACAGTGTAACAGCTCCCCTCTGTATGTATAGACCATCTATCTGATGCTGTCTGGACAGTGAAACAGCTCCCCTCTGTCTCTGTATGTATAGACCATCTATCTGATGCTGTCTGGACAGTGTAACAGCTCCCCTCTGTCTCTGCATGTATAGACCATCTATCTGATGCTGTCTGGTCAGTGAAACAGCTCCCCTCTGTATGTATAGACCATCTATCTGATGCTGTCTTCACAGTGTAACAGCTCCCCTCTGTATTTATAGACCATCTATCTGATTCTGTCTGGACAGTGAAACATCTCCCCTCTGTATGAATAGACCATCTATCTGATGCTGTCTGGACAGTGTAACTGCTACCCTCTGTCTCTGTATTTATAGGCCATCTATCTGATGCTGTCTGGTCAGTGAAACAGCTCCCCTCTGTATGTATAGACCATATATCTGATGCTGTCTGGACAGTGTAACAGGTCCCCTCTGTCTCTGTATGTATAAACCATCTATCTGATGCTGTCTGGACAGTGTAACAGCTCCCCTCTGTATGTATAGACCATCTATCTGATGCTGTCTGGACAGTGAAACAGCTCCCCTCAGTCTCTGTATGTATAGACCATCTATCTGATGATGTCTGGACAGTGTAACAGCTCCCCTCTGTCTCTGCATGTATAGACCATCAATCTGATGCTGTCTGGTCAGTGTAACAGCTCCGCTCTGTATGTATAGACCATCTATCTGATGCTGTCTGGACAGTGAAACAGCTCCCCTCTGTATGTATAGACCATCTATCTGATTCCGTCAGGTCAGTGTAACAGCTCCCCTCTGTATGTATAGACCACCTATCTGATGCTGTCTGGTCAGTGAAACAGCTCCAATCTGTATGTATAGACCATCTATCTGATGCTGTCTGGACAGTGTAACAGCTCCCCTCTGTATGTATAGACCATCTATCTGATGCTGTCTGGACAGTGAAACAGCTCCCCTCTGTCTCTGTATGTATAGACCATCTATCTGATGCTGTCTGGACAAGGTAACAGCTCCCCTCTGTCTCTGTATGTATAGGCCATCTATCTGATGCTGTCTGGTCAGTGAAACAGCTCCCCTCTGTATGTATAGACCATCTATCTGATGCTGTCTGGACAGTGTAACAGCTCCCCTCTGTATGTATAGACCATCTATCTGATGCTGTCTGGACAGTGAAACAGCTCTCCTCTGTCTCTGTATGTATAGACCATCTATCTGTTGCTGTCTGGACAGTGTAACAGCTCCCCTCTGTATGTATAGACCATCTATCTGATGCTGTCTGGACAGTGAAACAGCTCCTCTCTGTATGTCTAGACCATCTATCTGATGCTGTCTGGACAGTGTAAAAGCTCCCCTCTGTATGTATAGACCACCTATCTGATGCTGTCTGGTCAGTGAAACAGCTCCCCTCTGTATGTATAGACCATCTATCTGGTGCTGTCTTGACAGTGAAACAGCTCCCCTCTGTATGTGTAGACCACCTATCTGATGCTGTCTGGACAGTGTAACAGCTCCCCTCTGTCTCTGTATGTATAGACCATCTATCTGATGCTGTCTGGACAAGGTAACAGCTCCCCTCTGTCTCTGTATGTATAGGCCATCTATCTGATGCTGTCTGGTCAGTGAAACAGCTCCCCTCTGTATGTATAGACCATCTATCTGATGCTGTCTGGACAGTGTAACAGCTCCCCTCTGTATGTATAGACCATCTATCTGATGCTGTCTGGACAGTGAAACAGCTCCCCTCTGTCTCTGTATGTATAGACCATCTATCTGATGCTGTCTGGACAGTGTAACAGCTCCCCTCTGTATGTATAGACCATCTATCTGATGCTGTCTGGACAGTGAAACAGCTCCTCTCTGTATGTCTAGACCATCTATCTGATGCTGTCTGGACAGTGTAAAAGCTACCCTCTGTATGTATACACCACCTATCTGATGCTGTCTGGTCAGTGAAACAGCTCCCCTCTGTATGTATAGACCATCTATCTGATGCTGTCTGGTCAGTGTAACAGCTCTCCTCTGTCTCTGTATGTATAGACCATCTATCTGATGCTGTCTGGACAGTGTAACAGCTCCCCTCTGTATGTATAGACCATCTATCTGGTGCTGTCTTGACAGTGAAACAGCTCCCCTCTGTATGTGTAGACCACCTATCTGATGCTGTCTGGACAAGGTAACAGCTCCCCTCTGTCTCTGTATGTATAGGCCATCTATCTGATGCTGTCTGGTCAGTGAAACAGCTCCCCTCTGTATGTATAGACCATCTATCTGATGCTGTCTGGACAGTGTAACAGCTCCCCTCTGTATGTATAGACCATCTATCTGATGCTGTCTGGACAGTGAAACAGCTCCCCTCTGTCTCTGTATGTATAGACCATCTATCTGATGCTGTCTGGACAGTGTAACAGCTCCCCTCTGTCTCTGCATGTATAGACCATCTATCTGATGCTGTCTGGTCAGTGAAACAGCTCCCCTCTGTATGTATAGACCATCTATCTGATGCTGTCTGGACAGTGTAACAGCTCCCCTCTGTATTTATAGACCATCTATCTGATTCTGTCTGGACAGTGAAACATCTCCCCTCTGTATGAATAGACCATCTATCTGATGCAGTCTGGACAGTGTAACTGCTACCCTCTGTCTCTGTATGTATAGGCCATCTATCTGATGCTGTCTGGTCAGTGAAACAGCTCCCCTCTGTATGTATAGACCATATATCTGATGCTGTCTGGACAGTGTAACAGCTCCCCTCTGTCTCTGTATCTATAAACCATCTATCTGATGCTGTCTGGACAGTGTAACAGCTCCCCTCTGTATGTATAGACCATCTATCTGATGCTGTCTGGACAGTGAAACAGCTCCCCTCAGTCTCTGTATGTATAGACCATCTATCTGATGATGTCTGGACAGTGTAACAGCTCCCCTCTGTCTCTGCATGTATACACCATCAATCTGATGCTGTCTGGTCAGTGTAACAGCTCCGCTCTGTATGTATAGACCATCTATCTGATGCTGTCTGGACAGTGAAACAGCTCCCCTCTGTATGTATAGACCATCTATCTGATTCCGTCAGGTCAGTGTAACTGCTCCCCTCTGTATGTATAGACCACCTATCTGATGCTGTCTGGTCAGTGAAACAGCTCCAATCTGTATGTATAGACCATCTATCTGATGCTGTCTGGACAGTGTAACAGCTCCACTCTGTATGTATAGACCATCTATCTGATGCTGTCTGGACAGTGAAACAGCTCCCCTCTGTCTCTGTATGTATAGACCATCTATCTGATGCTGTCTGGACAAGGTAACAGCTCCCCTCTGTCTCTGTATGTATAGGCCATCTATCTGATGCTGTCTGGTCAGTGAAACAGCTCCCCTCTGTATGTATAGACCATCTATCTGATGCTGTCTGGACAGTGTAACAGCTCCCCTCTGTATGTATAGACCATATATCTGATGCTGTCTGGACAGTGAAACAGCTCTCCTCTGTCTCTGTATGTATAGACCATCTATCTGATGCTGTCTGGACAGTGTAACAGCTCCCCTCTGTATGTATAGACCATCTATCTGATGCTGTCTGGACAGTGAAACAGCTCCCCTCTGTATGTGTAGACCACCTATCTGATGCTGTCTGGACAAGGTAACAGCTCCCCTCTGTCTCTGTATGTATAGGCCATCTATCTGATGCTGTCTGGTCAGTGAAACAGCTCCCCTCTGTATGTATAGACCATCTATCTGATGCTGTCTGGACAGTGTAACAGCTCCCCTCTGTATGTATAGACCATCTATCTGATGCTGTCTGGACAGTGAAACAGCTCCCCTCTGTCTCTGTATGTATAGACCATCTATCTGATGCTGTCTGGACAGTGTAACAGCTCCCCTCTGTCTCTGCATGTATAGACCATCTATCTGATGCTGTCTGGTCAGTGAAACAGCTCCCCTCTGTATGTATAGACCATCTATCTGATGCTGTCTGGACAGTGTAACAGCTCCCCTCTGTATTTATAGACCATCTATCTGATTCTGTCTGGACAGTGAAACATCTCCCCTCTGTATGAATAGACCATCTATCTGATGCAGTCTGGACAGTGTAACTGCTACCCTCTGTCTCTGTATGTATAGGCCATCTATCTGATGCTGTCTGGTCAGTGAAACAGCTCCCCTCTGTATGTATAGACCATATATCTGATGCTGTCTGGACAGTGTAACAGCTCCCCTCTGTCTCTGTATCTATAAACCATCTATCTGATGCTGTCTGGACAGTGTAACAGCTCCCCTCTGTATGTATAGACCATCTATCTGATGCTGTCTGGACAGTGAAACAGCTCCCCTCAGTCTCTGTATGTATAGACCATCTATCTGATGATGTCTGGACAGTGTAACAGCTCCCCTCTGTCTCTGCATGTATACACCATCAATCTGATGCTGTCTGGTCAGTGTAACAGCTCCGCTCTGTATGTATAGACCATCTATCTGATGCTGTCTGGACAGTGAAACAGCTCCCCTCTGTATGTATAGACCATCTATCTGATTCCGTCAGGTCAGTGTAACTGCTCCCCTCTGTATGTATAGACCACCTATCTGATGCTGTCTGGTCAGTGAAACAGCTCCAATCTGTATGTATAGACCATCTATCTGATGCTGTCTGGACAGTGTAACAGCTCCACTCTGTATGTATAGACCATCTATCTGATGCTGTCTGGACAGTGAAACAGCTCCCCTCTGTCTCTGTATGTATAGACCATCTATCTGATGCTGTCTGGACAAGGTAACAGCTCCCCTCTGTCTCTGTATGTATAGGCCATCTATCTGATGCTGTCTGGTCAGTGAAACAGCTCCCCTCTGTATGTATAGACCATCTATCTGATGCTGTCTGGACAGTGTAACAGCTCCCCTCTGTATGTATAGACCATATATCTGATGCTGTCTGGACAGTGAAACAGCTCTCCTCTGTCTCTGTATGTATAGACCATCTATCTGATGCTGTCTGGACAGTGTAACAGCTCCCATCTGTATGTATAGACCATCTATCTGATGCTGTCTGGACAGTGAAACAGCTCCTCTCTGTATGTCTAGACCATCTATCTGATGCTGTCTGGACAGTGTAAAAGCTCCCCTCTGTATGTATAGACCACCTATCTGATGCTGTCTGGTCAGTGAAACAGCTCCCCTCTGTATGTATAGACCATCTATCTGGTGCTGTCTTGACAGTGAAACAGCTCCCCTCTGTATGTGTAGACCACCTATCTGATGCTGTCTGGACAAGGTAACAGCTCCCCTCTGTCTCTGTATGTATAGGCTATCTATCTGATGCTGTCTGGTCAGTGAAACAGCTCCCCTCTGTATGTATAGACCATCTATCTGATGCTGTCTGGACAGTGTAACAGCTCCCTTCTGTATGTATAGACCATCTATCTGATGCTCTCTGGACAGTGAAACAGCTCCCCTCTGTCTCTGTATGTATAGACCATCTATCTGATGCTGTCTGGACAGTGTAACAGCTCCCCTCTGTCTCTGCATGTATAGACCATCTATCTGATGCTGTCTGGTCAGTGAAACAGCTCCCCTCTGTATGTATAGACCACCTATCTGATACTGTCTGGACAGTGTAACATCTCCCCTCTGTATGTATAGACCATCTAACTGATGCTGTCTGGACAGTGTAACAGCTCCCCTCTGTATGTATAGACCATCTATCTTATGCTGTCTGGACAGTGATACAGCTCCCCTCTGTATGTATAAACCATCTATCTGATTCTGTCTGGACAGTGAAACAGCTCCCCTCTGTATGTATAAACCATCTATCTGATGCTGTCTGGACAGTGAAAAAGCTCCCCTCTGTCTCTGTATGTATAGATCATCTATCTGATGCTATCTGGACAGTGTAACAGCTCCCCTCTGTCTCTGCATGTATAGACCATCTATCTGATGCTGTCTGGACAGTGTAAAAGCTCCCCTCTGTATGTATAGACCACCTATCTGATGCTGTCTGGTCAGTGTAACAGCTCTCCTCTGTCTCTGTATGTATAGACCATCTATCTGATGCTGTCTGGAAAGTGAAACAGCTCCTCTCTTTATGTATAGACCATCTATCTGATGCTGTCTGGACAGTGTAAAAGCTCCCCTCTGTATGTATAGACCACCTATCTGATGCTGTCTGGACAGTGAAACAGCTCCCCTCTGTATGTATAGACCATCTATCTGATGCTGTCTGGTCAGTGAAACAGTTCCCCTCTGTATGTATAGACCATCTATCTGATGCTGTCTGGACAGTGAAACAGCTCTTCTCTGTATGTATAGACCACCTATCTGATGCTGTCTGGACAGTGTAACAGCTCCCCTCTGTCTCTGTATGTATAGGCCATCTATCTGATGCTGTCTGGTCAGTGAAACAGCTCCCCTCTGTATGTATAGACCATCTATCTGATGCTGTCTGGACAGTGAAACAGCTCCCCTCAGTCTCTGTATGTATAGACCATCTATCTGATGCTGTCTGGACAGTGTAACAGCTCCCCTCTGTATGTATAGACCACCTATCTGATGCTGTCTGGACAAGGTAACAGCTCCCCTCTGTCTCTGTATGTATAGGCCATCTATCTGATGCTGTCTGGTCAGTGAAACAGCTCCCCTCTGTATGTATAGACCATCTATCTGATGCTGTCTGGACAGTGAAACAGCTCCCCTCTGTCTCTGTATGTATAGACCATCTATCTGATGCTGTCTGGACAGTGAAACAGCTCCAATCTGTATGTATAGACCATCTATCTGATGCTGTCTGGTCAGTGTAACAGCTCTCCTCTGTCTCTGTATGTATAGACCATCTATCTGATGCTGTCTGAAAAGTGAAACAGCTCCTCTCTTTATGTATAGACCATCTATCTGATGCTGTCTGGACAGTGTAAAAGCTCCCCTCTGTATGTATAGACCACCTATCTGATGCTGTCTGGACAGTGAAACAGCTCCCCTCTGTATGTATAGACCATCTATCTGATGCTGTCTGGTCAGTGAAACAGTTCCCCTCTGTATGTATAGACCATCTATCTGATGCTGTCTGGACAGTGAAACAGCTCTTCTCTGTATGTATAGACCACCTATCTGATGCTGTCTGGACAGTGTAACAGCTCCCCTCTGTCTCTGTATGTATAGGCCATCTATCTGATGCTGTCTGGTCAGTGAAACAGCTCCCCTCTGTATGTATAGACCATCTATCTGATGCTGTCTGGACAGTGAAACGGCTCCCCTCAGTCTCTGTATGTATAGACCATCTATCTGATGCTGTCTGGACAGTGTAACAGCTCCCCTCTGTATGTATAGACCACCTATCTGATGCTGTCTGGACAAGGTAACAGCTCCCCTCTGTCTCTGTATGTATAGGCCATCTATCTGATGCTGTCTGGTCAGTGAAACAGCTCCCCTCTGTATGTATAGACCATCTATCTGATGCTGTCTGGACAGTGAAACAGCTCCCCTCTGTCTCTGTATGTATAGACCATCTATCTGATGCTGTCTGGACAGTGTAACAGGTCCCTCTGTCTTTGCATGTATAGACCATCTATCTGATGCTGTCTGGTCAGTGAAACAGCTCCCCTCTGTATGTAGAGACCATCTATCTGATGCTGTCTGGACAGTGTAACAGCTCCCCTCTGTATGTATAGACCATCTATCTGATGCTGTCTGGACAGTGTAACAGCTCCCCTCTGTATATATAGACCATCTATCTGATACTGTCTGGATAGTGAAACAGCTCCCCTCTGTCTCTGTATGTATACACCATCTATCTGATGCTGTCTGGAGAGTGTAACAGCTCCCCTCTGTCTCTGCATGTATAGACCATCTATCTGATGCTGTCTGGACAGTGAAACAGCTCCCCTCTGTATGTATAAACCATCTATCTGATTCTGTCTGGACAGTGAAACAGCTCCCCTCTGTATGTATAAACCATCTATCTGATGCTGTCTGGACAGTGAAAAAGCTCCCCTCTGTCTCTGTATGTATAGATCATCTATCTGATGCTATCTGGACAGTGTAACAGCTCCCCTCTGTCTCTGCATGTATAGACCATCTATCTGATGCTGTCTGGACAGTGTAAAAGCTCCCCTCTGTATGTATAGACCACCTATCTGATGCTGTCTGGTCAGTGTAACAGCTCTCCTCTGTCTCTGTATGTATAGACCATCTATCTGATGCTGTCTGGAAAGTGAAACAGCTCCTCTCTTTATGTATAGACCATCTATCTGATGCTGTCTGGACAGTGTAAAAGCTCCCCTCTGTATGTATAGACCACCTATCTGATGCTGTCTGGACAGTGAAACAGCTCCCCTCTGTATGTATAGACCATCTATCTGATGCTGTCTGGTCAGTGAAACAGTTCCCCTCTGTATGTATAGACCATCTATCTGATGCTGTCTGGACAGTGAAACAGCTCTTCTCTGTATGTATAGACCACCTATCTGATGCTGTCTGGACAGTGTAACAGCTCCCCTCTGTCTCTGTATGTATAGGCCATCTATCTGATGCTGTCTGGTCAGTGAAACAGCTCCCCTCTGTATGTATAGACCATCTATCTGATGCTGTCTGGACAGTGAAACAGCTCCCCTCAGTCTCTGTATGTATAGACCATCTATCTGATGCTGTCTGGACAGTGTAACAGCTCCCCTCTGTATGTATAGACCACCTATCTGATGCTGTCTGGACAAGGTAACAGCTCCCCTCTGTCTCTGTATGTATAGGCCATCTATCTGATGCTGTCTGGTCAGTGAAACAGCTCCCCTCTGTATGTATAGACCATCTATCTGATGCTGTCTGGACAGTGAAACAGCTCCCCTCTGTCTCTGTATGTATAGACCATCTATCTGATGCTGTCTGGACAGTGAAACAGCTCCAATCTGTATGTATAGACCATCTATCTGATGCTGTCTGGTCAGTGTAACAGCTCTCCTCTGTCTCTGTATGTATAGACCATCTATCTGATGCTGTCTGAAAAGTGAAACAGCTCCTCTCTTTATGTATAGACCATCTATCTGATGCTGTCTGGACAGTGTAAAAGCTCCCCTCTGTATGTATAGACCACCTATCTGATGCTGTCTGGACAGTGAAACAGCTCCCCTCTGTATGTATAGACCATCTATCTGATGCTGTCTGGTCAGTGAAACAGTTCCCCTCTGTATGTATAGACCATCTATCTGATGCTGTCTGGACAGTGAAACAGCTCTTCTCTGTATGTATAGACCACCTATCTGATGCTGTCTGGACAGTGTAACAGCTCCCCTCTGTCTCTGTATGTATAGGCCATCTATCTGATGCTGTCTGGTCAGTGAAACAGCTCCCCTCTGTATGTATAGACCATCTATCTGATGCTGTCTGGACAGTGAAACGGCTCCCCTCAGTCTCTGTATGTATAGACCATCTATCTGATGCTGTCTGGACAGTGTAACAGCTCCCCTCTGTATGTATAGACCACCTATCTGATGCTGTCTGGACAAGGTAACAGCTCCCCTCTGTCTCTGTATGTATAGGCCATCTATCTGATGCTGTCTGGTCAGTGAAACAGCTCCCCTCTGTATGTATAGACCATCTATCTGATGCTGTCTGGACAGTGAAACAGCTCCCCTCTGTCTCTGTATGTATAGACCATCTATCTGATGCTGTCTGGTCAGTGAAACAGCTCCCCTCTGTATGTAGAGACCATCTATCTGATGCTGTCTGGACAGTGTAACAGCTCCCCTCTGTATGTATAGACCATCTATCTGATGCTGTCTGGACAGTGTAACAGCTCCCCTCTGTATATATAGACCATCTATCTGATACTGTCTGGATAGTGAAACAGCTCCCCTCTGTCTCTGTATGTATACACCATCTATCTGATGCTGTCTGGAGAGTGTAACAGCTCCCCTCTGTCTCTGCATGTATAGACCATCTATCTGATGCTGTCTGGACAGTGAAACAGCTCTTCTCTGTATGTATAGACCATCTATCTGATGCTGTCTGGACAGCATAACAGCTCACCTCTGTACATATAGACCATCTATCTGGTGCTGTCTTGACAGTGAAACAGCTCCCCTCTGTATGTGTAGACCACCTATCTGATGCTGTCTGCACAGTGAAACAGCTCCCCTCTGTATGTATAGACCATCTATCTGATTCCGTCAGGTCAGTGTAACAGCTCCCCTCTGTATGTATAGACCACCTATCTGATGCTGTCTGGTCAGTGAAACAGCTCCAATCTGTATGTATAGACCATCTATCTGATGCTGTCTGGACAGTGTAACAGCTCCCCTCTGTATGTATAGACCATCTATCTGATGCTGTCTGGACAGTGAAACAGCTCCCCTCTGTCTCTGTATGTATAGACCATCTATCTGATGCTGTCTGGACAAGGTAACAGCTCCCCTCTGTCTCTGTATGTATAGGCCATCTATCTGATGCTGTCTGGTCAGTGAAACAGCTCCCCTCTGTATGTATAGACCATCTATCTGATGCTGTCTGGACAGTGTAACAGCTCCCCTCTGTATGTATAGACCATCTATCTGATGCTGTCTGGACAGTGAAACAGCTCTCCTCTGTCTCTGTATGTATAGACCATCTATCTGTTGCTGTCTGGACAGTGTAACAGCTCCCCTCTGTATGTATAGACCATCTATCTGATGCTGTCTGGACAGTGAAACAGCTCCTCTCTGTATGTCTAGACCATCTATCTGATGCTGTCTGGACAGTGTAAAAGCTCCCCTCTGTATGTATAGACCACCTATCTGATGCTGTCTGGTCAGTGAAACAGCTCCCCTCTGTATGTATAGACCATCTATCTGGTGCTGTCTTGACAGTGAAACAGCTCCCCTCTGTATGTGTAGACCACCTATCTGATGCTGTCTGGACAGTGTAACAGCTCCCCTCTGTCTCTGTATGTATAGACCATCTATCTGATGCTGTCTGGACAAGGTAACAGCTCCCCTCTGTCTCTGTATGTATAGGCCATCTATCTGATGCTGTCTGGTCAGTGAAACAGCTCCCCTCTGTATGTATAGACCATCTATCTGATGCTGTCTGGACAGTGTAACAGCTCCCCTCTGTATGTATAGACCATCTATCTGATGCTGTCTGGACTGTGAAACAGCTCCCCTCTGTCTCTGTATGTATAGACCATCTATCTGATGCTGTCTGGACAGTGTAACAGCTCCCCTCTGTATGTATAGACCATCTATCTGATGCTGTCTGGACAGTGAAACAGCTCCTCTCTGTATGTCTAGACCATCTATCTGATGCTGTCTGGACAGTGTAAAAGCTACCCTCTGTATGTATACACCACCTATCTGATGCTGTCTGGTCAGTGAAACAGCTCCCCTCTGTATGTATAGACCATCTATCTGATGCTGTCTGGTCAGTGTAACAGCTCTCCTCTGTCTCTGTATGTATAGCCCATCTATCTGATGCTCTCTGGACAGTGTAACAGCTCCCCTCTGTATGTATAGACCATCTATCTGGTGCTGTCTTGACAGTGAAACAGCTCCCCTCTGTATGTGTAGACCACCTATCTGATGCTGTCTGGACAAGGTAACAGCTCCCCTCTGTCTCTGTATGTATAGGCCATCTATCTGATGCTGTCTGGTCAGTGAAACAGCTCCCCTCTGTATGTATAGACCATCTATCTGATGCTGTCTGGACAGTGTAACAGCTCCCCTCTGTATGTATAGACCATCTATCTGATGCTGTCTGGACAGTGAAACAGCTCCCCTCTGTCTCTGTATGTATAGACCATCTATCTGATGCTGTCTGGACAGTGTAACAGCTCCCCTCTGTCTCTGCATGTATAGACCATCTATCTGATGCTGTCTGGTCAGTGAAACAGCTCCCCTCTGTATGTATAGACCATCTATCTGATGCTGTCTGGACAGTGTAACAGCTCCCCTCTGTATTTATAGACCATCTATCTGATTCTGTCTGGACAGTGAAACATCTCCCCTCTGTATGAATAGACCATCTATCTGATGCTGTCTGGACAGTGAAACAGCTCCCCTCTGTCTCTGTATGTATAGACCATCTATCTGATGCTGTCTGGACAGTGTACCAGCTCCCCTCTGTATGTATAGACCATCTATCTGATGCTGTCTGGACAGTGAAACAGCTCCTCTCTGTATGTTTAGACCATCTATCTGATGCTGTCTGGACAGTGTAAAAGCTCCCCTCTGTATGTATAGACCACCTATCTGATGCTGTCTGGTCAGTGAAACAGCTCCCCTCTGTATGTATAGACCATCTATCTGATGCTGTCTGGTCAGTGTAACAGCTCTCCTCTGTCTCTGTATGTATAGACCATCTATCTGATGCTGTCTCGACAGTGAAACAGCTCCTCTCTGTATGTATAGACCATCTATCTGATGCTGTCTGGACAGTGTAAAAGCTCCCCTTTTTATGTATAGACCACCTATCTGATGCTGTCTGGTCAGTGAAACAGCTCCCCTCTGTATGTATAGACCATCTATCTGATGCTGTCTGGTCAGTGAAACAGTTTCCCTCTGTATGTATAGACCATCTATCTGATGCTGTCTGGACAGTGAAACAGCTCTTCTCTGTATGTATAGACCATCTATCTGATGCTGTCTGGACAGTGTAACAGCTCCCCTCTGTATGTATAGACCATCTATCTGGTGCTGTCTTGACAGTGAAACAGCTCCCCTCTGTATGTGTAGACCACCTATCTGATGCTGTTTGGACAAGGTAACAGCTCCCCTCTGTCTCTGTATGTATAGGCCATCTATCTGATGCTGTCTGGTCAGTGAAACAGCTCCCCTCTGTATGTATAGACCATCTATCTGATGCTGTCTGGACAGTGTAACAGCTCCCCTCTGTATGTATAGACCATCTATCTGATGCTGTCTGGACAGTGAAACAGCTCCCCTCTGTCTCTGTATGTATAGACCATCTATCTGATGCTGTCTGGACAGTGTAACAGCTCCCCTCTGTCTCTGCATGTATAGACCATCTATCTGATGCTGTCTGGTCAGTGAAACAGCTCCCCTCTGTATGTATAGACCATCTATCTGATGCTGTCTGGACAGTGTAACAGCTCCCCTCTGTATGTATAGACCATCTATCTGATGCTGTCTGGACAGTGTAACAGCTCCCCTCTGTATATATAGACCATCTATCTGATGCTGTCTGGACAGTGAAACAGCTCCCCTCAGTCTCTGTATGTATAGACCATCTATCTGATGATGTCTGGACAGTGTAACAGCTCCCCTCTGTCTCTGCATGTATAGACCATCAATCTGATGCTGTCTGGTCAGTGTAACAGCTCCGCTCTGTATGTATAGACCATCTATCTGATGCTGTCTGGACAGTGAAACAGCTCCCCTCTGTATGTATAGACCATCTATCTGATTCCGTCAGGTCAGTGTAACAGCTCCCCTCTGTATGTATAGACCACCTATCTGATGCTGTCTGGTCAGTGAAACAGCTCCAATCTGTATGTATAGACCATCTATCTGATGCTGTCTGGACAGTGTAACAGCTCCCCTCTGTATGTATAGACCATCTATCTGATGCTGTCTGGACAGTGAAACAGCTCCCCTCTGTCTCTGTATGTATAGACCATCTATCTGATGCTGTCTGGACAAGGTAACAGCTCCCCTCTGTCTCTGTATGTATAGGCCATCTATCTGATGCTGTCTGGTCAGTGAAACAGCTCCCCTCTGTATGTATAGACCATCTATCTGATGCTGTCTGGACAGTGTAACAGCTCCCCTCTGTATGTATAGACCATCTATCTGATGCTGTCTGGACAGTGAAACAGCTCTCCTCTGTCTCTGTATGTATAGACCATCTATCTGTTGCTGTCTGGACAGTGTAACAGCTCCCCTCTGTATGTATAGACCATCTATCTGATGCTGTCTGGACAGTGAAACAGCTCCTCTCTGTATGTCTAGACCATCTATCTGATGCTGTCTGGACAGTGTAAAAGCTCCCCTCTGTATGTATAGACCACCTATCTGATGCTGTCTGGTCAGTGAAACAGCTCCCCTCTGTATGTATAGAGCATCTATCTGGTGCTGTCTTGACAGTGAAACAGCTCCCCTCTGTATGTGTAGACCACCTATCTGATGCTGTCTGGACAGTGTAACAGCTCCCCTCTGTCTCTGTATGTATAGACCATCTATCTGATGCTGTCTGGACAAGGTAACAGCTCCCCTCTGTCTCTGTATGTATAGGCCATCTATCTGATGCTGTCTGGTCAGTGAAACAGCTCCCCTCTGTATGTATAGACCATCTATCTGATGCTGTCTGGACAGTGTAACAGCTCCCCTCTGTATGTATAGACCATCTATCTGATGCTGTCTGGACAGTGAAACAGCTCCCCTCTGTCTCTGTATGTATAGACCATCTATCTGATGCTGTCTGGACAGTGTAACAGCTCCCCTCTGTATGTATAGACCATCTATCTGATGCTGTCTGGACAGTGAAACAGCTCCTCTCTGTATGTCTAGACCATCTATCTGATGCTGTCTGGACAGTGTAAAAGCTACCCTCTGTATGTATACACCACCTATCTGATGCTGTCTGGTCAGTGAAACAGCTCCCCTCTGTATGTATAGACCATCTATCTGATGCTGTCTGGTCAGTGTAACAGCTCTCCTCTGTCTCTGTATGTATAGACCATCTATCTGATGCTGTCTGGACAGTGTAACAGCTCCCCTCTGTATGTATAGACCATCTATCTGGTGCTGTCTTGACAGTGAAACAGCTCCCCTCTGTATGTGTAGACCACCTATCTGATGCTGTCTGGACAAGGTAACAGCTCCCCTCTGTCTCTGTATGTATAGGCCATCTATCTGATGCTGTCTGGTCAGTGAAACAGCTCCCCTCTGTATGTATAGACCATCTATCTGATGCTGTCTGGACAGTGTAACAGCTCCCCTCTGTATGTATAGACCATATATCTGATGCTGTCTGGACAGTGTAACAGCTCCCCTCTGTATTTATAGACCATCTATCTGATTCTGTCTGGACAGTGAAACATCTCCCCTCTGTATGAATAGACCATCTATCTGATGCAGTCTGGACAGTGTAACTGCTACCCTCTGTCTCTGTATGTATAGGCCATCTATCTGATGCTGTCTGGTCAGTGAAACAGCTCCCCTCTGTATGTATAGACCATATATCTGATGCTGTCTGGACAGTGTAACAGCTCCCCTCTGTCTCTGTATCTATAAACCATCTATCTGATGCTGTCTGGACAGTGTAACAGCTCCCCTCTGTATGTATAGACCATCTATCTGATGCTGTCTGGACAGTGAAACAGCTCCCCTCAGTCTCTGTATGTATAGACCATCTATCTGATGATGTCTGGACAGTGTAACAGCTCCCCTCTGTCTCTGCATGTATACACCATCAATCTGATGCTGTCTGGTCAGTGTAACAGCTCCGCTCTGTATGTATAGACCATCTATCTGATGCTGTCTGGACAGTGAAACAGCTCCCCTCTGTATGTATAGACCATCTATCTGATTCCGTCAGGTCAGTGTAACTGCTCCCCTCTGTATGTATAGACCACCTATCTGATGCTGTCTGGTCAGTGAAACAGCTCCAATCTGTATGTATAGACCATCTATCTGATGCTGTCTGGACAGTGTAACAGCTCCACTCTGTATGTATAGACCATCTATCTGATGCTGTCTGGACAGTGAAACAGCTCCCCTCTGTCTCTGTATGTATAGACCATCTATCTGATGCTGTCTGGACAAGGTAACAGCTCCCCTCTGTCTCTGTATGTATAGGCCATCTATCTGATGCTGTCTGGTCAGTGAAACAGCTCCCCTCTGTATGTATAGACCATCTATCTGATGCTGTCTGGACAGTGTAACAGCTCCCCTCTGTATGTATAGACCATATATCTGATGCTGTCTGGACAGTGAAACAGCTCTCCTCTGTCTCTGTATGTATAGACCATCTATCTGATGCTGTCTGGACAGTGTAACAGCTCCCATCTGTATGTATAGACCATCTATCTGATGCTGTCTGGACAGTGAAACAGCTCCTCTCTGTATGTCTAGACCATCTATCTGATGCTGTCTGGACAGTGTAAAAGCTCCCCTCTGTATGTATAGACCACCTATCTGATGCTGTCTGGTCAGTGAAACAGCTCCCCTCTGTATGTATAGACCATCTATCTGGTGCTGTCTTGACAGTGAAACAGCTCCCCTCTGTATGTGTAGACCACCTATCTGATGCTGTCTGGACAAGGTAACAGCTCCCCTCTGTCTCTGTATGTATAGGCTATCTATCTGATGCTGTCTGGTCAGTGAAACAGCTCCCCTCTGTATGTATAGACCATCTATCTGATGCTGTCTGGACAGTGTAACAGCTCCCTTCTGTATGTATAGACCATCTATCTGATGCTGTCTGGACAGTGAAACAGCTCCCCTCTGTCTCTGTATGTATAGACCATCTATCTGATGCTGTCTGGACAGTGTAACAGCTCCCCTCTGTCTCTGCATGTATAGACCATCTATCTGATGCTGTCTGGTCAGTGAAACAGCTCCCCTCTGTATGTATAGACCATCTATCTGATGCTGTCTGGACAGTGTAACAGCTCCCCTCTGTATGTATAGACCATCTATCTGATGCTGTCTGGACAGTGTAACAGCTCCCCTCTGTATGTATAGACCATCTATCTTATGCTGTCTGGACAGTGATACAGCTCCCCTCTGTATGTATAAACCATCTATCTGATTCTGTCTGGACAGTGAAACAGCTCCCCTCTGTATGTATAAACCATCTATCTGATGCTGTCTGGACAGTGAAAAAGCTCCCCTCTGTCTCTGTATGTATAGATCATCTATCTGATGCTATCTGGACAGTGTAACAGCTCCCCTCTGTCTCTGCATGTATAGACCATCTATCTGATGCTGTCTGGACAGTGTAAAAGCTCCCCTCTGTATGTATAGACCACCTATCTGATGCTGTCTGGTCAGTGTAACAGCTCTCCTCTGTCTCTGTATGTATAGACCATCTATCTGATGCTGTCTGGAAAGTGAAACAGCTCCTCTCTTTATGTATAGACCATCTATCTGATGCTGTCTGGACAGTGTAAAAGCTCCCCTCTGTATGTATAGACCACCTATCTGATGCTGTCTGGACAGTGAAACAGCTCCCCTCTGTATGTATAGACCATCTATCTGATGCTGTCTGGTCAGTGAAACAGTTCCCCTCTGTATGTATAGACCATCTATCTGATGCTGTCTGGACAGTGAAACAGCTCTTCTCTGTATGTATAGACCACCTATCTGATGCTGTCTGGACAGTGTAACAGCTCCCCTCTGTCTCTGTATGTATAGGCCATCTATCTGATGCTGTCTGGTCAGTGAAACAGCTCCCCTCTGTATGTATAGACCATCTATCTGATGCTGTCTGGACAGTGAAACAGCTCCCCTCAGTCTCTGTATGTATAGACCATCTATCTGATGCTGTCTGGACAGTGTAACAGCTCCCCTCTGTATGTATAGACCACCTATCTGATGCTGTCTGGACAAGGTAACAGCTCCCCTCTGTCTCTGTATGTATAGGCCATCTATCTGATGCTGTCTGGTAAGTGAAACAGCTCCCCTCTGTATGTATAGACCATCTATCTGATGCTGTCTGGACAGTGAAACAGCTCCCCTCTGTCTCTGTATGTATAGACCATCTATCTGATGCTGTCTGGACAGTGAAACAGCTCCAATCTGTATGTATAGACCATCTATCTGATGCTGTCTGGTCAGTGTAACAGCTCTCCTCTGTCTCTGTATGTATAGACCATCTATCTGATGCTGTCTGAAAAGTGAAACAGCTCCTCTCTTTATGTATAGACCATCTATCTGATGCTGTCTGGACAGTGTAAAAGCTCCCCTCTGTATGTATAGACCACCTATCTGATGCTGTCTGGACAGTGAAACAGCTCCCCTCTGTATGTATAGACCATCTATCTGATGCTGTCTGGTCAGTGAAACAGTTCCCCTCTGTATGTATAGACCATCTATCTGATGCTGTCTGGACAGTGAAACAGCTCTTCTCTGTATGTATAGACCACCTATCTGATGCTGTCTGGACAGTGTAACAGCTCCCCTCTGTCTCTGTATGTATAGGCCATCTATCTGATGCTGTCTGGTCAGTGAAACAGCTCCCCTCTGTATGTATAGACCATCTATCTGATGCTGTCTGGACAGTGAAACGGCTCCCCTCAGTCTCTGTATGTATAGACCATCTATCTGATGCTGTCTGGACAGTGTAACAGCTCCCCTCTGTATGTATAGACCACCTATCTGATGCTGTCTGGACAAGGTAACAGCTCCCCTCTGTCTCTGTATGTATAGGCCATCTATCTGATGCTGTCTGGTCAGTGAAACAGCTCCCCTCTGTATGTATAGACCATCTATCTGATGCTGTCTGGACAGTGAAACAGCTCCCCTCTGTCTCTGTATGTATAGACCATCTATCTGATGCTGTCTGGACAGTGTAACAGGTCCCTCTGTCTTTGCATGTATAGACCATCTATCTGATGCTGTCTGGTCAGTGAAACAGCTCCCCTCTGTATGTAGAGACCATCTATCTGATGCTGTCTGGACAGTGTAACAGCTCCCCTCTGTATGTATAGACCATCTATCTGATGCTGTCTGGACAGTGTAACAGCTCCCCTCTGTATATATAGACCATCTATCTGATACTGTCTGGATAGTGAAACAGCTCCCCTCTGTCTCTGTATGTATACACCATCTATCTGATGCTGTCTGGACAGTGTAACAGCTCCCCTCTGTCTCTGCATGTATAGACCATCTATCTGATGCTGTCTGGACAGTGAAACAGCTCTCCTCTGTCTCTGTATGTATAGACCATCTATCTGTTGCTGTCTGGACAGTGTAACAGCTCCCCTCTGTATGTATAGACCATCTATCTGATGCTGTCTGGACAGTGAAAAAGCTCCTCTCTGTATGTCTAGACCATCTATCTGATGCTGTCTGGACAGTGTAAAAGCTCCCCTCTGTATGTATAGACCACCTATCTGATGCTGTCTGGTCAGTGAAACAGCTCCCCTCTGTATGTATAGACCATCTATCTGGTGCTGTCTTGACAGTGAAACAGCTCCCCTCTGTATGTGTAGACCACCTATCTGATGCTGTCTGGACAGTGTAACAGCTCCCCTCTGTCTCTGTATGTATAGACCATCTATCTGATGCTGTCTGGACAAGGTAACAGCTCCCCTCTGTCTCTGTATGTATAGGCCATCTATCTGATGCTGTCTGGTCAGTGAAACAGCTCCCCTCTGTATGTATAGAACATCTATCTGATGCTGTCTGGACAGTGTAACAGCTCCCCTCTGTATGTATAGACCATCTATCTGATGCTGTCTGGACAGTGAAACAGCTCCCCTCTGTCTCTGTATGTATAGACCATCTATCTGATGCTGTCTGGACAGTGTAACAGCTCCCCTCTGTATGTATAGACCATCTATCTGATGCTGTCTGGACAGTGAAACAGCTCCTCTCTGTATGTCTAGACCATCTATCTGATGCTGTCTGGACAGTGTAAAAGCTACCCTCTGTATGTATACACCACCTATCTGATGCTGTCTGGTCAGTGAAACAGCTCCCCTCTGTATGTATAGACCATCTATCTGATGCTGTCTGGTCAGTGTAACAGCTCTCCTCTGTCTCTGTATGTATAGACCATCTATCTGATGCTGTCTGGACAGTGTAACAGCTCCCCTCTGTATGTATAGACCATCTATCTGGTGCTGTCTTGACAGTGAAACAGCTCCCCTCTGTATGTGTAGACCACCTATCTGATGCTGTCTGGACAAGGTAACAGCTCCCCTCTGTCTCTGTATGTATAGGCCATCTATCTGATGCTGTCTGGTCAGTGAAACAGCTCCCCTCTGTATGTATAGACCATCTATCTGATGCTGTCTGGACAGTGTAACAGCTCCCCTCTGTATGTATAGACCATCTATCTGATGCTGTCTGGACAGTGAAACAGCTCCCCTCTGTCTCTGTATGTATAGACCATCTATCTGATGCTGTCTGGACAGTGTAACAGCTCCCCTCTGTCTCTGCATGTATAGACCATCTATCTGATGCTGTCTGGTCAGTGAAACAGCTCCCCTCTGTATGTATAGACCATCTATCTGATGCTGTCTGGACAGTGTAACAGCTCCCCTCTGTATTTATAGACCATCTATCTGATTCTGTCTGGACAGTGAAACATCTCCCCTCTGTATGAATAGACCATCTATCTGATGCAGTCTGGACAGTGTAACTGCTACCCTCTGTCTCTGTATGTATAGGCCATCTATCTGATGCTGTCTGGTCAGTGAAACAGCTCCCCTCTGTATGTATAGACCATATATCTGATGCTGTCTGGACAGTGTAACAGCTCCCCTCTGTCTCTGTATCTATAAACCATCTATCTGATGCTGTCTGGACAGTGTAACAGCTCCCCTCTGTATGTATAGACCATCTATCTGATGATGTCTGGACAGTGAAACAGCTCCCCTCAGTCTCTGTATGTATAGACCATCTATCTGATGATGTCTGGACAGTGTAACAGCTCCCCTCTGTCTCTGCATGTATACACCATCAATCTGATGCTGTCTGGTCAGTGTAACAGCTCCGCTCTGTATGTATAGACCATCTATCTGATGCTGTCTGGACAGTGAAACAGCTCCCCTCTGTATGTATAGACCATCTATCTGATTCCGTCAGGTCAGTGTAACTGCTCCCCTCTGTATGTATAGACCACCTATCTGATGCTGTCTGGTCAGTGAAACAGCTCCAATCTGTATGTATAGACCATCTATCTGATGCTGTCTGGACAGTGTAACAGCTCCACTCTGTATGTATAGACCATCTATCTGATGCTGTCTGGACAGTGAAACAGCTCCCCTCTGTCTCTGTATGTATAGACCATCTATCTGATGCTGTCTGGACAAGGTAACAGCTCCCCTCTGTCTCTGTATGTATAGGCCATCTATCTGATGCTGTCTGGTCAGTGAAACAGCTCCCCTCTGTATGTATAGACCATCTATCTGATGCTGTCTGGACAGTGTAACAGCTCCCCTCTGTATGTATAGACCATATATCTGATGCTGTCTGGACAGTGAAACAGCTCTCCTCTGTCTCTGTATGTATAGACCATCTATCTGATGCTGTCTGGACAGTGTAACAGCTCCCATCTGTATGTATAGACCATCTATCTGATGCTGTCTGGACAGTGAAACAGCTCCTCTCTGTATGTCTAGACCATGTATCTGATGCTGTCTGGACAGTGTAAAAGCTCCCCTCTGTATGTATAGACCACCTATCTGATGCTGTCTGGTCAGTGAAACAGCTCCCCTCTGTATGTATAGACCATCTATCTGGTGCTGTCTTGACAGTGAAACAGCTCCCCTCTGTATGTGTAGACCACCTATCTGATGCTGTCTGGACAAGGTAACAGCTCCCCTCTGTCTCTGTATGTATAGGCTATCTATCTGATGCTGTCTGGTCAGTGAAACAGCTCCCCTCTGTATGTATAGACCATCTATCTGATGCTGTCTGGACAGTGTAACAGCTCCCTTCTGTATGTATAGACCATCTATCTGATGCTGTCTGGACAGTGAAACAGCTCCCCTCTGTCTCTGTATGTATAGACCATCTATCTGATGCTGTCTGGACAGTGTAACAGCTCCCCTCTGTCTCTGCATGTATAGACCATCTATCTGATGCTGTCTGGTCAGTGAAACAGCTCCCCTCTGTATGTATAGACCATCTATCTGATGCTGTCTGGACAGTGTAACAGCTCCCCTCTGTATGTATAGACCATCTATCTGATGCTGTCTGGACAGTGTAACAGCTCCCCTCTGTATGTATAGACCATCTATCTTATGCTGTCTGGACAGTGATACAGCTCCCCTCTGTATGTATAAACCATCTATCTGATTCTGTCTGGACAGTGAAACAGCTCCCCTCTGTATGTATAAACCATCTATCTGATGCTGTCTGGACAGTGAAAAAGCTCCCCTCTGTCTCTGTATGTATAGATCATCTATCTGATGCTATCTGGACAGTGTAACAGCTCCCCTCTGTCTCTGCATGTATAGACCATCTATCTGATGCTGTCTGGACAGTGTAAAAGCTCCCCTCTGTATGTATAGACCACCTATCTGATGCTGTCTGGTCAGTGTAACAGCTCTCCTCTGTCTCTGTATGTATAGACCATCTATCTGATGCTGTCTGGAAAGTGAAACAGCTCCTCTCTTTATGTATAGACCATCTATCTGATGCTGTCTGGACAGTGTAAAAGCTCCCCTCTGTATGTATAGACCACCTATCTGATGCTGTCTGGACAGTGAAACAGCTCCCCTCTGTATGTATAGACCATCTATCTGATGCTGTCTGGACAAGGTAACAGCTCCCCTCTGTCTCTGTATGTATAGGCCATCTATCTGATGCTGTCTGGTCAGTGAAACAGCTCCCCTCTGTATGTATAGAACATCTATCTGATGCTGTCTGGACAGTGTAACAGCTCCCCTCTGTATGTATAGACCATCTATCTGATGCTGTCTGGACAGTGAAACAGCTCCCCTCTGTCTCTGTATGTATAGACCATCTATCTGATGCTGTCTGGACAGTGTAACAGCTCCCCTCTGTATGTATAGACCATCTATCTGATGCTGTCTGGACAGTGAAACAGCTCCTCTCTGTATGTCTAGACCATCTATCTGATGCTGTCTGGACAGTGTAAAAGCTACCCTCTGTATGTATACACCACCTATCTGATGCTGTCTGGTCAGTGAAACAGCTCCCCTCTGTATGTATAGACCATCTATCTGATGCTGTCTGGTCAGTGTAACAGCTCTCCTCTGTCTCTGTATGTATAGACCATCTATCTGATGCTGTCTGGACAGTGTAACAGCTCCCCTCTGTATGTATAGACCATCTATCTGGTGCTGTCTTGACAGTGAAACAGCTCCCCTCTGTATGTGTAGACCACCTATCTGATGCTGTCTGGACAAGGTAACAGCTCCCCTCTGTCTCTGTATGTATAGGCCATCTATCTGATGCTGTCTGGTCAGTGAAACAGCTCCCCTCTGTATGTATAGACCATCTATCTGATGCTGTCTGGACAGTGTAACAGCTCCCCTCTGTATGTATAGACCATCTATCTGATGCTGTCTGGACAGTGAAACAGCTCCCCTCTGTCTCTGTATGTATAGACCATCTATCTGATGCTGTCTGGACAGTGTAACAGCTCCCCTCTGTCTCTGCATGTATAGACCATCTATCTGATGCTGTCTGGTCAGTGAAACAGCTCCCCTCTGTATGTATAGACCATCTATCTGATGCTGTCTGGACAGTGTAACAGCTCCCCTCTGTATTTATAGACCATCTATCTGATTCTGTCTGGACAGTGAAACATCTCCCCTCTGTATGAATAGACCATCTATCTGATGCAGTCTGGACAGTGTAACTGCTACCCTCTGTCTCTGTATGTATAGGCCATCTATCTGATGCTGTCTGGTCAGTGAAACAGCTCCCCTCTGTATGTATAGACCATATATCTGATGCTGTCTGGACAGTGTAACAGCTCCCCTCTGTCTCTGTATCTATAAACCATCTATCTGATGCTGTCTGGACAGTGTAACAGCTCCCCTCTGTATGTATAGACCATCTATCTGATGATGTCTGGACAGTGAAACAGCTCCCCTCAGTCTCTGTATGTATAGACCATCTATCTGATGATGTCTGGACAGTGTAACAGCTCCCCTCTGTCTCTGCATGTATACACCATCAATCTGATGCTGTCTGGTCAGTGTAACAGCTCCGCTCTGTATGTATAGACCATCTATCTGATGCTGTCTGGACAGTGAAACAGCTCCCCTCTGTATGTATAGACCATCTATCTGATTCCGTCAGGTCAGTGTAACTGCTCCCCTCTGTATGTATAGACCACCTATCTGATGCTGTCTGGTCAGTGAAACAGCTCCAATCTGTATGTATAGACCATCTATCTGATGCTGTCTGGACAGTGTAACAGCTCCACTCTGTATGTATAGACCATCTATCTGATGCTGTCTGGACAGTGAAACAGCTCCCCTCTGTCTCTGTATGTATAGACCATCTATCTGATGCTGTCTGGACAAGGTAACAGCTCCCCTCTGTCTCTGTATGTATAGGCCATCTATCTGATGCTGTCTGGTCAGTGAAACAGCTCCCCTCTGTATGTATAGACCATCTATCTGATGCTGTCTGGACAGTGTAACAGCTCCCCTCTGTATGTATAGACCATATATCTGATGCTGTCTGGACAGTGAAACAGCTCTCCTCTGTCTCTGTATGTATAGACCATCTATCTGATGCTGTCTGGACAGTGTAACAGCTCCCATCTGTATGTATAGACCATCTATCTGATGCTGTCTGGACAGTGAAACAGCTCCTCTCTGTATGTCTAGACCATGTATCTGATGCTGTCTGGACAGTGTAAAAGCTCCCCTCTGTATGTATAGACCACCTATCTGATGCTGTCTGGTCAGTGAAACAGCTCCCCTCTGTATGTATAGACCATCTATCTGGTGCTGTCTTGACAGTGAAACAGCTCCCCTCTGTATGTGTAGACCACCTATCTGATGCTGTCTGGACAAGGTAACAGCTCCCCTCTGTCTCTGTATGTATAGGCTATCTATCTGATGCTGTCTGGTCAGTGAAACAGCTCCCCTCTGTATGTATAGACCATCTATCTGATGCTGTCTGGACAGTGTAACAGCTCCCTTCTGTATGTATAGACCATCTATCTGATGCTGTCTGGACAGTGAAACAGCTCCCCTCTGTCTCTGTATGTATAGACCATCTATCTGATGCTGTCTGGACAGTGTAACAGCTCCCCTCTGTCTCTGCATGTATAGACCATCTATCTGATGCTGTCTGGTCAGTGAAACAGCTCCCCTCTGTATGTATAGACCATCTATCTGATGCTGTCTGGACAGTGTAACAGCTCCCCTCTGTATGTATAGACCATCTATCTGATGCTGTCTGGACAGTGTAACAGCTCCCCTCTGTATGTATAGACCATCTATCTTATGCTGTCTGGACAGTGATACAGCTCCCCTCTGTATGTATAAACCATCTATCTGATTCTGTCTGGACAGTGAAACAGCTCCCCTCTGTATGTATAAACCATCTATCTGATGCTGTCTGGACAGTGAAAAAGCTCCCCTCTGTCTCTGTATGTATAGATCATCTATCTGATGCTATCTGGACAGTGTAACAGCTCCCCTCTGTCTCTGCATGTATAGACCATCTATCTGATGCTGTCTGGACAGTGTAAAAGCTCCCCTCTGTATGTATAGACCACCTATCTGATGCTGTCTGGTCAGTGTAACAGCTCTCCTCTGTCTCTGTATGTATAGACCATCTATCTGATGCTGTCTGGAAAGTGAAACAGCTCCTCTCTTTATGTATAGACCATCTATCTGATGCTGTCTGGACAGTGTAAAAGCTCCCCTCTGTATGTATAGACCACCTATCTGATGCTGTCTGGACAGTGAAACAGCTCCCCTCTGTATGTATAGACCATCTATCTGATGCTGTCTGGTCAGTGAAACAGTTCCCCTCTGTATGTATAGACCATCTATCTGATGCTGTCTGGACAGTGAAACAGCTCTTCTCTGTATGTATAGACCACCTATCTGATGCTGTCTGGACAGTGTAACAGCTCCCCTCTGTCTCTGTATGTATAGGCCATCTATCTGATGCTGTCTGGTCAGTGAAACAGCTCCCCTCTGTATGTATAGACCATCTATCTGATGCTGTCTGGACAGTGAAACAGCTCCCCTCAGTCTCTGTATGTATAGACCATCTATCTGATGCTGTCTGGACAGTGTAACAGCTCCCCTCTGTATGTATAGACCACCTATCTGATGCTGTCTGGACAAGGTAACAGCTCCCCTCTGTCTCTGTATGTATAGGCCATCTATCTGATGCTGTCTGGTCAGTGAAACAGCTCCCCTCTGTATGTATAGACCATCTATCTGATGCTGTCTGGACAGTGAAACAGCTCCCCTCTGTCTCTGTATGTATAGACCATCTATCTGATGCTGTCTGGACAGTGAAACAGCTCCAATCTGTATGTATAGACCATCTATCTGATGCTGTCTGGTCAGTGTAACAGCTCTCCTCTGTCTCTGTATGTATAGACCATCTATCTGATGCTGTCTGAAAAGTGAAACAGCTCCCCTCTGTATGTAGAGACCATCTATCTGATGCTGTCTAGACAGTGTAACAGCTCCCCTCTGTATGTATAGACCATCTATCTGATGCTGTCTGGACAGTGTAACAGCTCCCCTCTGTATATATAGACCATCTATCTGATACTGTCTGGATAGTGAAACAGCTCCCCTCTGTCTCTGTATGTATACACCATCTATCTGATGCTGTCTGGACAGTGTAACAGCTCCCCTCTGTCTCTGCATGTATAGACCATCTATCTGATGCTGTCTGGACAGTGAAACAGCTCTTCTCTGTATGTATAGACCATCTATCTGATGCTGTCTGGACAGCATAACAGCTCACCTCTGTACATATAGACCATCTATCTGGTGCTGTCTTGACAGTGAAACAGCTCCCCTCTGTATGTGTAGACCACCTATCTGATGCTGTCTGGACAAGGTAACAGCTCCCCTCTGTCTCTGTATGTATAGGCCATCTATCTGATGCTGTCTGGTCAGTGAAACAGCTTCCCTCTGTATGTATAGACCATCTATCTGATGCTGTCTGGACAGTGTAACAGCTCCCCTCTGTATGTATAGACCATCTATCTGATGCTGTCTGGACAGTGAAACAGCTCCCCTCTGTCTCTGTATGTATAGACCATCTATCTGATGCTGTCTGGACAGTGTACCAGCTCCCCTCTGTATGTATAGACCATCTATCTGATGCTGTCTGGACAGTGAAACAGCTCCTCTCTGTATGTTTAGACCATCTATCTGATGCTGTCTGGACAGTGTAAAAGCTCCCCTCTGTAGGTATAGACCACCTATCTGATGCTGTCTGGTCAGTGAAACAGCTCCCCTCTGTATGTATAGACCATCTATCTGATGCTGTCTGGTCAGTGTAACAGCTCTCCTCTGTCTCTGTATGTATAGACCATCTATCTGATGCTGTCTCGACAGTGAAACAGCTCCTCTCTGTATGTATAGACCATCTATCTGATGCTGTCTGGACAGTGTAAAAGCTCCCCTCTTTATGTATAGACCACCTATCTGATGCTGTCTGGTCAGTGAAACAGCTCCCCTCTGTATGTATAGACCATCTATCTGATGCTGTCTGGTCAGTGAAACAGTTCCCCTCTGTATGTATAGACCATCTATCTGATGCTGTCTGGACAGTGAAACAGCTCTTCTCTGTATGTATAGACCATCTATCTGATGCTGTCTGGACAGTGTAACAGCTCCCCTCTGTATGTATAGACCATCTATCTGGTGCTGTCTTGACAGTGAAACAGCTCCCCTCTGTATGTGTAGACCACCTATCTGATGCTGTTTGGACAAGGTAACAGCTCCCCTCTGTCTCTGTATGTATAGGCCATCTATCTGATGCTGTCTGGTCAGTGAAACAGCTCCCCTCTGTATGTATAGACCATCTATCTGATGCTGTCTGGACAGTGTAACAGCTCCCCTCTGTATGTATAGACCATCTATCTGATGCTGTCTGGACAGTGAAACAGCTCCCCTCTGTCTCTGTATGTATAGACCATCTATCTGATGCTGTCTGGACAGTGTAACAGCTCCCCTCTGTCTCTGCATGTATAGACCATCTATCTGATGCTGTCTGGTCAGTGAAACAGCTCCCCTCTGTATGTATAGACCATCTATCTGATGCTGTCTGGACAGTGAAACAGCTCCTCTCTGTATGTATAGACCATCTATCTGATGCTGTCTGGACAGTGTAAAAGCTCCCCTCTGTATGTAAAGACCACCTATCTGATGCTGTCTGGTCAGTGAAACAGCTCCCCTCTGTATGTATAGACCACCTATCTGATGCTGTCTGGACAGTGAAACAGCTCCCCTCTGTATGTATAGACCATCTATCTGATGCTGTCTGGACAGTGAAACAGCTCCTCCCTGTCTCTGAATGTATTAACCATCTATCTGATGCTGTCTGGACAGTGTCACAGCTCCCCTGTGTATGTATAGACCATCTAACTGATGCTGTCTGGACAGTGAAACAGCTCCCCTCTGAATGTATAGACCATCTATCTGATGCTGTCTGGACAGTGTAACAGCTCCCCTCTGTATGTATTGACCATCTATCTGATGCTGTCTGGACAGTGTAACAACTCCCCTCTGTCTCTGTATGTATAGACCATCTATCTGATGCTGTCTGGACAGTGAAACAGCTCCCCTCTGTCTCTGTATGTATAGACCATCTATCTGATGCTGTCTGGTCAGTGTAACAGCTCCCCTCTGTATGTATAGACCATCTATCTGATGCTGTCTGGACAGTGAAACAGCTCCTCTCTGACTCTGAATGTATAGACCATCTATCTGATGCTGTCTGGACAGTGTAACAGCTCCCCTCTGTATGTATAGACCATCTATCTGATGCTGTCTGGACAGTGAAACAGCTCCCCTCTGTATGTATAGACCATCTATATGATGCTGTCTGGACAGTGAAACAGCTCCCCTCTGTATGTATAGACCATCTATCTGATGCTGTCTGGACAGTGAAACAGCTCCCCTCTGTCTCTGTATGCATAGACCATCTATCTGATGCTGTCTGGACAGTGTAACAGCTCCCCTCTGTCTCTGCATGTATAGACCATCTATCTTATGCTGTCTGGACAGTGTAACAGCTCCCCTCTGTATTCATAGGCCATCTATCTGATTCTGTCTGGACAGTGAAACCTCTCCCCTCTGTATGTATAGACCATCTATCTGATGCTGTCTGGACAGTGAAACAGCTCTTCTCTGTATGTATAGACCATCTATCTGATGCTGTCTGGACAGTGTAACAGCTCCCCTCTGTATGTATAGACCATCTATCTGATGCTGTCTGGACAGTGAAACAGCTCCCCTCTGTCTCTGTATGTATAGACCATCTATCTGATGCTGTCTGGACAGTGTACCAGCTCCCCTCTGTATGTATAGACCATCTATCTGATGCTGTCTGGACAGTGAAACAGCTCCTCTCTGTATGTTTAGACCATCTATCTGATGCTGTCTGGACAGTGTAAAAGCTCCCCTCTGTAGGTATAGACCACCTATCTGATGCTGTCTGGTCAGTGAAACAGCTCCCCTCTGTATGTATAGACCATCTATCTGATGCTGTCTGGTCAGTGTAACAGCTCTCCTCTGTCTCTGTATGTATAGACCATCTATCTGATGCTGTCTCGACAGTGAAACAGCTCCTCTCTGTATGTATAGACCATCTATCTGATGCTGTCTGGACAGTGTAAAAGCTCCCCTCTTTATGTATAGACCACCTATCTGATGCTGTCTGGTCAGTGAAACAGCTCCCCTCTGTATGTATAGACCATCTATCTGATGCTGTCTGGTCAGTGAAACAGTTCCCCTCTGTATGTATAGACCATCTATCTGATGCTGTCTGGACAGTGAAACAGCTCTTCTCTGTATGTATAGACCATCTATCTGATGCTGTCTGGACAGTGTAACAGCTCCCCTCTGTATGTATAGACCATCTATCTGGTGCTGTCTTGACAGTGAAACAGCTCCCCTCTGTATGTGTAGACCACCTATCTGATGCTGTTTGGACAAGGTAACAGCTCCCCTCTGTCTCTGTATGTATAGGCCATCTATCTGATGCTGTCTGGTCAGTGAAACAGCTCCCCTCTGTATGTATAGACCATCTATCTGATGCTGTCTGGACAGTGTAACAGCTCCCCTCTGTATGTATAGACCATCTATCTGATGCTGTCTGGACAGTGAAACAGCTCCCCTCTGTCTCTGTATGTATAGACCATCTATCTGATGCTGTCTGGACAGTGTAACAGCTCCCCTCTGTCTCTGCATGTATAGACCATCTATCTGATGCTGTCTGGTCAGTGAAACAGCTCCCCTCTGTATGTATAGACCATCTATCTGATGCTGTCTGGACAGTGAAACAGCTCCTCTCTGTATGTATAGACCATCTATCTGATGCTGTCTGGACAGTGTAAAAGCTCCCCTCTGTATGTAAAGACCACCTATCTGATGCTGTCTGGTCAGTGAAACAGCTCCCCTCTGTATGTATAGACCACCTATCTGATGCTGTCTGGACAGTGAAACAGCTCCCCTCTGTATGTATAGACCATCTATCTGATGCTGTCTGGACAGTGAAACAGCTCCTCCCTGTCTCTGAATGTATTAACCATCTATCTGATGCTGTCTGGACAGTGTCACAGCTCCCCTGTGTATGTATAGACCATCTAACTGATGCTGTCTGGACAGTGAAACAGCTCCCCTCTGAATGTATAGACCATCTATCTGATGCTGTCTGGACAGTGTAACAGCTCCCCTCTGTATGTATTGACCATCTATCTGATGCTGTCTGGACAGTGTAACAACTCCCCTCTGTCTCTGTATGTATAGACCATCTATCTGATGCTGTCTGGACAGTGAAACAGCTCCCCTCTGTCTCTGTATGTATAGACCATCTATCTGATGCTGTCTGGTCAGTGTAACAGCTCCCCTCTGTATGTATAGACCATCTATCTGATGCTGTCTGGACAGTGAAACAGCTCCTCTCTGACTCTGAATGTATAGACCATCTATCTGATGCTGTCTGGACAGTGTAACAGCTCCCCTCTGTATGTATAGACCATCTATCTGATGCTGTCTGGACAGTGAAACAGCTCCCCTCTGTATGTATAGACCATCTATATGATGCTGTCTGGACAGTGAAACAGCTCCCCTCTGTATGTATAGACCATCTATCTGATGCTGTCTGGACAGTGAAACAGCTCCCCTCTGTCTCTGTATGCATAGACCATCTATCTGATGCTGTCTGGACAGTGTAACAGCTCCCCTCTGTCTCTGCATGTATAGACCATCTATCTTATGCTGTCTGGACAGTGTAACAGCTCCCCTCTGTATTCATAGGCCATCTATCTGATTCTGTCTGGACAGTGAAACCTCTCCCCTCTGTATGTATAGACCATCTATCTGATGCTGTCTGGACAGTGAAACAGCTCTTCTCTGTATGTATAGACCATCTATCTGATGCTGTCTGGACAGTGTAACAGCTCCCCTCTGTATGTATAGACCATCTATCTGATGCTGTCTGGACAGTGTAACAGCTCCCCTCTGTATGTATAGACCATCTATCTGATGCTGTCTGGACAGTGTAACAGCTCCCCTCTGTATGTATAGACCATCTATCTGATGCTGTCTGGACAGTGTAACAGCTCCCCTCTGTATGTATAGACCATCTATCTGATGCTGTCTGGACAGTGAAACAGCTCCCCTCTGTCTCTGTATGCATAGACCATCTATCTGATGCTGTCTGGACAGTGTAACAGCTCCCCTCTGTATTCATAGACCATCTATCTGATTCTGTCTGGACAGTGAAACCTCTCCCCTCTGTATGTATAGACCATCTATCTGATGCTGTCTGGACAGTGTAACAGCTACCCTCTGTCTCTGTATGTATAGGCCATCTATCTGATGCTGTCTGGTCAGTGAAACAGCTACCCTCTGTATGTATAGACCATCTATCTGATGCTGTCTGGACAGTGTAACCGCTCCCCTCTGTCTCTGTATGTATAGACCACCTATCTGATGCTGTCTGGAAAGTGAAACAGCTCCCCTCTGTATGTATAGACCATCTATCTGATGCTGTCTGGACAGTGTAACAGCTCCCTTCTGTCTATGTATGTATAGACCATCTATCTGATGCTGTCTGGACAGTGAAACAGCTCCCCTCTGTCTCTGTATGTATAGACCATCTATCTGATGCTGTCTGGACAGTGAAACTGCTCCCCTCTGTATGTATTGACCATCTACCTGATGTTGTCTGGACAGTGTAACAGCTCCCCTCTGTCTCTGTATGTATAGACCATTTATCTGATGCTGTCTGGACAGTGAAACAGCTCCCCTCTGTCTCTGTATGTATAGACCATCTATCTGATGCTGTCTGGACAGTGTAACAGCTCCCCTCTGTATGTATAGACCATCTATCTGATGCTGTCTGGACAGTGTAACAGCTCCCCTCTGTATGTATTGACCATCTATCTGATGCTGTCTGGACAGTGTAACAACTCCCCTCTGTCTCTGTATGTATAGACCATCTATCTGATGCTGTCTGGACAGTGAAACAGCTCCCCTCTGTCTCTGTATGTATAGACCATCCATCTGATGCTGTCTGGTCAGTGTAACAGCTCCCCTCTGTCTCTGTATGTATAGGCCATCTATCTGATGCAGTCTGGTCAGTGGAACAGCTCCCCTCTGTATGTATAGACCATCTATCTGATGCTGTATGGACAGTTAAACAGCTTCTCTCTGTCTCTGAATGTATAGACCATCTATCTGATGCTGTCTGGACAGTGAAACAGCTCCTCTCTGTATGTATAGACCATCTATCTGATGCTGTTTGGACAGTGCAAAAGCTCCCCTCTGTATGTAAAGACCACCTATCTGATGCTGTCTGGTCAGTGAAACAGCTCCCTCTGTATGTATAGACCACCTATCTGATGCTGTCTGGACAGTGAAACAGCTCCCCTCTGTATGTATAGACCATCTATCTGATGCTGTCTGGACAGTGAAACAGCTCCTCTCTGTCTCTGAATGTATTAACCATCTATCTGATGCTGTCTGGACAGTGTCACAGCTCCCCTCTGTATGTATAGACCATCTATCTGATGCTGTCTGGACAGTGAAACAGCTCCCCTCTGTATGTATAGACCATCTATCTGATGCTGTCTGGACAGTGTAACCGCTCCCCTCTGTCTCTGTATGTATAGACCATCTATCTGATGCTGTCTGGACAGTGAAACAGCTCCCCTCTGTATGTATAGACCATCTATCTGATGCGGTATGGACAGTTAAACAGCTACTCTCTGTCTCTGAATGTATAGACCATCTATCTGATTCTGTCTGGACAGTGAAACAGCTCCCCTCTGTATGTATAGACCATCTATCTGATGCTGTCTGGACAGTGAAACAGCTCCTCTCTGTCTCTGAATGTATTAACCATCTATCTGATGCTGTCTGGACAGTGTCACAGCTCCCCTCTGTATGTATAGACCATCTATCTGATGCTGTCTGGACAGTGTAACCGCTCCCCTCTGTCTCTGTATGTATAGACCATCTATCTGATGCTGTCTGGACAGTGAAACTGCTCCCCTCTGTATGTATTGACCATCTACCTGATGTTGTCTGGACAGTGTAACAGCTCCCTTCTGTCTATGTATGTATAGACCATCTATCTGATGCTGTCTGGACAGTGAAACAGCTCCCCTCTGTCTCTGTATGTATAGACCATCTATCTGATGCTGTCTGGTCAGTGAAACAGCTCCCCTCTGTATGTATAGACCACCTATCTGATGCTGTCTGGACAGTGAAACAGCTCCCCTCTGTATGTATAGACCATCTATCTGATGCTGTCTGGACAGTGAAACAGCTCCTCTCTGTCTCTGAATGTATTAACCATCTATCTGATGCTGCCTGGACAGTGTCACAGCTCCCCTCTGTATGTATAGACCATCTATCTGATGCTGTCTGGACAGTGAAACAGCTCCCCTCTGTATGTATAGACCATCTATCTGATGCTGTCTGGACAGTGTAACCGATCCCCTCTGTCTCTGTATGTATAGACCATCTATCTGATTCTGTCTGGACAGTGAAACAGCTCCCCTCTGTATGTATAGACCATCTATCTGATGCTGTCTGGACAGTGAAACAGCTCCTCTCTGTCTCTGAATGTATTAACCATCTATCTGATGCTGTCTGGACAGTGTCACAGCTCCCCTCTGTATGTATAGACCATCTATATGATGCTGTCTGGACAGTGAAACAGCTCCCCTCTGTATGTATAGACCATCTATCTGATGCTGTCTGGACAGTGTAACCGCTCCCCTCTGTCTCTGTATGTATAGACCATCTATCTGATGCTGTCTGGACAGTGTAAAAGCTCCCCTCTGTATGTAAAGACCACCTATCTGATGCTGTCTGGTCAGTGAAACAGCTCCCCTCTGTATGTATAGACCACCTATCTGATGCTGTCTGGACAGTGAAACAGCTCCCCTCTGTATGTATAGACCATCTATCTGATGCTGTCTGGACAGTGTAAAAGCTCCCCTCTGTATGTAAAGACCACCTATCTGATGCTGTCTGGTCAGTGAAACAGCTCCCCTCTGTATGTATAGACCACCTATCTGATGCTGTCTGGACAGTGAAACAGCTCCCCTCTGTATGTATAGACCATCTATCTGATGCTGTCTGGACAGTGTCACAGCTCCCCTCTGTATGTATAGACCATCTATCTGATGCTGTCTGGACAGTGTAACCGCTCCCCTCTGTCTCTGTATGTATAGACCATCTATCTGATGCTGTCTGGACAGTGAAACTGCTCCCCTCTGTATGTATTGACCATCTACCTGATGTTGTCTGGACAGTGTAACAGCTCCCTTCTGTCTATGTATGTATAGACCATCTATCTGATGCTGTCTGGACAGTGAAACAGCTCCCCTCTGTCTCTGTATGTATAGACCATCTATCTGATGCTGTCTGGTCAGTGAAACAGCTCCCCTCTGTATGTATAGACCACCTATCTGATGCTGTCTGGACAGTGAAACAGCTCCCCTCTGTATGTATAGACCATCTATCTGATGCTGTCTGGACAGTGAAACAGCTCCTCTCTGTCTCTGAATGTATTAACCATCTATCTGATGCTGTCTGGACAGTGTCAAAGCTCCCCTCTGTATGTATAGACCATCTATCTGATGCTGTCTGGACAGTGAAACAGCTCCCCTCTGTATGTATAGACCATCTATATGATGCTGTCTGGACAGTGAAACAGCTCCCCTCTGTATGTATAGACCATCTATCTGATGCTGTCTGGACAGTGTAACCGCTCCCCTCTGTCTCTGTATGTATAGACCATCTATCTGATGCTGTCTGGACAGTGAAACTGCTCCCCTCTGTATGTATTGACCATCTACCTGATGTTGTCTGGACAGTGTAACAGCTCCCCTCTGTCTCTGTATGTATAGACCATCTATCTGATGCTGTCTGGACAGTGAAACAGCTCCCCTCTGTATGTATAGACCACCTATCTGATGCTGTCTGGACAGTGAAACAGCTCCCCTCTGTATGTATAGACCATCTATCTGATGCTGTCTGGACAGTGAAACAGCTCCTCTCTGTCTCTGAATGTATTAACCATCTATCTGATGCTGTCTGGACAGTGTCACAGCTCCCCTCTGTATGTATAGACCATCTATCTGATGCTGTCTGGTCAGTATAACAGCTCCCCTCTTTATGTATAGACCATCTACCTGATGCTGTCTGGACAGTGAAACAGCTCCCCTCTGCATGTATAGACCATCTATCTGATGCGGTCTGGACAGTGTAACAGCTCCCCTCTGTATGTATTGACCATCTATCTGATGCTGTCTGGACAGTGTAACCGCTCCCCTCTGTCTCTGTATGTATAGACCATCTATCTGATGCTGTCTGGAAAGTGAAACAGCTCCCCTCTGTATGTATAGACCATCTATCTGATGCTGTCTGGACAGTGTAACAGCTCCCTTCTGTCTATGTATGTATAGACCATCTATCTGATGCTGTCTGGACAGTGAAACAGCTCCCCTGTGTCTCTGTATGTATAGACCATCTATCTGATGCTGTCTGGACAGTGAAACTGCTCCCCTCTGTATGTATTGACCATCTACCTGATGTTGTCTGGACAGTGTAACAGCTCCTCTCTGTCTCTGTATGTATAGACCATCTATCTGATGCTGTCTGGACAGTGAAACAGCTCCCCTCTGTCTCTGTATGTATAGACCATCAATCTGATGCTGTCTGGACAGTGAAACAGCTCCCCTCTGCATGTATAGACCATCTATCTGATGCGGTCTGGACAGTGTAACAGCTCCCCTCTGTATGTATAGACCATCTATCTGATGCTGTCTGGTCAGTATAACAGCTCCCCTCTTTATGTATAGACCATCTACCTGATGCTGTCTGGACAGTGAAACAGCTCCCCTCTGCATGTATAGACCATCTATCTGATGCTGTCTGGACAGTGTAACAGCTCCCCTCTGTATGTATTGACCATCTATCTGATGCTGTCTGGACAGTGTAACAACTCCCTTCTGTCTCTGTATGTATAGACCATCTATCTGATGCTGTCTGGACAGTGAAACAGCTCCCCTCTGTCTCTGTATGTATAGACCATCCATCTGATGCTGTCTGGTCAGTGTAACAGCTCCCCTCTGTCTCTGTAAGTATAGGCCATCTATCTGATGCAGTCTGGTCAGTGAAACAGCTCCCCTCTGTATGTATAGACCTCTATCTGATGGTGTATGGACAGTTAAACAGCTACTCTCTGTCTCTGAATGTATAGACCATCTATCTGATGCTGTCTGGACAGTGAAACAGCTCCTCTCTGTATGTATAGACCATCTATCTGATGCTGTCTGGACAGTGTAAAAGCTCCCCTCTGTATGTAAAGACCACCTATCTGATGCTGTCTGGTCAGTGAAACAGCTCCCCTCTGTATGTATAGACCACCTATCTGATGCTGTCTGGACAGTGAAACAGCTCCCCTCTGTATGTATAGACCATCTATCTGATGCTGTCTGGACAGTGAAACAGCTCCTCTCTGTCTCTGAATGTATTAACCATCTATCTGATGCTGTCTGGACAGTGTCACAGCTCCCCTCTGTATGTATAGACCATCTATCTGATGCTGTCTGGACAGTGAAACAGCTCCCCTCTGTATGTATAGACCATCTATATGATGCTGTCTGGACAGTGAAACAGCTCCCCTCTGTATGTATAGACCATCTATCTGATGCTGTCTGGACAGAGTAACCGCTCCCATCTGTCTCTGTATGTATAGACCATCTATCTGATGCTGTCTGGACAATGAAACAGCTCCCCTCTGTATGTATAGACCATCTATCTGATGTGGTATGGACAGTTAAACAGCTACTCTCTGTCTCTGAATGTATAGACCATCTATCTGATGCTGTCTGGACAGTGAAACAGCTCCTCTCTGTATGTATAGACCATCTATCTGATGCTGTCTGGACAGTGTAAAAGCTCCCCTCTGTATGTATAAACCATCTATCTGATGCTGTCTGGACAGTGTAACCGCTCCCCTCTGTCTCTGTATGTATAGACCATCTATCTGATGCTGTCTGGACAGTGAAACTGCTCCCCTCTGTATGTATTGACCATCTACCTGATGTTGTCTGGACAGTGTAACAGCTCCCCTCTGTCTCTGTATGTATAGACCATCTATCTGATGCTGTCTGGACAGTGAAACAGCTCCCCTCTGTCTCTGTATGTATAGACCATCTATCTGATGCTGTCTGGACAGTGTAACAGCTACCCTCTGTATGTATAGACCATCTATCTGATGCTGTCTGGTCAGTATAACAGCTCCCCTCTTTATGTATAGACCATCTACCTGATGCTGTCTGGACAGTGAAACAGCTCCCCTCTGCATGTATAGACCATCTATCTGATGCGGTCTGGACAGTGTAACAGCTCCCCTCTGTATGTATTGACCATCTATCTGATGCTGTCTGGACAGTGTAACCGCTCCCCTCTGTCTCTGTATGTATAGACCATCTATCTGATGCTGTCTGGAAAGTGAAACAGCTCCCCTCTGTATGTATAGACCATCTATCTGATGCTGTCTGGACAGTGTAACAGCTCCCTTCTGTCTATGTATGTATAGACCATCTATCTGATGCTGTCTGGACAGTGAAACAGCTCCCCTGTGTCTCTGTATGTATAGACCATCTATCTGATGCTGTCTGGACAGTGAAACTGCTCCCCTCTGTATGTATTGACCATCTACCTGATGTTGTCTGGACAGTGTAACAGCTCCTCTCTGTCTCTGTATGTATAGACCATCTATCTGATGCTGTCTGGACAGTGAAACAGCTCCCCTCTGTCTCTGTATGTATAGACCATCAATCTGATGCTGTCTGGACAGTGAAACAGCTCCCCTCTGCATGTATAGACCATCTATCTGATGCGGTCTGGACAGTGTAACAGCTCCCCTCTGTATGTATAGACCATCTATCTGATGCTGTCTGGTCAGTATAACAGCTCCCCTCTTTATGTATAGACCATCTACCTGATGCTGTCTGGACAGTGAAACAGCTCCCCTCTGCATGTATAGACCATCTATCTGATGCTGTCTGGACAGTGTAACAGCTCCCCTCTGTATGTATTGACCATCTATCTGATGCTGTCTGGACAGTGTAACAACTCCCTTCTGTCTCTGTATGTATAGACCATCTATCTGATGCTGTCTGGACAGTGAAACAGCTCCCCTCTGTCTCTGTATGTATAGACCATCCATCTGATGCTGTCTGGTCAGTGTAACAGCTCCCCTCTGTCTCTGTAAGTATAGGCCATCTATCTGATGCAGTCTGGTCAGTGAAACAGCTCCCCTCTGTATGTATAGACCATCTATCTGATGGTGTATGGACAGTTAAACAGCTACTCTCTGTCTCTGAATGTATAGACCATCTATCTGATGCTGTCTGGACAGTGAAACAGCTCCTCTCTGTATGTATAGACCATCTATCTGATGCTGTCTGGACAGTGTAAAAGCTCCCCTCTGTATGTAAAGACCACCTATCTGATGCTGTCTGGTCAGTGAAACAGCTCCCCTCTGTATGTATAGACCACCTATCTGATGCTGTCTGGACAGTGAAACAGCTCCCCTCTGTATGTATAGACCATCTATCTGATGCTGTCTGGACAGTGAAACAGCTCCTCTCTGTCTCTGAATGTATTAACCATCTATCTGATGCTGTCTGGACAGTGTCACAGCTCCCCTCTGTATGTATAGACCATCTATCTGATGCTGTCTGGACAGTGAAACAGCTCCCCTCTGTATGTATAGACCATCTATATGATGCTGTCTGGACAGTGAAACAGCTCCCCTCTGTATGTATAGACCATCTATCTGATGCTGTCTGGACAGAGTAACCGCTCCCATCTGTCTCTGTATGTATAGACCATCTATCTGATGCTGTCTGGACAATGAAACAGCTCCCCTCTGTATGTATAGACCATCTATCTGATGTGGTATGGACAGTTAAACAGCTACTCTCTGTCTCTGAATGTATAGACCATCTATCTGATGCTGTCTGGACAGTGAAACAGCTCCTCTCTGTATGTATAGACCATCTATCTGATGCTGTCTGGACTGTGTAAAAGCTCCCCTCTGTATGTAAAGACCACCTATCTGATGCTGTCTGGTCAGTGAAACAGCTCCCCTCTGTATGTATAGACCACCTATCTGATGCTGTCTGGACAGTGAAACAGCTCCCCTCTGTATGTATAGACCATCTATCTGATGCTGTCTGGACAGTGAAACAGCTCCTCTCTGTCTCTGAATGTATTAACCATCTATCTGATGCTGTCTGGACAGTGTCACAGCTCCCCTCTGTATGTATAGACCATCTATCTGATGCTGTCTGGACAGTGAAACAGCTCCCCTCTGTATGTATAGACCATCTATATGATGCTGTCTGGACAGTGAAACAGCTCCCCTCTGTATGTATAGACCATCTATCTGATGCTGTCTGGACAGAGTAACCGCTCCCATCTGTCTCTGTATGTATAGACCATCTATCTGATGCTGTCTGGACAATGAAACAGCTCCCCTCTGTATGTATAGACCATCTATCTGATGTGGTATGGACAGTTAAACAGCTACTCTCTGTCTCTGAATGTATAGACCATCTATCTGATGCTGTCTGGACTGTGAAACAGCTCCTCTCTGTATGTATAGACCATCTATCTGATGCTGTCTGGACAGTGTAAAAGCTCCCCTCTGTATGTAAAGACCACCTATCTGATGCTTTCTGGTCAGTGAAACAGCTCCCCTCTGTATGTATAGACCACCTATCTGATGCTGTCTGGACAGTGAAACAGCTCCCCTCTGTATGTATAGACCATCTATCTGATGCTGTCTGGACAGTGAAATAGCTCCTCTCTGTCTCTGAATGTATTAACCATCTATCTGATGCTGTCTGGACAGTGTCACAGCTCCCCTCTGTATGTATAGACCATCTATCTGATGCTGTCTGGACAGTGAAACAGCTCCCCTCTGTATGTATAGACCATGTATATGATGCTGTCTGGACAGTGAAACAGCTCCCCTCTGTATGTATAGACCATCTATCTGATGCTGTCTGGACAGTGTAACTGCTCCCCTCTGTCTCTGTATGTATAGACCATCTATCTGATGCTGTCTGGACAGTGAAACAGCTCCCCTCTGTATGTATAGACCATCTACCTGATGTTGTCTGGACAGTGTAACAGCTCCCCTCTCTCTCTGTATGTATAGACCATCTATCTGATGCTGTCTGGTCAGTATAACAGCTCCCCTCTTTATGTATAGACCATCTACCTGATGCTGTCTGGACAGTGAAACAGCTCCCCTCTGCATGTATAGACCATCTACCTGATGCTGTCTGGACAGTGTAACAGCTCCCCTCTGTATGTATTGACCATCTATCTGATGCTGTCTGGACAGTGTAACCGCTCCCCTCTGTCTCTGTATGTATAGACTATCTATCTGATGCTGTCTGGACAGTGAAACAGCTCCCCTCTGTCTCTGTATGTATAGACCATCTATCTGATGCTGTCTGGTCAGTGTAACAGCTCCCCTCTGTCTCTGTATGTATAAGCCATCTATCTGATGCAGTCTGGTCAGTGAAACAGCTCCCCTCTGTATGTATAGACCATCTATCTGATGCTGTCTGGACAGTGAAACAGCTCCCCTCTGTCTCTGTATGTATAGACCATCTATCTGATGCTGTCTGGACAGTGAAACAGCTCCCCTCTGTATGTATAGACCATCTACCTGATGTTGTCTGGACAGTGTAACAGCTCCCCTCTGTCTCTGAATGTATAGACCATCTATCTGATGCTGTCTGGACAGTGAAACAGCTCCCCTCTGTCTCTGTATGCATAGACCATCTATCTGATGCTGTCTGGACAGTGTAACAGCTCCCCTCTGTATGTATAGACCATCTATCTGATGCTGTCTGGTCAGTATAACAGCTCCCCTCTTTATGTATAGACCATCTACCTGATGCTGTCTGGACAGTGAAACAGCTCCCCTCTGCATGTATAGACCATCTATCTGATGCTGTCTGGACAGTGTAACAACTCCCCTCTGTCTCTGTATGTTTAGACCATCTATCTGATGCTGTCTGGACAGTGAAAAAGCTCCCCTCTGTCCCTGTATGTATAGACCATCTATCTGATGCTGTCTGGTCAGTGTAACAGCTCCCCTCTTTCTCTGTATGTATAGGCCATCTATCTGATGCAGTCTGGTCAGTGAAACAGCTCCCCTCTGTATGTATAGACCATCTATCTGATGCTGTCTGGACAGTGAAACAGCTCCTCTCTGTCTCTGAATGTATTAACCATCTATCTGATGCTGTCTGGACAGTGTCACAGCTCCCCTCTGTATGTATAGACCATCTATCTGATGCTGTCTGGACAGTGAAACAGCTCCCCTCTGTATGTATAGACCATGTATATGATGCTGTCTGGACAGTGAAACAGCTCCCCTCTGTATGTATAGACCATCTATCTGATGCTGTCTGGACAGTGTAACTGCTCCCCTCTGTCTCTGTATGTATAGACCATCTATCTGATGCTGTCTGGACAGTGAAACAGCTCCCCTCTGTATGTATAGACCATCTACCTGATGTTGTCTGGACAGTGTAACAGCTATCCCTCTCTCTCTGTATGTATAGACCATCTATCTGATGCTGTCTGGACAGTGTAACAGCTCCCCTCTGTATGTATAGACCATCTATCTGATGCTGTCTGGTCAGTATAACAGCTCCCCTCTTTATGTATAGACCATCTACCTGATGCTGTCTGGACAGTGAAACAGCTCCCCTCTGCATGTATAGACCATCTACCTGATGCTGTCTGGACAGTGTAACAGCTCCCCTCTGTATGTATTGACCATCTATCTGATGCTGTCTGGACAGTGTAACCGCTCCCCTCTGTCTCTGTATGTATAGACTATCTATCTGATGCTGTCTGGAAAGTGAAACAGCTCCCCTCTGTCTCTGTATGTATAGACCATCTATCTGATGCTGTCTGGTCAGTGTAACAGCTCCCCTCTGTCTCTGTATGTATAGGCCATCTATCTGATGCAGTCTGGTCAGTGAAACAGCTCCCCTCTGTATGTATAGACCATCTATCTGATGCTGTCTGGACAGTGAAACAGCTCCCCTCTGTCTCTGTATGTATAGACCATCTATCTGATGCTGTCTGGACAGTGAAACAGCTCCCCTCTGTCTCTGTATGTATAGACCATCTATCTGATGCTGTCTGGACAGTGAAACAGCTCCCCTCTGTATGTATAGACCATCTACCTGATGTTGTCTGGACAGTGTAACAGCTCCCCTCTGTCTCTGTATGTATAGACCATCTATCTGATGCTGTCTGGACAGTGAAACAGCTCCCCTCTGTCTCTGTATGCATAGACCATCTATCTGATGCTGTCTGGACAGTGTAACAGCTCCCCTCTGTATGTATAGACCATCTATCTGATGCTGTCTGGTCAGTATAACAGCTCCCCTCTTTATGTATAGACCATCTACCTGATGCTGTCTGGACAGTGAAACAGCTCCCCTCTGCATGTATAGACCATCTATCTGATGCGGTCTGGACAGTGTAACAGCTCCCCTCTGTATGTATTGACCATCTATCTGATGCTGTCTGGACAGTGTAACAACTCCCTTCTGTCTCTGTATGTATAGACCATCTATCTGATGCTGTCTGGACAGTGAAACAGCTCCCCTCTGTCTCTGTATGTATAGACCATCCATCTGATGCTGTCTGGTCAGTGTAACAGCTCCCCTCTGTCTCTGTATGTATAGGCCATCTATCTGATGCAGTCTGGTCAGTGAAACAGCTCCCCTCTGTATGTATAGACCATCTATCTGATGCTGTATGGACAGTTAAACAGCTACTCTCTGTCTCTGAATGTATAGACCATCTATCTGATGCTGTCTGGACAGTGAAACAGCTCCTCTCTGTATGTATAGACCATCTATCTGATGTTGTCTGGACAGTGTAAAAGCTCCCCTCTGTATGTAAAGACCACCTATCTGATGCTGTCTGGTCAGTGAAACAGCTCCCCTCTGTATGTATAGACCACCTATCTGATGCTGTCTGGACAGTGAAACAGCTCCCCTCTCTATGTATAGACCATCTATCTGATGCTGTCTGGACAGTGAAACAGCTCCTCTCTGTCTCTGAATGTATTAACCATCTATCTGATGCTGTCTGGACAGTGTCACAGCTCCCCTCTGTATGTATAGACCATCTATCTGATGCTGTCTGGACAGTGAAACAGCTCCCCTCTGTATGTATAGACCATCTATATGATGCTGTCTGGACAGTGAAACAGCTCCCCTCTGTATGTATAGACCATCTATCTGATGCTGTCTGGACAGAGTAACCGCTCCCATCTGTCTCTGTATGTATAGACCATCTATTTGATGCTGTCTGGACAGTGAAACAGCTCCCCTCTGTATGTATAGACCATCTATCTGATGTGGTATGGACAGTTAAACAGCTACTCTCTGTCTCTGAATGTATAGACCATCTATCTGATGCTGTCTGGACTGTGAAACAGCTCCTCTCTGTATGTATAGACCATCTATCTGATGCTGTCTGGACAGTGTAAAAGCTCCCCTCTGTATGTAAAGACCACCTATCTGATGCTGTCTGGTCAGTGAAACAGCTCCCCTCTGTATGTATAGACCACCTATCTGATGCTGTCTGGACAGTGAAACAGCTCCCCTCTGTATGTATAGACCATCTATCTGATGCTGTCTGGACAGTGAAACAGCTCCTCTCTGTCTCTGAATGTATTAACCATCTATCTGATGCTGTCTGGACAGTGTCACAGCTCCCCTCTGTATGTATAGACCATCTATCTGATGCTGTCTGGACAGTGAAACAGCTCCCCTCTGTATGTATAGACCATGTATATGATGCTGTCTGGACAGTGAAACAGCTCCCCTCTGTATGTATAGACCATCTATCTGATGCTGTCTGGACAGTGTAACTGCTCCCCTCTGTCTCTGTATGTATAGACCATCTATCTGATGCTGTCTGGACAGTGAAACAGCTCCCCTCTGTATGTATAGACCATCTACCTGATGTTGTCTGGACAGTGTAACAGCTCCCCTCTCTCTCTGTATGTATAGACCATCTATCTGATGCTGTCTGGACAGTGTAACAGCTCCCCTCTGTATGTATAGACCATCTATCTGATGCTGTCTGGTCAGTATAACAGCTCCCCTCTTTATGTATAGACCATCTACCTGATGCTGTCTGGACAGTGAAACAGCTCCCCTCTGCATGTATAGACCATCTACCTGATGCTGTCTGGACAGTGTAACAGCTCCCCTCTGTCTCTGTATGTATAGACTATCTATCTGATGCTGTCTGGACAGTGAAACAGCTCCCCTCTGTCTCTGTATGTATAGACCATCTATCTGATGCTGTCTGGTCAGTGTAACAGCTCCCCTCTGTCTCTGTATGTATAGGCCATCTATCTGATGCAGTCTGGTCAGTGAAACAGCTCCCCTCTGTATGTATAGACCATCTATCTGATGCTGTCTGGACAGTGAAACAGCTCCCCTCTGTCTCTGTATGTATAGACCATCTATCTGATGCTGTCTGGACAGTGAAACAGCTCCCCTCTGTCTCTGTATGCATAGACCATCTATCTGATGCTGTCTGGACAGTGTAACAGCTCCCCTCTGTATGTATAGACCATCTATCTGATGCTGTCTGGTCAGTATAACAGCTCCCCTCTTTATGTATAGACCATCTACCTGATGCTGTCTGGACAGTGAAACAGCTCCCCTCTGCATGTATAGACCATCTATCTGATGCTGTCTGGACAGTGTAACAACTCCCCTCTGTCTCTGTATGTTTAGACCATCTATCTGATGCTGTCTGGACAGTGAAAAAGCTCCCCTCTGTCCCTGTATGTATAGACCATCTATCTGATGCTGTCTGGTCAGTGTAACAGCTCCCCTCTGTCTCTGTATGTATAGGCCATCTATCTGATGCAGTCTGGTCAGTGAAACAGCTCCCCTCTGTATGTATAGACCATCTATCTGATGCTGTCTGGACAGTGAAACAGCTACTCTCTGTCTCTGAATGTATTAACCATCTATCTGATGCTGTCTGGACAGTGTCACAGCTCCCCTCTGTATGTATAGACCATCTATCTGATGCTGTCTGGACAGTGAAACAGCTCCCCTCTGTATGTATAGACCATGTATATGATGCTGTCTGGACAGTGAAACAGCTCCCCTCTGTATGTATAGACCATCTATCTGATGCTGTCTGGACAGTGTAACTGCTCCCCTCTGTCTCTGTATGTATAGACCATCTATCTGATGCTGTCTGGACAGTGAAACAGCTCCCCTCTGTATGTATAGACCATCTACCTGATGTTGTCTGGACAGTGTAACAGCTCCCCTCTCTCTCTGTATGTATAGACCATCTATCTGATGCTGTCTGGACAGTGTAACAGCTCCCCTCTGTATGTATAGACCATCTATCTGATGCTGTCTGGTCAGTATAACAGCTCCCCTCTTTATGTATAGACCATCTACCTGATGCTGTCTGGACAGTGAAACAGCTCCCCTCTGCATGTATAGACCATCTACCTGATGCTGTCTGGACAGTGTAACAGCTCCCCTCTGTATGTATTGACCATCTATCTGATGCTGTCTGGACAGTGTAACCGCTCCCCTCTGTCTCTGTATGTATAGACCATCTATCTGATGCTGTCTGGACAGTGTAACAACTCCCCTCTGTCTCTGTATGTTTAGACCATCTATCTGATGCTGTCTGGACAGTGAAAAAGCTCCCCTCTGTCCCTGTATGTATAGACCATCTATCTGATGCTGTCTGGTCAGTGTAACAGCTCCCCTCTGTCTCTGTATGTATAGGCCATCTATCTGATGCAGTCTGGTCAGTGAAACAGCTCCCCTCTGTATGTATAGACCATCTATCTGATGCTGTCTGGACAGTGAAACAGCTACTCTCTGTCTCTGAATGTATTAACCATCTATCTGATGCTGTTTGGACAGTGTCACAGCTCCCCTCTGTATGTATAGACCATCTATCTGATGCTGTCTGGACAGTGAAACAGCTCCCCTCTGTATGTATAGAGCATGTATATGATGCTGTCTGGACAGTGAAACAGCTCCCCTCTGTATGTATAGACCATCTATCTGATGCTGTCTGGACAGTGTAACTGCTCCCCTCTGTCTCTGTATGTATAGACCATCTATCTGATGCTGTCTGGACAGTGAAACAGCTCCCCTCTGTATGTATAGACCATCTACCTGATGTTGTCTGGACAGTGTAACAGCTCCCCTCTCTCTCTGTATGTATAGACCATCTATCTGATGCTGTCTGGACAGTGTAACAGCTCCCCTCTGTATGTATAGACCATCTATCTGATGCTGTCTGGTCAGTATAACAGCTCCCCTCTTTATGTATAGACCATCTACCTGATGCTGTCTGGACAGTGAAACAGCTCCCCTCTGCATGTATAGACCATCTACCTGATGCTGTCTGGACAGTGTAACAGCTCCCCTCTGTATGTATTGACCATCTATCTGATGCTGTCTGGACAGTGTAACCGCTCCCCTCTGTCTCTGTATGTATAGACTATCTATCTGATGCTGTCTGGACAGTGAAACAGCTCCCCTCTGTCTCTGTATGTATAGACCATCTATCTGATGCTGTCTGGTCAGTGTAACAGCTCCCCTCTGTCTCTGTATGTATAGGCCATCTATCTGATGCAGTCTGGTCAGTGAAACAGCTCCCCTCTGTATGTATAGACCATCTATCTGATGCTGTCTGGACAGTGAAACAGCTCCCCTCTGTCTCTGTATGTATAGACCATCTATCTGATGCTGTCTGGACAGTGAAACAGCTCCCCTCTGTATGTATAGACCATCTACCTGATGTTGTCTGGACAGTGTAACAGCTCCCCTCTGTCTCTGTATGTATAGACCATCTATCTGATGCTGTCTGGACAGTGAAACAGCTCCCCTCTGTCTCTGTATGCATAGACCATCTATCTGATGCTGTCTGGACAGTGTAACAGCTCCCCTCTGTATGTATAGACCATCTATCTGATGCTGTCTGGTCAGTATAACAGCTCCCCTCTTTATGTATAGACCATCTACCTGATGCTGTCTGGACAGTGAAACAGCTCCCCTCTGCATGTATAGACCATCTATCTGATACTGTCTGGACAGTGTAACAACTCCCCTCTGTCTCTGTATGTTTAGACCATCTATCTGATGCTGTCTGGACAGTGTCACAGCTCCCCTCTGTATGTATAGACCATCTATCTGATGCTGTCTGGACAGTGAAACAGCTCCCCTCTGTATGTATAGACCATGTATATGATGCTGTCTGGACAGTGAAACAGCTCCCCTCTGTATGTATAGACCATCTATCTGATGCTGTCTGGACAGTGTAACTGCTCCCCTCTGTCTCTGTATGTATAGACCATCTATCTGATGCTGTCTGGACAGTGAAACAGCTCCCCTCTGTATGTATAGACCATCTACCTGATGTTGTCTGGACAGTGTAACAGCTCCCCTCTCTCTCTGTATGTATAGACCATCTATCTGATGCTGTCTGGACAGTGTAACAGCTCCCCTCTGTATGTATAGACCATCTATCTGATGCTGTCTGGTCAGTATAACAGCTCCCCTCTTTATGTATAGACCATCTACCTGATGCTGTCTGGACAGTGAAACAGCTCCCCTCTGCATGTATAGACCATCTACCTGATGCTGTCTGGACAGTGTAACAGCTCCCCTCTGTCTCTGTATGTATAGACCATCTATCTGATGCTGTCTGGACAGTGAAACAGCTCCCCTCTGTATGTATAGACCATCTACCTGATGTTGTCTGGACAGTGTAACAGCTCCCCTCTGTCTCTGTATGTATAGACCATCTATCTGATGCTGTCTGGACAGTGAAACAGCTCCCCTCTGTCTCTGTATGCATAGACCATCTATCTGATGCTGTCTGGACAGTGTAACAGCTCCCCTCTGTATGTATAGACCATCTATCTGATGCTGTCTGGTCAGTATAACAGCTCCCCTCTTTATGTATAGACCATCTACCTGATGCTGTCTGGACAGTGAAACAGCTCCCCTCTGCATGTATAGACCATCTATCTGATACTGTCTGGACAGTGTAACAACTCCCCTCTGTCTCTGTATGTTTAGACCATCTATCTGATGCTGTCTGGACAGTGAAAAAGCTCCCCTCTCTCCCTGTATGTATAGACCATCTATCTGATGCTGTCTGGTCAGTGTAACAGCTCCCCTCTGTCTCTGTATGTATAGGCCATCTATCTGATGCAGTCTGGTCAGTGAAACAGCTCCCTTCTGTATGTACAGACCATCTATCTGATGCTGTCTGGACAGTGAAACAGCTACTCTCTGTCTCTGAATGTATAGACCATCTATCTGATGCTGTCTGGACAGTGAAACAGCTCTTCTCTGTATGTATAGACCATCTATCTGATGCTGTCTGGACAGTGTAAAAGCTCCCCTCTGTATGTAAAGACCACCTATCTGATGCTGTCTGGTCAGTGAAACAGCTCCCCTCTGTATGTTTAGACCACCTATCTGATGCTGTCTGGACAGTGTAACAGCTCCCCTCTGTCTCTGTATGTATAGGCCATCTATCTGATGCTGTCTGGTCAGTGAAACAGCTCCCCTCTGTATGTATAGACCATCTATCTGATGCTGTCTGGACAGTGAAACAGCTCCTCTCTGTCTCTGAATGTATAGACCATGTATCTGATGCTGTCTGGACAGTGTAACAGCTCCCCTCTGTATGTATAGACCATCTATATGATGCTGTCTGGACAGTGAAACAGCTCCCCTCTGTCTCTGTATGTATAGACCATGTATCTGATGCTGTCTGGACAGTGAAACAGCTCCCCTCTGTCTCTGTATGCATAGACCATCTATCTGATGCTGTCTGGACAGCGTAACAGCTCCCCTCTGTATGTATAGACCATCTATCTGATGCTGTCTGGTCAGTATAACAGCTCCCCTCTTTATGTATAGACCATCTACCTGATGCTGTCTGGACAGTGAAACAGCTCCCCTCTGCATGTATAGACCATCTATCTGATGCTGTCTGGACAGTGAAAAAGCTCCCCTCTGTCCCTGTATGTATAGACCATCTATCTGATGCTGTCTGGTCAGTGTAACAGCTCCCCTCTGTCTCTGTATGTATAGGCCATCTATCTGATGCAGTCTGGTCAGTGAAACAGCTCCCCTCTGTATGTATAGACCATCTATCTGATGCTGTCTGGACAGTGAAACAGCTCCTCTCTGTCTCTGAATGTATTAACCATCTATCTGATGCTGTCTGGAAAGTGTCACAGCTCCCCTCTGTATGTATAGACCATCTATCTGATGCTGTCTGGACAGTGAAACAGCTCCCCTCTGTATGTATAGACCATGTATATGATGCTGTCTGGACAGTGAAACAGCTCCCCTCTGTATGTATAGACCATCTATCTGATGCTGTCTGGACAGTGTAACTGCTCCCCTCTGTCTCTGTATGTATAGACCATCTATCTGATGCTGTCTGGACAGTGAAACAGCTCCCCTCTGTATGTATAGACCATCTACCTGATGTTGTCTGGACAGTGTAACATCTCCCCTCTCTCTCTGTATGTATAGACCATCTATCTGTTGCTGTCTGGACAGTGTAACAGCTCCCCTCTGTATGTATTGACCATCTATCTGATGCTGTCTGGACAGTGTAACCGCTCCCCTCTGTCTCTGTATGTATAGACTATCTATCTGATGCTGTCTGGACAGTGAAACAGCTCCCCTCTGTCTCTGTATGTATAGACCATCTATCTGATGCTGTCTGGTCAGTGTAACAGCTCCCCTCTGTCTCTGTATATATAGGCCATCTATCTGATGCAGTCTGGTCAGTGAAACAGCTCCCCTCTGTATGTATAGACCATCTATCTGATGCTGTCTGGACAGTGAAACAGCTCCCCTCTGTCTCTGTATGTATAGACCATCTATCTGATGCTGTCTGGACAGTGAAACAGCTCCCCTCTGTATGTATAGACCATCTACCTGATGTTGTCTGGACAGTGAAACAGCTCCTCTCTGTCTCTGAATGTATAGACCATGTATCTGATGCTGTCTGGACAGTGTAACAGCTCCCCTCTGTATGTATAGACCATCAATGTGATGCTGTCTGGACAGTGAAACAGCTCCCCTCTGTATGTATAGACCATCTATCTGATGCTGTCTGGACAGTGTAACCGCTCCCCTCTGTCTCTGTATGTATAGACCATCTATCTGATGCTGTCTGGAAAGTGAAACAGCTCCCCTCTGTATGTATAGACCATCTATCTGATGCTGTCTGGACAGTGTAACAGCTCCCTTCTGTCTCTGTATGTATAGACCATCTATCTGATGCTGTCTGGACAGTGAAACAGCTCCCCCTTGTCTCTGTATGTACAGACCATCTATCTGATGCTGTCTGGACAGTGAAACAGCTCCCCTCTGTCTCTGTATGTATAGACCATCTATCTGATGCTGTCTGGACAGTGTAACAGCTCCCCTCAATATGTATAGACCATCTATCTGATGCTGTCTGGTCAGTATAACAGCTCCCCTCTGTATGTATAGACCATCTACCTGATGCTGTCTGGACAGTGAAACAGCTCCCCTCTGCATGTATAGACCATGTATCTGATGCTGTCTGGACAGTGTAACAGCTCCCCTCTGTATGTATTGACCATCTATCTGATGCTGTCTGGTCAGTATAACAGCTCCCCTCTGTATGTATAGACCATCTACCTGATGCTGTCTGGACAGTGAAACAGCTCCCCTCTGCATGTATAGACCATCTATCTGATGCTGTCTGGACAGTGAAAAAGCTCCCCTCTGTCCCTGTATGTATAGACCATCTATCTGATGCTGTCTGGTCAGTGTAACAGCTCCCCTCTGTCTCTGTATGTATAGGCCATCTATCTGATGCAGTCTGGTCAGTGAAACAGCTCCCCTCTGTATGTATAGACCATCTATCTGATGCTGTCTGGACAGTGAAACAGCTCCTCTCTGTCTCTGAATGTATTAACCATCTATCTGATGCTGTCTGGAAAGTGTCACAGCTCCCCTCTGTATGTATAGACCATCTATCTGATGCTGTCTGGACAGTGAAACAGCTCCCCTCTGTATGTATAGACCATGTATATGATGCTGTCTGGACAGTGAAACAGCTCCCCTCTGTATGTATAGACCATCTATCTGATGCTGTCTGGACAGTGTAACTGCTCCCCTCTGTCTCTGTATGTATAGACCATCTATCTGATGCTGTCTGGACAGTGAAACAGCTCCCCTCTGTATGTATAGACCATCTACCTGATGTTGTCTGGACAGTGTAACATCTCCCCTCTCTCTCTGTATGTATAGACCATCTATCTGATGCTGTCTGGACAGTGTAACAGCTCCCCTCTGTATGTATAGACCATCTATCTGATGCTGTCTGGTCAGTATAACAGCTCCCCTCTTTATGTATAGACCATCTACCTGATGCTGTCTGGACAGTGAAACAGCTCCCCTCTGCATGTATAGACCATCTACCTGATGCTGTCTGGACAGTGTAACAGCTACCCTCTGTATGTATTGACCATCTATCTGATGCTGTCTGGACAGTGTAACCGCTCCCCTCTGTCTCTGTATGTATAGACTATCTATCTGATGCTGTCTGGACAGTGAAACAGCTCCCCTCTGTCTCTGTATGTATAGACCATCTATCTGATGCTGTCTGGTCAGTGTAACAGCTCCCCTCTGTCTCTGTATATATAGGCCATCTATCTGATGCAGTCTGGTCAGTGAAACAGCTCCCCTCTGTATGTATAGACCATCTATCTGATGCTGTCTGGACAGTGAAACAGCTCCCCTCTGTCTCTGTATGTATAGACCATCTATCTGATGCTGTCTGGACAGTGAAACAGCTCCCCTCTGTATGTATAGACCATCTACCTGATGTTGTCTGGACAGTGAAACAGCTCCTCTCTGTCTCTGAATGTATAGACCATGTATCTGATGCTGTCTGGACAGTGTAACAGCTCCCCTCTGTATGTATAGACCATCTATATGATGCTGTCTGGACAGTGAAACAGCTCCCCTCTGTATGTATAGACCATCTATCTGATGCTGTCTGGACAGTGTAACCGCTCCCCTCTGTCTCTGTATGTATAGACCATCTATCTGATGCTGTCTGGAAAGTGAAACAGCTCCCCTCTGTATGTATAGACCATCTATCTGATGCTGTCTGGACAGTGTAACAGCTCCCTTCTGTCTCTGTATGTATAGACCATCTATCTGATGCTGTCTGGACAGTGAAACAGCTCCCCCTTGTCTCTGTATGTACAGACCATCTATCTGATGCTGTCTGGACAGTGAAACAGCTCCCCTCTGTCTCTGTATGTATAGACCATCTATCTGATGCTGTCTGGACAGTGTAACAGCTCCCCTCAATATGTATAGACCATCTATCTGATGCTGTCTGGTCAGTATAACAGCTCCCCTCTGTATGTATAGACCATCTACCTGATGCTGTCTGGACAGTGAAACAGCTCCCCTCTGCATGTATAGACCATGTATCTGATGCTGTCTGGACAGTGTAACAGCTCCCCTCTGTATGTATTGACCATCTATCTGATGCTGTTTGGACAGTGTAACAACTGGTCAGTTCCCCTCTGTCTCTGTATGTATAGACCATCTATCTGATGCAGTCTGGTCAGTGAAACAGCTCCCCTCTGTATGTATAGACCATCTATCTGATGCTGTATGGACAGTTAAACAGCTACTTTCTATCTCTGAATGTATAGACCATCTATCTGATGCTGTCTGGACAGTGAAACAGCTCCCCTCTGTATGTATAGACCACCTATCTGATGCTGTCTGGACAGTGAAACAGCTCCCCTCTGTATGTATAGACCATCTATCTGATGCTGTCTGGACAGTGTAACCGCTCCCCTCTGTCTCTGTATGTATAGGCCATCTATCTGATGCTGTCTGGTCAGTGAAACAGCTCCCCTCTGTATGTATAGACCATCTATCTGATGCTGTCTGGACAGTGAAACAGCTCCTCTCTGTCTCTGAATGTATAGACCATGTATCTGATGCTGTCTGGACAGTGTAACAGCTCCCCTCTGTATGTATAGACCATCTATATGATGCTGTCTGGACAGTGAAACAGCTCCCCTCTGTATGTATAGACCATCTATCTGATGCTGTCTGGACAGTGTAACCGCTCCCCTCTGTCTCTGTATGTATAGACCATCTATCTGATGCTGTCTGGAAAGTGAAACAGCTCCCCTCTGTATGTATAGACCATCTATCTGATGCTGTCTGGACAGTGTAACAGCTCCCTTCTGTCTCTGTATGTATAGACCATCTATCTGATGCTGTCTGGACAGTGAAACAGCTCCCCTCTGTATGTATAGACCATCTACCTGATGTTGTCTGGACAGTGTAACAGCTCCCCTCTGTCTCTGTATGTATAGACCATCTATCTGATGCTGTCTGGACAGTGAAACAGCTCCCCTCTGTCTCTGTAAGTATAGACCATCTATCTGATGCTGTCTGGACAGTGTAACAGCTCCCCTCTGTATGTATAGACCATCTATCTGATGCTGTCTGGTCAGTATAACAGCTCCCCTCTTTATGTATAGACCATCTACCTGATGCTGTCTGGACAGTGAAACAGCTCCCCTCTGCATCTATAGACCATCTTCCTGATGCTGTCTGGACAGTGTAACAGCTCCCCTCTGTATGTATTGACCATCTATCTGATGCTGTCTGGACAGTGTAACAACTCCCCTCTGTCTCTGTATGTATAGACCATCTATCTGATGCTGTCTGGACAGTGAAACAGCTCCCCTCTGTCCCTGTATGTATAGACCATCTATCTGATGCTGTCTGGTCAGTGTAACAGCTCCCCTCTGTCTCTGTATGTATAGACCATCTATCTGATGCTGTCTGGACAGTGTAACAGCTCCCCTCTGTATGTATAGACCATCTATCTGATGCTGTCTGGTCAGTATAACAGCTCCCCTCTGTATGTATAGACCATCTACCTGATGCTGTCTGGACAGTGAAACAGCTCCCCTCTGCATGTATAGACCATCTATCTGATGCGGTCTGGACAGTGTAAAAGCTCCCCTCTGTATGTATTGACCATCTATCTGATGCTGTCTGGACAGTGTAACCGCTCCCCTCTGTCTCTGTATGTATAGACAATCTATCTGATGCTGTCTGGAAAGTGAAACAGCTCCTCTCTGTATGTATAGACCATCTATCTGATGCTGTCTGGACAGTGTAACAGCTCCCTTCTGTCTATGTATGTATAGACCATCTATCTGATGCTGTCTGGACAGTGAAACAGCTCCCCTCTGTCTCTGTATGTATAGACCATCTATCTGATGCTGTCTGGACAGTGAAACTGCTCCCCTCTGTATGTATAGACCATCTATCTGATGCTGTCTGGACAGTGAAACAGCTCCCCTCTGTCTCTGTATGTATAGACCATCTATCTGATGCTGTCTGGACAGTGAAACAGCTCCCCTCTGCATGTATAGACCATCTATCTGATGCGGTCTGGACAGTGTAACAGCTCCCCTCTGTATGTATAGACCATCTATCTGATGCTGTCTGGTCAGTATAACAGCTCCCCTCTTTATGTATAGACCATCTACCTGATGCTGTCTGGACAGTGAAACAGCTCCCCTCTGCATGTATAGACCATCTATCTGATGCGGTCTGGACAGTGTAACAGCTCCCCTCTGTATGTATTGACCATCTATCTGATGCTGTCTGGACAGTGTAACAACTCCCCTCTGTCTCTGTATGTATAGACCATCTATCTGATGCTGTCTGGACAGTGAAACAGCTCCCCTCTGTCTCTGTATGTATAGACCATCCATCTGATGCTGTCTGGTCAGTGTAACAGCTAACCTCTGTCTCTGTATGTATAGGCCATCTATCTGATGCAGTCTGGTCAGTGAAACAGCTCCCCTCTGTATGTATAGACCATCTATCTGATGCTGTATGGACAGTTAAACAGCTACTCTCTGTCTCTGAATGTATAGACCATCTATCAGATGCTGTCTGGACAGTGAAACAGCTCCTCTCTGTATGTATAGACCATCTATCTGATGCTGTCTGGACAGTGTAAAAGCTCCCCTCTGTATGTAAAGACCACCTATTTGATGCTGTCTGGTCAGTGAAACAGCTCCCCTCTGTATGTATAGACCACCTATCTGATGCTGTCTGGACAGTGAAACAGCTCCCCTCTGTATGTATAGACCATCTATCTGATGCTGTCTGGACAGTGAAACAGCTCCTCTCTGTCTCTGAATGTATTAACCATCTATCTGATGCTGTCTTGACAGTGTCACAGCTCCAATCTCTATGTATAGACCATCTATCTGATGCTGTCTGGACAGTGAAACAGCTCCCCTCTGTATGTATAGACCATCTATATGATGCTGTCTGGACAGTGAAACAGCTCCCCTCTGTATGTATAGACCATCTATCTGATGCTGTCTGGACAGTGTAACCGCTCCCCTCTGTCTCTGTATGTATAGACCATCTATCTGATGCTGTCTGGACAGTGAAACAGCTCCCCTCTGTATGTATAGACCATCTACCTGATGTTGTCTGGACAGTGTAACAGCTCCCCTCTGTCTCTGTATGTATAGACCATCTATCTGATGCTGTCTGGACAGTGTAACAGCTCCCCTCTGTATGTATAGACCATCTATCTGATGCTGTCTGGTCAGTATAACAGCTCCCCTCTTTATGTATAGACCATCTACCTGATGCTGTCTGGACAGTGTAACAGCTCCCCTCTGTCTCTGTATGTATAGGCCATCTATCTGATGCAGTCTGGTCAGTGAAACAGCTCCCCTCTGTATGTACAGACCATCTATCTGATGCTGTCTGGACAGTGAAACAGCTACTCTCTGTCTCTGAATGTATAGACCATCTATCTGATGCTGTCTTGACAGTGTCACAGCTCCAATCTCTATGTATAGACCATCTATCTGATGCTGTCTGGACAGTGAAACAGCTCCCCTCTGTATGTATAGACCATCTATATGATGCTGTCTGGACGGTGAAACAGCTCCCCTCTGTATGTATAGACCATCTATCTGATGCTGTCTGGACAGTGTAACCGCTCCCCTCTGTCTCTGTATGTATAGACCATCTATCTGATGCTGTCTGGACAGTGAAACAGCTCCCCTCTGTATGTATAGACCATCTACCTGATGTTGTCTGGACAGTGTAACAGCTCCCCTCTGTCTCTGTATGTATAGACCATCTATCTGATGCTGTCTGGACAGTGTAACAGCTCCCCTCTGTATGTATAGAACATCTATCTGATGCTGTCTGGTCAGTATAACAGCTCCCCTCTTTATGTATAGACCATCTACCTGATGCTGTCTGGACAGTGTAACAGCTCCCCTCTGTCTCTGTATGTATAGGCCATCTATCTGATGCAGTCTGGTCAGTGAAACAGCTCCCCTCTGTATGTACAGACCATCTATCTGATGCTGTCTGGACAGTGAAACAGCTACTCTCTGTCTCTGAATGTATAGACCATCTATCTGATGCTGTCTGGACAGTGAAACAGCTCCTCTCTGTATGTATAGACCATCTATCTGATGCTGTCTGGACAGTGTAAAAGCTCCCCTCTGTATGTAAAGACCACCTATCTGATGCTGTCTGGTCAGTGAAACAGCTCCCCTCTGTATGTTTAGACCACCTATCTGATGCTGTCTGGCCAGTGTAACAGCTCCCCTCTGTCTCTGTATGTATAGGCCATCTATCTGATGCTGTCTGGTCAGTGAAACAGCTCCCCTCTGTATGTATAGACCATCTATCTGATGCTGTCTGGACAGTGAAACAGCTCCTCTCTGTCTCTGAATGTATAGACCATGTATCTGATGCTGTCTGGACAGTGTAACAGCTCCCCTCTGTATGTATAGACCATCTATATGATGCTGTCTGGACAGTGAAACAGCTCCCCTCTGTATGTATAGACCATCTATCTGATGCTGTCTGGACAGTGTAACCGCTCCCCTCTGTCTCTGTATGTATAGACCATCTATCTGATGCTGTCTGGAAAGTGAAACAGCTCCCCTCTGTATGTATAGACCATCTATCTGATGCTGTCTGGACAGTGTAACAGCTCCCTTCTGTCTCTGTATGTATAGACCATCTATCTGATGCTGTCTGGACAGTGAAACAGCTCCCCCTTGTCTCTGTATGTACAGACCATCTATCTGATGCTGTCTGGACAGTGAAACAGCTCCCCTCTGTCTCTGTATGTATAGACCATCTATCTGATGCTGTCTGGACAGTGTAACAGCTCCCCTCAATATGTATAGACCATCTATCTGATGCTGTCTGGTCAGTATAACAGCTCCCCTCTGTATGTATAGACCATCTACCTGATGCTGTCTGGACAGTGAAACAGCTCCCCTCTGCATGTATAGACCATGTATCTGATGCTGTCTGGACAGTGTAACAGCTCCCCTCTGTATGTATAGACCATCTATCTGATGCTGTCTGGTCAGTATAACAGCTCCCCTCTTTATGTATAGACCATCTACCTGATGCTGTCTGGACAGTGTAACAGCTCCCCTCTGTCTCTGTATGTATAGGCCATCTATCTGATGCAGTCTGGTCAGTGAAACAGCTCCCCTCTGTATGTACAGACCATCTATCTGATGCTGTCTGGACAGTGAAACAGCTACTCTCTGTCTCTGAATGTATAGACCATCTATCTGATGCTGTCTGGACAGTGAAACAGCTCCTCTCTGTATGTATAGACCATCTATCTGATGCTGTCTGGACAGTGTAAAAGCTCCCCTCTGTATGTAAAGACCACCTATCTGATGCTGTCTGGTCAGTGAAACAGCTCCCCTCTGTATGTTTAGACCACCTATCTGATGCTGTCTTGACAGTGTAACAGCTCCCCTCTGTCTCTGTATGTATAGGCCATCTATCTGATGCTGTCTGGTCAGTGAAACAGCTCCCCTCTGTATGTATAGACCATCTATCTGATGCTGTCTGGACAGTGAAACAGCTCCTCTCTGTCTCTGAATGTATAGACCATGTATCTGATGCTGTCTGGACAGTGTAACAGCTCCCCTCTGTATGTATAGACCATCTATATGATGCTGTCTGGACAGTGAAACAGCTCCCCTCTGTATGTATAGACCATCTATCTGATGCTGTCTGGACAGTGTAACCGCTCCCCTCTGTCTCTGTATGTATAGACCATCTATCTGATGCTGTCTGGAAAGTGAAACAGCTCCCCTCTGTATGTATAGACCATCTATCTGATGCTGTCTGGACAGTGTAACAGCTCCCTTCTGTCTCTGTATGTATAGACCATCTATCTGATGCTGTCTGGACAGTGAAACAGCTCCCCCTTGTCTCTGTATGTACAGACCATCTATCTGATGCTGTCTGGACAGTGAAACAGCTCCCCTCTGTCTCTGTATGTATAGACCATCTATCTGATGCTGTCTGGACAGTGTAACAGCTCCCCTCAATATGTATAGACCATCTATCTGATGCTGTCTGGTCAGTATAACAGCTCCCCTCTGTATGTATAGACCATCTACCTGATGCTGTCTGGACAGTGAAACAGCTCCCCTCTGCATGTATAGACCATGTATCTGATGCTGTCTGGACAGTGTAACAGCTCCCCTCTGTATGTATTGACCATCTATCTGATGCTGTTTGGACAGTGTAACAACTGGTCAGTTCCCCTCTGTCTCTGTATGTATAGACCATCTATCTGATGCAGTCTGGTCAGTGAAACAGCTCCCCTCTGTATGTATAGACCATCTATCTGATGCTGTATGGACAGTTAAACAGCTACTTTCTATCTCTGAATGTATAGACCATCTATCTGATGCTGTCTGGACAGTGAAACAGCTCCTCTCTGTATGTAAAGACCACCTATCTGATGCTGTCTGGTCAGTGAAACAGCTCCCCTCTGTATGTATAGACCACCTATCTGATGCTGTCTGGACAGTGAAACAGCTCCCCTCTGTATGTATAGACCATCTATCTGATGCTGTCTGGACAGTGTAACCGCTCCCCTCTGTCTCTGTATGTATAGGCCATCTATCTGATGCTGTCTGGTCAGTGAAACAGCTCCCCTCTGTCTCTGTATGTATAGACCATCTATCTGATGCTGTCTGGAAAGTGAAACAGCTCCCCTCTGTATGTATAGACCATCTATCTGATGCTGTCTGGACAGTGTAACAGCTCCCTTCTGTCTCTGTATGTATAGACCATCTATCTGATGCTGTCTGGACAGTGAAACAGCTCCCCCTTGTCTCTGTATGTACAGACCATCTATCTGATGCTGTCTGGAGAGTGAAACAGCTCCCCTCTGTCTCTGTATGTATAGACCATCTATCTGATGCTGTCTGGACAGTGTAACAGCTCCCCTCAATATGTATAGACCATCTATCTGATGCTGTCTGGTCAGTATAACAGCTCCCCTCTGTATGTATAGACCATCTACCTGATGCTGTCTGGACAGTGAAACAGCTCCCCTCTGCATGTATAGACCATGTATCTGATGCTGTCTGGACAGTGTAACAGCTCCCCTCTGTATGTATTGACCATCTATCTGATGCTGTTTGGACAGTGTAACAACTGGTCAGTTCCCCTCTGTCTCTGTATGTATAGACCATCTATCTGATGCAGTCTGGTCAGTGAAACAGCTCCCCTCTGTATGTATAGACCATCTATCTGATGCTGTATGGACAGTTAAACAGCTACTTTCTATCTCTGAATGTATAGACCATCTATCTGATGCTGTCTGGACAGTGAAACAGCTCCTCTCTGTATGTAAAGACCACCTATCTGATGCTGTCTGGTCAGTGAAACAGCTCCCCTCTGTATGTATAGACCACCTATCTGATGCTGTCTGGACAGTGAAACAGCTCCCCTCTGTATGTATAGACCATCTATCTGATGCTGTCTGGACAGTGTAACCGCTCCCCTCTGTCTCTGTATGTATAGACCATCTATCTGATGCTGTCTGGAAAGTGAAACAGCACCCCTCTGTATGTATAGACCATCTATCTGATGCTGTCTGGACAGTGTAACAGCTCCCCTCTGTATGTATAGACCATCTATCTGATGCTGTCTGGTCAGTATAACAGCTCCCCTCTTTATGTATAGACCATCTACCTGATGCTGTCTGGACAGTGTAACAGCTCCCCTCTGTCTCTGTATGTATAGGCCATCTATCTGATGCAGTCTGGTCAGTGAAACAGCTCCCCTCTGTATGTACAGACCATCTATCTGATGCTGTCTGGACAGTGAAACAGCTACTCTCTGTCTCTGAATGTATAGACCATCTATCTGATGCTGTCTGGACAGTGAAACAGCTCCTCTCTGTATGTATAGACCATCTATCTGATGCTGTCTGGACAGTGTAAAAGCTCCCCTCTGTATGTAAAGACCACCTATCTGATGCTGTCTGGTCAGTGAAACAGCTCCCCTCTGTATGTTTAGACCACCTATCTGATGCTGTCTGGACAGTGTAACAGCTCCCCTCTGTCTCTGTATGTGTAGGCCATCTATCTGATGCTGTCTGGTCAGTGAAACAGCTCCCCTCTGTATGTATAGACCATCTATCTGATGCTGTCTGGACAGTGAAACAGCTCCTCTCTGTCTCTGAATGTATAGACCATGTATCTGATGCTGTCTGGACAGTGTAACAGCTCCCCTCTGTATGTATAGACCATCTATATGATGCTGTCTGGACAGTGAAACAGCTCCCCTCTGTATGTATAGACCATCTATCTGATGCTGTCTGGACAGTGTAACCGCTCCCCTCTGTCTCTGTATGTATAGACCATCTATCTGATGCTGTCTGGAAAGTGAAACAGCTCCCCTCTGTATGTATAGACCATCTATCTGATGCTGTCTGGACAGTGTAACAGCTCCCTTCTGTCTCTGTATGTATAGACCATCTATCTGATGCTGTCTGGACAGTGAAACAGCTCCCCTCTGTCTCTGTATGTATAGACCATCTATCTGATGCTGTCTGGACAGTGTAACAGCTCCCCTCAATATGTATAGACCATCTATCTGATGCTGTCTGGACAGTGAAACAGCTCCCCTCTGCATGTATAGACCATGTATCTGATGCTGTCTGGACAGTGTAACAGCTCCCCTCTGTATGTATTGACCATCTATCTGATGCTGTTTGGACAGTGTAACAACTGGTCAGTTCCCCTCTGTCTCTGTATGTATAGACCATCTATCTGATGCAGTCTGGTCAGTGAATCAGCTCCCCTCTGTATGTATAGACCATCTATCTGATGCTGTATGGACAGTTAAACAGCTACTTTCTATCTCTGAATGTATAGACCATCTATCTGATGCTGTCTGGACAGTGAAACAGCTCCTCTCTGTATGTAAAGACCACCTATCTGATGCTGTCTGGTCAGTGAAACAGCTCCCCTCTGTATGTATAGACCACCTATCTGATGCTGTCTGGACAGTGAAACAGCTCCCCTCTGTATGTATAGACCATCTATCTGATGCTGTCTGGACAGTGTAACCGCTCCCCTCTGTCTCTGTATGTATAGGCCATCTATCTGATGCTGTCTGGTCAGTGAAACAGCTCCCCTCTGTATGTATAGACCATCTATCTGATGCTGTCTGGACAGTGAAACAGCTCCTCTCTGTCTCTGAATGTATAGACCATGTATCTGATGCTGTCTGGACAGTGTAACAGCTCCCCTCTGTATGTATAGACCATCTATATGATGCTGTCTGGACAGTGAAACAGCTCCCCTCTGTATGTATAGACCATCTATCTGATGCTGTCTGGACAGTGTAACCGCTCCCCTCTGTCTCTGTATGTATAGACCATCTATCTGATGCTGTCTGGAAAGTGAAACAGCTCCCCTCTGTATGTATAGACCATCTATCTGATGCTGTCTGGACAGTGTAACAGCTCCCTTCTGTCTCTGTATGTATAGACCATCTATCTGATGCTGTCTGGACAGTGAAACAGCTCCCCCTTGTCTCTGTATGTACAGACCATCTATCTGATGCTGTCTGGACAGTGAAACAGCTCCCCTCTGTCTCTGTATGTATAGACCATCTATCTGATGCTGTCTGGACAGTGTAACAGCTCCCCTCAATATGTATAGACCATCTATCTGATGCTGTCTGGTCAGTATAACAGCTCCCCTCTGTATGTATAGAACATCTACCTGATGCTGTCTGGACAGTGAAACAGCTCCCCTCTGCATGTATAGACCATGTATCTGATGCTGTCTGGACAGTGTAACAGCTCCCCTCTGTATGTATTGACCATCTATCTGATGCTGTTTGGACAGTGTAACAACTGGTCAGTTCCCCTCTGTCTCTGTATGTATAGACCATCTATCTGATGCAGTCTGGTCAGTGAAACAGCTCCCCTCTGTATGTATAGACCATCTATCTGATGCTGTATGGACAGTTAAACAGCTACTTTCTATCTCTGAATGTATAGACCATCTATCTGATGCTGTCTGGACAGTGAAACAGCTCCTCTCTGTATGTAAAGACCACCTATCTGATGCTGTCTGGTCAGTGAAACAGCTCCCCTCTGTATGTATAGACCACCTATCTGATGCTGTCTGGACAGTGAAACAGCTCCCCTCTGTATGTATAGACCATCTATCTGATGCTGTCTGGACAGTGTAACCGCTCCCCTCTGTCTCTGTATGTATAGACCATCTATCTGATGCTGTCTGGAAAGTGAAACAGCACCCCTCTGTATGTATAGACCATCTATCTGATGCTGTCTGGACAGTGTAACAGCTCCCTTCTGTCTCTGTATGTATAGACCATCTATCTGATGCTGTCTGGACAGTGAAACAGCTCCCCTCTGTCTCTGTATGTATAGACCATCTATCTGATGCTGTCTGGACAGTGAAACAGCTCCCCTCTGTATGTATAGACCATCTATCTGATGTTGTCTGGACAGTGTAACAGCTCCCCTCTGTCTCTGTATGTATAGACCATCTATCTGATGCTGTCTGGACAGTGAAACAGCTCCCCTCTGTCTCTGTAAGTATAGACCATCTATCTGATGCTGTCTGGACAGTGTAACAGCTCCCCTCTGTATGTATAGACCATCTATCTGATGCTGTCTGGTCAGTATAACAGCTCCCCTCTTTATTTATAGACCATCTACCTGATGCTGTCTGGACAGTGAAACAGCTCCCCTCTGCATCTATAGACCATCTTCCTGATGCTGTCTGGACAGTGTAACAGCTCCCCTCTGTATGTATTGACCATCTATCTGATGCTGTCTGGACAGTGTAACAACTCCCCTCTGTCTCTGTATGTATAGACCATCTATCTGATGCTGTCTGGACAGTGAAACAGCTCCCCTCTGTCTCTGTATGTATAGACCATCTATCTGATGCTGTCTGGTCAGTGTAACAGCTCCCCTCTGTCTCTGTATGTATAGACCATCTATCTGATGCTGTCTGGACAGTGTAACAGCTCCCCTCTGTATGTATAGACCATCTATCTGATGCTGTCTGGTCAGTATAACAGCTCCCCTCTGTATGTATAGACCATCTACCTGATGCTGTCTGGACAGTGAAACAGCTCCCCTCTGCATGTATAGACCATCTATCTGATGCGGTCTGGACAGTGTAAAAGCTCCCCTCTGTATGTATTGACCATCTATCTGATGCTGTCTGGACAGTGTAACCGCTCCCCTCTGTCTCTGTATGTATAGACCATCTATCTGATGCTGTCTGGAAAGTGAAACAGCTCCTCTCTGTATGTATAGACCATCTATCTGATGCTGTCTGGACAGTGTAACAGCTCCCTTCTGTCTATGTATGTATAGACCATCTATCTGATGCTGTCTGGACAGTGAAACAGCTCCCCTCTGTCTCTGTATGTATAGACCATCTATCTGATGCTGTCTGGACAGTGAAACTGCTCCCCTCTGTATGTATTGACCATCTACCTGATGTTGTCTGGACAGTGTAACAGCTCCCCTCTGTCTCTGTATGTATAGACCATCTATCTGATGCTGTCTGGACAGTGAAACAGCTCCCCTCTGTCTCTGTATGTATAGACCATCTATCTGATGCTGTCTGGACAGTGAAACAGCTCCCCTCTGCATGTATAGACCATCTATCTGATGCGGTCTGGACAGTGTAACAGCTCCCCTCTGTATGTATAGACCATCTATCTGATGCTGTCTGGTCAGTATACCAGCTCCCCTCTTTATGTATAGACCATCTACCTGATGCTGTCTGGACAGTGAAACAGCTCCCCTCTGCATGTATAGACCATCTATCTGATGCGGTCTGGACAGTGTAACAGCTCCCCTCTGTATGTATTGACCATCTATCTGATGCTGTCTGGACAGTGTAACAACTCCCCTCTGTCTCTGTATGTATAGACCATCTATCTGATGCTGTCTGGACAGTGAAACAGCTCCCCTCTGTCTCTGTATGTATAGACCATCCATCTGATGCTGTCTGGTCAGTGTAACAGCTAACCTCTGTCTCTGTATGTATAAGCCATCTATCTGATGCAGTCTGGTCAGTGAAACAGCTCCCGTCTGTATGTATAGACCATCTATCTGATGCTGTATGGACAGTTAAACAGCTACTCTCTGTCTCTGAATGTATAGACCATCTATCAGATGCTGTCTGGACAGTGAAACAGCTCCTCTCTGTATGTATAGACCATCTATCTGATGCTGTCTGGACAGTGAAACAGCTCCCCTCTGTATGTATAGACCATCTATATGATGCTGTCTGGACAGTGAAACAGCTCCCCTCTGTATGTATAGACCATCTATCTGATGCTGTCTGGACAGTGTAACCGCTCCCCTCTGTCTCTGTATGTATAGACCATCTATCTGATGCTGTCTGGACAGTGAAACAGCTCCCCTCTGTATGTATAGACCATCTATCTGATGTGGTATGGACAGTTAAACAGCTACTCTCTGTCTCTGAATGTATAGACCATCTATCTGATGCTGTCTGGTCAGTATAACAGCTCCCCTCTTTATGTATAGACCATCTACCTGATGCTGTCTGGACAGTGAAACAGCTCCCCTCTGCATGTATAGACCATCTACCTGATGCTGTCTGGACAGTGTAACAGCTCCCCTCTGTATGTATTGACCATCTATCTGATGCTGTCTGGACAGTGTAACCGCTCCCCTCTGTCTCTGTATGTATAGACCATCTATCTGATGCTGTCTGGACAGTGAAACAGCTCCCCTCTGTCTCTGTATGTATAGACCATCTATCTGATGCTGTCTGGTCAGTGTAACAGCTCACCTCTGTCTCTGTATGTATAGGCCATCTATCTGATGCAGTCTGGTCAGTGAAACTGCTCCCCTCTGTATGTATAGACCATCTATCTGATGCTGTCTGGACAGTGAAACAGCTCCCCTCTGTCTCTGTATGTATAGACCATCTATCTGATGCTGTCTGGACAGTGAAACAGCTCCCCTCTGTCTCTGTATGTATAGACCATCTATCTGATGCTGTCTGGACAGTGAAACAGCTCCCCTCTGTATGTATAGACCATCTACCTGATGTTGTCTGGACAGTGTAACAGCTCTCCTCTGTCTCTGTATGTATAGACCATCTATCTGATGCTGTCTGGACAGTGAAACAGCTCCCCTCTGTCTCTGTATGCATAGACCATCTATCTGATGCTGTCTGGACAGTGTAACAGCTCCCCTCTGTATGTATAGACCATCTATCTGATGCTGTCTGGTCAGTATAACAGCTCCCCTCTTTATGTATAGACCATCTACCTGATGCTGTCTGGACAGTGAAACAGCTCCCCTCTGCATGTATAGACCATCTATCTGATGCTGTCTGGACAGTGTAACAACTCCCCTCTGTCTCTGTATGTATAGACCATCTATCTGATGCTGTCTGGACAGTGAAAAAGCTCCCCTCTGTCCCTGTATGTATAGACCATCTATCTGATGCTGTCTGGTCAGTGTAACAGCTCCCCTCTGTCTCTGTATGTATAGGCCATCTATCTGATGCAGTCTGGTCAGTGAAACAGCTCCCCTCTGTATGTATAGACCATCTATCTGATGCTGTCTGGACAGTGAAACAGCTCCTCTCTTCCTCTGAATGTATAGACCATGTATCTGATGCTGTCTGGACAGTGAAACAGCTCCTCTCTGTATGTATAGACCATCTATCTGATGCTGTCTGGACAGTGTAAAAGCTCCCCTCTGTATGTAAAGACAACCTATCTGATGCTGTCTGGTCAGTGAAACAGCTCCCCTCTGTATGTTTAGACCACCTATCTGATGCTGTCTGGACAGTGTAACAGCTCCCCTCTGTCTCTGTATGTATAGGCCATCTATCTGATGCTGTCTGGTCAGTGAAACAGCTCCCCTCTGTATATATAGACCATCTATCTGATGCTGTCTGGACAGTGAAACTTTTCCTCTCTGTCTCTGAATGTATAGACCATGTATCTGATGCTGTCTGGACAGTGTAACAGCTCCCCTCTGTATGTATAGACCATCTATATGATGCTGTCTGGACAGTGAAACAGCTCCCCTCTGTATGTATAGACCATCTATCTGATGCTGTCTGGACAGTGTAACCGCTCCCCTCTGTCTCTGTATGTATAGACCATCTATCTGATGCTGTCTGGAAAGTGAAACAGCTCCCCTCTGTATGTATAGACCATCTATCTGATGCTGTCTGGACAGTGTAACAGCTCCCTTCTGTCTCTGTATGTATAGACCATCTATCTGATGCTGTCTGGACAGTGAAACAGCTCCCCTCTGTCTCTGTATGTACAGACCATCTACCTGATGCTGTCTGGACAGTGAAACAGCTCCCCTCTGTCTCTGTATGTATAGACCATCTATCTGATGCTGTCTGGACAGTGTAACAGCTCCCCTCTGTATGTATAGACCATCTATCTGATGCTGTCTGGTCAGTATAACAGCTCCCCTCTGTATGTATAGACCATCTACCTGATGCTGTCTGGACAGTGAAACAGCTCCCCTCTGCATGTATAGACCATCTATCTGATGCTGTCTGGACAGTGTAACAGCTCCCCTCTGTATGTATTGACCATCTATCTGATGCTGTTTGGACAGTGTAACAACTCCCCTCTGTCTCTGTATGTATAGACCATCTATCTGATGCAGTCTGGTCAGTGAAACAGCTCCCCTCTGTATGTATAGACCATCTATCTGATGCTGTATGGACAGTTAAACAGCTACTTTCTATCTCTGAATGTATAGACCATCTATCTGATGCTGTCTGGACAGTGAAACAGCTCCTCTCTGTATGTAAAGACCACCTATCTGATGCTGTCTGGTCAGTGAAACAGCTCCCCTCTGTATGTATAGACCACCTATCTGATGCTGTCTGGACAGTGAAACAGCTCCCCTCTGTATGTATAGACCATCTATCTGATGCTGTCTGGACAGTGTAACCGCTCCCCTCTGTCTCTGTATGTATAGACCATCTATCTGATGCTGTCTGGAAAGTGAAACAGCTCCCCTCTGTATGTATAGACCATCTATCTGATGCTGTCATGACAGTGTAACAGCTCCCTTCTGTCTCTGTATGTATAGACCATCTATCTGATGCTGTCTGGACAGTGAAACAGCTCCCCTCTGTCTCTGTATGTATAGACCATCTATCTTATGCTGTCTGGACAGTGAAACAGCTCCCCTCTGTATGTATAGACCATCTACCTGATGTTGTCTGGACAGTGTAACAGCTCCCCTCTGTCTCTGTATGTATAGACCATCTATCTGATGCTGTCTGGACAGTGAAACAGCTCCCCTCTGTCTCTGTATGTATAGACCATCTATCTGATGCTGTCTGGACAGTGTAACAGCTCCCCTCTGTATGTATAGACCATCTATCTGATGCTGTCTGGTCAGTATAACAGCTCCCCTCTTTATGTATAGACCATCTACCTGATGCTGTCTGGACAGTGAAACAGCTCCCCTCTGCATGTATAGACCATCTACCTGATGCTGTCTGGACAGTGTAACAGCTCCCCTCTGTATGTATTGAGCATCTATCTGATGCTGTCTGGACAGTGTAACAACTCCCCTCTGTCTCTGTATGTATAGACCATCTATCTGATGCTGTCTGGACAGTGAAACAGCTCCCCTCTGTCTCTGTATGTATAGACCATCTATCTGATGCTGTCTGGTCAGTGTAACAGCTCCCCTCTGTCTCTGTATGTATAGACCATCTATCTGATGCTGTCTGGACAGTGTAACAGCTCCCCTCTGTATGTATAGACCATCTATCTGATGCTGTCTGGTCAGTATAACAGCTCCCCTCTGTATGTATAGACCATCTACCTGATGCTGTCTGGACAGTGAAACAGCTCCCCTCTGCATGTATAGACCATCTATCTGATGAAGTCTGGACAGTGTAACAGCTCCCCTCTGTATGTATTGACCATCTATCTGATGCTGTCTGGACAGTGTAACAACTCCCCTCTGTCTCTGTATGTATAGACCATCTATCTGATGCAGTCTGGTCAGTGAAACAGCTCCCCTCTGTATGTATAGACCATCTATCTGATGCTGTATGGACAGTTAAACAGCTACTCTCTGTCTCTGAATGTATAGACCATCTATCTGATGCTGTCTGGACAGTGAAACAGCTCCTCTCTGTATGTATAGACCATCTATCTGATGCTGTCTGGACAGTGTAAAAGCTCCCCTCTGTATGTAAAGACCACCTATCTGATGCTGTCTGGTCAGTGAAACAGCTCCCCTCTGTATGTATAGACCATCTATCTGATGCTGTCTGGACAGTGAAACAGCTCCTCTCTGTCTCTGAATGTATTAACCATCTATCTGATGCTGTCTGGACAGTGAAACAGCTCCCCTCTGTATGTATTGACCATCTATCTGATGCTGTCTGGACAGTGTAACCGCTCCTCTCTGTCTCTGTATGTATAGACCATCTATCTGATGCTGTCTGGAAAGTGAAACAGCTCCCCTCTGTATGTATAGACCATCTATCTGATGCTGTCTGGACAGTGTAACAGCTCCCTTCTGTCTATGTATGTATAGACCATCTATCTGATGCTGTCTGGACAGTGAAACAGCTCCCCTCTGTATCTGTATGTATAGACCATCTATCTGATGCTGTCTGGACAGTGTAACAGCTCCCCTCTGTATTTATAGACCATCTATCTGATTCTGTCTGGAGAGTGAAACAGCTCCCCTCTGTATGTATAGACCATGTATCTGATGCTGTCTGGACAGTGTAACAGCTCCCCTCTGTATGTATAGACCATCTATCTGATGCTGTCTGGACAGTGTAACAGCTCCCCTCTGTATGTATAGACCATCTATCTGATGCTGTCTGGACAGTGAAACAGCTCCCCTCTGTCTCTGTATGCATAGACCATCTATCTGATGCTGTCTGGACAGTGTAACAGCTCCCCTCTGTCTCTGCATGTATAGACCATCTACCTGATGCTGTCTGGACAGTGAAACAGCTCCCCTCTGCATGTATAGACCATCTACCTGATGCTGTCTGGACAGTGTAACAGCTCCCCTCTGTATGTATTGACCATCTATCTGATGCTGTCTGGACAGTGTAACAACTCCCCTCTGTCTCTGTATGTATAGACCATCTATCTGATGCTGTCTGGACAGTGAAACAGCTCCCCTCTGTCTCTGTATGTATAGACCATCTATCTGATGCTGTCTGGTCAGTGTAACAGCTCCCCTCTGTCTCTGTATGTATAGACCATCTATCTGATGCTGTCTGGACAGTGTAACAGCTCCCCTCTGTATGTATAGACCATCTATCTGATGCTGTCTGGTCAGTATAACAGCTCCCCTCTGTATGTATAGACCATCTACCTGATGCTGTCTGGACAGTGAAACAGCTCCCCTCTGCATGTATAGACCATCTATCTGATGAAGTCTGGACAGTGTAACAGCTCCCCTCTGTGTGTATTGACCATCTATCTAATGCTGTCTGGACAGTGTAACAACTCCCCTCTGTCTCTGTATGTATAGACCATCTATCTGATGCAGTCTGGTCAGTGAAACAGCTCCCCTCTGTATGTATAGACCATCTATCTGATGCTGTATGGACAGTTAAACAGCTACTCTCTGTCTCTGAATGTATAGACCATCTATCTGATGCTGTCTGGACAGTGAAACAGCTCCTCTCTGTATGTATAGACCATCTATCTGATGCTGTCTGGACAGTGTAAAAGCTCCCCTCTGTATGTAAAGACCACCTATCTGATGCTGTCTGGTCAGTGAAACAGCTCCCCTCTGTATGTATAGACCATCTATCTGATGCTGTCTGGACAGTGAAACAGCTCCTCTCTGTCTCTGAATGTATTAACCATCTATCTGATGCTGTCTGGACAGTGAAACAGCTCCCCTCTGTATGTATTGACCATCTATCTGATGCTGTCTGGACAGTGTAACCGCTCCTCTCTGTCTCTGTATGTATAGACCATCTATCTGATGCTGTCTGGAAAGTGAAACAGCTCCCCTCTGTATGTATAGACCATCTATCTGATGCTGTCTGGACAGTGTAACAGCTCCCTTCTGTCTATGTATGTATAGACCATCTATCTGATGCTGTCTGGACAGTGAAACAGCTCCCCTTTGTATCTGTATGTATAGACCATCTATCTGATGCTGTCTGGACAGTGTAACAGCTCCCCTCTGTATTTATAGACCATCTATCTGATTCTGTCTGGAGAGTGAAACAGCTCCCCTCTGTATGTATAGACCATGTATCTGATGCTGTCTGGACAGTGTAACAGCTCCCCTCTGTATGTATAGACCATCTATCTGATGCTGTCTGGACAGTGTAACAGCTCCCCTCTGTATGTATAGACCATCTATCTGATGCTGTCTGGACAGTGAAACAGCTCCCCTCTGTCTCTGTATGCATAGACCATGTATCTGATGCTGTCTGGACAGTGTAACAGCTCCCCTCTGTCTCTGCATGTATAGACCATCTATCTGATGCTGTCTGGTCAGTGAAACAGCTCCCTTCTGTATGTATAGACCATCTATCTGATGCTGTCTGGACAGTGTAACAGCTCCCCTCTGTATTTATAGACCATCTATCTGATTCTGTCTGGACAGTGAAACATCTCCCCTCTGTATGTATAGACCATCTATCTGATGCTGTCTGGACAGTGTAACCGCTCCCCTCTGTCTCTGTATGTCTAGACCATCTATCTGATGCTGTCTGGAAAGTGAAACAGCTCCCCTCTGTATGTATAGACCATCTATCTGAGGCAGTCTGGACCTTGAAACAGCTCCCCTCTGTCTCTGTATGTATAGACCATCTATCTGATGCTGTCTGGACAGTGTAACAGCTCCCCTCTGTATGTATAGACCATCTATCTGATGCTGTCTGGTCAGTATAACAGCTCCCCTCTTTATGTAAAGACCACCTATCTGATGCTGTCTGGTCAGTGAAACAGCTCCCCTCTGTATGTATAGACCACCTATCTGATGCTGTCTGGACAGTGAAACAGCTCCCCTCTGTATGTATAGACCATCTATCTGATGCTGTCTGGACAGTGAAACAGCTCCTCTCTGTCTCTGAATGTATTATCCATCTATATGATGCTGTCTGGACAGTGAAACAGCTCCCCTCTGTATGTATAGACCATCTATCTGAGGCAGTCTGGACCTTGAAACAGCTCCCCTCTGTCTCTGTATGTATAGACCATCTATCTGATGCTGTCTGGACAGTGTAACAGCTCCCCTCTGTATGTATAGACCATCTATCTGATGCTGTCTGGTCAGTATAACAGCTCCCCTCTTTATGTAAAGACCACCTATCTGATGCTGTCTGGTCAGTGAAACAGCTCCCCTCTGTATGTATAGACCACCTATCTGATGCTGTCTGGACAGTGAAACAGCTCCCCTCTGTATGTATAGACCATCTATCTGATGCTGTCTGGACAGTGAAACAGCTCCTCTCTGTCTCTGAATGTATTATCCATCTATATGATGCTGTCTGGACAGTGAAACAGCTCCCCTCTGTATGTATAGACCATCTATATGATGCTGTCTGGACAGTGAAACAGCTCCCCTCTGTATGTATAGACCATCTATCTGATGCTGTCTGGACAGTGTAACCGCTCCCCTCTGTCTCTGTATGTATAGACCATCTATCTGATGCTGTCTGGAAAGTGAAACAGCTCCCACCTGTATGTATAGACCATCTATCTGATGCTGTCTGGACAGTGAAACAGCTCCCCTCTGTCTCTGTATGTATAGACCATCTATCTGATGATGTCTGGACAGTGTAACAGCTCCCCTCTGTATGTATAGACCATCTATCTGATGCTGTCTGGTCAGTATAACAGCTCCCCTCTTTATGTATAGACCATCTACCTGATGCTGTCTGGACAGTGAAACAGCTCCCCTCTGCATGTATAGACCATCTATCTGATGCGGTCTGGACAGTGTAACAGCTCCCCTCTGTATGTATTGACCATCTATCTGATGCTGTCTGGACAGTGTAACAACTCCCCTCTGTCTCTGTATGTATAGACCATCTATCTGATGCTGTCTGGACAGTGAAACAGCTCCCCTCTGTCTCTGTATGTATAGACCATCTATCTGATGCTGTCTGGTCAGTGTAACAGCTCCCCTCTGTCTCTGTATGTATAGGCCATCTATCTGATGCTGTATGGACAGTTAAACAGCTACTCTCTGTCTCTGAATGTATAGACCATCTATCTGATGCTGTCTGGACAGTGAAACAGCTCCTCTCTGTATGTATAGACCATCTATCTGATGCTGTCTGGACAGTGTAAAAGCTCCCCTCTGTATGTAAATACCACCTATCTGATGCTGTCTGGTCAGTGAAACAGCTCCCCTCTGTATGTATAGACCACCTATCTGATGCTGTCTGGACAGTGAAACAGCTCCCCTCTGTATGTATAGACCATCTATCTGATGCTGTCTGGACAGTGAAACAGCTCCTCTCTGTCTCTGAATGTATTAACCATCTATATGATGCTGTCTGGACAGTGAAACAGCTCCCCTCTGTATGTATAGACCATCTATATGATGCTAACTGGACAGTGAAACAGCTCCCCTCTGTATGTATAGACCATCTATCTGATGCTGTCTGGACAGTGTAACCACTCCCCTCTGTCTCTGTATGTATAGACCATCTATCTGATGCTGTCTGGACAGTGAAACAGCTCCCCTCTGTCTCTGTATGTATAGATCATCTATCTGATGCTATCTGGACAGTGTAACAGCTCCCCTCTGTCTCTGCATGTATAGACCATCTATCTGATGCTGTCTGGACAGTGTAAACGCTCCCCTCTGTATGTATAGACCACCTATCTGATGCTGTCTGGTCAGTGAAACAGCTCCAATCTGTATGTATAGACCATCTATCTGATGCTGTCTGGTCAGTGTAACAGCTCTCCTCTGTCTCTGTATGTATAGACCATCTATCTGATGCTGTCTGGACAGTGAAACAGCTCCTCTCTGTATGTATAGACCATCTATCTGATGCTGTCTGGACAGTGTAAAAGCTCCCCTCTGTATGTATAGACCACCTATCTGATGCTGTCTGGACAGTGAAACAGCTCCCCTCTGTATGTATAGACCATCTATCTGATGCTGTCTGGTAAGTGAAACAGTTCCCCTCTGTATGTATAGACCATCTATCTGATGCTGTCTGGACAGTGTAACAGCTCCCCTCTGTATGTATAGACCATCTATCTGGTGCTGTCTTGACAGTGAAACAGCTCCCCTCTGTATGTGTAGACCACCTATCTGATGCTGTCTGGACAGTGTAATAGCTCCCCTCTGTCTCTGTATGTATAGGCCATCTATCTGATGCTGTCTGGTCAGTGAAACAGCTCCCCTCTGTATGTATAGACCATCTATCTGATGCTGTCTGGACAGTGTAACAGCTCCCCTCTGTATGTATAGACCATCTATCTGATGCTGTCTGGACATTGTAACAGCTCCCCTCTGTATGTATAGACCATCTATCTGATGCTGTCTGGACAGTGTAACAGCTCCCCTCTGTATGCATAGACCATCTATCTGATGCTGTCTGGACAGTGAAACAGCTCCCCTCTGTCTCTGTATGCATAGACCATCTATCTGATGCTGTCTGGACAGTGTAACAGCTCCCCTCTGTCTCTGTATGTATAGACCATCTATCTGATGCTGTCTGGACAGTGTAAAAGCTCCCCTCTGTATGTAAAGACCACCTATCTGATGCTGTCTGGTCAGTGAAACAGCTCCCCTCTCTATGTATAGACCACCTATCTGATGCTGTCTGGACAGTGAAACAGCTCCCCTCTGTATGTATAGACCATCTATCTGATGCTGTCTGGACAGTGAAACAGCTCCTCTCTGTCTCTGAATGTATTAACCATCTATCTGATGCTGTCTGGACAGTGTCACAGCTCCCCTCTGTATGTATAGACCATCTATCTGATGCTGTCTGGACAGTGAAACAGCTCCCCTCTGTATGTATAGACCATCTATCTGATGCTGTCTGGACAGTGTAACCGCTCCCCTCTGTCTCTGTGTGTATAGACCATCTATCTGATGCTGTCTGGACAGTGAAACAGCTCCCCTCTGTATGTATAGACCATCTACCTGATGTTGTCTGGACAGTGTAACAGCTCCCCTCTGTCTCTGTTTGTATAGACCATCTATCTGATGCTGTCTGGACAGTGTAACAGCTCCCCTCTGTATGTATAGACCATCTATCTGATGCTGTCTGGTCAGTATAACAGCTCCCCTCTTTATGTATAGACCATCTATCTGATGCTGTCTGGACAGTGTAACAGCTCCCCTCTGTATGTATAGACCATCTATCTGGTGCTGTCTTGACAGTGAAACAGCTCCCCTCTGTATGTGTAGACCACCTATCTGATGCTGTCTGGACAGTGTAATAGCTCCCCTCTGTCTCTGTATGTATAGGCCATCTATCTGATGCTGTCTGGTCAGTGAAACAGCTCCCCTCTGTATGTATAGACCATCTATCTGATGCTGTCTGGACAGTGTAACAGCTCCCCTCTGTATGTATAGACCATCTATCTGATGCTGTCTGGACAGTGTAACAGCTCCCCTCTGTATGTATAGACCATCTATCTGATGCTGTCTGGACAGTGTAACAGCTCCCCTCTGTATGCATAGACCATCTATCTGATGCTGTCTGGACAGTGAAACAGCTCCCCTCTGTCTCTGTATGCATAGACCATCTATCTGATGCTGTCTGGACAGTGTAACAGCTCCCCTCTGTCTCTGTATGTATAGACCATCTATCTGATGCTGTCTGGACAGTGTAAAAGCTCCCCTCTGTATGTAAAGACCACCTATCTGATGCTGTCTGGTCAGTGAAACAGCTCCCCTCTCTATGTATAGACCACCTATCTGATGCTGTCTGGACAGTGAAACAGCTCCCCTCTGTATGTATAGACCATCTATCTGATGCTGTCTGGACAGTGAAACAGCTCCTCTCTGTCTCTGAATGTATTAACCATCTATCTGATGCTGTCTGGACAGTGTCACAGCTCCCCTCTGTATGTATAGACCATCTATCTGATGCTGTCTGGACAGTGAAACAGCTCCCCTCTGTATGTATAGACCATCTATCTGATGCTGTCTGGACAGTGTAACCGCTCCCCTCTGTCTCTGTGTGTATAGACCATCTATCTGATGCTGTCTGGACAGTGAAACAGCTCCCCTCTGTATGTATAGACCATCTACCTGATGTTGTCTGGACAGTGTAACAGCTCCCCTCTGTCTCTGTATGTATAGACCATCTATCTGATGCTGTCTGGACAGTGTAACAGCTCCCCTCTGTATGTATAGACCATCTATCTGATGCTGTCTGGTCAGTATAACAGCTCCCCTCTTTATGTATAGACCATCTACCTGATGCTGTCTGGACAGTGAAACAGCTCCCCTCTGCATGTATAGACCATCTACCTGATGCTGTCTGGACAGTGTAACAGCTCCCCTCTGTATGTATTGACCATCTATCTGATGCTGTCTGGACAGTGTAACAGCTCCCCTCTGTCTCTGTATGTATAGACCATCTATCTGATGCTGTCTGGACAGTGAAACAGCTCCCCTCTGTCTCTGTATGTATAGACCATCTATCTGAAGCTGTCTGGACAGTGAAACAGCTCCCCTCTGTATGTATAGACCATCTACCTGATGTTGTCTGGACAGTGTAACAGCTCCCCTCTGTCTCTGTATGTATAGACCATCTATCTGATGCTGTCTGGACAGTGAAACAGCTCCCCTCTGTCTCTGTATGCATAGACCATCTATCTGATGCTGTCTGGACAGTGTAACAGCTCCCCTCTGTATGTATAGACCATCTATCTGATGCTGTCTGGTCAGTATAACAGCTCCCCTCTTTATGTATAGACCATCTACCTGATGCTGTCTGGACAGTGAAACAGCTCCCTCTCTGCATGTATAGACCATCTATCTGATGCTGTCTGGACAGTGTAACAACTCCCCTCTGTCTCTGTATGTATAGACCATCTATCTGATGCTGTCTGGACAGTGAAAAAGCTCCCCTCTGTCCCTGTATGTATAGACCATCTATCTGATGCTGTCTGGTCAGTGTAACAGCTCCCCTCTGTCTCTGTATGTATAGGCCATCTATCTGATGCAGTCTGGTCAGTGAAACAGCTCCCCTCTGTATGTATAGACCATCTATCTGATGCTGTCTGGACAGTGAAACAGCTACTCTCTGTCTCTGAATGTATAGACCATCTATCTGATGCTGTCTGGACAGTGAAACAGCTCCTCTCTGTATGTATAGACCATCTATCTGATGCTGTCTGGACAGTGTAAAAGCTCCCCTCTGTATGTAAAGACCACCTATCTGATGCTGTCTGGTCAGTGAAACAGCTCCCCTCTGTATGTTTAGACCACCTATCTGATGCTGTCTGGACAGTGTAACAGCTCCCCTCTGTCTCTGTATGTATAGACCATCTATCTGATGCTGTCTGGTCAGTGAAACAGCTCCCCTCTGTATGTATAGACCATCTATCTGATGCTGTCTGGACAGTGAAACAGCTCCCCTCTGTATGTATAGACCATCTATCTGATGCTGTCTGGACAGTGAAACAGCTCCTCTCTGTCTCTGAATGTATAGACCATGTATCTGATGCTGTCTGGACAGTGTAACAGCTCCCCTCTGTATGTATAGACCATCTATATGATGCTGTCTGGACAGTGAAACAGCTCCCCTCTGTATGTATAGACCATCTATCTGATGCTGTCTGGACAGTGTAACCGCTCCCCTCTGTCTCTGTACGTATAGACCATCTATCTGATGCTGTCTGGAAAGTGAAACAGCTCCCCTCTGTATGTATATACCATCTATCTGATGCTGTCTGGACAGTGTAACGCTCCCTTCTGTCTCTGTATGTATAGACCATCTATCTGATGCTGTCTGGACAGTGAAACAGCTCCCCTCTGTCTCTGTATGTACAGACCATCTATCTGATGCTGTCTGGACAGTGAAACAGCTCCCCTCTGTCTCTGTATGTATAGACCATCTATCTGATGCTGTCTGGACAGTGTAACAGCTCCCCTCTGTATGTATAGACCATCTATCTGATGCTGTCTGGTCAGTATAACAGCTCCCCTCTGTATGTATAGACCATCTACCTGATGCTGTCTGGACAGTGAAACAGCTCCCCTCTGCATGTATAGACCATCTATCTGATGCTGTCTGGACAGTGTAACAGCTCCCCGCTGTATGTATTGACCATCTATCTGATGCTGTTTGGACAGTGTAACAACTCCCCTCTGTCTCTGTATGTATTGACCATCTATCTGATGCAGTCTGGTCAGTGAAACAGCTCCCCTCTGTATGTATAGACCATCTATCTGATGCTGTATGGACAGTTAAACAGCTACTTTCTATCTCTGAATGTATAGACCATCTATCTGATGCTGTCTGGACAGTGAAACAGCTCCTCTCTGTATGTAAAGACCACCTATCTGATGCTGTCTGGTCAGTTAAACAGCTCCCCTCTGTATGTATAGACCACCTATCTGATGCTGTCTGGACAGTGAAACAGCTCCCCTCTGTATGTATAGACCATCTATCTGATGCTGTCTGGACAGTGTAACCGCTCCCCTCTGTCTCTGTATGTATAGACCATCTATCTGATGCTGTCTGGAAAGTGAAACAGCTCCCCTCTGTATGTATAGACCATCTATCTGATGCTGTCTGGACAGTGTAACAGCTCCCTTCTGTCTCTGTATGTATAGACCATCTATCTGATCCTGTCTGGACAGTGAAACAGCTCCCCTCTGTCTCTGTATGTATAGACCATCTATCTGATGCTGTCTGGACAGTGAAACAGCTCCCCTCTGTATGTATAGACCATCTACCTGATGTTGTCTGGACAGTGTAACAGCTCCCCTCTGTCTCTGTATGTATAGACCATCTATCTGATGCTGTCTGGACAGTGAAACAGCTCCCCTCTGTCTCTGTATGTATAGACCATCTATCTGATGCTGTCTGGACAGTGTAACAGCTCCCCGCTGTATGTATAGACCATCTATCTGATGATGTCTGGTCAGTATAACAGCTCCCCTCTTTATGTATAGACCATCTACCTGATGCTGTCTGGACAGTGAAACAGCTCCCCTCTGCATGTATAGACCATCTACCTGATGCTGTCTGGACAGTGTAACAGCTCCCCTCTGTACGTATTGACCATCTATCTGATGCTGTCTGGACAGTGTAACAACTCCCCTCTGTCTCTGTATGTATAGACCATCTATCTGATGCTGTCTGGACAGTGAAACAGCTCCCCTCTGTCTCTGTATGTATAGACCATCTATCTGATGCTGTCTGGTCAGTGTAACAGCTCCCCTCTGTCTCTGTATGTATAGACCATCTATCTGATGCTGTCTGGACAGTGTAACAGCTCCCCTCTGTATGTATAGACCATCTATCTGATGCTGTCTGGTCAGTATAACAGCTCCCCTCTGTATGTATAGACCATCTACCTGATGCTGTCTGGACAGTGAAACAGCTCCCCTCTGCATGTATAGACCATCTATCTGATGAAGTCTGGACAGTGTAACAGCTCCCCTCTGTATGTATTGACCATCTATCTGATGCTGTCTGGACAGTGTAACCTCTCCCCTCTGTCTCTGTATGTATAGACCATCTATCTGATGCTGTCTGGAAAGTGAAACAGCTCCCCTCTGCATGTATAGACCATCTACCTGATGCTGTCTGGACAGTGTAACAGCTCCCCTCTGTATGTATTGACCATCTATCTGATGCTGTCTGGACAGTGTAACAACTCCCCTCTGTCTCTGTATGTATAGACCATCTATCTGATGCTGTCTGGACAGTGAAACAGCTCCCCTCTGTATGTATAGACCATCTATCTGATGCTGTCTGGTCAGTGTAACAGCTCCCCTCTGTCTCTGTATGTATAGACCATCTATCTGATGCTGTCTGGACAGTGTAACAACTCCCCTCTGTCTCTGTATGTATAGACCATCTATCTGATGCAGTCTGGACAGTGTAACAACTCCCCTCTGTCTCTGTATGTATTGACCATCTTTCTGATGCTGTCTGGACAGTGTAACCTCTCCCCTCTGTCTCTGTATGTATAGACCATCTATCTGATGCTGTCTGGAAAGTGAAACAGCTCCCCTCTGCATGTATAGACCATCTACCTGATGCTGTCTGGACAGTGTAACAGCTCCCCTCTGTATGTATTGACCATCTATCTGATGCTGTCTGGACAGTGTAACAACTCCCCTCTGTCTCTGTATGTATAGACCATCTATCTGATGCTGTCTGGACAGTGAAACAGCTCCCCTCTGTCTCTGTATGTATAGACCATCTATCTGATGCTGTCTGGTCAGTGTAACAGCTCCCCTCTGTCTCTGTATGTATAGACCATCTATCTGATGCTGTCTGGACAGTGTAACAACTCCCCTCTGTCTCTGTATGTATAGACCATCTATCTGATGCAGTCTGGACAGTGTAACAACTCCCCTCTGTCTCTGTATGTATAGACCATCTATCTGATGCAGTCTGGTCAGTGAAACATCTCCCCTCTGTATGTATAGACCATCTATCTGATGCTGTATGGACAGTTAAACAGCTACTCTCTGTCTCTGAATGTATAGACCATCTATCTGATGCTGTCTGGACAGCGAAACAGCTCCTCTCTGTATGTATTGACCATCTATCTGATGCTGTCTGGACAGTGTAACAACTCCCCTCTGTCTCTGTATGTATAGACCATCTATCTGATGCAGACTGGTCAGTGAAACATCTCCCCTCTGTATGTATAGACCATCTATCTGATGCTGTATGGACAGTTAAACAGCTACTCTCTGTCTCTGAATGTATAGACCATCTATCTGATGCTGTCTGGACAGTGAAACAGCTCCTCTCTGTATGTATAGACCATCTATCTGATGCTGTCTGGACAGTGTAAAAGCTCCCTCTGTATGTAAAGACCACCTATCTGATGCTGTCTGGTCAGTGAAACAGCTCCCCTCTGTATGTATAGACCATCTATCTGATGCTGTCTGGACAGTGTAACAGCTCCCTTCTGTCTATGTATGTATAGACCATCTATCTGATGCTGTCTGGACAGTGAAACAGCTCCCCTCTGTATCTGTATGTATAGACCATCTATCTGATGCTGTCTGGACAGTGTAACAGCTCCCCTCTGTATTTATAGACCATCTATCTGATTCTGTCTGGAGAGTGAAACAGCTCCCCTCTGTATGTATAGACCATGTATCTGATGCTGTCTGGACAGTGTAACAGCTCCCCTCTGTATGTATAGACCATCTATCTGATGCTGTCTGGACAGTGTAACAGCTCCCCTCTGTATGTATAGACCATCTATCTGATGCTGTCTGGACAGTGAAACAGCTCCCCTCTGTCTCTGTATGCATAGACCATCTATCTGATGCTGTCTGGACAGTGAAACAGCTCCCCTCTGTATCTGTATGTATAGACCATCTATCTGATGCTGTCTGGACAGTGTAACAGCTCCCCTCTGTATTTATAGACCATCTATCTGATTCTGTCTGGAGAGTGAAACAGCTCCCCTCTGTATGTATAGACCATGTATCTGATGCTGTCTGGACAGTGTAACAGCTCCCCTCTGTATGTATAGACCATCTATCTGATGCTGTCTGGACAGTGTAACAGCTCCCCTCTGTATGTATAGACCATCTATCTGATGCTGTCTGGACAGTGAAACAGCTCCCCTCTGTCTCTGTATGCATAGACCATCTATCTGATGCTGTCTGGACAGTGTAACAGCTCCCCTCTGTCTCTGCATGTATAGACCATCTATCTGATGCTGTCTGGTCAGTGAAACAGCTCCCCTCTGTATGTATAGACCATCTATCTGATGCTGTCTGGACAGTGTAACAGCTCCCCTCTGTATTTATAGACCATATATCTGATGCTGTCTGGACAGTGTAACAGCTACCCTCTGTCTCTGTATGTATAGGCCATCTATCTGATGCTGTCTGGTCAGTGAAACAGCTCCCCTCTGTATGTATAGACCATCTATCTGATGCTGTCTGGACAGTGTAACCGCTCCCCTCTGTCTCTGTATGTATAGACCATCTATCTGATGCTGTCTGGAAAGTGAAACAGCTCCCCTCTGTATGTATAGACCATCTATCTGAGGCTGTCTGGACAGTGAAACAGCTCCCCTCTGTCTCTGTATGTATAGACCATCTATCTGATGCTGTCTGGACAGTGTAACAGCTCCCCTCTGTATGTATAGACCATCTATCTGATGCTGTCTGGTCAGTATAACAGCTCCCCTCTTTATGTAAAGACCACCTATCTGATGCTGTCTGGTCACTGAAACAGCTCCCCTCTGTTTGTATAGACCACCTATCTGATGCTGTCTGGACAGTGAAACAGCTCCCCTCTGTATGTATAGACCATCTATCTGATGCTGTCTGGACAGTGAAACAGCTCCTCTCTGTCTCTGAATGTATTATCCATCTATATGATGCTGTCTGGACAGTGAAACAGCTCCCCTCTGTATGTATAGACCATCTATATGATGCTGTCTGGACAGTGAAACAGCTCCCCTCTGTATGTATAGACCATCTATCTGATGCTGTCTGGACAGTGTAACCGCTCCCCTCTGTCTCTGTATGTATAGACCATCTATCTGATGCTGTCTGGAAAGTGAAACAGCTCCCCTCTGTATGTATAGACCATCTATCTGATGCTGTCTGGACGGTGAAACAGCTCCCCTCTGTCTCTGTATGTATAGACCATCTATCTGATGCTGTCTGGACAGTGTAACAGCTCCCCTCTGTATGTATAGACCATCTATCTGATGCTGTCTGGTCAGTATAACAGCTCCCCTCTTTATGTATAGACCATCTACCTGATGCTGTCTGGACAGTGAAACAGCTCCCCTCTTCATGTATAGACCATCTATCTGATGCGGTCTGGACAGTGTAACAGCTCCCCTCTGTATGTATTGACCATCTATCTGATGCTGTCTGGACAGTGTAACAACTCCCCTCTGTCTCTGTATGTATAGACCATCTATCTGATGCTGTCTGGACGGTGAAACAGCTCCCCTCTGTCTCTGTATGTATAGACCATCTATCTGATGCTGTCTGGTCAGTGTAACAGCTCCCCTCTGTCTCTGTATGTATAGACCATCTATCTGATGCTGTCTGGACAGTGTAACAACTCCCCTCTGTCTCTGTATGTATAGACCATCTATCTGATGCAGTCTGGACAGTGTAACAACTCCCCTCTGTCTCTGTATGTATTGACCATCTTTCTGATGCTGTCTGGACAGTGTAACCTCTCCCCTCTGTCTCTGTATGTATAGACCATCTATCTGATGCTGTCTGGAAAGTGAAACAGCTCCCCTCTGCATGTATAGACCATCTACCTGATGCTGTCTGGACAGTGTAACAGCTCCCCTCTGTATGTATTGACCATCTATCTGATGCTGTCTGGACAGTGTAACAACTCCCCTCTGTCTCTGTATGTATAGACCATCTATCTGATGCTGTCTGGACAGTGAAACAGCTCCCCTCTGTCTCTGTATGTATAGACCATCTATCTGATGCTGTCTGGTCAGTGTAACAGCTCCCCTCTGTCTCTGTATGTATAGACCATCTATCTGATGCTGTCTGGACAGTGTAACAACTCCCCTCTGTCTCTGTATGTATAGACCATCTATCTGATGCAGTCTGGACAGTGTAACAACTCCCCTCTGTCTCTGTATGTATAGACCATCTATCTGATGCAGTCTGGTCAGTGAAACATCTCCCCTCTGTATGTATAGACCATCTATCTGATGCTGTATGGACAGTTAAACAGCTACTCTCTGTCTCTGAATGTATAGACCATCTATCTGATGCTGTCTGGACAGTGAAACAGCTCCTCTCTGTATGTATAGACCATCTATCTGATGCTGTCTGGACAGTGTAAAAGCTCCCTCTGTATGTAAAGACCACCTATCTGATGCTGTCTGGTCAGTGAAACAGCTCCCCTCTGTATGTATAGACCATCTATCTGATGCTGTCTGGACAGTGTAACAGCTCCCTTCTGTCTATGTATGTATAGACCATCTATCTGATGCTGTCTGGACAGTGAAACAGCTCCCCTCTGTATCTGTATGTATAGACCATCTATCTGATGCTGTCTGGACAGTGTAACAGCTCCCCTCTGTATTTATAGACCATCTATCTGATTCTGTCTGGAGAGTGAAACAGCTCCCCTCTGTATGTATAGACCATGTATCTGATGCTGTCTGGACAGTGTAACAGCTCCCCTCTGTATGTATAGACCATCTATCTGATGCTGTCTGGACAGTGTAACAGCTCCCCTCTGTATGTATAGACCATCTATCTGATGCTGTCTGGACAGTGAAACAGCTCCCCTCTGTCTCTGTATGCATAGACCATCTATCTGATGCTGTCTGGACAGTGAAACAGCTCCCCTCTGTATCTGTATGTATAGACCATCTATCTGATGCTGTCTGGACAGTGTAACAGCTCCCCTCTGTATTTATAGACCATCTATCTGATTCTGTCTGGAGAGTGAAACAGCTCCCCTCTGTATGTATAGACCATGTATCTGATGCTGTCTGGACAGTGTAACAGCTCCCCTCTGTATGTATAGACCATCTATCTGATGCTGTCTGGACAGTGTAACAGCTCCCCTCTGTATGTATAGACCATCTATCTGATGCTGTCTGGACAGTGAAACAGCTCCCCTCTGTCTCTGTATGCATAGACCATCTATCTGATGCTGTCTGGACAGTGTAACAGCTCCCCTCTGTCTCTGCATGTATAGACCATCTATCTGATGCTGTCTGGTCAGTGAAACAGCTCCCCTCTGTATGTATAGACCATCTATCTGATGCTGTCTGGACAGTGTAACAGCTCCCCTCTGTATTTATAGACCATATATCTGATGCTGTCTGGACAGTGTAACAGCTACCCTCTGTCTCTGTATGTATAGGCCATCTATCTGATGCTGTCTGGTCAGTGAAACAGCTCCCCTCTGTATGTATAGACCATCTATCTGATGCTGTCTGGACAGTGTAACCGCTCCCCTCTGTCTCTGTATGTATAGACCATCTATCTGATGCTGTCTGGAAAGTGAAACAGCTCCCCTCTGTATGTATAGACCATCTATCTGAGGCTGTCTGGACAGTGAAACAGCTCCCCTCTGTCTCTGTATGTATAGACCATCTATCTGATGCTGTCTGGACAGTGTAACAGCTCCCCTCTGTATGTATAGACCATCTATCTGATGCTGTCTGGTCAGTATAACAGCTCCCCTCTTTATGTAAAGACCACCTATCTGATGCTGTCTGGTCACTGAAACAGCTCCCCTCTGTTTGTATAGACCACCTATCTGATGCTGTCTGGACAGTGAAACAGCTCCCCTCTGTATGTATAGACCATCTATCTGATGCTGTCTGGACAGTGAAACAGCTCCTCTCTGTCTCTGAATGTATTATCCATCTATATGATGCTGTCTGGACAGTGAAACAGCTCCCCTCTGTATGTATAGACCATCTATATGATGCTGTCTGGACAGTGAAACAGCTCCCCTCTGTATGTATAGACCATCTATCTGATGCTGTCTGGACAGTGTAACCGCTCCCCTCTGTCTCTGTATGTATAGACCATCTATCTGATGCTGTCTGGAAAGTGAAACAGCTCCCCTCTGTATGTATAGACCATCTATCTGATGCTGTCTGGACGGTGAAACAGCTCCCCTCTGTCTCTGTATGTATAGACCATCTATCTGATGCTGTCTGGACAGTGTAACAGCTCCCCTCTGTATGTATAGACCATCTATCTGATGCTGTCTGGTCAGTATAACAGCTCCCCTCTTTATGTATAGACCATCTACCTGATGCTGTCTGGACAGTGAAACAGCTCCCCTCTTCATGTATAGACCATCTATCTGATGCGGTCTGGACAGTGTAACAGCTCCCCTCTGTATGTATTGACCATCTATCTGATGCTGTCTGGACAGTGTAACAACTCCCCTCTGTCTCTGTATGTATAGACCATCTATCTGATGCTGTCTGGACGGTGAAACAGCTCCCCTCTGTCTCTGTATGTATAGACCATCTATCTGATGCTGTCTGGTCAGTGTAACAGCTCCCCTCTGTCTCTGTATGTATAGGCCATCTATCTGATGCTGTCTGGACAGTGAAACAGCTCCTCTCTGTATGTATAGACCATCTATCTGATGCTGTCTGGACAGTGTAAAAGCTCCCCTCTGTATGTATAGACCACCTATCTGATGCTGTCTGGACAGTGAAACAGCTCCCCTCTGTATGTATAGACCATCAATCTGATGCTGTCTGGACAGTGAAACAGCTCCTCTCTGTCTCTGAATGTATTAACCATCTATATGATGCTGTCTGGGCAGTGAAACAGCTCCCCTCTGTATGTATAGACCATCTATTTGATGCTGTCTGGACAGTGAAACAGCTCCCCTCTGTCTCTGTATGTATAGATCATCTATCTGATGCTATCTGGACAGTGTAACAGCTCCCCTCTGCCTCTGCATGTATAGACCATCTATCTGATGCTGTCTGGACAGTGTAAACGCTCCCCTCTGTATGTATAGACCACCTATCTGATGCTGTCTGGTCAGTGAAACAGCTCCAATCTGTATGTATAGACCATCTATCTGATGCTGTCTGGTCAGTGTAACAGCTCTCCTCTGTCTCTGTATGTATAGACCATCTATCTGATGCTGTCTGGACAGTGAAACAGCTCCTCTCTGTATGTATAGACCATCTATCTGATGCTGTCTGGACAGTGTAAAAGCTCCCCTCTGTATGTATAGACCACCTATCTGATGCTGTCTGGACAGTGAAACAGCTCCCCTCTGTATGTATAGACCATCTATCTGATGCTGTCTGGTAAGTGAAACAGTTCCCCTCTGTATGTATAGACCATCTATCTGATGCTGTCTGGACAGTGTAACAGCTCCCCTCTGTATGTATAGACCATCTATCTGGTGCTGTCTTGACAGTGAAACAGCTCCCCTCTGTATGTGTAGACCACCTATCTGATGCTGTCTGGACAGTGTAATAGCTCCCCTCTGTCTCTGTATGTATAGGCCATCTATCTGATGCTGTCTGGTCAGTGAAACAGCTCCCCTCTGTATGTATAGACCATCTATCTGATGCTGTCTGGACAGTGTAACAGCTCCCCTCTGTATGTATAGTCCATCTATCTGATGCTGTCTGGACAGTGTAACAGCTCCCCTCTGTATGTATAGACCATCTATCTGATGCTGTCTGGACAGTGTAAAAGCTCCCCTCTGTATGTATAGACCATCTATCTGATGCTGTCTGGACAGTGAAACAGCTCCCCTCTGTCTCTGTATGCATAGACCATCTATCTGATGCTGTCTGGACAGTGTAACAGCTCCCCTCTGTCTCTGCATGTATAGACCATCTATCTGATGCTGTCTGGTCAGTGAAACAGCTCCCCTCTGTATGTATAGACCATCTATCTTATGCTGTCTGGACAGTGTAACAGCTCCCCTCTGTATTCATTGACCATCTATCTGATTCTGTCTGGACAGTGAAACATCTCCCCTCTGTATGTATAGACCATCTATCTGATGCTGTCTGGACAGTGTAACAGCTACCCTCTGTCTCTGTATGTATAGGTCATCTATCTGATGCTGTCTGGTCAGTGAAACAGCTCCCCTCTGTATGTATAGACCATCTATCTGATGCTGTCTGGACAGTGTAACCGCTCCCCTCTGTCTCTGTATGTAAAGACCATCTATCTGATGCTGTCTGGAAAGTGAAACAGCTCCCCTCTGTATGTATAGACCATCTATCTGATGCTGTCTGGACAGTGTAACAGCTCCCTTCTGTCTATGTATGTATAGACCATCTATCTGATGCTGTCTGGACAGTGAAACAGCTCCCCTCTGTCTCTGTATGTATAGACCATCAATCTGATGCTGTCTGGACAGTGAAACTGCTCCCCTCTGTATGTATAGACCATCTATCTGATGCTGTCTGGACAGTGAAACAGCTCCTCTCTGTCTCTGAATGTATTATCCATCTATATGATGCTGTCTGGACAGTGAAACAGCTCCCCTCTGTATGTATAGACCATCTATATGATGCTGTCTGGACAGTGAAACAGCTCCCCTCTGTATGTATAGACCATCTATCTGATGCTGTCTGGACAGTGTAACCGCTCCCCTCTGTCTCTGTATGTATAGACCATCTATCTGATGCTGTCTGGAAAGTGAAACAGCTCCCCTCTGTATGTATAGACCATCTATCTGATGCTGTCTGGACAGTGAAACAGCTCCCCTCTGTCTCTGTATGTATAGACCATCTATCTGATGCTGTCTGGACAGTGTAACAGCTCCCCTCTGTATGTATAGACCATCTATCTGATGCTGTCTGGTCAGTATAACAGCTCCCCTCTTTATGTATAGACCATCTACCTGATGCTGTCTGGACAGTGAAACAGCTCCCCTCTTCATGTATAGACCATCTATCTGATGCGGTCTGGACAGTGTAACAGCTCCCCTCTGTATGTATTGACCATCTATCAGATGCTGTCTGGACAGTGTAACAACTCCCCTCTGTCTCTGTATGTATAGACCATCTATCTGATGCTGTCTGGACAGTGAAACAGCTCCCCTCTGTCTCTGTATGTATAGACCATCTATCTGATGCTGTCTGGTCAGTGTAACAGCTCCCCTCTGTCTCTGTATGTATAGGCCATCTATCTGATGCTGTATGGACAGTTAAACAGCTACTCTCTGTCTCTGAATGTATAGACCATCTATCTGATGCTGTCTGGACAGTGAAACAGCTCCTCTCTGTATGTATAGACCATCTATCTGATGCTGTCTGGACAGTGTAAAAGCTCCCCTCTGTATGTAAAGACCACCTATCTGATGCTGTCTGGTCAGTGAAACAGCTCCCCTCTGTATGTATAGACCACCTATCTGATGCTGTCTGGACAGTGAAACAGCTCCCCTCTGTATGTATAGACCATCTATCTGATGCTGTCTGGACAGTGAAACAGCTCCTCTCTGTCTCTGAATGTATTAACCATCTATATGATGCTGTCTGGACAGTGAAACAGCTCCCCTCTGTATGTATAGACCATCTATTTGATGCTGTCTGGACAGTGAAACAGCTCCCCTCTGTATGTATAGACCATCTATCTGATGCTGTCTGGACAGTGTAACCACTCCCCTCTGTCTCTGTACGTATAGACCATCTATCTGATGCTGTCTGGACAGTGAAACAGCTCCCCTCTGTCTCTGTATGTATAGATCATCTATCTGATGCTATCTGGACAGTGTAACAGCTCCCCTCTGTCTCTGCATGTATAGACCATCTATCTGATGCTGTCTGGACAGTGTAAACGCTCCCCTCTGTATGTATAGACCACCTATCTGATGCTGTCTGGTCAGTGAAACAGCTCCAATCTGTATGTATAGACCATCTATCTGATGCTGTCTGGTCAGTGTAACAGCTCTCCTCTGTCTCTGTATGTATAGACCATCTATCTGATGCTGTCTGGACAGTGAAACAGCTCCTCTCTGTATGTATAGACCATCTATCTGATGCTGTCTGGACAGTGTAAAAGCTCCCCTCTGTATGTATAGACCACCTATCTGATGCTGTCTGGACAGTGAAACAGCTCCCCTCTGTATGTATAGACCATCTATCTGATGCTGTCTGGTAAGTGAAACAGTTCCCCTCTGTATGTATAGACCATCTATCTGATGCTGTCTGGACAGTGTAACAGCTCCCCTCTGTATGTATAGACCATCTATCTGGTGCTGTCTTGACAGTGAAACAGCTCCCCTCTGTATGTGTAGACCACCTATCTGATGCTGTCTGGACAGTGTAATAGCTCCCCTCTGTCTCTGTATGTATAGGCCATCTATCTGATGCTGTCTGGTCAGTGAAACAGCTCCCCTCTGTATGTATAGACCATCTATCTGATGCTGTCTGGACAGTGTAACAGCTCCCCTCTGTATGTATAGACCATCTATCTGATGCTGTCTGGACAGTGTAACAGCTCCCCTCTGTATGTATAGACCATCTATCTGATGCTGTCTGGACAGTGAAACAGCTCCCCTCTGTATGTATAGACCATCTATCTTATGCTGTCTGGACAGTGTAACAGCTCCCCTCTGTATTCATTGACCATCTATCTGATTCTGTCTGGACAGTGAAACATCTCCCCTCTGTATGTATAGACCATCTATCTGATGCTGTCTGGACAGTGTAACAGCTACCCTCTGTCTCTGTATGTATAGGCCATCTATCTGATGCTGTCTGGTCAGTGAAACAGCTCCCCTCTGTATGTATAGACCATCTATCTGATGCTGTCTGGACAGTGTAACCGCTCCCCTCTGTCTCTGTATGTAAAGACCATCTATCTGATGCTGTCTGGAAAGTGAAACAGCTCCCCTCTGTATGTATAGACCATCTATCTGATGCTGTCTGGACAGTGTAACAGCTCCCTTCTGTCTATGTATGTATAGACCATCTATCTGATGCTGTCTGGACAGTGAAACAGCTCCCCTCTGTCTCTGTATGTATAGACCATCAATCTGATGCTGTCTGGACAGTGAAACTGCTCCCCTCTGTATGTATTGACCATCTACCTGATGTTGTCTGGACAGTGTAACAGCTCCCCTCTGTCTCTGTATGTATAGACCATCTATCTGATGCTGTCTGGACAGTGAAACAGCTCCTCTCTGTATGTATAGACCATCTATCTGATGCTGTCTGGACAGTGTAAAAGCTCCCCTCTGTATGTAAAGACCACCTATCTGATGCTGTCTGGTCAGTGAAACAGCTCCCCTCTGTATGTATAGACCACCTATCTGATGCTGTCTGGACAGTGAAACAGCTCCCCTCTGTATGTATAGACCATCTATCTGATGCTGTCTGGACAGTGAAACAGCTCCTCTCTGTCTCTGAATGTATTAACCATCTATCTGATGCTGTCTGGACAGTGTCACAGCTCCCCTCTGTATGTATAGACCATCTATCTGATGCTGTCTGGACAGTGAAACAGCTCCCCTCTGTATGTATAGACCATATATCTGATGCTGTCTGGACAGTGTAACAACTCCCCTCTGTCTCTGTATGTATAGACCATCTATCTGATGCTGTCTGGACAGTGAAACAGCTCCCCTCTGTCTCTGTATGTATAGACCATCTATCTGATGCTGTCTGGTCAGTGTAACAGCTCCCCTCTGTTTCTGTATGTATAGGCCATCTATCTGATGCTGTATGGACAGTTAAACAGCTACTCTCTGTCTCTGAATGTATAGACCATCTATCTGATGCTGTCTGGACAGTGAAAGAGCTCCTCTCTGTATGTATAGACCATCTATCTGATGCTGTCTGGACAGTGTAAAAGCTCCCCTCTGTATGTAAAGACCACCTATCTGATGCTGTCTGGTCAGTGAAACAGCTCCCCTCTGTATGTATAGACCACCTATCTGATGCTGTCTGGACAGTGAAACAGCTCCCCTCTGTATGTATAGACCATCTATCTGATGCTGTCTGGACAGTGAAACAGCTCCTCTCTGTCTCTGAATGTATTAACCATCTATATGATGCTGTCTGGACAGTGAAACAGCTCCCCTCTGTATGTATAGACCATCTATATGATGCTGTCTGGACAGTGAAACACCTCCCCTCTGTATGTATAGACCATCTATCTGATGCTGTCTGGACAGTGTAACCACTCCCCTCTGTCTCTGTATGTATAGACCATCTATCTGATGCTGTCTGGACAGTGAAACAGCTCCCCTCTGTCTCTGTATGTATAGATCATCTATCTGATGCTATCTGGACAGTGTAACAGCTCCCCTCTGTCTCTGAATGTATAGACCATCTATCTGATGCTGTCTGGACAGTGTAAACGCTCCCCTCTGTATGTATAGACCACCTATCTGATGCTGTCTGGTCAGTGAAACAGCTCCAATCTGTATGTATAGACCATCTATCTGATGCTGTCTGGTCAGTGTAACAGCTCTCCTCTGTCTCTGTATGTATAGACCATCTATCTGATGCTGTCTGGACAGTGAAACAGCTCCTCTCTGTATGTATAGACCATCTATCTGATGCTGTCTGGACAGTGTAAAAGCTCCCCTCTGTATGTATAGACCACCTATCTGATGCTGTCTGGACAGTGAAACAGCTCCCCTCTGTATGTATAGACCATCTATCTGATGCTGTCTGGTAAGTGAAACAGTTCCCCTCTGTATGTATAGACCATCTATCTGATGCTGTCTGGACAGTGTAACAGCTCCCCTCTGTATGTATAGACCATCTATCTGGTGCTGTCTTGACAGTGAAACAGCTCCCCTCTGTATGTGTAGACCACCTATCTGATGCTGTCTGGACAGTGTAATAGCTCCCCTCTGTCTCTGTATGTATAGGCCATCTATCTGATGCTGTCTGGTCAGTGAAACAGCTCCCCTCTGTATGTATAGACCATCTATCTGATGCTGTCTGGACAGTGTAACAGCTCCCCTCTGTATGTATAGACCATCTATCTGATGCTGTCTGGACAGTGTAACAGCTCCCCTCTGTATGTATAGACCATCTATCTGATGCTGTCTGGACAGTGTAACAGCTCCCCTCTGTATGTATAGACCATCTATCTGATGCTGTCTGGACAGTGAAACAGCTCCCCTCTGTCTCTGTATGCATAGACCATCTATCTGATGCTGTCTGGACAGTGTAACAGCTCCCCTCTGTCTCTGCATGTATAGACCATCTATCTGATGCTGTCTGGTCAGTGAAACAGCTCCCCTCTGTATGTATAGACCATCTATCTTATGCTGTCTGGACAGTGTAACAGCTCCCCTCTGTATTCATTGACCATCTATCTGATTCTGTCTGGACAGTGAAACATCTCCCCTCTGTATGTATAGACCATCTATCTGATGCTGTCTGGACAGTGTAACAGCTACCCTCTGTCTCTGTATGTATAGGCCATCTATCTGATGCTGTCTGGTCAGTGAAACAGCTCCCCTCTGTATGTATAGACCATCTATCTGATGCTGTCTGGACAGTTTAACCGCTCCCCTCTGTCTCTGTATGTATAGACCATCTATCTGATGCTGTCTGGAAAGTGAAACAGCTCCCCTCTGTATGTATAGACCATCTATCTGATGCTGTCTGGACAGTGTAACAGCTCCCTTCTGTCTATGTATGTATAGACCATCTATCTGATGCTGTCTGGACAGTGAAACAGCTCCCCTCTGTCTCTGTATGTATAGACCATCTATCTGATGCTGTCTGGACAGTGAAACTGCTCCCCTCTGTATGTATTGACCATCTACCTGATGTTGTCTGGACAGTGTAACAGCTGCGCTCTGTCTCTGTATGTATAGACCATCTATCTGATGCTGTCTGGACAGTGAAACAGCTCCTCTCTGTATGTATAGACCATCTATCTGATGCTGTCTGGACAGTGTAAAAGCTCCCCTCTGTATGTAAAGACCACCTATCTGATGCTGTCTGGTCAGTGAAACAGCTCCCCTCTGTATGTATAGACCACCTATCTGATGCTGTCTGGACAGTGAAACAGCTCCCCTCTGTATGTATAGACCATCTATCTGATGCTGTCTGGACAGTGAAACAGCTCCTCTCTGTCTCTGAATGTATTAACCATCTATCTGATGCTGTCTGGACAGTGTCACAGCTCCCCTCTGTATGTATAGACCATCTATCTGATGCTGTCTGGACAGTGAAACAGCTCCCCTCTGTATGTATAGACCATCTATATGATGCTGTCTGGACAGTGAAACAGCTCCCCTCTGTATGTATAGACCATCTATCTGATGCTGTCTGGACAGTGTAACCGCTCCCCTCTGTCTCTGTATGTATAGACCATCTATCTGATGCTGTCTGGACAGTGAAACAGCTCCCCTCTGTATGTATAGACCATCTATCTGATGCGGTATGGAAAATTAAACAGCTACTCTCTGTCTCTGAATGTATAGACCATCTATCTGATGCTGTCTGGACAGTGAAACAGCTCCCCTCTGTATGTATAGACCATCTATCTGATGCTGTCTGGACAGTGAAACAGCTCCTCTCTGTCTCTGAATGTATTAACCATCTATCTGATGCTGTCTGGACAGTGTCACAGCTCCCCTCTGTATGTATAGACCATCTATCTGATGCTGTCTGGACAGTGAAACAGCTCCCCTCTGTATGTATAGACCATCTATATGATGCTGTCTGGACAGTGAAACAGCTCCCCTCTGTATGTATAGACCATCTATCTGATGCTGTCTGGACAGTGTAACCGCTCCCCTCTGTCTCTGTATGTATAGACCATCTATCTGATGCTGTCTGGACAGTGAAACAGCTCCCCTCTGTATGTATAGACCACCTATCTGATGCTGTCTGGACAGTGAAACAGCTCCCCTCTGTATGTATAGACCATCTATCTGATTAGGTATGGACAGTTAAACAGCTACTCTCTGTCTCTGTATGTAAAGACCACCTATCTGATGCTGTCTGGTCAGTGAAACAGCTCCCCTCTGTATGTATAGACCACCTATCTGATGCTGTCTGGACAGTGAAACAGCTCCCCTCTGTATGTATAGACCATCTATCTGATGCTGTCTGGACAGTGAAACAGCTCCTCTCTGTCTCTGAATGTATTAACCATCTATCTGATGCTGTCTGCACAGTGTCACAGCTCCCCTCTGTATGTATAGACCATCTATCTGATGCTGTCTGGACAGTGAAACAGCTCCCCTCTGTATGTATAGACCATCTATATGATGCTGTCTGGACAGTGAAACAGCTCCCCTCTGTATGTATAGACCATCTATCTGATGCTGTCTGGACAGTGTAACCGCTCCCCTCTGTCTCTGTATGTATAGACCATCTATCTGATGCTGTCTGGACAGTGAAACAGCTCCCCTCTGTATGTATAGACCATCTATCTGATGTGGTATGGACAGTTAAACAGCTACTCTCTGTCTCTGAATGTATAGACCATCTATCTGATGCTGTCTGGACAGTGAAACAGCTCCCCTCTGCATGTATAGACCATCTATCTGCTGCTGTCTGGTCAGTATAACAGCTCCCCTCTTTATGTGTAGACCATCTACCTGATGCTGTCTGGACAGTGAAACAGCTCCCCTCTGCATGTATAGACCATCTATCTGATGCTGTCTGGTCAGTGAAACAGCTCCCCTCTGTATGTATAGACCATCTATCTGATGCTGTCTGGACAGTGAAACAGCTCCTCTCTGTCTCTGAATGTATAGACCATCTATCTGATGCTGTCTGGTCAGTGTAACACCTCCCCTCTGTCTCTGTATGTATAGGCCATCTATCTGATGCAGTCTGGTCAGTGAAACAGCTCCCCTCTGTATGTATAGACCTTCTATCTGATGCTGTATGGACAGTTAAACAGCTACTCTCTGTCTCTGAATGTATAGACCATCTATCTGATGCTGTCTGGACAGTGAAACAGCTCCTCTCTGTATGTATAGACCATCTATCTGATGCTGTCTGGACAGTGTAAAAGCTCCCCTCTGTATGTAAAGACCACCTATCTGATGCTGTCTGGTCAGTGAAACAGCTCCCCTCTGTATGTATAGACCACCTATCTGATGCTGTCTGGACAGTGAAACAGCTCCCCTCTGTATGTATAGACCATCTATCTGATGCTGTCTGGACAGTGAAACAGCTCCTCTCTGTCTCTGAATGTATTAACCATCTATCTGATGCTGTCTGGACAGTGAAACAGCTCCCCTCTGTATGTATAGACCATCTATATGATGCTGTCTGGACAGTGAAACAGCTCCCCTCTGTATGTATAGACCATCTATCTGATGTGGTATGGACAGTTAAACAGCTACTCTCTGTCTCTGAATGTATAGACCATCTATCTGATGCTGTCTGGACAGTGAAACAGCTCCCCTCTGTATGTATAGACCATCTATCTGATGCTGTCTGGACAGTGAAACAGCTCCTCTCTGTCTCTGAATGTATTAACCATCTATCTGATGCTGTCTGGACAGTGTCACAGCTCCCCTCTGTATGTATAGACCATCTATCTGATGCTGTCTGGACAGTGAAACAGCTCCCCTCTGTATGTATAGACCATCTATATGATGCTGTCTGGACAGTGAAACAGCTCCCCTCTGTATGTATATACCATCTATCTGATGTGGTATGGACAGTTAAACAGCTACTCTCTGTCTCTGAATGTATAGACCATCTATCTGATGCTGTCTGGACAGTGAAACAGCTCCCCTCTGTATGTATAGACCATCTATCTGATGCTGTATGGACAGTGTAAAAGCTCCCCTCTGTATGTAAAGACCACCTATCTGATGCTGTCTGGTCAGTGAAAAAGCTCCCCTCTGTATGTTTAGACCACCTATCTGATGCTGTCTGGACAGTGTAACAGCTCCCCTCTGTCTCTGTATGTATAGGCCATCTATCTGATGCTGTCTGGTCAGTGAAACAGCTCCCCTCTGTATGTATAGACCATCTATCTGATGCTGTCTGGACAGTGAAACAGCTCCTCTCTGTATGTATAGACCATCTATCTGATGCTGTCTGGACAGTGTAAAAGCTCCCCTCTGTATGTAAAGACCACCTATCTGATGCTGTCTGGTCAGTGAAACAGCTCCCCTCTGTATGTATAGACCACCTATCTGATGCTGTCTGGACAGTGAAACAGCTCCCCTCTGTATGTATAGACCATCTATCTGATGCTGTCTGGACAGTGAAACAGCTCCTCTCTGTCTCTGAATGTATTAACCATCTATCTGATGCTGTCTGGACAGTGTCACAGCTCCCCTCTGTATGTATAGACCATCTATCTGATGCTGTCTGGACAGTGAAACAGCTCCCCTCTGTATGTATAGACCATATATCTGATGCTGTCTGGACAGTGTAACAACTCCCCTCTGTCTCTGTATGTATAGACCATCTATCTGATGATGTCTGGACAGTGAAACAGCTCCCCTCTGTCTCTGTATGTATAGACCATCTATCTGATGCTGTCTGGTCAGTGTAACAGCTCCCCTCTGTTTCTGTATGTATAGGCCATCTATCTGATGCTGTATGGACAGTTAAACAGCTACTCTCTGTCTCTGAATGTATAGACCATCTATCTGATGCTGTCTGGACAGTGAAAGAGCTCCTCTCTGTATGTATAGACCATCTATCTGATGCTGTCTGGACAGTGTAAAAGCTCCCCTCTGTATGTAAAGACCACCTATCTGATGCTGTCTGGTCAGTGAAACAGCTCCCCTCTGTATGTATAGACCACCTATCTGATGCTGTCTGGACAGTGAAACAGCTCCCCTCTGTATGTATAGACCATCTATCTGATGCTGTCTGGACAGTGAAACAGCTCCTCTCTGTCTCTGAATGTATTAACCATCTATATGATGCTGTCTGGACAGTGAAACAGCTCCCCTCTGTATGTATAGACCATCTATATGATGCTGTCTGGACAGTGAAACACCTCCCCTCTGTATGTATAGACCATCTATCTGATGCTGTCTGGACAGTGTAACCACTCCCCTCTGTCTCTGTATGTATAGACCATCTATCTGATGCTGTCTGGACAGTGAAACAGCTCCCCTCTGTCTCTGTATGTATAGATCATCTATCTGATGCTATCTGGACAGTGTAACAGCTCCCCTCTGTCTCTGAATGTATAGACCATCTATCTGATGCTGTCTGGACAGTGTAAACGCTCCCCTCTGTATGTATAGACCACCTATCTGATGCTGTCTGGTCAGTGAAACAGCTCCAATCTGTATGTATAGACCATCTATCTGATGCTGTCTGGTCAGTGTAACAGCTCTCCTCTGTCTCTGTATGTATAGACCATCTATCTGATGCTGTCTGGACAGTGAAACAGCTCCTCTCTGTATGTATAGACCATCTATCTGATGCTGTCTGGACAGTGTAAAAGCTCCCCTCTGTATGTATAGACCACCTATCTGATGCTGTCTGGACAGTGAAACAGCTCCCCTCTGTATGTATAGACCATCTATCTGATGCTGTCTGGTAAGTGAAACAGTTCCCCTCTGTATGTATAGACCATCTATCTGATGCTGTCTGGACAGTGTAACAGCTCCCCTCTGTATGTATAGACCATCTATCTGGTGCTGTCTTGACAGTGAAACAGCTCCCCTCTGTATGTGTAGACCACCTATCTGATGCTGTCTGGACAGTGTAATAGCTCCCCTCTGTCTCTGTATGTATAGGCCATCTATCTGATGCTGTCTGGTCAGTGAAACAGCTCCCCTCTGTATGTATAGACCATCTATCTGATGCTGTCTGGACAGTGTAACAGCTCCCCTCTGTATGTATAGACCATCTATCTGATGCTGTCTGGACAGTGTAACAGCTCCCCTCTGTATGTATAGACCATCTATCTGATGCTGTCTGGACAGTGTAACAGCTCCCCTCTGTATGTATAGACCATCTATCTGATGCTGTCTGGACAGTGAAACAGCTCCCCTCTGTCTCTGTATGCATAGACCATCTATCTGATGCTGTCTGGACAGTGTAACAGCTCCCCTCTGTCTCTGCATGTATAGACCATCTATCTGATGCTGTCTGGTCAGTGAAACAGCTCCCCTCTGTATGTATAGACCATCTATCTGATGCTGTCTGGACAGTGTAACAGCTACCCTCTGTCTCTGTATGTATAGGCCATCTATCTGATGCTGTCTGGTCAGTGAAACAGCTCCCCTCTGTATGTATAGACCATCTATCTGATGCTGTCTGGACAGTTTAACCGCTCCCCTCTGTCTCTGTATGTATAGACCATCTATCTGATGCTGTCTGGAAAGTGAAACAGCTCCCCTCTGTATGTATAGACCATCTATCTGATGCTGTCTGGACAGTGTAACAGCTCCCTTCTGTCTATGTATGTATAGACCATCTATCTGATGCTGTCTGGACAGTGAAACAGCTCCCCTCTGTCTCTGTATGTATAGACCATCTATCTGATGCTGTCTGGACAGTGAAACTGCTCCCCTCTGTATGTATTGACCATCTACCTGATGTTGTCTGGACAGTGTAACAGCTGCGCTCTGTCTCTGTATGTATAGACCATCTATCTGATGCTGTCTGGACAGTGAAACAGCTCCTCTCTGTATGTATAGACCATCTATCTGATGCTGTCTGGACAGTGTAAAAGCTCCCCTCTGTATGTAAAGACCACCTATCTGATGCTGTCTGGTCAGTGAAACAGCTCCCCTCTGTATGTATAGACCACCTATCTGATGCTGTCTGGACAGTGAAACAGCTCCCCTCTGTATGTATAGACCATCTATCTGATGCTGTCTGGACAGTGAAACAGCTCCTCTCTGTCTCTGAATGTATTAACCATCTATCTGATGCTGTCTGGACAGTGTCACAGCTCCCCTCTGTATGTATAGACCATCTATCTGATGCTGTCTGGACAGTGAAACAGCTCCCCTCTGTATGTATAGACCATCTATATGATGCTGTCTGGACAGTGAAACAGCTCCCCTCTGTATGTATAGACCATCTATCTGATGCTGTCTGGACAGTGTAACCGCTCCCCTCTGTCTCTGTATGTATAGACCATCTATCTGATGCTGTCTGGACAGTGAAACAGCTCCCCTCTGTATGTATAGACCATCTATCTGATGCGGTATGGAAAATTAAACAGCTACTCTCTGTCTCTGAATGTATAGACCATCTATCTGATGCTGTCTGGACAGTGAAACAGCTCCCCTCTGTATGTATAGACCATCTATCTGATGCTGTCTGGACAGTGAAACAGCTCCCCTCTGTATGTATAGACCATCTATATGATGCTGTCTGGACAGTGAAACAGCTCCCCTCTGTATGTATAGACCATCTATCTGATGCTGTCTGGACAGTGTAACCGCTCCCCTCTGTCTCTGTATGTATAGACCATCTATCTGATGCTGTCTGGACAGTGAAACAGCTCCCCTCTGTATGTATAGACCACCTATCTGATGCTGTCTGGACAGTGAAACAGCTCCCCTCTGTATGTATAGACCATCTATCTGATTAGGTATGGACAGTTAAACAGCTACTCTCTGTCTCTGTATGTAAAGACCACCTATCTGATGCTGTCTGGTCAGTGAAACAGCTCCCCTCTGTATGTATAGACCACCTATCTGATGCTGTCTGGACAGTGAAACAGCTCCCGTCTGTATGTATAGACCATCTATCTGATGCTGTCTGGACAGTGAAACAGCTCCTCTCTGTCTCTGAATGTATTAACCATCTATCTGATGCTGTCTGCACAGTGTCACAGCTCCCCTCTGTATGTATAGACCATCTATCTGATGCTGTCTGGACAGTGAAACAGCTCCCCTCTGTATGTATAGACCATCTATATGATGCTGTCTGGACAGTGAAACAGCTCCCCTCTGTATGTATAGACCATCTATCTGATGCTGTCTGGACAGTGTAACCGCTCCCCTCTGTCTCTGTATGTATAGACCATCTATCTGATGCTGTCTGGACAGTGAAACAGCTCCCCTCTGTATGTATAGACCATCTATCTGATGTGGTATGGACAGTTAAACAGCTACTCTCTGTCTCTGAATGTATAGACCATCTATCTGATGCTGTCTGGACAGTGAAACAGCTCCCCTCTGCATGTATAGACCATCTATCTGCTGCTGTCTGGTCAGTATAACAGCTCCCCTCTTTATGTGTAGACCATCTACCTGATGCTGTCTGGACAGTGAAACAGCTCCCCTCTGCATGTATAGACCATCTATCTGATGCTGTCTGGTCAGTGAAACAGCTCCCCTCTGTATGTATAGACCATCTATCTGATGCTGTCTGGACAGTGAAACAGCTCCTCTCTGTCTCTGAATGTATAGACCATCTATCTGATGCTGTCTGGTCAGTGTAACACCTCCCCTCTGTCTCTGTATGTATAGGCCATCTATCTGATGCAGTCTGGTCAGTGAAACAGCTCCCCTCTGTATGTATAGACCTTCTATCTGATGCTGTATGGACAGTTAAACAGCTACTCTCTGTCTCTGAATGTATAGACCATCTATCTGATGCTGTCTGGACAGTGAAACAGCTCCTCTCTGTATGTATAGACCATCTATCTGATGCTGTCTGGACAGTGTAAAAGCTCCCCTCTGTATGTAAAGACCACCTATCTGATGCTGTCTGGTCAGTGAAACAGCTCCCCTCTGTATGTATAGACCACCTATCTGATGCTGTCTGGACAGTGAAACAGCTCCCCTCTGTATGTATAGACCATCTATCTGATGCTGTCTGGACAGTGAAACAGCTCCTCTCTGTCTCTGAATGTATTAACCATCTATCTGATGCTGTCTGGACAGTGAAACAGCTCCCCTCTGTATGTATAGACCATCTATATGATGCTGTCTGGACAGTGAAACAGCTCCCCTCTGTATGTATAGACCATCTATCTGATGTGGTATGGACAGTTAAACAGCTACTCTCTGTCTCTGAATGTATAGACCATCTATCTGATGCTGTCTGGACAGTGAAACAGCTCCCCTCTGTATGTATAGACCATCTATCTGATGCTGTCTGGACAGTGAAACAGCTCCTCTCTGTCTCTGAATGTATTAACCATCTATCTGATGCTGTCTGGACAGTGAAACAGCTCCCCTCTGTATGTATAGACCATCTATCTGATGCTGTATGGACAGTGTAAAAGCTCCCCTCTGTATGTAAAGACCACCTATCTGATGCTGTCTGGTCAGTGAAAAAGCTCCCCTCTGTATGTTTAGACCACCTATCTGATGCTGTCTGGACAGTGTAACAGCTCCCCTCTGTCTCTGTATGTATAGGCCATCTATCTGATGCTGTCTGGTCAGTGAAACAGCTCCCCTCTGTATGTATAGACCATCTATCTGATGCTGTCTGGACAGTGAAACAGCTCCTCTCTGTCTCTGAATGTATAGACCATGTATCTGATGCCGTCTGGACAGTGTAACAGCTCCCCTCTGTATGTATAGACCATCTATATGATGCTGTCTGGACAGTGAAACAGCTCCCCTCTCTATGTATAGACCATCTATCTGATGCTGTCTGGACAGTGTAACTGCTTCCCTCTGTATCTGTATGTATAGACCATCTATCTGATGCTGTCTGGAAAGTGAAACAGCTCCCCTCTGTATGTATAGACCATCTATCTGATGCTGTCTGGACAGTGTAACAGCTCCCTTCTGTCTCTGTATGTATAGACCATCTATCTGATGCTGTCTGGACAGTGAAACAGCTCCCCTCTGTCTCTGTATGTACAGACCATCTATCTGATGCTGTCTGGACAGTGAAACAGCTCCCCTCTGTCTCTGTATGTATAGACCATCTATCTGATGCTGTCTGGACAGTGTAACAGCTCCCCTCTGTATGTATAGACCATCTATCTGATGCTGTCTGGTCAGTATAACAGCTCCCCTCTGTATGTATAGACCATCTACCTGATGCTGTCTGGACAGTGAAACAGCTCCCCTCTGCATGTATAGACCATCTATCTGATGCTGTCTGGACAGTGTAACAGCTCCCCTCTGTATGTATTGACCATCTATCTGATGCTGTTTGGACAGTGTAACAACTCCCCTCTGTCTCTGTATGTATAGACCATCTATCTGATGGAGTCTGGTCAGTGAAACACCTCCCCTCTGTATGTATAGACCATCTATCTGATGCTGTATGGACAGTTAAACAGCTACTTTCTATCTCTGAATGTATAGACCATCTATCTGATGCTGTCTGGACAGTGAAACAGCTCCTCTCTGTATGTAAAGACCACCTATGTGATGCTGTCTGGTCAGTGAAACAGCTCCCCTCTGTATGTATAGACCTCCTATCTGATGCTGTCTGGACAGTGAAACAGCGCACCTCGGTATGTATAGACCATCTATCTGATGCTGTCTGGACAGTGTAACCGCTCCCCTCTGTCTCTGTATGTATAGACCATCTATCTGATGCTGTCTGGAAAGTGAAACAGCACCCCTCTGTATGTATAGACCATCTATCTGATGCTGTCTGGACAGTGTAACAGCTCCCTTCTGTCTCTGTATGTATAGACCATCTATCTGATGCTGTCTGGAAAGTGTAACAGCTCCCCTCTGTATGTATAGACCATCTATCTGATGCTGTCTGGTCAGTATAACAGCACCCCTCTTTATGTATAGACCATCTACCTGATGCTGTCTGGACAGTGAAACAGCTCCCCTCTGCATGTATAGACCATCTACCTGATGCTGTCTGGACAGTGTAACAGCTCCCCTCTGTATGTATTGACCATCTATCTGATGCTGTCTGGACAGTGTAACCGCTCCCCTCTGTCTCTGTATGTATAGACCATCTATCTGATGCTGTCTGGACAGTGAAACAGCTCCCCTCTGTATGTATAGACCATCTATCTGATGTGGTATGGACAGTTAAACAGCTACTCTCTGTCTCTGAATGTATAGACCATCTATCTGATGCTGTCTGGACAGTGAAACAGCTCCTCTCTGTATGTATAGACCATCTATCTGATGCTGTCTGGACAGTGAAACAGCTCCTCTCTGTCTCTGAATGTATTAACCATCTATCTGATGCTGTCTGGACAGTGTCACAGCTCCCCTCTGTATGTATAGACCATCTATCTGATGCTGTCTGGACAGTGTAAAAGCTCCCCTCTGTATGTAAAGACCACCTATCTGATGCTGTCTGGTCAGTGAAACAGCTCCCCTCTGTATGTATAGACCACCTATCTGATGCTTTCTGGACAGTGAAACAGCTCCCCTCTGTATGTATAGACCATCTATCTGATGCTGTCTGGACAGTGAAACAGCTCCTCTCTGTCTCTGAATGTATTAACCATCTATCTGATGCTGTCTGGACAGTGTCACAGCTCCCCTCTGTATGTATAGACCATCTATCTGATGCTGTCTTGACAGTGAAACAGCTCCCCTCTGTATGTATAGACCATCTATATGATGCTGTCTGGACAGTGAAACAGCTCCCCTCTGTATGTATAGACCATCTATCTGATGCTGTCTGGACAGTGTAACCGCTCCCCTCTGTCTCTGTATGTATAGACCATCTATCTGATGCTGTCTGGACAGTGAAACAGCTCCCCTCTGTATGTATAGACCACCTATCTGATGCTGTCTGGACAGTGAAACAGCTCCCCTCTGTATGTATAGACCATCTATCTGATGCTGTCTGGACAGTGAAACTGCTCCTCTCTGAATGTATTAACCATCTATCTGATGCTGTCTGGACAGTGTCACAGCTCCCCTCTGTATGTATAGACCATCTATCTGATGCTGTCTGGACAGTGAAACAGCTCCCCTCTGTATGTATAGACCATCTATCTGATGTGGTATGGACAGATAAACAGCTACTCTCTGTCTCTGAATGTATTAACCATCTATCTGATGCTGTCTGGACAGTGTCACAGCTCCCCTCTGTATGTATAGACCATCTATCTGATGCTGTCTGGACAGTGTAAAAGCTCCCCTCTGTATGTAAAGACCACCTATCTGATGCTGTCTGGTCAGTGAAACAGCTCCCCTCTGTATGTATAGACCACCTATCTGATGCTTTCTGGACAGTGAAACAGCTCCCCTCTGTATGTATAGACCATCTATCTGATGCTGTCTGGACAGTGAAACAGCTCCTCTCTGTCTCTGAATGTATTAACCATCTATCTGATGCTGTCTGGACAGTGTCACAGCTCCCCTCTGTATGTATAGACCATCTATCTGATGCTGTCTGGACAGTGAAACAGCTCCCCTCTGTATGTATAGACCATCTATATGATGCTGTCTGGACAGTGAAACAGCTCCCCTCTGTATGTATAGACCACCTATCTGATGCTGTCTGGACAGTGAAACAGCTCCCCTCTGTATGTATAGACCATCTATCTGATGCTGTCTGGACAGTGAAACAGCTCCTCTCTGTCTCTGAATGTATTAACCATCTATCTGATGCTGTCTGGACAGTGTCACAGCTCCCCTCTGTATGTATAGACCATCTAGCTGATGCTGTCTGGACAGTGAAACAGCTCCCCTCTGTATGTATAGACCATCTATATGATGCTGTCTGGACAGTGAAACAGCTCCCCTCTGTATGTATAGACCATCTATCTGATGCTGTCTGGACAGTGTAACCGCTCCCCTCTGTCTCTGTATGTATAGACCATCTATCTGATGGTGTCTGGACAGTGAAACAGCTCCCCTCTGTATGTATAGACCATCTACCTGATGTTGTCTGGACAGTGTAACAGCTCCCCTCTGTCTCTGTATGTATAGACCATCTATCTGATGCTGTCTGGACAGTGTAACAGCTCCCCTCTGTATGTATAGACCATCTATCTGATGCTGTCTGGTCAGTATAACAGCTCCCCTCTTTATGTATAGGCCATCTACCTGATGCTGTCTGGACAGTGAAACAGCTCCCCTCTGCATGTATAGACCATCTACCTGATGCTGTCTGGACAGTGTAACAGCTCCCCTCTGTATGTATTGACCATCTATCTGATGCTGTCTGGACAGTGTAACCGCTCCCCTCTGTCTCTGTATGTATAGACCATCTATCTGATGCTGTCTGGAAAGTGAAACAGCTCCCCTCTGTATGTATAGACCATCTATCTGATGCTGTCTGGACAGTGTAACAGCTCCCTTCTGTCTATGTATGTATAGACCATCTATCTGATGCTGTCTGGACAGTGAAACAGCTCCCCTCTGTCTCTGTATGTATAGACCATCTATCTGATGCTGTCTGGACAGTGAAACTGCTCCCCTCTGTATGTATTGACCATCTACCTGATGTTGTCTGGACAGTGTAACAGCTCCCCTCTGTCTCTGTATGTATAGACCATCTATCTGATGCTGTCTGGACAGTGAAACAGCTCCCCTCTGTCTCTGTATGTATAGACCATGTATCTGATGCTGTCTGGACAGTGAAACAGCTCCCCTCTGCATGTATAGACCATCTATCTGATGCGGTCTGGACAGTGTAACAGCTCCCCTCTGTATGTATAGACCATCTATCTGATGCTGTCTGGTCAGTATAACAGCTCCCCTCTTTATGTATAGACCATCTACCTGATGCTGTCTGGACAGTGAAACAGCTCCCCTCTGCATGTATAGACCATCTATCTGATGCGGTCTAGACAGTGTAACAGCTCCCCTCTGTATGTATTGACCATCTATCTGATGCTGTCTGGACAGTGTAACAACTCCTCTATGTCTCTGTATGTATAGACCATCTATCTGATGCTGTCTGGACAGTGAAACAGCTCCCCTCTGTCTCTGTATGTATAGACCATCCATCTGATGCTGTCTGGTCAGTGTAACAGCTCCCCTCTGTCTCTGTATGTATAGGCCATTCTATCTGATGCAGTCTGGTCAGTGAAACAGCTCCCCTCTGTATGTATAGACCATCTATCTGATGCTGTATGGATAGTTAAACAGCTACTCTCTGTCTCTGAATGTATAGACCATCTATCTGATGCTGTCTGGACAGTGAAACAGCTCCTCTCTGTATGTATAGACCATCTATCTGATGCTATCTGGACAGTGTAAAAGCTCCCCTCTGTATGTAAAGACCACCTATCTGATGCTGTCTGGTCAGTGAAACAGCTCCCCTCTGTATGTATAGACCACCTATCTGATGCTGTCTGGACAGTGAAACAGCTCCCCTCTGTATGTATAGACCATCTATCTGATGCTGTCTGGACAGTGAAACAGCTCCTCTCTGTCTCTGAATGTATTAACCATCTATCTGATGCTGTCTGGACAGTGTCACAGCTCCCCTCTGTATGTATAGACCATCTATCTGATGCTGTCTGGACAGTGAAACAGCTCCCCTCTGTATGTATAGACCATCTATCTGATGTGGTATGGACAGTTAAACAGCTACTCTCTGTCTCTGAATGTATAGACCATCTATCTGATGCTGTCTGGACAGTGAAACAGCTCCTCTCTGTATGTATAGACCATCTATCTGATGCTGTCTGGACAGTGTAAAAGCTCCCCTCTGTATGTAAAGACCACCTATCTGATGCTGTCTGGTCAGTGAAACAGCTCCCCTCTGTATGTATAGACCACCTATCTGATGCTGTCTGGACAGTGAAACAGTTCCCTTCTGTATGTATAGACCATCTATCTGATGCTGTCTGGACAGTGTAAAAGCTCCCCTCTGTATGTAAAGACCACCTATCTGATGCTGTCTGGTCAGTGAAACAGCTCCCCTCTGTATGTATAGACCACCTATCTGATGCTGTCTGGACAGTGAAACAGCTCCCCTCTGTATGTATAGACCATCTATCTGATGCTGTCTGGACAGTGAAACAGCTCCTCTCTGTCTCTGAATGTATTAACCATCTATCTGATGCTGTCTGGACAGTGTCACAGCTCCCCTCTGTATGTATAGACCATCTATCTGATGCTGTCTGGACAGTGAAACAGCTCCCCTCTGTATGTATAGACCATCTATCTGATGCTGTCTGGACAGTGTAACCGCTCCCCTCTGTCTCTGTATGTATAGACCATCTATCTGATGCTGTCTGGACAGTGAAACAGCTCCCCTCTGTATGTATAGACCATCTATCTGATGTGGTATGGACAGTTAAACAGCTACTCTCTGTCTCTGAATGTATAGACCATCTATCTGATGCTGTCTGGACAGTGAAACAGCTCCTCTCTGTATGTATAGACCATCTATCTGATGCTGTCTGGACAGTGTAAAAGCTCCCCTCTGTATGTAAAGACCACCTATCTGATGCTGTCTGGTCAGTGAAACAGCTCCCCTCTGTATGTATAGACCACCTATCTGATGCTGTCTGGACAGTGAAACAGTTCCCTTCTGTATGTATAGACCATCTATCTGATGCTGTCTGGACAGTGTAAAAGCTCCCCTCTGTATGTAAAGACCACCTATCTGATGCTGTCTGGTCAGTGAAACAGCTCCCCTCTGTATGTATAGACCACCTATCTGATGCTGTCTGGACAGTGAAACAGCTCCCCTCTGTATGTATAGACCATCTATCTGATGCTGTCTGGACAGTGAAACAGCTCCTCTCTGTCTCTGAATGTATTAACCATCTATCTGATGCTGTCTGGACAGTGTCACAGCTCCCCTCTGTATGTATAGACCATCTATCTGATGCTGTCTGGACAGTGAAACAGCTCCCCTCTGTATGTATAGACCATCTATCTGATGCTGTCTGGACAGTGTAACCGCTCCCCTCTGTCTCTGTATGTATAGACCATCTATCTGATGCTGTCTGGACAGTGAAACAGCTCCCCTCTGTATGTATAGACCATCTATCTGATGTGGTATGGACAGTTAAACAGCTACTCTCTGTCTCTGAATGTATAGACCATCTATCTGATGCTGTCTGGACAGTGAAACAGCTCCTCTCTGTATGTATAGACCATCTATCTGATGCTGTCTGGACAGTGTAAAAGCTCCCCTCTGTATGTAAAGACCACCTATCTGATGCTGTCTGGTCAGTGAAACAGCTCCCCTCTGTATGTATAGACCACCTATCTGATGCTGTCTGGACAGTGAAACAGCTCCCCTCTGTATGTATAGACCATCTATCTGATGCTGTCTGGACAGTGAAACAGCTCCTCTCTGTCTCTGAATGTATTAACCATCTATCTGATGCTGTATGGACAGTGTCACAGCTCCCCTCTGTATGTATAGACCATCTATCTGATGCTGTCTGGACAGTGAAACAGCTCCCCTCTGTATGTATAGACCATCTATATGATGCTGTCTGGACAGTGAAACAGCTCCCCTCTGTATGTATAGACCATCTATCTGATGCTGTCTGGACAGTGTAACCGCTCCCCTCTGTCTCTGTATGTATAGACCATCTATCTGATGCTGTCTGGACAGTGAAACAGCTCCCCTCTGTATGTATAGACCATCTACCTGATGTTGTCTGGACAGTGTAACAGCTCCCCTCTGTCTCTGTATGTATAGACCATCTATCTGATGCTGTCTGGACAGTGTAACAGCTCCCCTCTGTATGTATAGACCATCTACCTGATGCTGTCTGGACAGTGAAACAGCTCCCCTCTGCATGTATAGACCATCTATCTGATGCGGTCTGGACAGTGTAACAGCTCCCCTCTGTATGTATTGACCATCTATCTGATGCTGTCTGGACAGTGTAACCGCTCCCCTCTGTCTCTGTATGTATAGACCATCTATCTGATGCTGTCTGGAAAGTGAAACAGCTCCCCTCTGTATGTATAGACCATCTATCTGATGCTGTCTGGACAGTGTAACAGCTCCCTTCTGTCTATGTATGTATAGACCATCTATCTGATGCTGTCTGGACAGTGAAACAGCTCCCCTCTGTCTCTGTATGTATAGACCATCTATCTGATGCTGTCTGGACAGTGAAACTGCTCCCCTCTGTATGTATTGACCATCTACCTGATGTTGTCTGGACAGTGTAACAGCTCCCCTCTGTCTCTGTATGTATAGACCATCTATCTGATGCTGTCTGGACAGTGAAACAGCTCCCCTCTGTCTCTGTATGTATAGACCATGTATCTGATGCAGTCTGGACAGTGAAACAGCTCCCCTCTGCATGTATAGACCATCTATCTGATGCGGTCTGGACAGTGTAACAGCTCCACCCTGTATGTATAGACCATCTATCTGATGCTGTCTGGTCAGTATAACAGCTCCCCTCTTTATGTGTAGACCATCTACCTGATGCTGTCTGGACAGTGAAACAGCTCCCCTCTGCATGTATAGACCATCTATCTGATGCGGTCTAGACAGTGTAACAGCTCCCCTCTGTATGTATTGACCATCTATCTGATGCTGTCTGGACAGTGTAACAACTCCCCTATGTCTCTGTATGTATAGACCATCTATCTGATGCTGTCTGGACAGTGAAACAGCTCCCCTCTGTCTCTGTATGTATAGACCATCCATCTGATGCTGTCTGGTCAGTGTAACAGCTCCCCTCTGTCTCTGAATGTATAGACCATCTATCTGATGCTGTCTGGACAGTGAAACAGCTCCTCTCTGTATGTATAGACCATCTATCTGATGCTGTCTGGACAGTGAAACAGCTCCCCTCTGTATGTATAGACCATCTATCTGATGCTGTCTGGACAGTGAAACAGCTCCTCTCTTTCTCTGAATGTATTAACCATCTATCTGATGCTGTCTGGACAGTGTCACAGCTCCCCTCTGTATGTATAGACCATCTATCTGATGCTGTCTGGACAGTGTAAAAGCTCCCCTCTGTATGTAAAGACCACCTATCTGATGCTGTCTGGTCAGTGAAACAGCTCCCCTCTGTATGTATAGACCACCTATCTGATGCTGTCTGGACAGTGAAACAGCTCCCCTCTGTATGTATAGACCATCTATCTGATGCTGTCTGGACAGTGAAACAGCTCCTCTCTGTCTCTGAATGTATTAACCATCTATCTGATGCTGTCTGGACAGTGTCACAGCTCCCCTCTGTATGTATAGACCATATATCTGATGCTGTCTGGACAGTGAAACAGCTCCCCTCTGTATGTATAGACCATCTATCTGATGCTGTCTGGACAGTGTAACCGCTCCCCTCTGTCTCTGTATGTATAGACCATCTATCTGATGCTGTCTGGACAGTGAAACAGCTCTCCTCTGTATGTATAGACCATCTATCTGATGTGGTATGGACAGTTAAACAGCTACTCTCTGTCTCTGAATGTATAGACCATCTATCTGATGCTGTCTGGACAGTGAAACAGCTCCTCTCTGTATGTATAGACCATCTATCTGATGCTGTCTGGACAGTGTAAAAGCTCCCCTCTGTATGTAAAGACCACCTATCTGATGCTGTCTGGTCAGTGAAACAGCTCCCCTCTGTATGTATAGACCACCTATCTGATGCTGTCTGGACAGTGAAACAGCTCCCCTCTGTATGTATAGACCATCTATCTGATGCTGTCTGGACAGTGAAACAGCTCCTCTCTGTCTCTGAATGTATTAACCATCTATCTGATGCTGTCTGGACAGTGTCACAGCTCCCCTCTGTATGTATAGACCATCTATCTGATGCTGTCTGGACAGTGAAACAGCTCCCCTCTGTATGTATAGACCATCTATATGATGCTGTCTGGACAGTGAAACAGCTCCCCTCTGTATGTATAGACCATCTATCTGATGCTGTCTGGACAGTGTAACCGCTCCCCTCTGTCTCTGTATGTATAGACCATCTATCTGATGCTGTCTGGACAGTGAAACAGCTCCCCTCTGTATGTATAGACCATCTACCTGATGTTGTCTGGACAGTGTAACAGCTCCCCTCTGTCTCTGTATGTATAGACCATCTATCTGATGCTGTCTGGACAGTGTAACAGCTCCCCTCTGTATGTATAGACCATCTATCTGATGCTGTCTGGTCAGTATAACAGCTCCCCTCTTTATGTATAGACCATCTACCTGATGCTGTCTGGACAGTGAAACAGCTCCCCTCTGCATGTATAGACCATCTACCTGATGTTGTCTGGACAGTGTAACAGCTCCCCTCTGTATGTATTGACCATCTATCTGATGCTGTCTGGACAGTGTAACCGCTCGCCTCTGTCTCTGTATGTATAGACCATCTATCTGATGCTGTCTGGACAGTGAAACAGCTCCCTTCTGTCTCTGTATGTATAGACCATCTATCTGATGCAGTCTGGTCAGTGAAACAGCTCCCCTCTGTATGTATAGACCATCTATCTGATGCTGTCTGGACAGTGAAACAGCTCCCCTCTGTCTCTGTATGTATAGACCATCTATCTGATGCTGTCTGGACAGTGAAACAGCTCCCCTCTGTATGTATAGACCATCTACCTGATGTTGTCTGGACAGTGTAACAGCTCCCCTCTGTCTCTGTATGTATAGACCATCTATCTGATGCTGTCTGGACAGTGAAACAGCTCCCCTCTGTCTCTGTATGCATAGACCATCTATCTGATGCTGTCTGGACAGTGTAACAGCTCCCCTCTGTATGTATAGACCATCTATCTGATGCTGTCTGGTCAGTATAACAGCTCCCCTCTTTATGTATAGACCATCTACCTGATGCTGTCTGGACAGTGAAACAGCTCCCCTCTGCATGTATAGACCATCTATCTGATGCTGTCTGGACAGTGTAACAACTCCCCTCTGTCTCTGTATGTATAGACCATCTATCTGATGCTGTCTGGACAGTGAAAAAGCTCCCCTCTGTCCCTGTATGTATAGACCATCTATCGGATGCTGTCTGGTCAGTGTAAAAGCTCCCCTCTGTATGTAAAGACCACCTATCTGATGCTGTCTGGTCAGTGAAACAGCTCCCCTCTGTATGTATAGACCACCTATCTGATGCTGTCTGGACAGTGAAAGAGCTCCCCTCTGTATGTATAGACCATCTATCTGATGTGGTATGGACAGTTAAACAGCTACTCTCTGTCTCTGAATGTATAGACCATCTATCTGATGCTGTCTGGACAGTGAAACAGCTCCTCTCTGTATGTATAGACCATCTATCTGATGCTGTCTGGACAGTGTAAAAGCTCCCCTCTGTATGTAAAGACCACCTATCTGATGCTGTCTGGTCAGTGAAACAGCTCCCCTCTGTATGTATAGACCACCTATCTGATGCTGTCTGGACAGTGAAACAGCTCCCCTCTGTATGTATAGACCATCTATCTGATGCTGTCTGGACAGTGTAAAAGCGCCCCTCTGTATGTAAAGACCACCTATCTGATGCTGTCTGGTCAGTGAAACAGCTCCCCTCTGTATGTATAGACCACCTATCTGATGCTGTCTGGACAGTTAAACAGCTCCCCTCTGTATGTATAGACCATCTATCTGATGCTGTCTGGACAGTGAAACAGCTCCTCTCTGTCTCTGAATGTATTAACCATCTATCTGATGCTGTCTGGACAGTGTCACAGCTCCCCTCTGTATGTATAGACCATCTATCTGATGCTGTCTGGACAGTGAAAAAGCTCCCCTCTGTATGTATAGACCATCTATCTGATGCTGTCTGGACAGTGTAACCGCTCCCCTCTGTCTCTGTATGTATAGACCATCTATCTGATGCTGTCTGGACAGTGAAACAGCTCCCCTCTGTATGTATAGACCATCTATCTGATGTGGTATGGACAGTTAAACAGCTACTCTCTGTCTCTGACTGTATAGACCATCTATCTGATGCTGTCTGGACAGTGAAACAGCTCCTCTCTGTATGTATAGACCATCTATCTGATGCTGTCTGGACAGTGTAAAAGCTCCCCTCTGTATGTAAAGACCACCTATCTGATGCTGTCTGGTCAGTGAAACAGCTCCCCTCTGTATGTATAGACCACCTATCTGATGCTGTCTGGACAGTGAAACAGCTCCCCTCTGTATGTATAGACCATCTATCTGATGCTGTCTGGACAGTGAAACAGCTCCTCTCTGTCTCTGAATGTATTAACCATCTATCTGATGCTGTCTGGACAGTGTCACAGCTCCCCTCTGTATGTATAGACCATCTATCTGATGCTGTCTGGACAGTGAAACAGCTCCCCTCTGTATGTATAGACCATCTATATGATGCTGTCTGGACAGTGAAACAGCTCCCCTCTGTATGTATAGACCATCTATCTGATGCTGTCTTGACAGTGTAACCGCTCCCCTCTGTCTCTGTATGTATAGACCATCTATCTGATGCTGTCTGGACAGTGAAACAGCTCCCCTCTGTATGTATAGACCATCTACCTGATGTTGTCTGGACAGTGTAACAGCTCCCCTCTGTCTCTGTATGTATAGACCATCTATCTGATGCTGTCTGGACAGTGTAACAGCTCCCCTCTGTATGTATAGACCATCTACCTGATGCTGTCTGGACAGTGAAACAGCTCCCCTCTGCATGTATAGACCATCTATCTGATGCGGTCTGGACAGTGTAACAGCTCCCCTCTGTATGTATTGACCATCTATCTGATGCTGTCTGGACAGTGTAACCGCTCCCCTCTGTCTCTGTATGTATAGACCATCTATCTGATGCTGTCTGGAAAGTGAAACAGCTCCCCTCTGTATGTATAGACCATCTATCTGATGCTGTCTGGACAGTGTAACAGCTCCGTTCTGTCTATGTATGTATAGACCATCTATCTGATGCTGTCTGGACAGTGAAACAGCTCCCCTCTGTCTCTGTATGTATAGACCATCTATCTGATGCTGTCTGGACAGTGAAACTGCTCCCCTCTGTATGTATTGACCATCTACCTGATGTTGTCTGGACAGTGTAACAGCTCCCCTCTGTCTCTGTATGTATAGACCATCTATCTGATGCTGTCTGGACAGTGAAACAGCTCCCCTCTGTCTCTGTATGTATAGACCATGTATCTGATGCTGTCTGGACAGTGAAACAGCTCCCCTCTGCATGTATAGACCATCTATCTGATGCGGTCTGGACAGTGTAACAGCTCCCCTCTGTATGTATAGACCATCTATCTGATGCTGTCTGGTCAGTATAACAGCTCCCCTCTTTATGTATAGACCATCTACCTGATGCTGTCTGGACAGTGAAACAGCTCCCCTCTGCATGTATAGACCATCTATCTGATGCGGTCTAGACAGTGTAACAGCTCCCCTCTGTATGTATTGACCATCTATCTGATGCTGTAAGGACAGTGTAACAACTCCCCTATGTCTCTGTATGTATAGACCATCTATCTGATGCTGTCTGGACAGTGAAACAGCTCCCCTCTGTCTCTGTATGTATAGACCATCCATCTGATGCTGTCTGGTCAGTGTAACAGCTCCCCTCTGTCTCTGTATGTATAGGCCATCTATCTGATGCAGTCTGGTCAGTGAAACAGCTCCCCTCTGTATGTATAGACCATCTATCTGATGCTGTATGGATAGTTAAACAGCTACTCTCTGTCTCTGAATGTATAGACCATCTATCTGATGCTGTCTGGACAGTGAAACAGCTCCTCTCTGTATGTATAGACCATCTATCTGATGCTGTCTGGACAGTGTAAAAGCTCCCCTCTGTATGTAAAGACCACCTATCTGATGCTGTCTGGTCAGTGAAACAGCTCCCCTCTGTATGTATAGACCACCTATCTGATGCTGTCTGGACAGTGAAACAGCTCCCCTCTGTATGTATAGACCATCTATCTGATGCTGTCTGGACAGTGAAACAGCTCCTCTCTGTCTCTGAATGTATTAACCATCTATCTGATGCTGTCTGGACAGTGTCACAGCTCCCCTCTGTATGTATAGACCATCTATCTGATGCTGTCTGGACAGTGAAACAGCTCCCCTCTGTATGTATAGACCATCTATCTGATGCTGTCTGGACAGTGTAACCGCTCCCCTCTGTCTCTGTATGTATAGACCATCTATCTGATGCTGTCTGGACAGTGAAACAGCTCCCCTCTGTATGTATAGACCATCTATCTGATGTGGTATGGACAGTTAAACAGCTACTCTCTGTCTCTGAATGTATAGACCATCTATCTGATGCTGTCTGGACAGTGAAACAGCTCCTCTCTGTATGTATAGACCATCTATCTGATGCTGTCTGGACAGTGTAAAAGCTCCCCTCTGTATGTAAAGACCACCTATCTGATGCTGTCTGGTCAGTGAAACAGCTCCCCTCTGTATGTATAGACCACCTATCTGATGCTGTCTGGACAGTGAAACAGCTCCCCTCTGTATGTATAGACCATCTATCTGATGCTGTCTGGACAGTGTAAAAGCTCCCCTCTGTATGTAAAGACCACCTATCTGATGCTGTCTGGTCAGTGAAACAGCTCCCCTCTGTATGTATAGACCACCTATCTGATGCTGTCTGGACAGTGAAACAGCTCCCCTCTGTATGTATAGACCATCTATCTGATGCTGTCTGGACAGTGAAACAGCTCCTCTCTGTCTCTGAATGTATTAACCATCTATCTGATGCTGTCTGGACAGTGTCACAGCTCCCCTCTGTATGTATAGACCATCTATCTGATGCTGTCTGGACAGTGAAACAGCTCCCCTCTGTATGTATAGACCATCTATCTGATGCTGTCTGGACAGTGTAACCGCTCCCCTTTGTCTCTGTATGTATAGACCATCTATCTGATGCTGTCTGGACAGTGAAACAGCTCCCCTCTGTATGTATAGACCATCTATCTGATGTGGTATGGACAGTTAAACAGCTACTCTCTGTCTCTGAATGTATAGACCATCTATCTGATGCTGTCTGGACAGTGAAACAGCTCCTCTCTGTATGTATAGACCATCTATCTGATGCTGTCTGGACAGTGTAAAAGCTCCCCTCTGTATGTAAAGACCACCTATCTGATGCTGTCTGGTCAGTGAAACAGCTCCCCTCTGTATGTATAGACCACCTATCTGATGCTGTCTGGACAGTGAAACAGCTCCCCTCTGTATGTATAGACCATCTATCTGATGCTGTCTGGACAGTGAAACAGCTCCTCTCTGTCTCTGAATGTATAGACCATCTATCTGATGCTGTCTGGACAGTGAAACAGCTCCTCTCTGTATGTATAGACCATCTATCTGATGCTGTCTGGACAGTGTAAAAGCTCCCCTCTGTATGTAAAGACCACCTATCTGATGCTGTCTGGTCAGTGAAACAGCTCCCCTCTGTATGTATAGACCACCTATCTGATGCTGTCTGGACAGTGAAACAGCTCCCCTCTGTATGTATAGACCACCTATCTGATGCTGTCTGGACAGTGAAACAGCTCCCCTCTGTATGTATAGACCATCTATCTGATGCTGTCTGGACAGTGTCACAGCTCCCCTCTGTATGTATAGACCATCTATCTGATGCTGTCTGGACAGTGAAACAGCTCCCCTCTGTATGTATAGACCATCTATATGATGCTGTCTGGACAGTGAAACAGCTCCCCTCTGTATGTATAGACCATCTATCTGATGCTGTCTGGACAGTGTAACCGCTCCCCTCTGTCTCTGTATGTATAGACCATCTATCTGATGCTGTCTGGACAGTGAAACAGCTCCCCTCTGTATGTATAGACCATCTACCTGATGTTGTCTGGACAGTGTAACAGCTCCCCTCTGTCTCTGTATGTATAGACCATCTATCTGATGCTGTCTGGACAGTGTAACAGCTCCCCTCTGTATGTATAGACCATCTATCTGATGCTGTCTGGTCAGTATAACAGCTCCCCTCTTTATGTATAGACCATCTACCTGATGCTGTCTGGACAGTGAAACAGCTCCCCTCTGCATGTATAGACCATCTACCTGATGTTGTCTGGACAGTGTAACAGCTCCCCTCTGTATGTATAGACCATCTATCTGATGCTGTCTGGACAGTGAAACAGCTCCCCTCTGTCTCTGTATGTATAGACCATCTATCTGATGCAGTCTGGTCAGTGAAACAGCTCCCCTCTGTATGTATAGACCATCTATCTGATGCTGTCTGGACAGTGAAACAGCTCCCCTCTGTCTCTGTATATATAGACCATCTATCTGATGCTGTCTGGACAGTGAAACAGCTCCCCTCTGTATGTATAGACCATCTACCTGATGTTGTCTGGACAGTGTAACAGCTCCCCTCTGTCTCTGTATGTATAGACCATCTATCTGATGCTGTCTGGACAGTGAAACAGCTCCCCTCTGTCTCTGTATGTATAGACCATCTATCTGATGCTGTCTGGACAGTGTAACAGCTCCCCTCTGTATGTATAGACCATCTATCTGATGCTGTCTGGTCAGTATAACAGCTCCCCTCTTTATGTATAGACCATCTACCTGATGCTGTCTGGACAGTGAAACAGCTCCCCTCTGCATGTATAGACCATCTACCTGATGCTGTCTGGACAGTGTAACAGCTCCCCTCTGTATGTATTGACCATCTATCTGATGCTGTCTGGACAGTGTAACAACTCCCTTCTGTCTCTGTATGTATAGACCATCTATCTGATGCTGTCTGGACAGTGAAACAGCTCCCCTCTGTCTCTGTATGTATTGACCATCTATCTGATGCTGTCTGGTCAGTGTAAAAGCTCCCCTCTGTATGTAAAGACCACCTATCTGATGCTGTCTGGTCAGTGAAACAGCTCCCCTCTGTATGTATAGACCACCTATCTGATGCTGTCTGGACAGTGTAACAGCACCCCTCTGTCTCTGTATGTATAGGCCATCTATCTGATGCTGTCTGGTCAGTGAAAGAGCTCCCCTCTGTATGTATAGACCACCTATCTGATGCTGTCTGGACAGTGTAACAGCACCCCTCTGTCTCTGTATGTATAGACCATCTATCTGGTGCTGTCTGGACAGTGTAACAGCTCCCCTCTGTTTGTATCGACCATCTATCTGATGCTGCCTGGTCAGTGTAAACGCTCCCATCTGTCTCTGTATGTATAGGCCATCTATCTGATGCTGTCTGGTCAGTGAACCAGCTCCCCTCTGTATGTATAGATCATCTATCTGATGCTGTCTGGACAGTGAAACAGCTACTCTCTGTCTCTGTATGTATAGACCATCTATCTGATGCTGTCTGGACAGTGAAACAGCTCCCCTCTGTATGTATAGACCATCTATCTGATGTGGTATGGACAGTTAAACAGCTACTCTCTGTCTCTGAATGTATAGACCATCTATCTGATGCTGTCTGGACAGTGAAACAGCTCCTCTCTGTATGTATAGACCATCTATCTGATGCTGTCTGGACAGTGTAAAAGCTCCCCTCTGTATGTAAAGACCACCTATCTGATGCTGTCTGGTCAGTGAAACAGCTCCCCTCTGTATGTATAGACCACCTATCTGATGCTGTCTGGACAGTGAAACAGCTCCCCTCTGTATGTATAGACCATCTATCTGATGCTGTCTGGACAGTGAAACAGCTCCTCTCTGTCTCTGAATGTATAGACCATCTATCTGATGCTGTCTGGACAGTGAAACAGCTCCTCTCTGTATGTATAGACCATCTATCTGATGCTGTCTGGACAGTGTAAAAGCTCCCCTCTGTATGTAAAGACCACCTATCTGATGCTGTCTGGTCAGTGAAACAGCTCCCCTCTGTATGTATAGACCACCTATCTGATGCTGTCTGGACAGTGAAACAGCTCCCCTCTGTATGTATAGACCACCTATCTGATGCTGTCTGGACAGTGAAACAGCTCCCCTCTGTATGTATAGACCATCTATCTGATGCTGTCTGGACAGTGTCACAGCTCCCCTCTGTATGTATAGACCATCTATCTGATGCTGTCTGGACAGTGAAACAGCTCCCCTCTGTATGTATAGACCATCTATATGATGCTGTCTGGACAGTGAAACAGCTCCCCTCTGTATGTATAGACCATCTATCTGATGCTGTCTGGACAGTGTAACCGCTCCCCTCTGTCTCTGTATGTATAGACCATCTATCTGATGCTGTCTGGACAGTGAAACAGCTCCCCTCTGTATGTATAGACCATCTACCTGATGTTGTCTGGACAGTGTAACAGCTCCCCTCTGTCTCTGTATGTATAGACCATCTATCTGATGCTGTCTGGACAGTGTAACAGCTCCCCTCTGTATGTATAGACCATCTATCTGATGCTGTCTGGTCAGTATAACAGCTCCCCTCTTTATGTATAGACCATCTACCTGATGCTGTCTGGACAGTGAAACAGCTCCCCTCTGCATGTATAGACCATCTACCTGATGTTGTCTGGACAGTGTAACAGCTCCCCTCTGTATGTATAGACCATCTATCTGATGCTGTCTGGACAGTGAAACAGCTCCCCTCTGTCTCTGTATGTATAGACCATCTATCTGATGCAGTCTGGTCAGTGAAACAGCTCCCCTCTGTATGTATAGACCATCTATCTGATGCTGTCTGGACAGTGAAACAGCTCCCCTCTGTCTCTGTATATATAGACCATCTATCTGATGCTGTCTGGACAGTGAAACAGCTCCCCTCTGTATGTATAGACCATCTACCTGATGTTGTCTGGACAGTGTAACAGCTCCCCTCTGTCTCTGTATGTATAGACCATCTATCTGATGCTGTCTGGACAGTGAAACAGCTCCCCTCTGTCTCTGTATGTATAGACCATCTATCTGATGCTGTCTGGACAGTGTAACAGCTCCCCTCTGTATGTATAGACCATCTATCTGATGCTGTCTGGTCAGTATAACAGCTCCCCTCTTTATGTATAGACCATCTACCTGATGCTGTCTGGACAGTGAAACAGCTCCCCTCTGCATGTATAGACCATCTACCTGATGCTGTCTGGACAGTGTAACAGCTCCCCTCTGTATGTATTGACCATCTATCTGATGCTGTCTGGACAGTGTAACAACTCCCTTCTGTCTCTGTATGTATAGACCATCTATCTGATGCTGTCTGGACAGTGAAACAGCTCCCCTCTGTCTCTGTATGTATTGACCATCTATCTGATGCTGTCTGGTCAGTGTAAAAGCTCCCCTCTGTATGTAAAGACCACCTATCTGATGCTGTCTGGTCAGTGAAACAGCTCCCCTCTGTATGTATAGACCACCTATCTGATGCTGTCTGGACAGTGTAACAGCACCCCTCTGTCTCTGTATGTATAGGCCATCTATCTGATGCTGTCTGGTCAGTGAAAGAGCTCCCCTCTGTATGTATAGACCACCTATCTGATGCTGTCTGGACAGTGTAACAGCACCCCTCTGTCTCTGTATGTATAGACCATCTATCTGGTGCTGTCTGGACAGTGTAACAGCTCCCCTCTGTTTGTATCGACCATCTATCTGATGCTGCCTGGTCAGTGTAAACGCTCCCATCTGTCTCTGTATGTATAGGCCATCTATCTGATGCTGTCTGGTCAGTGAACCAGCTCCCCTCTGTATGTATAGATCATCTATCTGATGCTGTCTGGACAGTGAAACAGCTACTCTCTGTCTCTGTATGTATAGACCATCTATCTGATGCTGTCTGGACAGTGAAACAGCTCCCCTCTGTATGTATAGACCATCTATCTGATGTGGTATGGACAGTTAAACAGCTACTCTCTGTCTCTGAATGTATAGACCATCTATCTGATGCTGTCTGGACAGTGAAACAGCTCCTCTCTGTATGTATAGACCATCTATCTGATGCTGTCTGGACAGTGTAAAAGCTCCCCTCTGTATGTAAAGACCACCTATCTGATGCTGTCTGGTCAGTGAAACAGCTCCCCTCTGTATGTATAGACCACCTATCTGATGCTGTCTGGACAGTGAAACAGCTCCCCTCTGTATGTATAGACCATCTATCTGATGCTGTCTGGACAGTGTAAAAGCTCCCCTCTGTATGTAAAGACCACCTATCTGATGCTGTCTGGTCAGTGAAACAGCTCCCCTCTGTATGTATAGACCACCTATCTGATGCTGTCTGGACAGTGAAACAGCTCCCCTCTGTATGTATAGACCATCTATCTGATGCTGTCTGGACAGTGAAACAGCTCCTCTCTGTCTCTGAATGTATTAACCATCTATCTGATGCTGTCTGGACAGTGTCACAGCTCCCCTCTGTATGTATAGACCATCTATCTGATGCTGTCTGGACAGTGAAACAGCTCCCCTCTGTATGTATAGACCATCTATCTGATGCTGTCTGGACAGTGTAACCGCTCCCCTCTGTCTCTGTATGTATAGACCATCTATCTGATGCTGTCTGGACAGTGAAACAGCTCCCCTCTGTATGTATAGACCATCTATCTGATGTGGTATGGACAGTTAAACAGCTACTCTCTGTCTCTGAATGTATAGACCATCTATCTGATGCTGTCTGGACAGTGAAACAGCTCCCCTCTGTATGTATAGACCACCTATCTGATGCTGTCTGGACAGTGAAACAGCTCCCCTCTGTATGTATAGACCATCTATCTGATGCTGTCTGGACAGTGAAACAGCTCCTCTCTGTCTCTGAATGTATTAACCATCTATCTGATCCTGTCTGGACAGTGTCACAGCTCCCCTCTGTATGTATAGACCATCTATCTGATGCTGTCTGGACAGTGAAACAGCTCCCCTCTGTATGTATAGACCATCTATATGATGCTGTCTGGACAGTGAAACAGCTCCCCTCTGTATGTATAGACCATCTATCTGATGCTGTCTGGACAGTGTAACCGCTCCCCTCTGTCTCTGTATGTATAGACCATCTATCTGATGCTGTCTGGACAGTGAAACAGCTCCCCTCTGTATGTATAGACCATCTACCTGATGTTGTCTGGACAGTGTAACAGCTCCCCTCTGTCTCTGTATGTATAGACCATCTATCTGATGCTGTCTGGACAGTGTAACAGCTCCCCTCTGTATGTATAGACCATCTACCTGATGCTGTCTGGACAGTGAAACAGCTCCCCTCTGCATGTATAGACCATCTATCTGATGCGGTCTGGACAGTGTAACAGCTCCCCTCTTTATGTATTGACCATCTATCTGATGCTGTCTGGACAGTGTAACCGCTCCCCTCTGTCTCTGTATGTATAGACCATCTATCTGATGCTGTCTGGAAAGTGAAACAGCTCCCCTCTGTATGTATAGACCATCTATCTGATGCTGTCTGGACAGTGTAACAGCTCCGTTCTGTCTATGTATGTATAGACCATCTATCTGATGCTGTCTGGACAGTGAAACAGCTCCCCTCTGTCTCTGTATGTATAGACCATCTATCTGATGCTGTCTGGACAGTGAAACTGCTCCCCTCTGTATGTATTGACCATCTACCTGATGTTGTCTGGACAGTGTAACAGCTCCCCTCTGTCTCTGTATGTATAGACCATCTATCTGATGCTGTCTGGACAGTGAAACAGCTCCCCTCTGTCTCTGTATGTATAGACCATGTATCTGATGCTGTCTGGACAGTGAAACAGCTCCCCTCTGCATGTATAGACCATCTATCTGATGCGGTCTGGACAGTGTAACAGCTCCCCTCTGTATGTATAGACCATCTATCTGATGCTGTCTGGTCAGTATAACAGCTCCCCTCTTTATGTATAGACCATCTAACTGATGCTGTCTGGACAGTGAAACAGCTCCCCTCTGCATGTATAGACCATCTATCTGATGCGGTCTAGACAGTGTAACAGCTCCCCTCTGTATGTATTGACCATCTATCTGATGCTGTCTGGACAGTGTAACAACTCCCCTATGTCTCTGTATGTATAGACCATCTATCTGATGCTGTCTGGACAGTGAAACAGCTCCCCTCTGTCTCTGTATGTATAGACCATCCATCTGATGCTGTCTGGTCAGTGTAACAGCTCCCCTCTGTCTCTGTATGTATAGGCCATCTATCTGATGCAGTCTGGTCAGTGAAACAGCTCCCCTCTGTATGTATAGACCATCTATCTGATGCTGTATGGATAGTTAAACAGCTACTCTCTGTCTCTGAATGTATAGACCATCTATCTGATGCTGTCTGGACAGTGAAACAGCTCCTCTCTGTATGTATAGACCATCTATCTGATGCTGTCTGGACAGTGTAAAAGCTCCCCTCTGTATGTAAAGACCACCTATCTGATGCTGTCTGGACAGTGAAACAGCTCCCCTCTGCATGTATAGACCATCTATCTGATGCGGTCTGGACAGTGTAACAGCTCCCCTCTGTATGTATTGACCATCTATCTGATGCTGTCTGGACAGTGTAACCGCTCCCCTCTGTCTCTGTATGTATAGACCATCTATCTGATGCTGTCTGGAAAGTGAAACAGCTCCCCTCTGTATGTATAGACCATCTATCTGATGCTGTCTGGACAGTGTAACAGCTCCGTTCTGTCTATGTATGTATAGACCATCTATCTGATGCTGTCTGGACAGTGAAACAGCTCCCCTCTGTCTCTGTATGTATAGACCATCTATCTGATGCTGTCTGGACAGTGAAACTGCTCCCCTCTGTATGTATTGACCATCTACCTGATGTTGTCTGGACAGTGTAACAGCTCCCCTCTGTCTCTGTATGTATAGACCATCTATCTGATGCTGTCTGGACAGTGAAACAGCTCCCCTCTGTCTCTGTATGTATAGACCATGTATCTGATGCTGTCTGGACAGTGAAACAGCTCCCCTCTGCATGTATAGACCATCTATCTGATGCGGTCTGGACAGTGTAACAGCTCCCCTCTGTATGTATAGACCATCTATCTGATGCTGTCTGGTCAGTATAACAGCTCCCCTCTTTATGTATAGACCATCTAACTGATGCTGTCTGGACAGTGAAACAGCTCCCCTCTGCATGTATAGACCATCTATCTGATGCGGTCTAGACAGTGTAACAGCTCCCCTCTGTATGTATTGACCATCTATCTGATGCTGTCTGGACAGTGTAACAACTCCCCTATGTCTCTGTATGTATAGACCATCTATCTGATGCTGTCTGGACAGTGAAACAGCTCCCCTCTGTCTCTGTATGTATAGACCATCCATCTGATGCTGTCTGGTCAGTGTAACAGCTCCCCTCTGTCTCTGTATGTATAGGCCATCTATCTGATGCAGTCTGGTCAGTGAAACAGCTCCCCTCTGTATGTATAGACCATCTATCTGATGCTGTATGGATAGTTAAACAGCTACTCTCTGTCTCTGAATGTATAGACCATCTATCTGATGCTGTCTGGACAGTGAAACAGCTCCTCTCTGTATGTATAGACCATCTATCTGATGCTGTCTGGACAGTGTAAAAGCTCCCCTCTGTATGTAAAGACCACCTATCTGATGCTGTCTGGTCAGTGAAACAGCTCCCCTCTGTATGTATAGACCACCTATCTGATGCTGTCTGGACAGTGAAACAGCTCCCCTCTGTATGTATAGACCATCTATCTGATGCTGTCTGGACAGTGAAACAGCTCCTCTCTGTCTCTGAATGTATTAACCATCTATCTGATGCTGTCTGGACAGTGTCACAGCTCCCCTCTGTATGTATAGACCATCTATCTGATGCTGTCTGGACAGTGAAACAGCTCCCCTCTGTATGTATAGACCATCTATCTGATGCTGTCTGGACAGTGTAACCGCTCCCCTCTGTCTCTGTATGTATAGACCATCTATCTGATGCTGTCTGGACAGTGAAACAGCTCCCCTCTGTATGTATAGACCATCTATCTGATGTGGTATGGACAGTTAAACAGCTACTCTCTGTCTCTGAATGTATAGACCATCTATCTGATGCTGTCTGGACAGTGAAACAGCTCCTCTCTGTATGTATAGACCATCTATCTGATGCTGTCTGGACAGTGTAAAAGCTCCCCTCTGTATGTAAAGACCACCTATCTGATGCTGTCTGGTCAGTGAAACAGCTCCCCTCTGTATGTATAGACCACCTATCTGATGCTGTCTGGACAGTGAAACAGCTCCCCTCTGTATGTATAGACCATCTATCTGATGCTGTCTGGACAGTGTAAAAGCTCCCCTCTGTATGTAAAGACCACCTATCTGATGCTGTCTGGTCAGTGAAACAGCTCCCCTCTGTATGTATAGACCACCTATCTGATGCTGTCTGGACAGTGAAACAGCTCCCCTCTGTATGTATAGACCATCTATCTGATGCTGTCTGGACAGTGAAACAGCTCCTCTCTGTCTCTGAATGTATTAACCATCTATCTGATGCTGTCTGGACAGTGTCACAGCTCCCCTCTGTATGTATAGACCATCTATCTGATGCTGTCTGGACAGTGAAACAGCTCCCCTCTGTATGTATAGACCATCTATCTGATGCTGTCTGGACAGTGTAACCGCTCCCCTTTGTCTCTGTATGTATAGACCATCTATCTGATGCTGTCTGGACAGTGAAACAGCTCCCCTCTGTATGTATAGACCATCTATCTGATGTGGTATGGACAGTTAAACAGCTACTCTCTGTCTCTGAATGTATAGACCATCTATCTGATGCTGTCTGGACAGTGAAACAGCTCCTCTCTGTATGTATAGACCATCTATCTGATGCTGTCTGGACAGTGTAAAAGCTCCCCTCTGTATGTAAAGACCACCTATCTGATGCTGTCTGGTCAGTGAAACAGCTCCCCTCTGTATGTATAGACCACCTATCTGATGCTGTCTGGACAGTGAAACAGCTCCCCTCTGTATGTATAGACCATCTATCTGATGCTGTCTGGACAGTGAAACAGCTCCTCTCTGTCTCTGAATGTATAGACCATCTATCTGATGCTGTCTGGACAGTGAAACAGCTCCTCTCTGTATGTATAGACCATCTATCTGATGCTGTCTGGACAGTGTAAAAGCTCCCCTCTGTATGTAAAGACCACCTATCTGATGCTGTCTGGTCAGTGAAACAGCTCCCCTCTGTATGTATAGACCACCTATCTGATGCTGTCTGGACAGTGAAACAGCTCCCCTCTGTATGTATAGACCACCTATCGGATGCTGTCTGGACAGTGAAACAGCTCCCCTCTGTATGTATAGACCATCTATCTGATGCTGTCTGGACAGTGTCACAGCTCCCCTCTGTATGTATAGACCATCTATCTGATGCTGTCTGGACAGTGAAACAGCTCCCCTCTGTATGTATAGACCATCTATATGATGCTGTCTGGACAGTGAAACAGCTCCCCTCTGTATGTATAGACCATCTATCTGATGCTGTCTGGACAGTGTAACCGCTCCCCTCTGTCTCTGTATGTATAGACCATCTATCTGATGCTGTCTGGACAGTGAAACAGCTCCCCTCTGTATGTATAGACCATCTACCTGATGTTGTCTGGACAGTGTAACAGCTCCCCTCTGTCTCTGTATGTATAGACCATCTATCTGATGCTGTCTGGACAGTGTAACAGCTCCCCTCTGTATGTATAGACCATCTATCTGATGCTGTCTGGTCAGTATAACAGCTCCCCTCTTTATGTATAGACCATCTACCTGATGCTGTCTGGACAGTGAAACAGCTCCCCTCTGCATGTATAGACCATCTACCTGATGTTGTCTGGACAGTGTAACAGCTCCCCTCTGTATGTATAGACCATCTATCTGATGCTGTCTGGACAGTGAAACAGCTCCCCTCTGTCTCTGTATGTATAGACCATCTATCTGATGCAGTCTGGTCAGTGAAACAGCTCCCCTCTGTATGTATAGACCATCTATCTGATGCTGTCTGGACAGTGAAACAGCTCCCCTCTGTCTCTGTATGTATAGACCATCTATCTGATGCTGTCTGGACAGTGAAACAGCTCCCCTCTGTATGTATAGACCATCTACCTGATGTTGTCTGGACAGTGTAACAGCTCCCCTCTGTCTCTGTATGTATAGACCATCTATCTGATGCTGTCTGGACAGTGAAACAGCTCCCCTCTGTCTCTGTATGTATAGACCATCTATCTGATGCTGTCTGGACAGTGTAACAGCTCCCCTCTGTATGTATAGACCATCTATCTGATGCTGTCTGGTCAGTATAACAGCTCCCCTCTTTATGTATAGACCATCTACCTGATGCTGTCTGGACAGTGAAACAGCTCCCCTCTGCATGTATAGACCATCTACCTGATGCTGTCTGGACAGTGTAACAGCTCCCCTCTGTATGTATTGACCATCTATCTGATGCTGTCTGGACAGTGTAACAACTCCCTTCTGTCTCTGTATGTATAGACCATCTATCTGATGCTGTCTGTACAGTGAAACAGCTCCCCTCTGTCTCTGTATGTATTGACCATCTATCTGATGCTGTCTGGTCAGTGTAAAAGCTCCCCTCTGTATGTAAAGACCACCTATCTGATGCTGTCTGGTCAGTGAAACAGCTCCCCTCTGTATGTATAGACCACCTATCTGATGCTGTCTGGACAGTGTAACAGCACCCCTCTGTCTCTGTATGTATAGGCCATCTATCTGATGCTGTCTGGTCAGTGAAAGAGCTCCCCTCTGTATGTATAGACCACCTATCTGATGCTGTCTGGACAGTGTAACAGCACCCCTCTGTCTCTGTATGTATAGACCATCTATCTGGTGCTGTCTGGACAGTGTAACAGCTCCCCTCTGTTTGTATCGACCATCTATCTGATGCTGCCTGGTCAGTGTAAACGCTCCCATCTGTCTCTGTATGTATAGGCCATATATTTGATGCTGTCTGGACAGTGTAACAGCTCCCCTCTGTCTCTGTATGTATAGACCATCTATCTGATGCTGTCTGGACAGTGAAACAGCTCCCCTCTGTATGTATAGACCATCTATCTGATGCTGTCAGGACAGAGTAACAGCTCTCCTCTGTCTATGTATGTATAGACCATCTATCTGATGCTGTCTGGACAGTGAACCAGCTCCCCTCTGTATGTATAGATCATCTATCTGATGCTGTCTGGACAGTGAAACAGCTACTCTCTGTCTCTGTATGTATAGACCATCTATCTGATGCTGTCTGGACAGTGAAACAGCTCCCCTCTGTATGTATAGACCATCTATCTGATGTGGTATGGACAGTTAAACAGCTACTCTCTGTCTCTGAATGTATAGACCATCTATCTGATGCTGTCTGGACAGTGAAACAGCTCCTCTCTGTATGTATAGACCATCTATCTGATGCTGTCTGGACAGTGTAAAAGCTCCCCTCTGTATGTAAAGACCACCTATCTGATGCTGTCTGGTCAGTGAAACAGCTCCCCTCTGTATGTATAGACCACCTATCTGATGCTGTCTGGACAGTGAAACAGCTCCCCTCTGTATGTATAGACCATCTATCTGATGCTGTCTGGACAGTGTAAAAGCTCCCCTCTGTATGTAAAGACCACCTATCTGATGCTGTCTGGTCAGTGAAACAGCTCCCCTCTGTATGTATAGACCACCTATCTGATGCTGTCTGGACAGTGAAACAGCTCCCCTCTGTATGTATAGACCATCTATCTGATGCTGTCTGGACAGTGAAACAGCTCCTCTCTGTCTCTGAATGTATTAACCATCTATCTGATGCTGTCTGGACAGTGTCACAGCTCCCCTCTGTATGTATAGACCATCTATCTGATGCTGTCTGGACAGTGAAACAGCTCCCCTCTGTATGTATAGACCATCTATCTGATGCTGTCTGGACAGTGTAACCGCTCCCCTCTGTCTCTGTATGTATAGACCATCTATCTGATGCTGTCTGGACAGTGAAACAGCTCCCCTCTGTATGTATAGACCATCTATCTGATGTGGTATGGACAGTTAAACAGCTACTCTCTGTCTCTGAATGTATAGACCATCTATCTGATGCTGTCTGGACAGTGAAACAGCTCCTCTCTGTATGTATAGACCATCTATCTGATGCTGTCTGGACAGTGTAAAAGCTCCCCTCTGTATGTAAAGACCACCTATCTGATGCTGTCTGGTCAGTGAAACAGCTCCCCTCTGTATGTATAGACCACCTATCTGATGCTGTCTGGACAGTGAAACAGCTCCCCTCTGTATGTATAGACCATCTATCTGATGCTGTCTGGACAGTGAAACAGCTCCTCTCTGTCTCTGAATGTATTAACCATCTATCTGATGCTGTCTGGACAGTGTCACAGCTCCCCTCTGTATGTATAGACCATCTATCTGATGCTGTCTGGACAGTGAAACAGCTCCCCTCTGTATGTATAGACCATCTATATGATGCTGTCTGGACAGTGAAACAGCTCCCCTCTGTATGTATAGACCATCTATCTGATGCTGTCTGGACAGTGTAACCGCTCCCCTCTGTCTCTGTATGTATAGACCATCTATCTGATGCTGTCTGGACAGTGAAACAGCTCCCCTCTGTATGTATAGACCATCTACCTGATGTTGTCTGGACAGTGTAACAGCTCCCCTCTGTCTCTGTATGTATAGACCATCTATCTGATGCTGTCTGGACAGTGTAACAGCTCCCCTCTGTATGTATAGACCATCTATCTGATGCTGTCTGGTCAGTATAACAGCTCCCCTCTTTATGTATAGACCATCTACCTGATGCTGTCTGGACAGTGAAACAGCTCCCCTCTGCATGTATAGACCATCTACCTGATGTTGTCTGGACAGTTTAACAGCTCCCCTCTGTATGTATTGACCATCTATCTGATGCTGTCTGGACAGTGTAACCGCTCCCCTCTGTCTCTGTATGTATAGACCATCTATCTGATGCTGTCTGGACAGTGAAACAGCTCCCCTCTGTCTCTGTATGTATAGACCATCTATCTGATGCAGTCTGGTCAGTGAAACAGCTCCCCTCTGTATGTATAGACCATCTATCTGATGCTGTCTGGACAGTGAAACAGCTCCCCTCTGTCTCTGTATGTATAGACCATCTACCTGATGTTGTCTGGACAGTGTAACAGCTCCCCTCTGTCTCTGTATGTATAGACCATCTATCTGATGCTGTCTGGACAGTGAAACAGCTCCCCTCTGTCTCTGTATGCATAGACCATCTATCTGATGCTGTCTGGACAGTGTAACAGCTCCCCTCTGTATGTATAGACCATCTATCTGATGCTGTCTGGTCAGTATAACAGCTCCCCTCTTTATGTATAGACCATCTACCTGATGCTGTCTGGACAGTGAAACAGCTCCCCTCTGCATGTATAGACCATCTATCTGATGCTGTCTGGACAGTGTAACAACTCCCCTCTGTCTCTGTATGTATAGACCATCTATCTGATGCTGTCTGGACAGTGAAAAAGCTCCCCTCTGTCTCTGTATGTATAGACCATCTATCTGATGCTGTCTGGACAGTGAAACAGCTCCCCTCTGTCTCTGTATGCATAGACCATCTATCTGATGCTGTCTGGACAGTGTAACAGCTCCCCTCTGTATGTATAGACCATCTATCTGATGCTGTCTGGTCAGTATAACAGCTCCCCTCTTTATGTATAGACCATCTACCTGATGCTGTCTGGACAGTGAAACAGCTCCCCTCTGCATGTATAGACCATCTATCTGATGCTGTCTGGACAGTGTAACAACTCCCCTCTGTCTCTGTATGTATAGACCATCTATCTGATGCTGTCTGGACAGTGAAAAAGCTCCCCTCTGTCCCTGTATGTATAGACCATCTATCGGATGCTGTCTGGTCAGTGTAACAGCTCCCCTCTGTCTCTGTATGTATAGGCCATCTATCTGATGCAGTCTGGTCAGTGAAACAGCTCCCCTCTGTATGTACAGACCATCTATCTGATGCTGTCTGGACAGTGAAACAGCTATTCTCTGTCTCTGAATGTATAGACCATCTATCTGATGCTGTCTGGACAGTGAAACAGCTCCTCTGTCTCTGAATGTATAGACCATGTATCTGATGCTGTCTGGACAGTGTAACAGCTCCCCTCTGTATGTATAGACCATCTATATGATGCTGTCTGGACAGTGAAACAGCTCCCCTCTGTATGTATAGACCATCTATCTGATGCTGTCTGGACAGTGTAACCGCTCCCCTCTGTCTCTGTATGTATAGACCATCTATCTGATGCTGTCTGGAAAGTGAAACAGCTCCCCTCTGTATGTATAGACCATCTATCTGATGCTGTCTGGACAGTGTAACAGCTCCCTTCTGTCTCTGTATGTATAGACCATCTATCTGATGCTGTCTGGACACTGAAACAGCTCCCCTCTGTCTCTGTATGTACAGACCATCTATCTGATGCTGTCTGGACAGTGAAACAGCTCCCCTCTGTCTCTGTATGTATAGACAATCTATCTGATGCTGTCTGGACAGTGTAACAGCTCCCCTCTGTATGTATAGACCATCTATCTGATGCTGTCTGGTCAGTATAACAGCTCCCCTCTGTATGTATAGACCATCTACCTGATGCTGTCTGGACAGTGAAACAGCTCCCCTCTGCATGTATAGACCATCTATCTGATGCTGTCTGGACAGTGTAACAGCTCCCCTCTGTATGTATTGACCATCTATCTGATGCTGTTTGGACAGTGTAACAACTCCCCTCTGTCTCTGTATGTATAGACCATCTATCTGATGCAGTCTGGTCATTGAAACAGCTCCCCTCTGTATGAATAGACCATCTATCTGATGCTGTATGGACAGTTAAACAGCTACTTTCTATCTCTGAATGTATAGACCATCTATCTGATGCTGTCTGGACAGTGAAACAGCTCCTCTCTGTATGTAAAGACCACCTATCTGATGCTGTCTGGTCAGTGAAACAGCTCCCCTCTGTATGTATAGACCACCTATCTGATGCTGTCTGGACAGTGAAACAGCTCTCCTCTGTATGTATAGACCATCTATCTGATGCTGTCTGGACAGTGTAACCACTCCCCTCTGTCTCTGTATGTATAGACCATCTATCTGATGCTGTCTGGAAAGTGAAACAGCTCCCCTCTGTATGTATAGACCATCTATCTGATGCTGTCTGGACAGTGTAACAGCTCCCTTCTGTCTCTGTATGTATAGACCATCTATCTGATGCTGTCTGGACACTGAAACAGCTCCCCTCTGTCTCTGTATGTACAGACCATCTATCTGATGCTGTCTGGACAGTGAAACAGCTCCCCTCTGTCTCTGTATGTATAGACAATCTATCTGATGCTGTCTGGACAGTGTAACAGCTCCCCTCTGTATGTATAGACCATCTATCTGATGCTGTCTGGTCAGTATAACAGCTCCCCTCTGTATGTATAGACCATCTACCTGATGCTGTCTGGACAGTGAAACAGCTCCCCTCTGCATGTATAGACCATCTATCTGATGCAGTCTGGACAGTGTAACAGCTCCCCTCTGTATGTATTGACCATCTATCTGATGCTGTTTGGACAGTGTAACAACTCCCCTCTGTCTCTGTATGTATAGACCATCTATCTGATGCAGTCTGGTCAGTGAAACAGCTCCCCTCTGTATGTATAGACCATCTATCTGATGCTGTATGGACAGTTAAACAGCTACTTTCTATCTCTGAATGTATAGACCATCTATCTGATGCTGTCTGGACAGTGAAACAGCTCCTCTCTGTATGTAAAGACCACCTATCTGATGCTGTCTGGTCAGTGAAACAGCTCCCCTCTGTATGTATAGACCACCTATCTGATGCTGTCTGGACAGTGAAACAGCTCTCCTCTGTATGTATAGACCATCTATCTGATGCTGTCTGGACAGTGTAACCGCTCCCCTCTGTCTCTGTATGTATAGACCATCTATCTGATGCTGTCTGGAAAGTGAAACAGCTCCCCTCTGTATGTATAGACCATCTATCTGATGCTGTCTGGACAGTGTAACAGCTCCCTTCTGTCTCTGTATGTATAGACCATCTATCTGATGCTGTCTGGACACTGAAACAGCTCCCCTCTGTCTCTGTATGTACAGACCATCTATCTGATGCTGTCTGGACAGTGAAACAGCTCCCCTCTGTCTCTGTATGTATAGACAATCTATCTGATGCTGTCTGGACAGTGTAACAGCTCCCCTCTGTATGTATAGACCATCTATCTGATGCTGTCTGGTCAGTATAACAGCTCCCCTCTGTATGTATAGACCATCTACCTGATGCTGTCTGGACAGTGAAACAGCTCCCCTCTGCATGTATAGACCATCTATCTGATGCTGTCTGGACAGTGTAACAGCTCCCCTCTGTATGTATTGACCATCTATCTGATGCTGTTTGGACAGTGTAACAACTCCCCTCTGTCTCTGTATGTATAGACCATCTATCTGATGCAGTCTGGTCAGTGAAACAGCTCCCCTCTGTATGTATAGACCATCTATCTGATGCTGTATGGACAGTTAAACAGCTACTTTCTATCTCTGAATGTATAGACCATCTATCTGATGCTGTCTGGACAGTGAAACAGCTCCTCTCTGTATGTAAAGACCACCTATCTGATGCTGTCTGGTCAGTGAAACAGCTCCCCTCTGTATGTATAGACCACCTATCTGATGCTGTCTGGACAGTGAAACAGCTCTCCTCTGTATGTATAGACCATCTATCTGATGCTGTCTGGACAGTGTAACCGCTCCCCTCTGTCTCTGTATGTATAGACCATCTATCTGATGCTGTCTGGAAAGTGAAACAGCTCCCCTCTGTATGTATAGACCATCTATCTGATGCTGTCTGGACAGTGTAACAGCTCGCTTCTGTCTCTGTATGTATAGACCATCTATCTGATGCTGTCTGGACAGTGAAACAGCTCCCCTCTGTCTCTGTATGTATAGACCATCTATCTGATGCTGTCTGGACAGTGACACAGCTCCCCTCTGTATGTATAGACCATCTACCTGATGTTGTCTGGACAGTGTAACAGCTCCCCTCTGTCTCTGTATGTATAGACCATCTATCTGATGCTGTCTGGACAGTGAAACAGCTCCCCTCTGTCTCTGTATGTATAGACCATCTATCTGATGCTGTCTGGACAGTGTAACAGCTCCCCTCTGTATGTATAGACCATCTATCTGATGCTGTCTGGTCAGTATAACAGCTCCCCTCTTTATGTATAGACCATCTACCTGATGCTGTCTGGACAGTGAAACAGCTCCCCTCTGCATGTATAGACCATCTACCTGATGCTGTCTGGACAGTGTAACAGCTCCCCTCTGTATGTATTGACCATTTATCTGATGCTGTCTGGACAGTGTAACAACTCCCTTCTGTCTCTGTATGTATAGACCATCTATCTGATGCTGTCTGGACAGTGAAACAGCTCCCCTCTGTCTCTGTATGTATTGACCATCTATCTGATGCTGTCTGGTCAGTGTAAAAGCTCCCCTCTGTATGTAAAGACCACCTATCTGATGCTGTCTGGTCAGTGAAACAGCTCCCCTCTGTATGTATAGACCACCTATCTGATGCTGTCTGGACAGTGTAACAGCACCCCTCTGTCTCTGTATGTATAGGCCATCTATCTGATGCTGTCTGGTCAGTGAAAGAGCTCCCCTCTGTATGTATAGACCACCTATCTGATGCTGTCTGGACAGTGTAACAGCACCCCTCTGTCTCTGTATGTATAGACCATCTATCTGGTGCTGTCTGGACAGTGTAACAGCTCCCCTCTGTTTGTATCGACCATCTATCTGATGCTGCCTGGTCAGTGTAAACGCTCCCATCTGTCTCTGTATGTATAGGCCATATATTTGATGCTGTCTGGACAGTGTAACAGCTCCCCTCTGTCTCTGTATGTATAGACCATCTATCTGATGCTGTCTGGAAAGTGAAACAGCTCCCCTCTGTATGTATAGACCATCTATCTGATGCTGTCTGGACAGTGTAACAGCTCCCTTCTGTCTCTGTATGTATAGACCATCTATCTGATGCTGTCTGGACACTGAAACAGCTCCCCTCTGTCTCTGTATGTACAGACCATCTATCTGATGCTGTCTGGACAGTGAAACAGCTCCCCTCTGTCTCTGTATGTATAGACAATCTATCTGATGCTGTCTGGACAGTGTAACAGCTCCCCTCTGTATGTATAGACCATCTATCTGATGCTGTCTGGTCAGTATAACAGCTCCCCTCTGTATGTATAGACCATCTACCTGATGCTGTCTGGACAGTGAAACAGCTCCCCTCTGCATGTATAGACCATCTATCTGATGCAGTCTGGACAGTGTAACAGCTCCCCTCTGTATGTATTGACCATCTATCTGATGCTGTTTGGACAGTGTAACAACTCCCCTCTGTCTCTGTATGTATAGACCATCTATCTGATGCAGTCTGGTCAGTGAAACAGCTCCCCTCTGTATGTATAGACCATCTATCTGATGCTGTATGGACAGTTAAACAGCTACTTTCTATCTCTGAATGTATAGACCATCTATCTGATGCTGTCTGGACAGTGAAACAGCTCCTCTCTGTATGTAAAGACCACCTATCTGATGCTGTCTGGTCAGTGAAACAGCTCCCCTCTGTATGTATAGACCACCTATCTGATGCTGTCTGGACAGTGAAACAGCTCTCCTCTGTATGTATAGACCATCTATCTGATGCTGTCTGGACAGTGTAACCGCTCCCCTCTGTCTCTGTATGTATAGACCATCTATCTGATGCTGTCTGGAAAGTGAAACAGCTCCCCTCTGTATGTATAGACCATCTATCTGATGCTGTCTGGACAGTGTAACAGCTCCCTTCTGTCTCTGTATGTATAGACCATCTATCTGATGCTGTCTGGACACTGAAACAGCTCCCCTCTGTCTCTGTATGTACAGACCATCTATCTGATGCTGTCTGGACAGTGAAACAGCTCCCCTCTGTCTCTGTATGTATAGACAATCTATCTGATGCTGTCTGGACAGTGTAACAGCTCCCCTCTGTATGTATAGACCATCTATCTGATGCTGTCTGGTCAGTATAACAGCTCCCCTCTGTATGTATAGACCATCTACCTGATGCTGTCTGGACAGTGAAACAGCTCCCCTCTGCATGTATAGACCATCTATCTGATGCTGTCTGGACAGTGTAACAGCTCCCCTCTGTATGTATTGACCATCTATCTGATGCTGTTTGGACAGTGTAACAACTCCCCTCTGTCTCTGTATGTATAGACCATCTATCTGATGCAGTCTGGTCAGTGAAACAGCTCCCCTCTGTATGTATAGACCATCTATCTGATGCTGTATGGACAGTTAAACAGCTACTTTCTATCTCTGAATGTATAGACCATCTATCTGATGCTGTCTGGACAGTGAAACAGCTCCTCTCTGTATGTAAAGACCACCTATCTGATGCTGTCTGGTCAGTGAAACAGCTCCCCTCTGTATGTATAGACCACCTATCTGATGCTGTCTGGACAGTGAAACAGCTCTCCTCTGTATGTATAGACCATCTATCTGATGCTGTCTGGACAGTGTAACCGCTCCCCTCTGTCTCTGTATGTATAGACCATCTATCTGATGCTGTCTGGAAAGTGAAACAGCTCCCCTCTGTATGTATAGACCATCTATCTGATGCTGTCTGGACAGTGTAACAGCTCGCTTCTGTCTCTGTATGTATAGACCATCTATCTGATGCTGTCTGGACAGTGAAACAGCTCCCCTCTGTCTCTGTATGTATAGACCATCTATCTGATGCTGTCTGGACAGTGAAACAGCTCCCCTCTGTATGTATAGACCATCTACCTGATGTTGTCTGGACAGTGTAACAGCTCCCCTCTGTCTCTGTATGTATAGACCATCTATCTGATGCTGTCTGGACAGTGAAACAGCTCCCCTCTGTCTCTGTATGTATAGACCATCTATCTGATGCTGTCTGGACAGTGTAACAGCTCCCCTCTGTATGTATAGACCATCTATCTGATTCTGTCTGGTCAGTATAACAGCTCCCCTCTTTATGTATAGACCATCTACCTGATGCTGTCTGGACAGTGAAACAGCTCCCCTCTGCATGTATAGACCATCTACCTGATGCTGTCTGGACAGTGTAACAGCTCCCCTCTGTATGTATTGACCATTTATCTGATGCTGTCTGGACAGTGTAACAACTCCCTTCTGTCTCTGTATGTATAGACCATCTATCTGATGCTGTCTGGACAGTGTAACAGCACCCCTCTGTCTCTGTATGTATAGGCCATCTATCTGATGCTGTCTGGTCAGTGAAAGAGCTCCCCTCTGTATGTATAGACCACCTATCTGATGCTGTCTGGACAGTGTAACAGCACCCCTCTGTCTCTGTATGTATAGACCATCTATCTGGTGCTGTCTGGACAGTGTAACAGCTCCCCTCTGTTTGTATCGACCATCTATCTGATGCTGCCTGGTCAGTGTAAACGCTCCCATCTGTCTCTGTATGTATAGGCCATATATTTGATGCTGTCTGGACAGTGTAACAGCTCCCCTCTGTCTCTGTATGTATAGACCATCTATCTGATGCTGTCTGGACAGTGAAACAGCTCCCCTCTGTATGTATAGACCATCTATCTGATGCTGTCAGGACAGAGTAACAGCTCTCCTCTGTCTATGTATGTATAGACCATCTATCTGATGCTGTCTGGACAGTGAACCAGCTCCCCTCTGTATGTATAGATCATCTATTAGGATGATATCTATGAGGGTGCCACTGTTTGCGGCTTTGGGGTTGTACCTGGTGGGTTCATTAATAATTTGTGTGAGATTGAGGGCATCAAGCTTGGATTGTAGGATGGCTGGGGTGTTAAGCATGTCCCAGTTTAGGTCACCTAGTAGCACGAGCTCTGAAGATAGATGGGGGGCAATCAGTTCACATATGGTGTCCAGAGCACAACTAGGGGCCGAGGGGGGTCTATAGCAGGCGGCAACGGTGAGAGACTTGTTTTTGGAGAGGTGGATTTTTAAAATTAGAAGTTCAAATTGTTTGGGTACAGACCTGGATAGCAGGACAGAACTCTGCAGGCTATCTCTGCAGTAGATTGCAACACCGCCCCCTTTGGTCGTTCTATCTTGTCTGAAAACGTTGTAGTTAGGGATGAAGATTTCAGAGTTTTTGGTGGACTTCCTAAGCCAAGATTCAGACACAGCTAGGACATCCGGGTTGGCGGAGTGTGCTAAAGCAGTGAATAAAACAAACTTAGGGAGGAGGCTTCTAATGTTAACATGCATGAAACCAAGGTTATTACGGTTACAGAAGTCATCAAAAGAGAGCGCCTGGGGAGTAGGAGTGGAGCCAGGCACTGCAGGGCCTGGATTCACCTCTACATCCCCAGAGGAGCAGAGAAGAATAAGTATGAGGGTACGGCTAAAAGCTATAAGAATTGGTCGTCTGTGACGTCCAGAGTAGAGAGAAAAAGGAGCAGGTTTCTGGGGGCGATAAAATAGCTTCAAGGTATAATGTACAGACAAAGGTATGGTGGGATGTGAGTACAGAGGAGGTAAACCTAGGCATTTAGTGATAGTGAGAGAGATATTGTCTCTAGAAACATCATTGAAACCAGAAGATGTCATAGCATGTGTGGGTGGAGGAACTGAGAGGTTGGATAAGGTATAATGAGCAGGGCTAGAGGCTCTACAGTGAAATAAGCCAATAAACACTAACCAGAACAGCAATGGAGAAGGCATATTGACATTAAGGAGAGGCATGCTTAGCCGAGTGATCAAAGGGTCCAGTGAGATTCAGACAGCTAGCCGGGCCATAGGTAGCAAGCTGGTGGAAGATGGGAGGGAGGTCTGTTTTTAGCCAGCTCGTGCGTTTCCGTCTGTGGGTTAGTGGGGTTCCGTGTGGAAGGGGGGACCTGTCCAAGTTGGCAAAATAGTTAGTTATAGTGGCCCAAGAAAAGTGTCCGATAGACCTATTCAGATCGCAGCCGAAAAGACAGCTAACGATTAGCGGGCCGCAGATGGGCGATCAGGTTACGTCGCGACGGAGGGGCCAGTTGGATAACTCCCTCGGGCAGATAACGTCGGTGGTCCAGTCGTGAAGACCCGATGGGGCTCCGGATCGGCAGTAAAACGGGTCAGGATAGGTGAGTTGTAGCCCAGGAGACACTTCAGCTGGCTAGCTCAGGAATAGCCCAGGAGTGGCTGACGGAACTCTTCAGCTGGCTAGCTGGCTAGCTCCGTAATAATGTGTGTTATTTCCGTGACCGACGTTGCCAATAGTCACTCAGGTAGCAGCTAGTTAGCTGCAAGATCCAGGTGTAAATGCCCAGAGCCTGCGGTAGAAATCGGGGAAAGGAGAGAGAATAGGTCCGGTATGCTCTGGTCTGAGTCGCGCTGTACAAAAACTGGCGATAGCTTTTCGAGCTAATGGATAGCTGAGGACAGCTAACCGTGGCTAGCTGAACTTCAACGTAGCCAGTGAAAATGGCTAACCTCTTGCTAGCTTCTGTTGTGGAATTCAGATGAGGTAAATAATACTTTCTTTTTTTAAATTGGTGAGGCGGGTTGCAGGAGAGTGCTTTGAGGTTGAGTTTTTAGAATTAAAAAAGAATATATATATATATATAAAAAGATAAGTGAAAAAAAAAAAAAAAAAATATGTAAATATATAAATACACGGGACACGACAAGAGGAGGGTAGAGGACGTCTGAACTGCTACGCCATCTTGGGGAAAAAGATCTGTCTGATGCTGTCTGGACAGTGAAACAGCTCCCCGCTGTCTCTACATGTGTAGACCATCTATCTGATGCTGTCTGGACAGTGTAACAGCTCTCCTCTGTATGTATAGACCATCTATCTGATGCTGTCTGGACAGTGTTACAGCTCCCCTCTGTATATATAGACCATCTATCTGATGCTGTCTGGACAGTGTAACAGCACCCTTCTGTATGTATAGAACATCTATCTGATGCTGTCTGGACAGTGAAACAGCTACTCTCTGTCTCTGAATGTATAGACCATCTATCTGATGTTGTCTGGACAGTGAAACAGCTCCTCTCTGTATGTATAGACCATCTATCTGATGCTGTCTGGACAGTGTAAAAGCTCCCCTCTGTATGTAAAGACCACCTATCTGATGCTGTCTGGTCAGTGAAACAGCTCCCCTCTGTATGTTTAGACCACCTATCTGATGCTGTCTGGACAGTGTAACAGCTCCCCTCTGTCTCTGTATGTATAGGCCATCTATCTGATGCTGTCTGGTCAGTGAAACAGCTCCCCTCTGTATATATAGACCATCTATCTGATGCTGTCTGGACAGTGAAACAGCTCCTCTCTGTCTCTGAATGTATCGACCATCTATCTGATGCTGTCTGGACAGTGTAACAGCTCCCCTCTGTATGTATAGACCATCTATATGATGCTGTCTGGACAGTGAAACAGCTCCCCTCTGTCTCTGTATGTATAGACCATCTATCTGATGCTGTCTGGACAGTGAAACAGCTCCCCTCTGTATGTATAGACCATCTACCTGATGTTGTCTGGACAGTGTAACAGCTCCCCTCTGTCTCTGTATGTATAGACCATCTATCTGATGCTGTCTGGACAGTGAAACAGCTCCCCTCTGTCTCTGTATGTATAGACCATCTATCTGATGCTGTCTGGACAGTGTAACAGCTCCCCTCTGTATGTATAGACCATCTATCTGATGCTATCTGGTCAGTATAACAGCTCCCCTCTTTATGTATAGACCATCTACCTGATGCTGTCTGGACAGTGAAACAGCTCCCCTCTGCATGTATAGACCATCTACCTGATGCTGTCTGGACAGTGTAACAGCTCCCCTCTGTATGTATTTACCATCTATCTGATGCTGTCTGGACAGTGTAACAATTCCCCTCTGTCTCTGTATGTATAGACCATCTATCTGATGCTGTCTGGACAGTGAAACAGCTCCCCTCTGTCTCTGTATGTATAGACCATCTATCTGATGCTGTCTGGTCAGTGTAACAGCTCCCCTCTGTCTCTGTATGTATAGGCCATCTATCTGATGCAGTCTGGTCAGTGAAACAGCTCCCCTCGGTATGTATAGACCATCTATCTGATGCTGTCTGGACAGTGAACCAGCTCCCCTCTGTCTCTGTATGTATAGACCATCTATCTGATGCTGTCTGGTCAGTGTAACAGCTCCCCTCTGTCTCTGTATGTATAGACCATCTATCTGATGCTGTCTGGACAGTGAAACAGCTCCCCTCTGTAGGTATAGACCATCTACCTGATGTTGTCTGGACAGTGTAACAGCTTCCCTCTGTCTCTGTATGTATAGACCATCTATCTGATGCTGTCTGGACAGTGACACAGCTCCCCTCTGTCTCTGTATGTATAGACCATCTATCTGATGCTGTCTGGACAGTGTAACAGCTCCCCTCTGTATGTATAGACCATCTATCTGATGCTGTCTGGACAGTGAAACAGCTCCCCTCTGTCTCTGTATGTATAGACCATCTATCTGATGCTGTCTGGACAGTGAAACAGCTCCCCTCTGTCTCTGTATGTATAGACCATCTATCTGATGCTGTCTGGACAGTGAAACAGCTCCCCTCTGCATGTATAGACCATCTACCTGATGCTGTCTGGACAGTGGACAAGTTCCCCTCTGTATGTATTGACCATCTATCTGATGCTGTCTGGACAGTGTAACAACTCCCCTCTGTCTCTGTATGTATAGACCATCTATCTGATGCTGTCTGGACAGTGAAACAGCTCCCCTCTGTATGTATAGAACACCTATCTGATGCTGTCTGGACAGTGTAACAGCACCCCTCTGTATATATCTATCATCTATCTGATGCTGTCTGGACAGTGAAAGAGCTCCCCTCTGTATGTATAGAACACCTATCTGATGCTGTCTGGACAGTGTAACAGCTCCCCTCTGTCTCTGTATATATAGACCATCTATCTGATGCTGTCTGGTCAGTGAAAGAGCTCCCCTCTGTATGTATAGAACACCTATCTGATGCTGTCTGGACAGTGTAACAGCTCCCCTCTGTCTCTGTATATATAGACCATCTATCTGATGCTGTCTGGACAGTGTAACAGCTCCCCTCTGTATGTATAGACCATCTATCTGATGCTGCCTTGTTAGTGTAACAGCTCCCCTTTGTCTCTGTATGTATAGACCATCTATCTGGTGCTGTCTGGACAGTGTAACAGCTCCCCTCTGTTTGTATCGACAATCTATCTGATGCTGCCTGGTCAGTGTAAACGCTCCCATCTGTCTCTGTATGTATAGGCCATATATTTGATGCTGTCTGGACAGTGTAACAGCTCCCCTCTGTCTCTGTATGTATAGACCATCTATCTGATGCTGTCTTGACAGTGAAACAGCTCCCCGCTGTATGTATAGATCATCTATCTGATGCTGTCTGGACAGTGAAACAGCTCCCCGCTGTCTCTATATGTGTAGACCATCTATCTGATGCTGTCTGGACAGTGTAACAGCTCCCCTCTGTATGTATAGACCATCTATCTGATGCTGTCTGGACAGTGTTACAGCTCCCCTCTGTATATATCTACCATCTATCTGATGCTGTCTGGACAGTGTAACAGCACCCCTCTGTATGTATAGAACATCTATCTGATGCTGACTGGACAGTGTAACAGCTCCCCTCTGTATGTATAGACCATGTATCTGATGCTGTCTGGACAGTGTAACAGCTCCCCTCTGTATATATAGACCATCTATCTCATGCTGTCTGGACAGTGAAAAATCTCCCCTCTGTATGTGTAGACCATCTATCTGATGCTGTCAGGACAGAGTAACAGATCTCCTCTGTCTCTGTATGTATAGACCATCTATCTGATGCTGTCTGGACAGTGAACCAGCTCCCCTCTGTATGTATAGATCATCTATCTAATGCTGTCTGGACAGTGAAACAGCTCCCCGCTGTCTCTATATGTGTAGACCATCTATCTGATGCTGTCTGGACAGTGTAACAGCTCCCCTCTGTATGTATAGACCATCTATCTGATGCTGTCTGGACAGTGTTACAGCTCCCCTCTGTATATATAGACCATCTATCTGATGCTGTCTGGACAGTGTAACAGCACCCCTCTGTATGTATAGAACATCTATCTGATGCTGACTGGACAGTGTAACAGCTCCCCTCTGTATGTATAGACCATGTATCTGATGCTGTCTGGACAGTGTAACAGCTCCCCTCTGTATATATAGACCATCTATCTCATGCTGTCTGGACAGTGAAAAAGCTCCCCTCTGTATGTGTAGACCATCTATCTGATGCTGTCAGGACAGAGTAACAGATCTCCTCTGTCTCTGTATGTATAGACCATCTATCTGATGCTGTCTGGACAGTGTAACAGCTCCCCTCTGTATGTATAGACCATGCATCTGATGCTGACTGGACAGTGAAACTGCTCCACACTGTCTCTTTATGTATAGACCATCTACCTGATGCTGTCTTGAAAATGTAACAGCTCCCCTCTGTATGTATAGACCATCTATCTGATGCTGTCTGGACAGTGTTACAGCTCCCCTCTGTATATATAGACCATCTATCTGATGCTGTCTGGACAGTGTAAACGCTCCCCTCTGTCTCTGTATATATAGACCATCTATCTGATGCTGTCTGGTCAGTGAAAGAGCTCCCCTCTGTATGTATAGAACACCTATCTGATGCTGTCTGGACAGTGTAACAGCTCCCCTCTGTCTCTGTATATATAGACCATCTATCTGATGCTGTCTGGACAGTGTAACAGCTCCCCTCTGTATGTATAGACCATCTATCTGATGCTGCCTTGTTAGTGTAACAGCTCCCCTCTGTCTCTGTATGTATAGACCATCTATCTGGTGCTGTCTGGACAGTGTAACAGCTCCCCTCTGTTTGTATCGACAATCTATCTGATGCTGCCTGGTCAGTGTAAACGCTCCCATCTGTCTCTGTATGTATAGGCCATATATTTGATGCTGTCTGGACAGTGTAACAGCTCCCCTCTGTCTCTGTATGTATAGACCATCTATCTGATGCTGTCTTGACAGTGAAACAGCTCCCCGCTGTATGTATAGATCATCTATCTGATGCTGTCTGGACAGTGAAACAGCTCCCCGCTGTCTCTATATGTGTAGACCATCTATCTGATGCTGTCTGGACAGTGTAACAGCTCCCCTCTGTATGTATAGACCATCTATCTGATGCTGTCTGGACAGTGTTACAGCTCCCCTCTGTATATATCTACCATCTATCTGATGCTGTCTGGACAGTGTAACAGCACCCCTCTGTATGTATAGAACATCTATCTGATGCTGACTGGACAGTGTAACAGCTCCCCTCTGTATGTATAGACCATGTATCTGATGCTGTCTGGACAGTGTAACAGCTCCCCTCTGTATATATAGACCATCTATCTCATGCTGTCTGGACAGTGAAAAATCTCCCCTCTGTATGTGTAGACCATCTATCTGATGCTGTCAGGACAGAGTAACAGATCTCCTCTGTCTCTGTATGTATAGACCATCTATCTGATGCTGTCTGGACAGTGAACCAGCTCCCCTCTGTATGTATAGATCATCTATCTAATGCTGTCTGGACAGTGAAACAGCTCCCCGCTGTCTCTATATGTGTAGACCATCTATCTGATGCTGTCTGGACAGTGTAACAGCTCCCCTCTGTATGTATAGACCATCTATCTGATGCTGTCTGGACAGTGTTACAGCTCCCCTCTCTATATATAGACCATCTATCTGATGCTGTCTGGACAGTGTAACAGCACCCCTCTGTATGTATAGAACATCTATCTGATGCTGACTGGACAGTGTAACAGCTCCCCTCTGTATGTATAGACCATGTATCTGATGCTGTCTGGACAGTGTAACAGCTCCCCTCTGTATATATAGACCATCTATCTCATGCTGTCTGGACAGTGAAAAAGCTCCCCTCTGTATGTGTAGACCATCTATCTGATGCTGTCAGGACAGAGTAACAGATCTCCTCTGTCTCTGTATGTATAGACCATCTATCTGATGCTGTCTGGACAGTGTAACAGCTCCCCTCTGTATGTATAGACCATGCATCTGATGCTGACTGGACAGTGAAACTGCTCCACACTGTCTCTTTATGTATAGACCTTCTACCTGATGCTGTCTTGAAAGTGTAACAGCTCCCCTCTGTATGTATAGACCATCTATCTGATGCTGTCTGGACAGTGTAACAGCTCCCCTCTGTATATATAGACCATCTATCTCATGCTGTCTGGACAGTGAAAAATCTCCCCTCTGTATGTGTAGACCATCTATCTGATGCTGTCAGGACAGAGTAACAGATCTCCTCTGTCTCTGTATGTATAGACCATCTATCTGATGCTGTCTGGACAGTGAACCAGCTCCCCTCTGTATGTATAGATCATCTATCTAATGCTGTCTGGACAGTGAAACAGCTCCCCGCTGTCTCTATATGTGTAGACCATCTATCTGATGCTGTCTGGACAGTGTAACAGCTCCCCTCTGTATGTATAGACCATCTATCTGATGCTGTCTGGACAGTGTTACAGCTCCCCTCTCTATATATAGACCATCTATCTGATGCTGTCTGGACAGTGTAACAGCACCCCTCTGTATGTATAGAACATCTATCTGATGCTGACTGAACAGTGTAACAGCTCCCCTCTGTATGTATAGACCATGTATCTGATGCTGTCTGGACAGTGTAACAGCTCCCCTCTGTATATATAGACCATCTATCTCATGCTGTCTGGACAGTGAAAAAGCTCCCCTCTGTATGTGTAGACCATCTATCTGATGCTGTCAGGACAGAGTAACAGATCTCCTCTGTCTCTGTATGTATAGACCATCTATCTGATGCTGTCTGGACAGTGTAACAGCTCCCCTCTGTATGTATAGACCATGCATCTGATGCTGACTGGACAGTGAAACTGCTCCACACTGTCTCTTTATGTATAGACCATCTACCTGATGCTGTCTTGAAAGTGTAACAGCTCCCCTCTGTATGTATAGACCATCTATCTGATGCTGTCTGGACAGTGTAACAGCTCTCCTCTGTCTCTGTATGTATAGACCATCTATCTGATGCTGTCTGTACAGTGTAACAGCTGCCCTCTGTATGTATAGATCATCTATCTGATGCTGTCTGGACAGTGTAACAGCTCCTCTCTGTATGTATAGACCATCTATCTGATGCTGTCTGGACAGTGTAACAGCTCCCCTCTGTCTCTGTATGTATAGACCATTTATCTGATGCTGTCTGGACAGTGAAACAGCTCCCCTCTGTAGGTATAGACCATCTATCTGATGCTGTCTCGACAGTGAAACAGCTCCCCTCTGTATGTATAGACCATCTATCTGATGCTGTCTGGACAGTGAAACAGCTCCCCTCTGTATGTATAGACCATCTATCTGATGCTGTCTGGACAGTGAAACAGCTCCCCTCTGTCTCTGTATGTATAGACCATCTATCTGATGCTGTCTGGTCAGTGAAACAGCTCCCCTCTGTCTCTGTATGTATAGACCATATATCTGATGCTGTCTGGACAGTGTAACAGCTCCCCTCTGGATGTATAGACCATCTATCTGATGCTGTCTGGACAGTGAAACAGCTCCCCTCTGTCTCTGTATTTATAGACCATCTATCTGATGCTGTCTGAACAGTGAAACAGCTCCCCTCTGTATGTATAGACCGTTTATCTGATGCTGTCTGGGCGGTGTAACAGCTCCCTACTGGATGTATAGACCATCTATCTGATGCTGTCTGGACAGTGAAACAGCTCCCCTCTGTATGTATAGACCATCTATCTGATGCTGTCAGGACAGAGTAACAGCTCTCCTCTGTCTCTATATGTATAGACCATCTATCTGATGCTGTCTGGACAGTGTAACATCTCCCCTCTGTATGTATAGACCATCTATCTGATGCTGTCTGGACAGTGTAACATCTCCCCTCTGTATGTATAGACCATCTATCTGATGCTGTCTGGACAGTGAAACAGCTCCCCTCTGTATGTATAGACCATCTATCTGATGCTGTCTGGACAGTGAAACAGCTCCCCTCTGTCTCTGAATTAATAGACCATCTATCTGATGCTGTCTGGTCAGTGAAACAGCTCCCCTCTGTCTCTGTACGTATAGACCATCTATCTGATGCTGTCTGGACAGTGTAACAGCTCCCCTCTGGATGTATAGACCATCTATCTGATGCTGTCTGGACAGTGAAACAGCTCCCCTCTGTCTCTGTATGTATAGACCATCTATCTGATGCTGTCTGAACAGTGAAACAGCTCCCCTCTGCATGTATAGACCATCTATCTGATGCTGTCTGGACAGTGTAACAGCTCCCCTCTGTATGTATAGACCATCTATCTGATGCTGTCTGGACAGTGTAACAGCTCCCCTCTGTATATATAGACCATCTATCTGATGCTGTCTGGACAGTGAAACAGCTCCCCTCTGTCTCTGTATGTGTAGACCATCTATCTGATGCTGTCTGGACAGTGTAACAGCTCCCCTCTGTATGTATAGACCATCTATCTGATGCTGCCTTGTTAGTGTAACAGCTCCCCTCTGTCTCTGTATGTATAGACCATCTATCTGATGCTGTCTGGACAGTGTAACAGCTCCCCTCTGTTTGTATAGACCATCTATCTGATGCTGCCTGGTCAGTGTAACAGCTCCCCTCTGTCTCTGTATGTATAGGCCATCTATTTGATGCTGTCTGGACAGTGTAACAGCTCCCCTCTGTCTCTGTATGTATAGACCATCTATCTGATGCTGTCTGGACAGTGTAACAGCTCCCCTCTGTATGTATAGACCATCTATCTGATGCTGTCTGGACAGTGTAACAACTCCCCTCTGGATGTATAGACCATGTATCTGATGCTGTCTGGACAGTGTAACAGCTCCCCTCTGTATATATAGACCATCTATCTCATGCTGTCTGGACAGTGAAAAAGCTCCCCTCTGTATGTGTAGACCATCTATCTGATGCTGTCAGGACAGAGTAACAGATCTCCTCTGTCTCTGTATGTATAGACCATCTATCTGATGCTGTCTGGACAGTGTAACAGCTCCCCTCTGTATGTATAGACCATGCATCTGATGCTGACTGGACAGTGAAACTGCTCCACACTGTCTCTTTATGTATAGACCATCTACCTGATGCTGTCTTGAAAATGTAACAGCTCCCCTCTGTATGTATAGACCATCTATCTGATGCTGTCTGGACAGTGTTACAGCTCCCCTCTGTATATATAGACCATCTATCTGATGCTGTCTGGACAGTGTAAACGCTCCCCTCTGTCTCTGTATATATAGACCATCTATCTGATGCTGTCTGGTCAGTGAAAGAGCTCCCCTCTGTATGTATAGAACACCTATCTGATGCTGTCTGGACAGTGTAACAGCTCCCCTCTGTCTCTGTATATATAGACCATCTATCTGATGCTGTCTGGACAGTGTAACAGCTCCCCTCTGTATGTATAGACCATCTATCTGATGCTGCCTTGTTAGTGTAACAGCTCCCCTCTGTCTCTGTATGTATAGACCATCTATCTGGTGCTATCTGGACAGTGTAACAGCTCCCCTCTGTTTGTATCGACAATCTATCTGATGCTGCCTGGTCAGTGTAAACGCTCCCATCTGTCTCTGTATGTATAGGCCATATATTTGATGCTGTCTGGACAGTGTAACAGCTCCCTTCTGTCTCTGTATGTATAGACCATCTATCTGATGCTGTCTTGACAGTGAAACAGCTCCCCGCTGTATGTATAGATCATCTATCTGATGCTGTCTGGACAGTGAAACAGCTCCCCTCTGTCTCTGTATGTATAGGCCATCTATTTGATGCTGTCTGGACAGTGTAACAGCTCCCCTCTGTCTCTGTATGTATAGACCATCTATCTGATGCTGTCTGGACAGTGTAACAGCTCCCCTCTGTATGTATAGACCATCTATCTGATGCTGTCTGGACAGTGTAACAGCTCCCCTCTGGATGTATAGACCATGTATCTGATGCTGTCTGGACAGTGTAACAGCTCCCCTATGTATATATAGACCATCTATCTCATGCTGTCTGGACAGTGAAAAAGCTCCACTCTGTATGTGTAGACCATCTATCTGATGCTGTCAGGACAGAGTAACAGATCTCCTCTGTCTCTGTATGTATAGACCATCTATCTGATGCTGTCTGGACAGTGTAACAGCTCCCCTCTGTATGTATAGACCATGCATCTGATGCTGACTGGACAGTGAAACTGCTCCACACTGTCTCTTTATGTATAGACCATCTACCTGATGCTGTCTTGAAAATGTAACAGCTCCCCTCTGTATGTATAGACCATCTATCTGATGCTGTCTGGACAGTGTTACAGCTCCCCTCTGTATATATAGACCATCTATCTGATGCTGTCTGGACAGTGTAAACGCTCCCCTCTGTCTCTGTATATATAGACCATCTATCTGATGCTGTCTGGTCAGTGAAAGAGCTCCCCTCTGTATGTATAGAACACCTATCTGATGCTGTCTGGACAGTGTAACAGCTCCCCTCTGTCTCTGTATATATAGACCATCTATCTGATGCTGTCTGGACAGTGTAACAGCTCCCCTCTGTATGTATAGACCATCTATCTGATGCTGCCTTGTTAGTGTAACAGCTCCCCTCTGTCTCTGTATGTATAGACCATCTATCTGGTGCTGTCTGGACAGTGTAACAGCTCCCCTCTGTTTGTATCGACAATCTATCTGATGCTGCCTGGTCAGTGTAAACGCTCCCATCTGTCTCTGTATGTATAGGCCATATATTTGATGCTGTCTGGACAGTGTAACAGCTCCCCTCTGTCTCTGTATGTATAGACCATCTATCTGATGCTGTCTTGACAGTGAAACAGCTCCCCGCTGTATGTATAGATCATCTATCTGATGCTGTCTGGACAGTGAAATAGCTCCCCGCTGTCTCTATATGTGTAGACCATCTATCTGATGCTGTCTGGACAGTGTAACAGCACCCCTCTGTATGTATAGAACATCTATCTGATGCTGACTGGACAGTGTAACAGCTCCCCTCTGTATGTATAGACCATGTATCTGATGCTGTCTGGACAGTGTAACAGCTCCCCTCTGTATATATAGACCATCTATCTCATGCTGTCTGGACAGTGAAAAATCTCCCCTCTGTATGTGTAGACCATCTATCTGATGCTGTCAGGACAGAGTAACAGATCTCCTCTGTCTCTGTATGTATAGACCATCTATCTGATGCTGTCTGGACAGTGAACCAGCTCCCCTCTGTATGTATAGATCATCTATCTAATGCTGTCTGGACAGTGAAACAGCTCCCCGCTGTCTCTATATGTGTAGACCATCTATCTGATGCTGTCTGGACAGTGTAACAGCTCCCCTCTGTATGTATAGACCATCTATCTGATGCTGTCTGGACAGTGTTACAGCTCCCCTCTGTATATATAGACCATCTATCTGATGCTGACTGGACAGTGTAACAGCTCCCCTCTGTATGTATAGACCATGTATCTGATGCTGTCTGGACAGTGTAACAGCTCCCCTCTGTATATATAGACCATCTATTTCATGCTGTCTGGACAGTGAAAAAGCTCCCCTCTGTATGTGTAGACCATCTATCTGATGCTGTCAGGACAGAGTAACAGATCTCCTCTGTCTCTGTATGTATAGACCATCTATCTGATGCTGTCTGGACAGTGTAACAGCTCCCCTCTGTATGTATAGACCATGCATCTGATGCTGACTGGACAGTGAAACTGCTCCACACTGTCTCTTTATGTATAGACCATCTACCTGATGCTGTCTTGAAAGTGTAACAGCTCCCCTCTGTATGTATAGACCATCTATCTGATGCTGTCTGGACAGTGTAACAGCTCTCCTCTGTCTCTGTATGTATAGACCATCTATCTGATGCTGTCTGGACAGTGTAACAGCTGCCCTCTGTATGTATAGATCATCTATCTGATGCTGTCTGGACAGTGTAACAGCTCCTCTCTGTATGTATAGACCATCTATCTGATGCTGTCTGGACAGTGTAACAGCTCCCCTCTGTCTCTGTATGTATAGACCATTTATCTGATGCTGTCTGGACAGTGAAACAGCTCCCCTCTGTAGGTATAGACCATCTATCTGATGCTGTCTCGACAGTGAAACAGCACCCCTCTGTATGTATAGACCATCTATCTGATGCTGTCTGGACAGTGAAACAGCTCCCCTCTGTATGTATAGACCATCTATCTGATGCTGTCTGGACAGTGAAACAGCTCCCCTCTGTCTCTGTATGTATAGACCATCTATCTGATGCTGTCTGGTCAGTGAAACAGCTCCCCTCTGTCTCTGTATGTATAGACCATATATCTGATGCTGTCTGGAGAGTGTAACAGCTCCCCTCTGGATGTATAGACCATCTATCTGATGCTGTCTGGACAGTGAAACAGCTCCCCTCTGTCTCTGTATTTATAGACCATCTATCTGATGCTGTCTGAACAGTGAAACAGCTCCCCTCTGTATGTATAGACCGTTTATCTGATGCTGTCTGGGCGGTGTAACAGCTCCCTACTGGATGTATAGACCATCTATCTGATGCTGTCTGGACAGTGAAACAGCTCCCCTCTGTATGTATAGACCATCTATCTGATGCTGTCAGGACAGAGTAACAGCTCTCCTCTGTCTCTATATGTATAGACCATCTATCTGATGCTGTCTGGACAGTGTAACATCTCCCCTCTGTATGTATAGACCATCTATCTGATGCTGTCTGGACAGTGTAACAGCTCCCCTCTGTATGTATAGACCATCTATCTGATGCTGTCTGGACAGTGAAACAGCTCCCCTCTGTCTCTGAATTAATAGACCATCTATCTGATGCTGTCTGGTCAGTGAAACAGCTCCCCTCTGTCTCTGTACGTATAGACCATCTATCTGATGCTGTCTGGACAGTGTAACAGCTCCCCTCTGGATGTATAGACCATCTATCTGATGCTGTCTGGACAGTGAAACAGCTCCCCTCTGTCTCTGTATGTATAGACCATCTATCTGATGCTGTCTGAACAGTGAAACAGCTCCCCTCTGCATGTATAGACCATCTATCTGATGCTGTCTGGACAGTGTAACAGCTCCCCTCTGTATGTATAGACCATCTATCTGATGCTGTCTGGACAGTGTAACAGCTCCCCTCTGTATATATAGACCATCTATCTGATGCTGTCTGGACAGTGAAACAGCTCCCCTCTGTCTCTGTATGTGTAGACCATCTATCTGATGCTGTCTGGACAGTGTAACAGCTCCCCTCTGTATTTATAGACCATCTATCTGATGCTGCCTTGTTAGTGTAACAGCTCCCCTCTGTCTCTGTATGTATAGACCATCTATCTGATGCTGTCTGGACAGTGTAACAGCTCCCCTCTGTTTGTATAGACCATCTATCTGATGCTGCCTGGTCAGTGTAACAGCTCCCCTCTGTCTCTGTATGTATAGGCCATCTATTTGATGCTGTCTGGACAGTGTAACAGCTCCCCTCTGTCTCTGTATGTATAGACCATCTATCTGATGCTGTCTGGACAGTGTAACAGCTCCCCTCTGTATGTATAGACCATCTATCTGATGCTGTCTGGACAGTGTAACAGCTCCCCTCTGGATGTATAGACCATCTATCTGATGCTGTCTGGACAGTGAAACAGCTCCCCTCTGTCTCTGTATGTATAGACCATCTATCTGATGCTGTCTGAACAGTGAAACAGCTCCCCTCTGCATGTATAGACCATCTATCTGATGCTGTCTGGACAGTGTAACAGCTCCCCTCTGTATGTATAGACCATCTATCTGATGCTGTCTGGACAGTGTAACAGCTCCCCTCTGTATATATAGACCATCTATCTGATGCTGTCTGGACAGTGAAACAGCTCCCCTCTGTCTCTGTATGTGTAGACCATCTATCTGATGCTGTCTGGACAGTGTAACAGCTCCCCTCTGTATTTATAGACCATCTATCTGATGCTGCCTTGTTAGTGTAACAGCTCCCCTCTGTCTCTGTATGTATAGACCATCTATCTGATGCTGTCTGGACAGTGTAACAGCTCCCCTCTGTTTGTATAGACCATCTATCTGATGCTGCCTGGTCAGTGTAACAGCTCCCCTCTGTCTCTGTATGTATAGGCCATCTATTTGATGCTGTCTGGACAGTGTAACAGCTCCCCTCTGTCTCTGTATGTATAGACCATCTATCTGATGCTGTCTGGACAGTGTAACAGCTCCCCTCTGTATGTATAGACCATCTATCTGATGCTGTCTGGACAGTGTAACAGCTCCCCTCTGGATGTATAGACCATCTATCTGATGCTGTCTGGACAGTGAAACAGCTCCCCTCTGTCTCTGTATGTATAGACCATCTATCTGATGCTGTCTGAACAGTGAAACAGCTCCCCTCTGCATGTATAGACCATCTATCTGATGCTGTCTGGACAGTGTAACAGCTCCCCTCTGTATGTATAGACCATCTATCTGATGCTGTCTGGACAGTGTAACAGCTCCCCTCTGTATATATAGACCATCTATCTGATGCTGTCTGGACAGTGAAACAGCTCCCCTCTGTCTCTGTATGTGTAGACCATCTATCTGATGCTGTCTGGACAGTGTAACAGCTCCCCTCTGTATGTATAGACCATCTATCTGATGCTGCCTTGTTAGTGTAACAGCTCCCCTCTGTCTCTGTATGTATAGACCATCTATCTGATGCTGTCTGGACAGTGTAACAGCTCCCCTCTGTTTGTATAGACCATCTATCTGATGCTGCCTGGTCAGTGTAACAGCTCCCCTCTGTCTCTGTATGTATAGGCCATCTATTTGATGCTGTCTGGACATTGTAACAGCTCCCCTCTGTCTCTGTATGTATAGACCATCTATCTGATGCTGTCTGGACAGTGTAACAGCTCCCCTCTGTATGTATAGACCATCTATCTGATGCTGTCTGGACAGTGTAAGAGCTCCCTTCTGTATGTATAGACCATCTATCTGATGTTGTCTGGACAGTGTAACAGCTAACCCTCTGTATGCATAGGCCATCTATCTGATGCTGTCTGGACAGTGAAACAGCTCCCCTCTGTATGTGTAGACCATCTATCTGATGCTGTCAGGACAGAGTAACAGATCTCCTCTGTCTCTGTATGTATAGACCATCTATCTGATGCTGTCTGGACAGTGTAACAGCTCCCCTCTGTATGTATAGACCATGCATCTGATGCTGACTGGACAGTGAAACTGCTCCACACTGTCTCTTTATGTATAGACCATCTACCTGATGCTGTCTTGAAAATGTAACAGCTCCCCTCTGTATGTATAGACCATCTATCTGATGCTGTCTGGACAGTGTTACAGCTCCCCTCTGTATATATAGACCATCTATCTGATGCTGTCTGGACAGTGTAAACGCTCCCCTCTGTCTCTGTATATATAGACCATCTATCTGATGCTGTCTGGTCAGTGAAAGAGCTCCCCTCTGTATGTATAGAACACCTATCTGATGCTGTCTGGACAGTGTAACAGCTCCCCTCTGTCTCTGTATATATAGACCATCTATCTGATGCTGTCTGGACAGTGTAACAGCTCCCCTCTGTATGTATAGACCATCTATCTGATGCTGCCTTGTTAGTGTAACAGCTCCCCTCTGTCTCTGTATGTATAGACCATCTATCTGGTGCTATCTGGACAGTGTAACAGCTCCCCTCTGTTTGTATCGACAATCTATCTGATGCTGCCTGGTCAGTGTAAACGCTCCCATCTGTCTCTGTATGTATAGGCCATATATTTGATGCTGTCTGGACAGTGTAACAGCTCCCTTCTGTCTCTGTATGTATAGACCATCTATCTGATGCTGTCTTGACAGTGAAACAGCTCCCCGCTGTATGTATAGATCATCTATCTGATGCTGTCTGGACAGTGAAACAGCTCCCCTCTGTCTCTGTATGTATAGGCCATCTATTTGATGCTGTCTGGACAGTGTAACAGCTCCCCTCTGTCTCTGTATGTATAGACCATCTATCTGATGCTGTCTGGACAGTGTAACAGCTCCCCTCTGTATGTATAGACCATCTATCTGATGCTGTCTGGACAGTGTAACAGCTCCCCTCTGGATGTATAGACCATGTATCTGATGCTGTCTGGACAGTGTAACAGCTCCCCTATGTATATATAGACCATCTATCTCATGCTGTCTGGACAGTGAAAAAGCTCCACTCTGTATGTGTAGACCATCTATCTGATGCTGTCAGGACAGAGTAACAGATCTCCTCTGTCTCTGTATGTATAGACCATCTATCTGATGCTGTCTGGACAGTGTAACAGCTCCCCTCTGTATGTATAGACCATGCATCTGATGCTGACTGGACAGTGAAACTGCTCCACACTGTCTCTTTATGTATAGACCATCTACCTGATGCTGTCTTGAAAATGTAACAGCTCCCCTCTGTATGTATAGACCATCTATCTGATGCTGTCTGGACAGTGTTACAGCTCCCCTCTGTATATATAGACCATCTATCTGATGCTGTCTGGACAGTGTAAACGCTCCCCTCTGTCTCTGTATATATAGACCATCTATCTGATGCTGTCTGGTCAGTGAAAGAGCTCCCCTCTGTATGTATAGAACACCTATCTGATGCTGTCTGGACAGTGTAACAGCTCCCCTCTGTCTCTGTATATATAGACCATCTATCTGATGCTGTCTGGACAGTGTAACAGCTCCCCTCTGTATGTATAGACCATCTATCTGATGCTGCCTTGTTAGTGTAACAGCTCCCCTCTGTCTCTGTATGTATAGACCATCTATCTGGTGCTGTCTGGACAGTGTAACAGCTCCCCTCTGTTTGTATCGACAATCTATCTGATGCTGCCTGGTCAGTGTAAACGCTCCCATCTGTCTCTGTATGTATAGGCCATATATTTGATGCTGTCTGGACAGTGTAACAGCTCCCCTCTGTCTCTGTATGTATAGACCATCTATCTGATGCTGTCTTGACAGTGAAACAGCTCCCCGCTGTATGTATAGATCATCTATCTGATGCTGTCTGGACAGTGAAATAGCTCCCCGCTGTCTCTATATGTGTAGACCATCTATCTGATGCTGTCTGGACAGTGTAACAGCACCCCTCTGTATGTATAGAACATCTATCTGATGCTGACTGGACAGTGTAACAGCTCCCCTCTGTATGTATAGACCATGTATCTGATGCTGTCTGGACAGTGTAACAGCTCCCCTCTGTATATATAGACCATCTATCTCATGCTGTCTGGACAGTGAAAAATCTCCCCTCTGTATGTGTAGACCATCTATCTGATGCTGTCAGGACAGAGTAACAGATCTCCTCTGTCTCTGTATGTATAGACCATCTATCTGATGCTGTCTGGACAGTGAACCAGCTCCCCTCTGTATGTATAGATCATCTATCTAATGCTGTCTGGACAGTGAAACAGCTCCCCGCTGTCTCTATATGTGTAGACCATCTATCTGATGCTGTCTGGACAGTGTAACAGCTCCCCTCTGTATGTATAGACCATCTATCTGATGCTGTCTGGACAGTGTTACAGCTCCCCTCTGTATATATAGACCATCTATCTGATGCTGACTGGACAGTGTAACAGCTCCCCTCTGTATGTATAGACCATGTATCTGATGCTGTCTGGACAGTGTAACAGCTCCCCTCTGTATATATAGACCATCTATTTCATGCTGTCTGGACAGTGAAAAAGCTCCCCTCTGTATGTGTAGACCATCTATCTGATGCTGTCAGGACAGAGTAACAGATCTCCTCTGTCTCTGTATGTATAGACCATCTATCTGATGCTGTCTGGACAGTGTAACAGCTCCCCTCTGTATGTATAGACCATGCATCTGATGCTGACTGGACAGTGAAACTGCTCCACACTGTCTCTTTATGTATAGACCATCTACCTGATGCTGTCTTGAAAGTGTAACAGCTCCCCTCTGTATGTATAGACCATCTATCTGATGCTGTCTGGACAGTGTAACAGCTCTCCTCTGTCTCTGTATGTATAGACCATCTATCTGATGCTGTCTGGACAGTGTAACAGCTGCCCTCTGTATGTATAGATCATCTATCTGATGCTGTCTGGACAGTGTAACAGCTCCTCTCTGTATGTATAGACCATCTATCTGATGCTGTCTGGACAGTGTAACAGCTCCCCTCTGTCTCTGTATGTATAGACCATTTATCTGATGCTGTCTGGACAGTGAAACAGCTCCCCTCTGTAGGTATAGACCATCTATCTGATGCTGTCTCGACAGTGAAACAGCACCCCTCTGTATGTATAGACCATCTATCTGATGCTGTCTGGACAGTGAAACAGCTCCCCTCTGTATGTATAGACCATCTATCTGATGCTGTCTGGACAGTGAAACAGCTCCCCTCTGTCTCTGTATGTATAGACCATCTATCTGATGCTGTCTGGTCAGTGAAACAGCTCCCCTCTGTCTCTGTATGTATAGACCATATATCTGATGCTGTCTGGAGAGTGTAACAGCTCCCCTCTGGATGTATAGACCATCTATCTGATGCTGTCTGGACAGTGAAACAGCTCCCCTCTGTCTCTGTATTTATAGACCATCTATCTGATGCTGTCTGAACAGTGAAACAGCTCCCCTCTGTATGTATAGACCGTTTATCTGATGCTGTCTGGGCGGTGTAACAGCTCCCTACTGGATGTATAGACCATCTATCTGATGCTGTCTGGACAGTGAAACAGCTCCCCTCTGTATGTATAGACCATCTATCTGATGCTGTCAGGACAGAGTAACAGCTCTCCTCTGTCTCTATATGTATAGACCATCTATCTGATGCTGTCTGGACAGTGTAACATCTCCCCTCTGTATGTATAGACCATCTATCTGATGCTGTCTGGACAGTGTAACAGCTCCCCTCTGTATGTATAGACCATCTATCTGATGCTGTCTGGACAGTGAAACAGCTCCCCTCTGTCTCTGAATTAATAGACCATCTATCTGATGCTGTCTGGTCAGTGAAACAGCTCCCCTCTGTCTCTGTACGTATAGACCATCTATCTGATGCTGTCTGGACAGTGTAACAGCTCCCCTCTGGATGTATAGACCATCTATCTGATGCTGTCTGGACAGTGAAACAGCTCCCCTCTGTCTCTGTATGTATAGACCATCTATCTGATGCTGTCTGAACAGTGAAACAGCTCCCCTCTGCATGTATAGACCATCTATCTGATGCTGTCTGGACAGTGTAACAGCTCCCCTCTGTATGTATAGACCATCTATCTGATGCTGTCTGGACAGTGTAACAGCTCCCCTCTGTATATATAGACCATCTATCTGATGCTGTCTGGACAGTGAAACAGCTCCCCTCTGTCTCTGTATGTGTAGACCATCTATCTGATGCTGTCTGGACAGTGTAACAGCTCCCCTCTGTATTTATAGACCATCTATCTGATGCTGCCTTGTTAGTGTAACAGCTCCCCTCTGTCTCTGTATGTATAGACCATCTATCTGATGCTGTCTGGACAGTGTAACAGCTCCCCTCTGTTTGTATAGACCATCTATCTGATGCTGCCTGGTCAGTGTAACAGCTCCCCTCTGTCTCTGTATGTATAGGCCATCTATTTGATGCTGTCTGGACAGTGTAACAGCTCCCCTCTGTCTCTGTATGTATAGACCATCTATCTGATGCTGTCTGGACAGTGTAACAGCTCCCCTCTGTATGTATAGACCATCTATCTGATGCTGTCTGGACAGTGTAACAGCTCCCCTCTGGATGTATAGACCATCTATCTGATGCTGTCTGGACAGTGAAACAGCTCCCCTCTGTCTCTGTATGTATAGACCATCTATCTGATGCTGTCTGAACAGTGAAACAGCTCCCCTCTGCATGTATAGACCATCTATCTGATGCTGTCTGGACAGTGTAACAGCTCCCCTCTGTATGTATAGACCATCTATCTGATGCTGTCTGGACAGTGTAACAGCTCCCCTCTGTATATATAGACCATCTATCTGATGCTGTCTGGACAGTGAAACAGCTCCCCTCTGTCTCTGTATGTGTAGACCATCTATCTGATGCTGTCTGGACAGTGTAACAGCTCCCCTCTGTATTTATAGACCATCTATCTGATGCTGCCTTGTTAGTGTAACAGCTCCCCTCTGTCTCTGTATGTATAGACCATCTATCTGATGCTGTCTGGACAGTGTAACAGCTCCCCTCTGTTTGTATAGACCATCTATCTGATGCTGCCTGGTCAGTGTAACAGCTCCCCTCTGTCTCTGTATGTATAGGCCATCTATTTGATGCTGTCTGGACAGTGTAACAGCTCCCCTCTGTCTCTGTATGTATAGACCATCTATCTGATGCTGTCTGGACAGTGTAACAGCTCCCCTCTGTATGTATAGACCATCTATCTGATGCTGTCTGGACAGTGTAACAGCTCCCCTCTGGATGTATAGACCATCTATCTGATGCTGTCTGGACAGTGAAACAGCTCCCCTCTGTCTCTGTATGTATAGACCATCTATCTGATGCTGTCTGAACAGTGAAACAGCTCCCCTCTGCATGTATAGACCATCTATCTGATGCTGTCTGGACAGTGTAACAGCTCCCCTCTGTATGTATAGACCATCTATCTGATGCTGTCTGGACAGTGTAACAGCTCCCCTCTGTATATATAGACCATCTATCTGATGCTGTCTGGACAGTGAAACAGCTCCCCTCTGTCTCTGTATGTGTAGACCATCTATCTGATGCTGTCTGGACAGTGTAACAGCTCCCCTCTGTATGTATAGACCATCTATCTGATGCTGCCTTGTTAGTGTAACAGCTCCCCTCTGTCTCTGTATGTATAGACCATCTATCTGATGCTGTCTGGACAGTGTAACAGCTCCCCTCTGTTTGTATAGACCATCTATCTGATGCTGCCTGGTCAGTGTAACAGCTCCCCTCTGTCTCTGTATGTATAGGCCATCTATTTGATGCTGTCTGGACATTGTAACAGCTCCCCTCTGTCTCTGTATGTATAGACCATCTATCTGATGCTGTCTGGACAGTGTAACAGCTCCCCTCTGTATGTATAGACCATCTATCTGATGCTGTCTGGACAGTGTAAGAGCTCCCTTCTGTATGTATAGACCATCTATCTGATGCTGTCTGGACAGTGTAACAGCTAACCCTCTGTATGCATAGACCATCTATCTGATGCTGTCTGGACAGTTTAACAGCTCCCCTCTGTCTCTGTATGTATAGTCCATCTATCTGATGCTGTCTGGACAGTGAAACAGCTCCCCTCTGTATGTATAGATCATCTATCTGATGCTGCCTGGACATTGTAACAGCTCCCCACTGTATGTATAGACCATCTATCTGATGCTGTATGGACAGTGTAACAGCTCCCCTCTGTCTCTGTATGTATAGACCATCTATCTGATGCTGTCTGGTCAGTGTAACAGCTCCCCTCTGTATGAATAGACCATCTATCTGATGCTGTCTGGGCAGTGTAACAGATCCCCTCTGTATGTATAGACCATCTATCTGATTCTGTCTGGACAGTGAAACAGCTCCCCTCTGTATGTATAGACCATCTATCTGATGCTATCTGGACAGTGAAACAGCTCCCCTCTGTCTCTGTATGTATAGACCATCTATCTGATGCTGTCTGGACAGTGTAACAGCTCCCCTCTGTCTCTGTATGTATAGGCCATCTATCTGATGCTGTCTGAACAGTGTAACAGCTCCCCTCTGTATGTATAGATCATCTATCTGATGCTGTCTGGACAGTGTAACAGCTGCCCTCTGTATGTATAGACCATCTATCTGATGCTGTCTGGACAGTGTAACAGCTCCCCTCTGTATGTATAGACCATCTATCTGATGCTGTCTGGACAGTGTAACAGCTCCCCTCTGTATGTATAGACCATCTATCTGATGCTGCCTTGTTAGTGTAACAGCTCCCCTCTGTCTCAGTATGTATAGACCATCTATCTGATGCTGTCTGGACAGTGTAACAGCTCCCCTCTGTATGTATAGACCATCTATCTGATGCTGCCTGGTCAGTGTAACAGCTCCCCTCTGTCTCTGTATGGATAGGCCAGCTATCTGATGCTGTCTGGACAGTGTAACAGCTACCCTCTGTCTCTGTATGTATAGATCATCTATCTGATGCTGTCTGGACAGTGAAACAGCTCCCCTCTGTCTCTGTGTGTATAGACCATCTATCTGACGCTGTCTGGTCAGTGAAATAGCTCCCCTCTATCTCTGTATGTATAGATCATCTATCTGATGCTGTCTGGTCAGTGAAACAGCTCCCCTCTGTATGTATAGACCATCTATCTGATGCTGTCTGGACAGTGTAACAGCTCCCTTCTGTATGTATAGACCATATATCTGATGCTGTCTGGGCAGTGTAACAGCTCCCCTCTGTATGTATAGACCATCTATCTGATTCTGTCTGGACAGTGAAACAGCTCCCCTCTGTATGTATAGACCATCTATCTGATGCTGTCTGGACAGTGTAACAGCTCCCCTCTGTATATATAGACCATCTATCTGATGCTGTCTGGACAGTGAAACAGCTCCCCTCTGTCTCTGTATGTGTAGACCATCTATCTGATGCTGTCTGGACAGTGTAACAGCTCCCCTGTGTATGTATAGACCATCTATCTGATGCTGCTTTGTTAGTGTAACAGCTCCCTCTGTCTCTGTATGTATAGAACACCTATCTGATGCTGTCTGGACAGTGTAACAGCTCCCCTCTGTCTCTGTATATATAGACCATCTATCTGATGCTGTCTGGACAGTGTAACAGCTCCCCTCTGTATGTATAGACCATCTATCTGATGCTGCCTTGTTAGTGTAACAGCTCCCCTCTGTCTCTGTATGTATAGACCATCTATCTGGTGCTGTCTGGACAGTGTAACAGCTCCCCTCTGTTTGTATCGACAATCTATCTGATGCTGCCTGGTCAGTGTAAACGCTCCCATCTGTCTCTGTATGTATAGGCCATATATTTGATGCTGTCTGGACAGTGTAACAGCTCCCCTCTGTCTCTGTATGTATAGACCATCTATCTGATGCTGTCTTGACAGTGAAACAGCTCCCCGCTGTATGTATAGATCATCTATCTGATGCTGTCTGGACAGTGAAATAGCTCCCCGCTGTCTCTATATGTGTAGACCATCTATCTGATGCTGTCTGGACAGTGTAACAGCACCCCTCTGTATGTATAGAACATCTATCTGATGCTGACTGGACAGTGTAACAGCTCCCCTCTGTATGTATAGACCATGTATCTGATGCTGTCTGGACAGTGTAACAGCTCCCCTCTGTATATATAGACCATCTATCTCATGCTGTCTGGACAGTGAAAAATCTCCCCTCTGTATGTGTAGACCATCTATCTGATGCTGTCAGGACAGAGTAACAGATCTCCTCTGTCTCTGTATGTATAGACCATCTATCTGATGCTGTCTGGACAGTGAACCAGCTCCCCTCTGTATGTATAGATCATCTATCTAATGCTGTCTGGACAGTGAAACAGCTCCCCGCTGTCTCTATATGTGTAGACCATCTATCTGATGCTGTCTGGACAGTGTAACAGCTCCCCTCTGTATGTATAGACCATCTATCTGATGCTGTCTGGACAGTGTTACAGCTCCCCTCTGTATATATAGACCATCTATCTGATGCTGACTGGACAGTGTAACAGCTCCCCTCTGTATGTATAGACCATGTATCTGATGCTGTCTGGACAGTGTAACAGCTCCCCTCTGTATATATAGACCATCTATTTCATGCTGTCTGGACAGTGAAAAAGCTCCCCTCTGTATGTGTAGACCATCTATCTGATGCTGTCAGGACAGAGTAACAGATCTCCTCTGTCTCTGTATGTATAGACCATCTATCTGATGCTGTCTGGACAGTGTAACAGCTCCCCTCTGTATGTATAGACCATGCATCTGATGCTGACTGGACAGTGAAACTGCTCCACACTGTCTCTTTATGTATAGACCATCTACCTGATGCTGTCTTGAAAGTGTAACAGCTCCCCTCTGTATGTATAGACCATCTATCTGATGCTGTCTGGACAGTGTAACAGCTCTCCTCTGTCTCTGTATGTATAGACCATCTATCTGATGCTGTCTGGACAGTGTAACAGCTGCCCTCTGTATGTATAGATCATCTATCTGATGCTGTCTGGACAGTGTAACAGCTCCTCTCTGTATGTATAGACCATCTATCTGATGCTGTCTGGACAGTGTAACAGCTCCCCTCTGTCTCTGTATGTATAGACCATTTATCTGATGCTGTCTGGACAGTGAAACAGCTCCCCTCTGTAGGTATAGACCATCTATCTGATGCTGTCTCGACAGTGAAACAGCACCCCTCTGTATGTATAGACCATCTATCTGATGCTGTCTGGACAGTGAAACAGCTCCCCTCTGTATGTATAGACCATCTATCTGATGCTGTCTGGACAGTGAAACAGCTCCCCTCTGTCTCTGTATGTATAGACCATCTATCTGATGCTGTCTGGTCAGTGAAACAGCTCCCCTCTGTCTCTGTATGTATAGACCATATATCTGATGCTGTCTGGAGAGTGTAACAGCTCCCCTCTGGATGTATAGACCATCTATCTGATGCTGTCTGGACAGTGAAACAGCTCCCCTCTGTCTCTGTATTTATAGACCATCTATCTGATGCTGTCTGAACAGTGAAACAGCTCCCCTCTGTATGTATAGACCGTTTATCTGATGCTGTCTGGGCGGTGTAACAGCTCCCTACTGGATGTATAGACCATCTATCTGATGCTGTCTGGACAGTGAAACAGCTCCCCTCTGTATGTATAGACCATCTATCTGATGCTGTCAGGACAGAGTAACAGCTCTCCTCTGTCTCTATATGTATAGACCATCTATCTGATGCTGTCTGGACAGTGTAACATCTCCCCTCTGTATGTATAGACCATCTATCTGATGCTGTCTGGACAGTGTAACAGCTCCCCTCTGTATGTATAGACCATCTATCTGATGCTGTCTGGACAGTGAAACAGCTCCCCTCTGTCTCTGAATTAATAGACCATCTATCTGATGCTGTCTGGTCAGTGAAACAGCTCCCCTCTGTCTCTGTACGTATAGACCATCTATCTGATGCTGTCTGGACAGTGTAACAGCTCCCCTCTGGATGTATAGACCATCTATCTGATGCTGTCTGGACAGTGAAACAGCTCCCCTCTGTCTCTGTATGTATAGACCATCTATCTGATGCTGTCTGAACAGTGAAACAGCTCCCCTCTGCATGTATAGACCATCTATCTGATGCTGTCTGGACAGTGTAACAGCTCCCCTCTGTATGTATAGACCATCTATCTGATGCTGTCTGGACAGTGTAACAGCTCCCCTCTGTATATATAGACCATCTATCTGATGCTGTCTGGACAGTGAAACAGCTCCCCTCTGTCTCTGTATGTGTAGACCATCTATCTGATGCTGTCTGGACAGTGTAACAGCTCCCCTCTGTATTTATAGACCATCTATCTGATGCTGCCTTGTTAGTGTAACAGCTCCCCTCTGTCTCTGTATGTATAGACCATCTATCTGATGCTGTCTGGACAGTGTAACAGCTCCCCTCTGTTTGTATAGACCATCTATCTGATGCTGCCTGGTCAGTGTAACAGCTCCCCTCTGTCTCTGTATGTATAGGCCATCTATTTGATGCTGTCTGGACAGTGTAACAGCTCCCCTCTGTCTCTGTATGTATAGACCATCTATCTGATGCTGTCTGGACAGTGTAACAGCTCCCCTCTGTATGTATAGACCATCTATCTGATGCTGTCTGGACAGTGTAACAGCTCCCCTCTGGATGTATAGACCATCTATCTGATGCTGTCTGGACAGTGAAACAGCTCCCCTCTGTCTCTGTATGTATAGACCATCTATCTGATGCTGTCTGAACAGTGAAACAGCTCCCCTCTGCATGTATAGACCATCTATCTGATGCTGTCTGGACAGTGTAACAGCTCCCCTCTGTATGTATAGACCATCTATCTGATGCTGTCTGGACAGTGTAACAGCTCCCCTCTGTATATATAGACCATCTATCTGATGCTGTCTGGACAGTGAAACAGCTCCCCTCTGTCTCTGTATGTGTAGACCATCTATCTGATGCTGTCTGGACAGTGTAACAGCTCCCCTCTGTATTTATAGACCATCTATCTGATGCTGCCTTGTTAGTGTAACAGCTCCCCTCTGTCTCTGTATGTATAGACCATCTATCTGATGCTGTCTGGACAGTGTAACAGCTCCCCTCTGTTTGTATAGACCATCTATCTGATGCTGCCTGGTCAGTGTAACAGCTCCCCTCTGTCTCTGTATGTATAGGCCATCTATTTGATGCTGTCTGGACAGTGTAACAGCTCCCCTCTGTCTCTGTATGTATAGACCATCTATCTGATGCTGTCTGGACAGTGTAACAGCTCCCCTCTGTATGTATAGACCATCTATCTGATGCTGTCTGGACAGTGTAACAGCTCCCCTCTGGATGTATAGACCATCTATCTGATGCTGTCTGGACAGTGAAACAGCTCCCCTCTGTCTCTGTATGTATAGACCATCTATCTGATGCTGTCTGAACAGTGAAACAGCTCCCCTCTGCATGTATAGACCATCTATCTGATGCTGTCTGGACAGTGTAACAGCTCCCCTCTGTATGTATAGACCATCTATCTGATGCTGTCTGGACAGTGTAACAGCTCCCCTCTGTATATATAGACCATCTATCTGATGCTGTCTGGACAGTGAAACAGCTCCCCTCTGTCTCTGTATGTGTAGACCATCTATCTGATGCTGTCTGGACAGTGTAACAGCTCCCCTCTGTATGTATAGACCATCTATCTGATGCTGCCTTGTTAGTGTAACAGCTCCCCTCTGTCTCTGTATGTATAGACCATCTATCTGATGCTGTCTGGACAGTGTAACAGCTCCCCTCTGTTTGTATAGACCATCTATCTGATGCTGCCTGGTCAGTGTAACAGCTCCCCTCTGTCTCTGTATGTATAGGCCATCTATTTGATGCTGTCTGGACATTGTAACAGCTCCCCTCTGTCTCTGTATGTATAGACCATCTATCTGATGCTGTCTGGACAGTGTAACAGCTCCCCTCTGTATGTATAGACCATCTATCTGATGCTGTCTGGACAGTGTAAGAGCTCCCTTCTGTATGTATAGACCATCTATCTGATGCTGTCTGGACAGTGTAACAGCTAACCCTCTGTATGCATAGACCATCTATCTGATGCTGTCTGGACAGTTTAACAGCTCCCCTCTGTCTCTGTATGTATAGTCCATCTATCTGATGCTGTCTGGACAGTGAAACAGCTCCCCTCTGTATGTATAGATCATCTATCTGATGCTGCCTGGACATTGTAACAGCTCCCCACTGTATGTATAGACCATCTATCTGATGCTGTATGGACAGTGTAACAGCTCCCCTCTGTCTCTGTATGTATAGACCATCTATCTGATGCTGTCTGGTCAGTGTAACAGCTCCCCTCTGTATGAATAGACCATCTATCTGATGCTGTCTGGGCAGTGTAACAGATCCCCTCTGTATGTATAGACCATCTATCTGATTCTGTCTGGACAGTGAAACAGCTCCCCTCTGTATGTATAGACCATCTATCTGATGCTATCTGGACAGTGAAACAGCTCCCCTCTGTCTCTGTATGTATAGACCATCTATCTGATGCTGTCTGGACAGTGTAACAGCTCCCCTCTGTCTCTGTATGTATAGGCCATCTATCTGATGCTGTCTGAACAGTGTAACAGCTCCCCTCTGTATGTATAGATCATCTATCTGATGCTGTCTGGACAGTGTAACAGCTGCCCTCTGTATGTATAGACCATCTATCTGATGCTGTCTGGACAGTGTAACAGCTCCCCTCTGTATGTATAGACCATCTATCTGATGCTGTCTGGACAGTGTAACAGCTCCCCTCTGTATGTATAGACCATCTATCTGATGCTGCCTTGTTAGTGTAACAGCTCCCCTCTGTCTCAGTATGTATAGACCATCTATCTGATGCTGTCTGGACAGTGTAACAGCTCCCCTCTGTATGTATAGACCATCTATCTGATGCTGCCTGGTCAGTGTAACAGCTCCCCTCTGTCTCTGTATGGATAGGCCAGCTATCTGATGCTGTCTGGACAGTGTAACAGCTACCCTCTGTCTCTGTATGTATAGATCATCTATCTGATGCTGTCTGGACAGTGAAACAGCTCCCCTCTGTCTCTGTGTGTATAGACCATCTATCTGACGCTGTCTGGTCAGTGAAATAGCTCCCCTCTATCTCTGTATGTATAGATCATCTATCTGATGCTGTCTGGTCAGTGAAACAGCTCCCCTCTGTATGTATAGACCATCTATCTGATGCTGTCTGGACAGTGTAACAGCTCCCTTCTGTATGTATAGACCATATATCTGATGCTGTCTGGGCAGTGTAACAGCTCCCCTCTGTATGTATAGACCATCTATCTGATTCTGTCTGGACAGTGAAACAGCTCCCCTCTGTATGTATAGACCATCTATCTGATGCTGTCTGGACAGTGTAACAGCTCCCCTCTGTATATATAGACCATCTATCTGATGCTGTCTGGACAGTGAAACAGCTCCCCTCTGTCTCTGTATGTGTAGACCATCTATCTGATGCTGTCTGGACAGTGTAACAGCTCCCCTGTGTATGTATAGACCATCTATCTGATGCTGCTTTGTTAGTGTAACAGCTCCCTCTGTCTCTGTATGTATAGACCATCTTTCTGATGCTGTCTGGACAGTGTAACAGCTCCCCTCTGTTTGTATAGACCATCTATCTGATGCTGCCTGGTCAGTGTAACAGCTCCCCTCTGTCTCTGTATGTATAGGCCATCTATTTGATGCTGTCTGGACAGTGTAACAGCTCCCCTCTGTCTCTGTATGTATAGACCATCCATCTGATGCTGTCTGAACAGTGAAACAGCTCCCCTCTGTATGTATAGACCATCTATCTGATGCTGTCTGGACAGTGTAATAGCTCCCCTCTGTCTCTGTATGTATAGACCATCTATCTGATGCTGTCTGAACAGTGAAACAGCTCCCCTCTGTATGTATAGACCATCTATCTGATGCAGTCTGAACAGTGTAACAGCTCCCCTCTGTATGTATAGACCATCTATCTGATGCTGTCAGGGCAGTGTAACAACTCCCTCTCTGTATGTATAGACCATCTATCTGATGCTGTCTGGACAGTGTAACAGCTCCCCTCTGTATGTATAGACCATCTATCTGATGCTGTCTGGACAGTGTAACAGCTCCCTTCTGTATGTATAGACCATCTATCTGATGCTGTCTGGACAGTGTAACAGCTCCCCTCTGTATGTATAGACCATCTATCTGATGCTGTCTGGACAGTGTAACAGCTCCCCTCTGTCTCTGTATGTATAGTCCATCTATCTGATGCTGTCTGGACAGTGAAACAGCTCCCCTCTGTATGTATAGATCATCTATCTGATGCTGCCTGGACATTGTAACAGCTCCCCACTGTATGTATAGACCATCTATCTGATGCTGTATGGACAGTGTAACAGCTCCCCTCTGTCTCTGTATGTATAGACCATCTATCTGATGCTGTCTGGTCAGTGTAACAGCTCCCCTCTGTATGAATAGACCATCTATCTGATGCTGTCTGGGCAGTGTAACAGATCCCCTCTGTATGTATAGACCATCTATCTGATTCTGTCTGGACAGTGAAACAGCTCCCCTCTGTATGTATAGACCATCTATCTGATGCTATCTGGACAGTGAAACAGCTCCCCTCTGTCTCTGTATGTATAGACCATCTATCTGATGCTGTCTGGACAGTGTAACAGCTCCCCTCTGTCTCTGTATGTATAGGCCATCTATCTGATGCTGTCTGAACAGTGTAACAGCTCCCCTCTGTATGTATAGATCATCTATCTGATGCTGTCTGGACAGTGTAACAGCTGCCCTCTGTATGTATAGACCATCTATCTGATGCTGTCTGGACAGTGTAACAGCTCCCCTCTGTATGTATAGACCATCTATCTGATGCTGTCTGGACAGTGTAACAGCTCCCCTCTGTATGTATAGACCATCTATCTGATGCTGCCTTGTTAGTGTAACAGCTCCCCTCTGTCTCAGTATGTATAGACCATCTATCTGATGCTGTCTGGACAGTGTAACAGCTCCCCTCTGTATGTATAGACCATCTATCTGATGCTGCCTGGTCAGTGTAACAGCTCCCCTCTGTCTCTGTATGGATAGGCCAGCTATCTGATGCTGTCTGGACAGTGTAACAGCTACCCTCTGTCTCTGTATGTATAGATCATCTATCTGATGCTGTCTGGACAGTGAAACAGCTCCCCTCTGTCTCTGTGTGTATAGACCATCTATCTGACGCTGTCTGGTCAGTGAAATAGCTCCCCTCTATCTCTGTATGTATAGATCATCTATCTGATGCTGTCTGGTCAGTGAAACAGCTCCCCTCTGTATGTATAGACCATCTATCTGATGCTGTCTGGACAGTGTAACAGCTCCCTTCTGTATGTATAGACCATATATCTGATGCTGTCTGGGCAGTGTAACAGCTCCCCTCTGTATGTATAGACCATCTATCTGATTCTGTCTGGACAGTGAAACAGCTCCCCTCTGTATGTATAGACCATCTATCTGATGCTGTCTGGACAGTGTAACAGCTCCCCTCTGTATATATAGACCATCTATCTGATGCTGTCTGGACAGTGAAACAGCTCCCCTCTGTCTCTGTATGTGTAGACCATCTATCTGATGCTGTCTGGACAGTGTAACAGCTCCCCTGTGTATGTATAGACCATCTATCTGATGCTGCTTTGTTAGTGTAACAGCTCCCTCTGTCTCTGTATGTATAGACCATCTTTCTGATGCTGTCTGGACAGTGTAACAGCTCCCCTCTGTTTGTATAGACCATCTATCTGATGCTGCCTGGTCAGTGTAACAGCTCCCCTCTGTCTCTGTATGTATAGGCCATCTATTTGATGCTGTCTGGACAGTGTAACAGCTCCCCTCTGTCTCTGTATGTATAGACCATCCATCTGATGCTGTCTGAACAGTGAAACAGCTCCCCTCTGTATGTATAGACCATCTATCTGATGCTGTCTGGACAGTGTAATAGCTCCCCTCTGTCTCTGTATGTATAGACCATCTATCTGATGCTGTCTGAACAGTGAAACAGCTCCCCTCTGTATGTATAGACCATCTATCTGATGCAGTCTGAACAGTGTAACAGCTCCCCTCTGTATGTATAGACCATCTATCTGATGCTGTCAGGGCAGTGTAACAACTCCCTCTCTGTATGTATAGACCATCTATCTGATGCTGTCTGGACAGTGTAACAGCTCCCCTCTGTATGTATAGACCATCTATCTGATGCTGTCTGGACAGTGTAACAGCTCCCTTCTGTATGTATAGACCATCTATCTGATGCTGTCTGGACAGTGTAACAGCTCCCCTCTGTATGTATAGACCATCTATCTGATGCTGTCTGGACAGTGTAACAGCTCCCCTCTGTCTCTGTATGTATAGGCCATCTATCTGATGCTGTCTGAACAGTGTAACAGCTCCCCTCTGTATGTATAGATCATCTATCTGATGCTGTCTGGACAGTGTAACAGCTGCCCTCTGTATGTATAGACCATCTATCTGATGCTGTCTGGACAGTGTAACAGCTCCCCTCTGTATGTATAGACCATCTATCTGATGCTGTCTGGACAGTGTAACAGCTCCCCTCTGTATGTATAGACCATCTATCTGATGCTGCCTTGTTAGTGTAACAGCTCCCCTCTGTCTCTGTATGTATAGACCATCTATCTGATGCTGTCTGGACAGTGTAACAGCTCCCCTCTGTATGTATAGACCATCTATCTGATGCTGCCTGGTCAGTGTAACAGCTCCCCTCTGTCTCTGTATGGATAGGCCAGCTATCTGATGCTGTCTGGACAGTGTAACAGCTCCCCTCTGTCTCTGTATGTATAGATCATCTATCTGATGCTGTCTGGACAGTGAAACAGCTCCCCTCTGTCTCTGTGTGTATAGACCATCTATCTGACGCTGTCTGGTCAGTGAAACAGCTCCCCTCTGTATGTATAGACCATCTATCTGATGCTGTCTGGACAGTGTAACAGCTCCCTTCTGTATGTATAGACCATCTATCTGATGCTGTCTGGGCAGTGTAACAGCTCCCCTCTGTATGTATAGACCATCTATCTGATTCTGTCTGGACAGTGAAACAGCTCCCCTCTGTATGTATAGACCATCTATCTGATGCTGTCTGGACAGTGTAACAGCTCCCCTCTGTATATATAGACCATCTATCTAATGCTGTCTGGACAGTGAAACAGCTCCCCTCTGTCTCTGTATGTGTAGACCATCTATCTGATGCTGTCTGGACAGTGTAACAGCTCCCCTGTGTATGTATAGACCATCTATCTGATGCTGCCTTGTTAGTGTAACAGCTCCCCTCTGTCTCTGTATGTATAGACCATCTATCTGATGCTGTCTGGACAGTGTAACAGCTCCCCTCTGTTTGTATAGACCATCTATCTGATGCTGCCTGGTCAGTGTAACAGCTCCCCTCTGTCTCTGTATGTATAGGCCATCTATTTGATGCTGTCTGGACAGTGTAACAGCTCCCCTCTGTCTCTGTGTGTATAGACCATCCATCTGATGCTGTCTGGACAGTGAAACAGCTCCCCTCTGTATGTATAGATCATCTATCTGATGCTGTCTGGACAGTGTAACAGCTCCCCTCTGTCTCTGTATGTATAGACCATCTATCTGATGCTGTCTGGACAGTGTAACAGCTCCCCTCTGTCTCTGTATGTATAGACCATCTATCTGATGCTGTCTGGACAGTGAAACAGCTCCCCTCTGTATGTATAGACCATCTATCTGATGCTGTCAGGACAGAGTAACAGCTCTCCTCTGTCTATGTATGTATAGACCATCTATCTGATGCTGTCTGGACAGTGAACCAGCTCCCCTCTGTATGTATAGATCATCTATCTGATGCTGTCTGGACAGTGTTACAGCTCCCCTCTGTATATATAGACCATCTATCTGATGCTGTCTGGACAGTGTAACAGCACCCTTCTGTATGTATAGAACATCTATCTGATGCTGTCTGGACAGTGAAACAGCTACTCTCTGTCTCTGAATGTATAGACCATCTATCTGATGTTGTCTGGACAGTGAAACAGCTCCTCTCTGTATGTATAGACCATCTATCTGATGCTGTCTGGACAGTGTAAAAGCTCCCCTCTGTATGTAAAGACCACCTATCTGATGCTGTCTGGTCAGTGAAACAGCTCCCCTCTGTATGTTTAGACCACCTATCTGATGCTGTCTGGACAGTGTAACAGCTCCCCTCTGTATATATAGACCATCTATCTGATGCTGTCTGGACAGTGAAACAGCTCCCCTCTGTCTCTGTATGTGTAGACCATCTATCTGATGCTGTCTGGACAGTGTAACAGCTCCCCTGTGTATGTATAGACCATCTATCTGATGCTGCCTTGTTAGTGTAACAGCTCCCCTCTGTCTCTGTATGTATAGACCATCTATCTGATGCTGTCTGGACAGTGTAACAGCTCCCCTCTGTTTGTATAGACCATCTATCTGATGCTGCCTGGTCAGTGTAACAGCTCCCCTCTGTCTCTGTATGTATAGGCCATCTATTTGATGCTGTCTGGACAGTGTAACAGCTCCCCTCTGTCTCTGTATGTATAGACCATGCATCTGATGCTGTCTGGACAGTGAAACAGCTCCCCTCTGTATGTATAGATCATCTATCTGATGCTGTCTGGACAGTGTAACAGCTCCCCTCTGTCTCTGTATGTATAGACCATCTATCTGATGCTGTCTGGACAGTGTAACAGCTCCCCTCTGTCTCTGTATGTATAGACCATCTATCTGATGCTGTCTGGACAGTGAAACAGCTCCCCTCTGTATGTATAGACCATCTATCTGATGCTGTCAGGACAGAGTAACAGCTCTCCTCTGTCTATGTATGTATAGACCATCTATCTGATGCTGTCTGGACAGTGAACCAGCTCCCCTCTGTATGTATAGATCATCTATCTGATGCTGTCTGGACAGTGTTACAGCTCCCCTCTGTATATATAGACCATCTATCTGATGCTGTCTGGACAGTGTAACAGCACCCTTCTGTATGTATAGAACATCTATCTGATGCTGTCTGGACAGTGAAACAGCTACTCTCTGTCTCTGAATGTATAGACCATCTATCTGATGTTGTCTGGACACTGAAACAGCTCCTCTCTGTATGTATAGACCATCTATCTGATGCTGTCTGGACAGTGTAAAAGCTCCCCTCTGTATGTAAAGACCACCTATCTGATGCTGTCTGGTCAGTGAAACAGCTCCCCTCTGTATGTTTAGACCACCTATCTGATGCTGTCTGGACAGTGTAACAGCTCCCCTCTGTCTCTGTATGTATAGGCCATCTATCTGATGCTGTCTGGTCAGTGAAACAGCTCCCCTCTGTATATATAGACCATCTATCTGATGCTGTCTGGACAGTGAAACAGCTCCTCTCTGTCTCTGAATGTATAGACCATCTATCTGATGCTGTCTGGACAGTGTAACAGCTCCCCTCTGTATGTATAGACCATCTATATGATGCTGTCTGGACAGTGAAACAGCTCCCCTCTGTCTCTGTATGTATAGACCATCTATCTGATGCTGTCTGGACAGTGAAACAGCTCCCCTCTGTATGTATAGACCATCTACCTGATGTTGTCTGGACAGTGTAACAGCTCCCCTCTGTCTCTGTATGTATAGACCATCTATCTGATGCTGTCTGGACAGTGAAACAGCTCCCCTCTGTCTCTGTATGTATAGACCATCTATCTGATGCTGTCTGGACAGTGACACAGCTCCCCTCTGTATGTATAGACCATCTATCTGATGCTGTCTGGACAGTGTAACAGCTCCCCTCTGTATGTATAGACCATCTATCTGATGCTCTCTGGACAGTGAAACAGCTCCCCTCTGTCTCTGTATGTATAGACCATCTATCTGATGCTGTCTGGACAGTGAAACAGCTCCCCTCTGTCTCTGTATGTATAGACCATCTATCTGATGCTGTCTGGACAGTGAAACAGCTCCCCTCTGCATGTATAGACCATCTACCTGATGCTGTCTGGACAGTGAACAAGTTCCCCTCTGTATGTATTGACCATCTATCTGATGCTGTCTGGACAGTGTAACAACTCCCCTCTGTCTCTGTATGTATAGACCATCTATCTGATGCTGTCTGGACAGTGAAACAGCTCCCCTCTGTCTCTGTATGTATTGACCATCTATCTGATGCTGTCTGGTCAGTGAAAAAGCTCCCCTCTGTATGTAAAGACCACCTATCTGATGCTGTCTGGTCAGTGAAACAGCTCCCCTCTGTATGTATAGACCACCTATCTGATGCTGTCTGGACAGTGTAACAGCACCCCTCTGTCTCTGTATGTATAGGCCATCTATCTGATGCTGTCTGGTCAGTGAAAGAGCTCCCCTCTGTATGTATAGAACACCTATCTGATGCTGTCTGGACAGTGTAACAGCTCCCCTCTGTCTCTGTATATATAGACCATCTATCTGATGCTGTCTGGACAGTGTAACAGCTCCCCTCTGTATGTATAGACCATCTATCTGATGCTGCCTTGTTAGTGTAACAGCTCCCCTCTGTCTCTGTATGTATAGACCATCTATCTGGTGCTGTCTGGACAGTGTAACAGCTCCTCTCTGTATGTATAGACCATCTATCTGATGATGTCTGGACAGTGTAAAAGCTCCCCTCTGTATGTAAAGACCACCTATCTGATGCTGTCTGGTCAGTGAAACAGCTCCCCTCTGTATGTTTAGACCACCTATCTGATGCTGTCTGGACAGTGTAACAGCTCCCCTCTGTCTCTGTATGTATAGGCCATCTATCTGATGCTGTCTGGTCAGTGAAACAGCTCCCCTCTGTATATATAGACCATCTATCTGATGCTGTCTGGACAGTGAAACAGCTCCTCTCTGTCTCTGAATGTATAGACCATCTATCTGATGCTGTCTGGACAGTGTAACAGCTCCCCTCTGTATGTATAGACCATCTATATGATGCTGTCTGGACAGTGAAACAGCTCCCCTCTGTCTCTGTATGTATAGACCATCTATCTGATGCTGTCTGGACAGTGAAACAGCTCCCCTCTGTATGTATAGACCATCTACCTGATGTTGTCTGGACAGTGTAACAGCTCCCCTCTGTCTCTGTATGTATAGACCATCTATCTGATGCTGTCTGGACAGTGAAACAGCTCCCCTCTGTCTCTGTATGTATAGACCATCTATCTGATGCTGTCTGGACAGTGTAACAGCTCCCCTCTGTATGTATAGACCATCTATCTGATGCTATCTGGTCAGTATAACAGCTCCCCTCTTTATGTATAGACCATCTACCTGATGCTGTCTGGACAGTGAAACAGCTCCCCTCTGCATGTATAGACCATCTACCTGATGCTGTCTGGACAGTGTAACAGCTCCCCTCTGTATGTATTTACCATCTATCTGATGCTGTCTGGACAGTGTAACAATTCCCCTCTGTCTCTGTATGTATAGACCATCTATCTGATGCTGTCTGGACAGTGAAACAGCTCCCCTCTGTCTCTGTATGTATAGACCATCTATCTGACGCTGTCTGGTCAGTGTAACAGCTCCCCTCTGTCTCTGTATGTATAGGCCATCTATCTGATGCAGTCTGGTCAGTGAAACAGCTCCCCTCGGTATGTATAGACCATCTATCTGATGCTGTCTGGACAGTGAAACAGCTCCCCTCTGTCTCTGTATGTATAGACCATCTATCTGATGCTGTCTGGTCAGTGTAACAGCTCCCCTCTGTGTCTGTATGTATAGACCATCTATCTGATGCTGTCTGGACAGTGAAACAGCTCCCCTCTGTAGGTATAGACCATCTACCTGATGTTGTCTGGACAGTGTAACAGCTCCCCTCTGTCTCTGTATATATAGACCATCTATCTGATGCTGTCTGGACAGTGTAACAGCTCCCCTCTGTATGTATAGACCATCTATCTGATGCTGCCTTGTTAGTGTAACAGCTCCCCTCTGTCTCTGTATGTATAGACCATCTATCTGGTGCTGTCTGGACAGTGTAACAGCTCCTCTCTGTATGTATAGACCATCTATCTGATGCTGTCTGGACAGTGTAAAAGCTCCCCTCTGTATGTAAAGACCACCTATCTGATGCTGTCTGGTCAGTGAAACAGCTCCCCTCTGTATGTTTAGACCACCTATCTGATGCTGTCTGGACAGTGTAACAGCTCCCCTCTGTCTCTGTATGTATAGGCCATCTATCTGATGCTGTCTGGTCAGTGAAACAGCTCCCCTCTGTATATATAGACCATCTATCTGATGCTGTCTGGACAGTGAAACAGCTCCTCTCTGTCTCTGAATGTATAGACCATCTATCTGATGCTGTCTGGACAGTGTAACAGCTCCCCTCTGTATGTATAGACCATCTATATGATGCTGTCTGGACAGTGAAACAGCTCCCCTCTGTCTCTGTATGTATAGACCATCTATCTGATGCTGTCTGGACAGTGAAACAGCTCCCCTCTGTATGTATAGACCATCTACCTGATGTTGTCTGGACAGTGTAACAGCTCCCCTCTGTCTCTGTATGTATAGACCATCTATCTGATGCTGTCTGGACAGTGAAACAGCTCCCCTCTGTCTCTGTATGTATAGACCATCTATCTGATGCTGTCTGGACAGTGTAACAGCTCCCCTCTGTATGTATAGACCATCTATCTGATGCTATCTGGTCAGTATAACAGCTCCCCTCTTTATGTATAGACCATCTACCTGATGCTGTCTGGACAGTGAAACAGCTCCCCTCTGCATGTATAGACCATCTACCTGATGCTGTCTGGACAGTGTAACAGCTCCCCTCTGTATGTATTTACCATCTATCTGATGCTGTCTGGACAGTGTAACAATTCCCCTCTGTCTCTGTATGTATAGACCATCTATCTGATGCTGTCTGGACAGTGAAACAGCTCCCCTCTGTCTCTGTATGTATAGACCATCTATCTGACGCTGTCTGGTCAGTGTAACAGCTCCCCTCTGTCTCTGTATGTATAGGCCATCTATCTGATGCAGTCTGGTCAGTGAAACAGCTCCCCTCGGTATGTATAGACCATCTATCTGATGCTGTCTGGACAGTGAAACAGCTCCCCTCTGTCTCTGTATGTATAGACCATCTATCTGATGCTGTCTGGTCAGTGTAACAGCTCCCCTCTGTGTCTGTATGTATAGACCATCTATCTGATGCTGTCTGGACAGTGAAACAGCTCCCCTCTGTAGGTATAGACCATCTACCTGATGTTGTCTGGACAGTGTAACAGCTTCCCTCTGTCTCTGTATGTATAGACCATCTATCTGATGCTGTCTGGACAGTGACACAGCTCCCCTCTGTATGTATAGACCATCTATCTGATGCTGTCTGGACAGTGTAACAGCTCCCCTCTGTATGTATAGACCATCTATCTGATGCTGTCTGGACAGTGAAACAGCTCCCCTCTGTCTCTGTATGTATAGACCATCTATCTGATGCTGTCTGGACAGTGAAACAGCTCCCCTCTGTCTCTGTATGTATAGACCATCTATCTGATGCTGTCTGGACAGTGAAACAGCTCCCCTCTGTCTCTGTATGTATAGACCATCTATCTGATGCTGTCTGGACAGTGACACAGCTCCCCTCTGTATGTATAGACCATCTATCTGATGCTGTCTGGACAGTGTAACAGCTCCCCTCTGTATGTATAGACCATCTATCTGATGCTCTCTGGACAGTGAAACAGCTCCCCTCTGTCTCTGTATGTATAGACCATCTATCTGATGCTGTCTGGACAGTGAAACAGCTCCCCTCTGTCTCTGTATGTATAGACCATCTATCTGATGCTGTCTGGACAGTGAAACAGCTCCCCTCTGCATGTATAGACCATCTACCTGATGCTGTCTGGACAGTGAACAAGTTCCCCTCTGTATGTATTGACCATCTATCTGATGCTGTCTGGACAGTGTAACAACTCCCCTCTGTCTCTGTATGTATAGACCATCTATCTGATGCTGTCTGGACAGTGAAACAGCTCCCCTCTGTCTCTGTATGTATTGACCATCTATCTGATGCTGTCTGGTCAGTGAAAAAGCTCCCCTCTGTATGTAAAGACCACCTATCTGATGCTGTCTGGTCAGTGAAACAGCTCCCCTCTGTATGTATAGACCACCTATCTGATGCTGTCTGGACAGTGTAACAGCACCCCTCTGTCTCTGTATGTATAGGCCATCTATCTGATGCTGTCTGGTCAGTGAAAGAGCTCCCCTCTGTATGTATAGAACACCTATCTGATGCTGTCTGGACAGTGTAACAGCTCCCCTCTGTCTCTGTATATATAGACCATCTATCTGATGCTGTCTGGACAGTGTAACAGCTCCCCTCTGTATGTATAGACCATCTATCTGATGCTGCCTTGTTAGTGTAACAGCTCCCCTCTGTCTCTGTATGTATAGACCATCTATCTGGTGCTGTCTGGACAGTGTAACAGCTCCTCTCTGTATGTATAGACCATCTATCTGATGCTGTCTGGACAGTGTAAAAGCTCCCCTCTGTATGTAAAGACCACCTATCTGATGCTGTCTGGTCAGTGAAACAGCTCCCCTCTGTATGTTTAGACCACCTATCTGATGCTGTCTGGACAGTGTAACAGCTCCCCTCTGTCTCTGTATGTATAGGCCATCTATCTGATGCTGTCTGGTCAGTGAAACAGCTCCCCTCTGTATATATAGACCATCTATCTGATGCTGTCTGGACAGTGAAACAGCTCCTCTCTGTCTCTGAATGTATAGACCATCTATCTGATGCTGTCTGGACAGTGTAACAGCTCCCCTCTGTATGTATAGACCATCTATATGATGCTGTCTGGACAGTGAAACAGCTCCCCTCTGTCTCTGTATGTATAGACCATCTATCTGATGCTGTCTGGACAGTGAAACAGCTCCCCTCTGTATGTATAGACCATCTACCTGATGTTGTCTGGACAGTGTAACAGCTCCCCTCTGTCTCTGTATGTATAGACCATCTATCTGATGCTGTCTGGACAGTGAAACAGCTCCCCTCTGTCTCTGTATGTATAGACCATCTATCTGATGCTGTCTGGACAGTGTAACAGCTCCCCTCTGTATGTATAGACCATCTATCTGATGCTATCTGGTCAGTATAACAGCTCCCCTCTTTATGTATAGACCATCTACCTGATGCTGTCTGGACAGTGAAACAGCTCCCCTCTGCATGTATAGACCATCTACCTGATGCTGTCTGGACAGTGTAACAGCTCCCCTCTGTATGTATTTACCATCTATCTGATGCTGTCTGGACAGTGTAACAATTCCCCTCTGTCTCTGTATGTATAGACCATCTATCTGATGCTGTCTGGACAGTGAAACAGCTCCCCTCTGTCTCTGTATGTATAGACCATCTATCTGACGCTGTCTGGTCAGTGTAACAGCTCCCCTCTGTCTCTGTATGTATAGGCCATCTATCTGATGCAGTCTGGTCAGTGAAACAGCTCCCCTCGGTATGTATAGACCATCTATCTGATGCTGTCTGGACAGTGAAACAGCTCCCCTCTGTCTCTGTATGTATAGACCATCTATCTGATGCTGTCTGGTCAGTGTAACAGCTCCCCTCTGTGTCTGTATGTATAGACCATCTATCTGATGCTGTCTGGACAGTGAAACAGCTCCCCTCTGTAGGTATAGACCATCTACCTGATGTTGTCTGGACAGTGTAACAGCTCCCCTCTGTCTCTGTATATATAGACCATCTATCTGATGCTGTCTGGACAGTGTAACAGCTCCCCTCTGTATGTATAGACCATCTATCTGATGCTGCCTTGTTAGTGTAACAGCTCCCCTCTGTCTCTGTATGTATAGACCATCTATCTGGTGCTGTCTGGACAGTGTAACAGCTCCTCTCTGTATGTATAGACCATCTATCTGATGCTGTCTGGACAGTGTAAAAGCTCCCCTCTGTATGTAAAGACCACCTATCTGATGCTGTCTGGTCAGTGAAACAGCTCCCCTCTGTATGTTTAGACCACCTATCTGATGCTGTCTGGACAGTGTAACAGCTCCCCTCTGTCTCTGTATGTATAGGCCATCTATCTGATGCTGTCTGGTCAGTGAAACAGCTCCCCTCTGTATATATAGACCATCTATCTGATGCTGTCTGGACAGTGAAACAGCTCCTCTCTGTCTCTGAATGTATAGACCATCTATCTGATGCTGTCTGGACAGTGTAACAGCTCCCCTCTGTATGTATAGACCATCTATATGATGCTGTCTGGACAGTGAAACAGCTCCCCTCTGTCTCTGTATGTATAGACCATCTATCTGATGCTGTCTGGACAGTGAAACAGCTCCCCTCTGTATGTATAGACCATCTACCTGATGTTGTCTGGACAGTGTAACAGCTCCCCTCTGTCTCTGTATGTATAGACCATCTATCTGATGCTGTCTGGACAGTGAAACAGCTCCCCTCTGTCTCTGTATGTATAGACCATCTATCTGATGCTGTCTGGACAGTGTAACAGCTCCCCTCTGTATGTATAGACCATCTATCTGATGCTATCTGGTCAGTATAACAGCTCCCCTCTTTATGTATAGACCATCTACCTGATGCTGTCTGGACAGTGAAACAGCTCCCCTCTGCATGTATAGACCATCTACCTGATGCTGTCTGGACAGTGTAACAGCTCCCCTCTGTATGTATTTACCATCTATCTGATGCTGTCTGGACAGTGTAACAATTCCCCTCTGTCTCTGTATGTATAGACCATCTATCTGATGCTGTCTGGACAGTGAAACAGCTCCCCTCTGTCTCTGTATGTATAGACCATCTATCTGACGCTGTCTGGTCAGTGTAACAGCTCCCCTCTGTCTCTGTATGTATAGGCCATCTATCTGATGCAGTCTGGTCAGTGAAACAGCTCCCCTCGGTATGTATAGACCATCTATCTGATGCTGTCTGGACAGTGAAACAGCTCCCCTCTGTCTCTGTATGTATAGACCATCTATCTGATGCTGTCTGGTCAGTGTAACAGCTCCCCTCTGTGTCTGTATGTATAGACCATCTATCTGATGCTGTCTGGACAGTGAAACAGCTCCCCTCTGTAGGTATAGACCATCTACCTGATGTTGTCTGGACAGTGTAACAGCTTCCCTCTGTCTCTGTATGTATAGACCATCTATCTGATGCTGTCTGGACAGTGACACAGCTCCCCTCTGTATGTATAGACCATCTATCTGATGCTGTCTGGACAGTGTAACAGCTCCCCTCTGTATGTATAGACCATCTATCTGATGCTGTCTGGACAGTGAAACAGCTCCCCTCTGTCTCTGTATGTATAGACCATCTATCTGATGCTGTCTGGACAGTGAAACAGCTCCCCTCTGTCTCTGTATGTATAGACCATCTATCTGATGCTGTCTGGACAGTGAAACAGCTCCCCTCTGCATGTATAGACCATCTACCTGATGCTGTCTGGACAGTGAACAAGTTCCCCTCTGTATGTATTGACCATCTATCTGATGCTGTCTGGACAGTGAAACAGCTCCCCTCTGTCTCTGTATGTATTGACCATCTATCTGATGCTGTCTGGTCAGTGTAAAAGCTCCCCTCTGTATGTAAAGACCACCTATCTGATGCTGTCTGGTCAGTGAAACAGCTCCCCTCTGTATGTATAGACCACCTATCTGATGCTGTCTGGACAGTGTAACAGCTCCCCTCTGTATGTATAGACCATCTACCTGATGCTGTCTGGACTGTGTAACAGCTCCCCTCTGTATGTATTTACCATCTATCTGATGCTGTCTGGACAGTGTAACAATTCCCCTCTGTCTCTGTATGTATAGACCATCTATCTGATGCTGTCTGGACAGTGAAACAGCTCCCCTCTGTCTCTGTATGTATAGACCATCTATCTGACGCTGTCTGGTCAGTGTAACAGCTCCCCTCTGTCTCTGTATGTATAGGCCATCTATCTGATGCAGTCTGGTCAGTGAAACAGCTCCCCTCGGTATGTATAGACCATCTATCTGATGCTGTCTGGACAGTGAAACAGCTCCCCTCTGTCTCTGTATGTATAGACCATCTATCTGATGCTGTCTGGTCAGTGTAACAGCTCCCCTCTGTGTCTGTATGTATAGACCATCTATCTGATGCTGTCTGGACAGTGAAACAGCTCCCCTCTGTAGGTATAGACCATCTACCTGATGTTGTCTGGACAGTGTAACAGCTTCCCTCTGTCTCTGTATGTATAGACCATCTATCTGATGCTGTCTGGACAGTGACACAGCTCCCCTCTGTATGTATAGACCATCTATCTGATGCTGTCTGGACAGTGTAACAGCTCCCCTCTGTATGTATAGACCATCTATCTGATGCTGTCTGGACAGTGAAACAGCTCCCCTCTGTCTCTGTATGTATAGACCATCTATCTGATGCTGTCTGGACAGTGAAACAGCTCCCCTCTGTCTCTGTATGTATAGACCATCTATCTGATGCTGTCTGGACAGTGAAACAGCTCCCCTCTGCATGTATAGACCATCTACCTGATGCTGTCTGGACAGTGAACAAGTTCCCCTCTGTATGTATTGACCATCTATCTGATGCTGTCTGGACAGTGTAACAACTCCCCTCTGTCTCTGTATGTATAGACCATCTATCTGATGCTGTCTGGACAGTGAAACAGCTCCCCTCTGTCTCTGTATGTATTGACCATCTATCTGATGCTGTCTGGTCAGTGTAAAAGCTCCCCTCTGTATGTAAAGACCACCTATCTGATGCTGTCTGGTCAGTGAAACAGCTCCCCTCTGTATGTATAGACCACCTATCTGATGCTGTCTGGACAGTGTAACAGCTCCCCTCTGTCTCTGTATATATAGACCATCTATCTGATGCTGTCTGGACAGTGTAACAGCTCCCCTCTGTATGTATAGAACACCTAACTGATGCTGCCTTGTTAGTGTAACAGCTCCCCTCTGTCTCTGTATGTATAGACCATCTATCTGGTGCTGTCTGGACAGTGTAACAGCTCCCCTCTGTTTGTATCGACAATCTATCTGATGCTGCCTGGTCAGTGTAAACGCTCCCATCTGTCTCTGTATGTATAGGCCATATATTTGATGCTGTCTGGACAGTGTAACAGCTCCCCTCTGTCTCTGTATGTATAGACCATCTATCTGATGCTGTCTTGACAGTGAAACAGCTCCCCGCTGTATGTATAGATCATCTATCTGATGCTGTCTGGACAGTGAAACAGCTCCCCGCTGTCTCTATATGTGTAGACCATCTATCTGATGCTGTCTGGACAGTGTAACAGCTCCCCTCTGTATGTATAGACCATCTATCTGATGCTGTCTGGACAGTGTTACAGCTCCCCTCTGTATATATCTACCATCTATCTGATGCTGTCTGGACAGTGTAACAGCTCCCCTCTGTTTGTATCGACAATCTATCTGATGCTGCCTGGTCAGTGTAAACGCTCCCATCTGTCTCTGTATGTATAGGCCATATATTTGATGCTGTCTGGACAGTGTAACAGCTCCCCTCTGTCTCTGTATGTATAGACCATCTATCTGATGCTGTCTTGACAGTGAAACAGCTCCCCGCTGTATGTATAGATCATCTATCTGATGCTGTCTGGACAGTGAAACAGCTCCCCGCTGTCTCTATATGTGTAGACCATCTATCTGATGCTGTCTGGACAGTGTAACAGCTCCCCTCTGTATGTATAGACCATCTATCTGATGCTGTCTGGACAGTGTTACAGCTCCCCTCTGTATATATCTACCATCTATCTGATGCTGTCTGGACAGTGTAACAGCACCCCTCTGTATGTATAGAACATCTATCTGATGCTGACTGGACAGTGTAACAGCTCCCCTCTGTATGTATAGACCATGTATCTGATGCTGTCTGGACAGTGTAACAGCTCCCCTCTGTATATATAGACCATCTATCTCATGCTGTCTGGACAGTGAAAAAGCTCCCCTCTGTATGTGTAGACCATCTATCTGATGCTGTCAGGACAGAGTAACAGATCTCCTCTGTCTCTGTATGTATAGACCATCTATCTGATGCTGTCTGGACAGTGAACCAGCTCCCCTCTGTATGTATAGATCATCTATCTGATGCTGTCTGGACAGTGAAACAGCTCCCCGCTGTCTCTATATGTGTAGACCATCTATCTGATGCTGTCTGGACAGTGTAACAGCTCCCCTCTGTATGTATAGACCATCTATCTGATGCTGTCTGGACAGTGTTACAGCTCCCCTCTGTATATATAGACCATCTATCTGATGCTGTCTGGACAGTGTAACAGCACCCCTCTGTATGTATAGAACATCTATCTGATGCTGTCTGGACAGTGTAACAGCTCCACTCTGTATGTATAGACCATGTATCTGATGCTGTCTGGACAGTGTAACAGCTCCCCTCTGTATATATAGACCATCTATCTCATGCTGTCTGGACAGTGAAAAAGCTCCCCTCTGTATGTGTAGACCATCTATCTGATGCTGTCAGGACAGAGTAACAGATCTCCTCTGTCTCTGTATGTATAGACCATCTATCTGATGCTGTCTGGACAGTGTAACAGCTCCCCTCTGTATGTATAGACCATGCATCTGATGCTGACTGGACAGTGAAACTGCTCCACACTGTCTCTTTATGTATAGACCATCTACCTGATGCTGTCTTGAAAGTGTAACAGCTCCCCTCTGTATGTATAGACCATCTATCTGATGCTGTCTGGACAGTGTAACAGCTCCTCTCTGTATGTATAGACCATCTATCTGATGCTGTCTGGACAGTGTAACAGCTCCCCTCTGTCTCTGTATGTATAGACCATTTATCTGATGCTGTCTGGACAGTGAAACAGCTCCCCTCTGTAGGTATAGACCATCTATCTGATGCTGTCTCGACAGTGAAACAGCTCCCCTCTGTATGTATAGACCATCTATCTGATGCTGTCTGGACAGTGAAACAGCTCCCCTCTGTATGTATAGACCATCTATCTGATGCTGTCTGGACAGTGAAACAGCTCCCCTCTGTCTCTGTATGTATAGACCATCTATCTGATGCTGTCTGGACAGTGAAACAGCTCCCCTCTGTATGTATAGACCATCTATCTGATGCTGTCTGGACAGTGAAACAGCTCCCCTCTGTCTCTATATGTATAGACCATATATCTGATGCTGTCTGGACAGTGTAACAGCTCCCCTCTGGATGTATAGACCATCTATCTGATGCTGTCTGGACAGTGAAACAGCTCCCCTCTGTCTCTGTATTTATAGACCATCTATCTGATGCTGTCTGAACAGTGAAACAGCTCCCCTCTGTCTCTGTATGTATAGACCGTTTATCTGATGCTGTCTGGGCGGTGTAACAGCTCCCTACTGGATGTATAGACCATCTATCTGATGCTGTCTGGACAGTGAAACAGCTCCCCTCTGTATGTATAGACCATCTATCTGATGCTGTCAGGACAGAGTAACAGCTCTCCTCTGTCTCTATATGTATAGACCATCTATCTGATGCTGTCTGGACAGTGTAACAGCTCCCCTCTGTATGTATAGACCATCTATCTGATGCTGTCTGGACAGTGTAACAGCTCCCCTCTGTATGTATAGACCATCTATCTGATGCTGTCTGGACAGTGAAACAGCTCCCCTCTGTATGTATAGACCATCTATCTGATGCTGTCTGGACAGTGAAACAGCTCCCCTCTGTCTCTGAATTAATAGACCATCTATCTCATGCTGTCTGGTCAGTGAAACAGCTCCCCTCTGTCTCTGTACGTATAGACCATCTATCTGATGCTGTCTGGACAGTGTAATAGCTCCCCTCTGGATGTATAGACCATCTATCTGATGCTGTCTGGACAGTGAAACAGCTCCCCTCTGTCTCTGTATGTATAGACCATCTATCTGATGCTGTCTGAACAGTGAAACAGCTCCCCTCTGCATGTATAGACCATCTATCTGATGCTGTCTGGACAGTGTAACAGCTCCCCTCTGTATGTATAGACCATCTATCTGATGCTGTCTGGACAGTGTAACAGCTCCCCTCTGTATATATAGACCATCTATCTGATGCTGTCTGGACAGTGAAACAGCTCCCCTCTGTCTCTGTATGTGTAGACCATCTATCTGATGCTGTCTGGACAGTGTAACAGCTCCCCTCTGTATGTATAGACCATCTATCTGATGCTGCCTTGTTAGTGTAACAGCTCCCCTCTGTCTCTGTATGTATAGACCATCTATCTGATGCTGTCTGGACAGTGTAACAGCTCCCCTCTGTTTGTATAGACCATCTATCTGATGCTGCCTGGTCAGTGTAACAGCTCCCCTCTGTCTCTGTATGTATAGGCCATCTATTTGATGCTGTCTGGACAGTGTAACAGCTCCCCTCTGTCTCTGTATGTATAGACCATCTATCTGATGCTGTCTGGACAGTGTAACAGCTCCCCTCTGTATGTATAGACCATCTATCTGATGCTGTCTGTACAGTGTAACAGCTCCCCTCTGGATGTATAGACCATCTATCTGATGCTGTCTGGACAGTGAAACAGCTCCCCTCTGTCTCTGTATGTATAGACCATCTATCTGATACTGTCTGAACAGTGAAACAGCTCCCCTCTGCATGTATAGACCATCTATCTGATGCTGTCTGGACAGTGTAACAGCTCCCCTCTGTATGTATAGACCATCTATCTGATGCTGTCTGGACAGTGTAACAGCTCCCCTCTGTATATATAGACCATCTATCTGATGCTGTCTGGACAGTGAAACAGCTCCCCTCTGTCTCTGTATGTGTAGACCATCTATCTGATGCTGTCTGGACAGTGTAACAGCTCCCCTCTGTATGTATAGACCATGTATCTGATGCTGCCTTGTTAGTGTAACAGCTCCCCTCTGTCTCTGTATGTATAGACCATCTATCTGATGCTGTCTGGACAGTGTAACAGCTCCCCTCTGTTTGTATAGACCATCTATCTGATGCTGCCTGGTCAGTGTAACAGCTCCCCTCTGTCTCTGTATGTATAGGCCATCTATTTGATGCTGTCTGGACAGTGTAAGAGCTCCCCTCTGTCTCTGTATGTATAGACCATCTATCTGATGCTGTCTGGACAGTGTAACAGCTCCCCTCTGTATCTATAGACCATCTATCTGATGCTGTCTGGACAGTGTAACAGCTCCCTTCTGTATGTATAGACTATCTATCTGATGCTGTCTGGACAGTGTAACAGCTAACCCTCTGTATGCATAGACCATCTATCTGATGCTGTCTGGACAGTTTAACAGCTCCCCTCTGTCTCTGTATGTATAGTCCATCTATCTGATGCTGTCTGGACAGTGAAACAGCTCCCCTCTGTATGTATAGATCATCTATCTGATGCTGCCTGGACAGTGTAACAGCTCCCCACTGTATGTATAGACCATCTATCTGATGCTGTATGGACAGTGTAACAGCTCCCCTCTGTCTCTGTATGTATAGACCATCTATCTGATGCTGTCTGGTCAGTGTAACAGCTCCCCTCTGTATGAATAGACCATCTATCTGATGCTGTCTGGACAGTGTAACAGCTCCCCTCTGTATGTATAGACCATCTATCTGATGCTGTCTGGACAGTGTAACAGCTCCCTTCTGTATGTATAGACCATCTATCTGATGCTGTCTGGACAGTGTAACAGCTCCCCTCTGTATGTATAGACCATCTATCTGATGCTGTCTGGACAGTGTAACAGCTCCCCTCTGTCTCTGTATGTATAGGCCATCTATCTGATGCTGTCTGAACAGTGTAACAGCTCCCCTCTGTATGTATAGATCATCTATCTGATGCTGTCTGGACAGTGTAACAGCTGCCCTCTGTATGTATAGACCATCTATCTGATGCTGTCTGGACAGTGTAACAGCTCCCCTCTGTATGTATAGACCATCTATCTGATGCTGTCTGGACAGTGTAACAGCTCCCCTCTGTATGTATAGACCATCTATCTGATGCTGCCTTGTTAGTGTAACAGCTCCCCTCTGTCTCTGTATGTATAGACCATCTATCTGATGCTGTCTGGACAGTGTAACAGCTCCCCTCTGTATGTATAGACCATCTATCTGATGCTGCCTGGTCAGTGTAACAGCTCCCCTCTGTCTCTGTATGGGTAGGCCAGCTATCTGATGCTGTCTGGACAGTGTAACAGCTCCCCTCTGTTTGTATAGACCATCTATCTGATGCTGCCTGGTCAGTGTAACAGCTCCCCTCTGTCTCTGTATGTATAGGCCATCTATTTGATGCTGTCTGGACAGTGTAAGAGCTCCCCTCTGTCTCTGTATGTATAGACCATCTATCTGATGCTGTCTGGACAGTGTAACAGCTCCCCTCTGTATCTATAGACCATCTATCTGATGCTGTCTGGACAGTGTAACAGCTCCCTTCTGTATGTATAGACTATCTATCTGATGCTGTCTGGACAGTGTAACAGCTAACCCTCTGTATGCATAGACCATCTATCTGATGCTGTCTGGACAGTTTAACAGCTCCCCTCTGTCTCTGTATGTATAGTCCATCTATCTGATGCTGTCTGGACAGTGAAACAGCTCCCCTCTGTATGTATAGATCATCTATCTGATGCTGCCTGGACAGTGTAACAGCTCCCCACTGTATGTATAGACCATCTATCTGATGCTGTATGGACAGTGTAACAGCTCCCCTCTGTCTCTGTATGTATAGACCATCTATCTGATGCTGTCTGGTCAGTGTAACAGCTCCCCTCTGTATGAATAGACCATCTATCTGATGCTGTCTGGACAGTGTAACAGCTCCCCTCTGTATGTATAGACCATCTATCTGATGCTGTCTGGACAGTGTAACAGCTCCCTTCTGTATGTATAGACCATCTATCTGATGCTGTCTGGACAGTGTAATAGCTCCCCTCTGGATGTATAGACCATCTATCTGATGCTGTCTGGACAGTGTAACAGCTCCCCTCTGTCTCTGTATGTATAGGCCATCTATCTGATGCTGTCTGAACAGTGTAACAGCTCCCCTCTGTATGTATAGATCATCTATCTGATGCTGTCTGGACAGTGTAACAGCTGCCCTCTGTATGTATAGACCATCTATCTGATGCTGTCTGGACAGTGTAACAGCTCCCCTCTGTATGTATAGACCATCTATCTGATGCTGTCTGGACAGTGTAACAGCTCCCCTCTGTATGTATAGACCATCTATCTGATGCTGCCTTGTTAGTGTAACAGCTCCCCTCTGTCTCTGTATGTATAGACCATCTATCTGATGCTGTCTGGACAGTGTAACAGCTCCCCTCTGTATGTATAGACCATCTATCTGATGCTGCCTGGTCAGTGTAACAGCTCCCCTCTGTCTCTGTATGGATAGGCCAGCTATCTGATGCTGTCTGGACAGTGTAACAGCTCCCCTCTGTCTCTGTATGTATATATCATCTATCTGATGCTGTCTGGACAGTGAAACAGCTCCCCTCTGTCTCTGTGTGTATAGACCATCTATCTGACGCTGTCTGGTCAGTGAAATAGCTCCCCTCTATCTCTGTATGTATAGATCATCTATCTGATGCTGTCTGGTCAGTGAAACAGCTCCCCTCTGTATGTATAGACCATCTATCTGATGCTGTCTGGACAGTGTAACAGCTCCCTTCTGTATGTATAGACCATCTATCTGATGCTGTCTGGGCAGTGTAACAGCTCCCCTCTGTATGTATAGACCATCTATCTGATTCTGTCTGGACAGTGAAACAGCTCCCCTCTGTATGTATAGACCATCTATCTGATGCTGTCTGGACAGTGTAACAGCTCCCCTCTGTATATATAGACCATCTATCTGATGCTGTCTGGACAGTGAAACAGCTCCCCTCTGTCTCTGTATGTGTAGACCATCTATCTGATGCTGTCTGGACAGTGTTACAGCTCCCCTGTGTATGTATAGACCATCTATCTGATGCTGCCTTGTTAGTGTAACAGCTCCCCTCTGTCTCTGTATGTATAGACCATCTATCTGATGCTGTCTGGACAGTGTAACAGCTCCCCTCTGTTTGTATAGACCATCTATCTGATGCTGCCTGGTCAGTGTAACAGCTCCCCTCTGTCTCTGTATGTATAGGCCATCTATTTGATGCTGTCTGGACAGTGTAACAGCTCCCCTCTGTCTCTGTATGTATAGACCATCCATCTGATGCTGTCTGGACAGTGAAACAGCTCCCCTCTGTATGTATAGATCATCTATCTGATGCTGTCTGGACAGTGTAACAGCTCCCCTCTGTCTCTGTATGTATAGACCATCTATCTGATGCTGTCTGAACAGTGAAACAGCTCCGCTCTGTATGTATAGACCATCTATCTGATGCTGTCTGGACAGTGAAACAGCTCCCCTCTGTATGTTTAGACCATCTATCTGATGCTGTCTGGACAGTGAAACAGCTCCACACTGTCTCTGTATGTATAGACCATCTATCTGATGCTGTCTGAACAGTGAAACAGCTCCCCTCTGTATGTATAGACCATCTATCTGATGCTGTCTGAACAGTGTAACAGCTCCCCTCTATATGTATATACCATCTTTCTGATGCTGTCTGGGCAGTGTAACAGCTCCCTCTCTGGATGTATAGACCATCTATCTGATGCTGTCTGGACAGTGTAACAGCTCCCCTCTGTATGTATAGACCATCTATCTGATGCTGTCTGGACAGTGTAACAGCTCCCTTCTGTATGTATAGACCATCTATCTGATGCTGTCTGGACAGTGTAACAGCTCCCCTCTGTATGTATAGACCATCTATCTGATGCTGTCTGGACAGTGTAACAGCTCCCCTCTGTCTCTGTATGTATAGGCCATCTATCTAATGCTGTCTGGACAGTGAAACAGCTCCCCTCTGTATGTATAGATCATCTATCTGATGCTGTCTGGGCAGTGTAACAGCTCCCCTAAGTATGTATAGACCATCTATCTGATTCTGTCTGGACAGTGAAACAGCTCCCCTCTGTATGTATAGACCATCTATCTGATGCTATCTGGACAGTGAAACAGCTACCCTCTGTCTCTGTATGTATAGACCATCTATCTGATGCTGTCTGGACAGAGTAACAGATCTCCTCTGTCTCTGTATGTATAGACCATCTATCTGATGCTGTCTGGACAGTGTAACAGCTCCCCTCTGTATGTATAGACCATGTATCTGATGCTGACTGGACAGTGAAACAGCTCCACACTGTCTCTGTATGTAAAGACCATCTACCTGATGCTGTCTTGAAAGTGTAACAGCTCCCCTCTGTATGTATAGACCATCTATCTGATGCTGTCTGGGCAGTGTAACAGCTCCCCTCTGTATGTATAGACCATCTATCTGATGCTGTCTGGACAGTGTAACAGCTGCCCTTTTTATGTATAGACAGTCTATCTGATGCTGTCTGGACAGTGTAACAGCTCCCCTCTGTATGTATAGACCATCTATCTGATGCTGTCTGGACAGTGTAACAGCTCCCCTCTGTATGTATAGACCATCTATCTGATGCTGCCTTGTTAGTGTAACAGCTCCCCTCTGTCTCTGTATGTATAGACCATCTACCTGATGCTGTCTGGACAGTGTAACAGCTCCCCTCTGTATGTATAGACCATCTATCTGATGCTGTCTGGACAGTGAAACAGCTCCCCTCTGTCTCTGTATGTATAGACCATCTATCTGGTGCTGTCTCGACAGTGTAACCGCTCCCCTCTGTCTCTGTATGTATAGACCATCTATCTGATGCTGTCTGGAAAGTGAAACAGCTCCCCTCTGTATGTATAGACCATCTATCTGATGCTGTCTGGACAGTGTAACAGCTCCCTTCTGTCTCTGTATGTATAGACCATCTATCTGATGCTGTCTGGACAGTGAAACAGCTCCCCTCTGTCTCTGTATGTATAGACCATCTATCTGATGCTGTCTGGACAGTGAAACAGCTCCCCTTTGTATGTATAGACCATCTACCTGATGTTTTCTGGACAGTGTAACAGTTCCCCTCTGTCTCTGTATGTATAGACCATCTATCTGATGCTGTCTGGACAGTGAAACAGCTCCCCTCTGTCTCTGTATGTATAGACCATCTATCTGAATCTGTCTGGAAAGTGTAACAGCTCCCCTCTGTATGTATAGACCATCTATCTGATGCTGTCTGGTCAGTATAACAGCTCCCCTCTTTATGTATAGACCATCTACCTGATGCTGTCTGGACAGTGAAACAGCTCCCCTCTGCATGTATAGACCATCTACCTGATGCTGTCTGGACAGTGTAACAGCTCCCCTCTGTATGTATTGACCATCTATCTGATGCTGTCTGGACAGTGTAACAACTCCCCTCTGTCTCTGTATGTATAGACCATCTATCTGATGCTGTCTGGACAGTGAAACAGCTCCCCTCTGTCTCTTTATGTATAGACCATCTATCTGATGCTGTCTGGTCAGTGTAACAGCTCCCCTCTGTCTCTGTATGTATAGACCATCTATCTGATGCTGTCTGGACAGTGTAACAGCTCCCCTCTGTATGTATAGACCATCTATCTGATGCTGTCTGGTCAGTATAACAGCTCCCCTCTGTATGTATAGACCATCTACCTGATGCTGTCTGGACAGTGAAACAGCTCCCCTCTGCATGTATAGACCATCTATCTGATGCTGTCTGGACAGTGTAACAGCTCCCCTCTGTATGTATTGACCATCTATCTGATGCTGTCTGGACAGTGTAACAACTCCACTCTGTCTCTGTATGTATAGACCATCTATCTGATGCTGTCTGGACAGTGAAACAGCTCCCCTCTGTATGTATAGACCATCTATCTGATGCTGTCTGGTCAGTATAACAGCTCCCCTCTGTATGTATAGACCATCTATCTGATGCTGTCTGGACAGTGAAACAGCTCCTCTCTGTCTCTGTATGTATAGACCATCTATCTGATGCTGTCTGGACAGTGTAACAGCTCCCCTCTGTATGTATAGACCATCTATCTGATGCTGTCTGGTCAGTATAACAGCTCCCCTCTGTATGTATAGACCATCTATCTGATGCTGTCTGGACAGTGTAAAAGCTACCCTCTGTATGTAAAGACCACCTATCTGATGCTGTCTGGTCAGTGAAACAGCTCCCCTCTGTATGTATAGACCACCTATCTGATGCTGTCTGGACAGTGAAACAGCTCCCCTCTGTATGTATAGACCATCTATCTGATGCTGTCTGGACAGTGAAACAGCTCCTCTCTGTCTCTGAATGTATTAACCATCTATCTGATGCTGTCTGGACAGTGAAACAGCTCCCCTCTGTATGTATAGACCATCTATATGATGCTGTCTGGACAGTGAAACAGCACCCCTCTGTATGTACAGACCATCTATCTGATGCTGTCTGGACAGTGTAACCGCTCCCCTCGGTCTCTGTATGTATAGACCATCTACCTGATGCTGTCTGGAAAGTGAAACAGCTCCCCTCTGTATGTACAGACCATCTATCTGATGCTGTCTGGACAGTGTAACAGCTCCCCTCTGTCTCTATATGTATAGACCATCTATCTGATGCTGTCTGGACAGTGAAACAGCTCCCCTCTGTCTCTGTATGTATAGACCATCTATCTGATGCTGTCTGGAAAGTGTAACAGCTCCCCTCTGTATGTATAGACCATCTATCTGATGCTATCTGGTCAGTATAACAGCTCCCCTCTTTATGTATAGAGCATCTACCTGATGCTGTCTGGACAGTGTAACAGCTCCCCTCTGTATGTATTTACCATCTATCTGATGCTGTCTGGACAGTGTAACAACTCCCCTCTGTCTCTGTATGTATAGACCATCTATCTGATGCTGTCTGGACATTGAAACAGCTCCCCTCTGTCTCTGTATGTATAGACCATCTATCTGATGCTGTCTGGTCAGTGTAACAGCTCCCCTCTGTCTCTGTATGTATAGGCCATCTATCTGATGCAGTCTGGTCAGTGAAACAGCTCCCCTCGGTATGTATAGACCATCTATCTGATGCTGTCTGGACAGTGAAACAGCTCCCCTCTGTCTCTGTATGTATAGACCATCTATCTGATGCTATCTGGTCAGTGTAACAGCTCCCCTCTGTCTCTGTATGTATAGACCATCTATCTGATGCTGTCTGGACAGTGAAACAGCTCCCCTCTGTATGTATAGACCATCTACCTGATGTTGTCTGGACAGTGTAACAGCTCCCCTCTGTCTCTGTATGTATAGACCATCTATCTGATGCTGTCTGGTCAGTTAAACAGCTCCCCTCTGTCTCTGTATGTATAGACCATCTATCTGATGCTGTCTGGACAGTGTAACAGCTCCCCTCTGTATGTATAGACCATCTATCTGATGCTGTCTGGTCAGTATAACAGCTCCCCTCTTTATGTATAGACCATCTACCTGATGCTGTCTGGACAGTGAAACAGCTCCCCTCTGCATGTATAGACCATCTACCTGATGCTGTCTGGACAGAGTAACATCTCCCCTCTGTATGTATTGACCATCTATCTGATGCTGTCTGGACAGTGTAACAACTCCCTTCTGTCTCTGTATGTATAGACCATCTATCTGATGCTGTCTGGACAGTGAAACAGCTCCCCTCTGTCTCTGTATGTATTGACCATCTATCTGATGCTGTCTGGTCAGTGTAAAAGCTCCCCTCTGTATGTAAAGACCACCTATCTGATGCTGTCTGGTCAGTGAAACAGCTCCCCTCTGTATGTATAGACCACCTATCTGATGCTGTCTGGACAGTGTAACAGCACCCCTCTGTCTCTGTATGTATAGGCCATCTAGACCATCTATCTGATGCTGTCTGGACAGTGAAACAGCTCCCCTCTGTCTCTGTATGTATAGACCATCTATCTGATGCTATCTGGACAGTGTAACAGCTCCCCTCTGTATGTATAGACCATGTATCTGATGCTGACTGGACAGTGAAACAGCTCCACACTGTCTCTGTATGTATAGACCATCTACCTGATGCTGTCTTGAAAGTGTAACAGCTCCCCTCTGTATGTATAGACCATCTATCTGATGCTGTCCGGCAGTGTAACAGCTCCCCTCTGTATGTATAGACCATCTATCTGATGCTGTCTGGACAGTGTAACAGCTGCACTCTGTATGTATAGACCATCTATCTGATGCTGTCTGGACAGTGTAACAGCTCCCCTCTGTATGTTTAGACCATCTATCTGATGCTGTCTGGACAGTGTAACAGCTCCCCTCGGTATGTATAGACCATCTATCTGATGCTGCCTTGTTAGTGTAACAGCTCCCCTCTGTCTCTGTATGTATAGACCATCTATCTGATGCTGTCTGGACAGTGTAACAGCTCCCCTCTGTTTGTATAGACCATCTATCTGATGCTGCCTGGTCAGTGTAACAGCTCCCCTCTGTCTCTGTATGTATAGGCCATCTATTTGATGCTGTCTGGACAGTGTAACAGCTCCCCTCTGTCTCTGTATGTATAGACCATCTATCTGATGCTGTCTGGACAGTGAAACAGCTCCCCTCTGTATGTATAGACCATCTATCTGATGCTGTCTGGACAGTGTAACAGCTCCCCTCTGTCTCTGTATGTATAGACCATCTATCTGATGCTGTCTGAACAGTGAAACAGCTCCCCTCTGTATGTATAGACCATCTATCTGATGCTGTCTGGACAGTGAAACAGCTCCCCTCTGTATGTATAGACCATCTATCTGATGCTGTCTGGACAGTGAAACAGCTCCACACTGTCTCTGTATGTATAGACCATCTATCTGATGCTGTCTGAACAGTGTAACAGCTCCCCTCTGTATGTATAGACCATCTATCTGATGCTGTCTGGGCAGTGTAACAGCTCCCCTCTGGATGTATAGACCATCTATCTGATGCTGTCTGGACAGTGAAACAGCTCCCCTCTGTATGTATAGACCATTTATCTGATGCTATCTGGACAGTGAAACAGCTCCGCTCTGTCTCTGTATGTATAGACCATCTATCTGATGCTGTCTGGACAGTGTAACAGCTCCCCTCTGTCTCTGTGTGTATAGGCCATATATCTGATGCTGTCTGGACAGTGAAACAGCTCCACACTGTCTCTGTATGTATAGACCATCTATCTGATGCTGTCTGAACAGTGTAACAACTCCCCTCTGTATGTATAGACCATCTATCTGATGCTGTCTGGGCAGTGTAACAGCTCCCCTCTGGATGTATAGACCATCTATCTGATGCTGTCTGGACAGTGAAACAGCTCCCCTCTGTATGTATAGACCATTTATCTGATGCTATCTGGACAGTGAAACAGCTCCCCTCTGTCTCTGTATGTATAGACCATCTATCTGATGCTGTCTGGACAGTGTAACAGCTCCCCTCTGTCTCTGTATGTATAGGCCATATATCTGATGCTGTCTGGACAGTGTAACAGCACCCCTCTGTATGTATAGACCATCTATCTGATGCTGTCTGGACAGTGTAACAGCTCCCCTCTGTATGTATAGACCATCTATCTGATGCTGCCTTGTTAGTGTAACAGCTCCCCTCTGTCTCTGTATGTATAGACCATCTATCTGATGCTGTCTGGACAGTGTAACAGCTCCCCTCTGTATGTATAGACCATCTATCTGATGCTGCCTGGTCAGTGTAACAGCTTGCCTCTGTCTCTGTATGTATAGGCCATCTATCTGATGCTGTCTGGACAGTGTAACAGCTCCCCTCTGTCTCTGTATGTATAGATCATCTATCTGATGCTGTCTGGACAGTGAAACAGCTCCCCTCTGTCTCTGTATGTATAGACCATCTATCTGATGCTGTCTGGTCAGTGAAATAGCTCCCCTCTATCTCTGTATGTATAGATCATCTATCTGATGCTGTCTGGTCAGTGAAACAGCTCCCCTCTGTATGTATAGACCATCTATCTGATGCTGTCTGGACAGTGAAACAGCTCCCTTCTGTATGTATAGACCATCTATCTGATGCTGTCTGGGCTGTGTAACAGCTCCCCTCTGTATGTATAGACCATCTATCTGATTCTGTCTGGACAGTGAAACAGCTCCCCTCTGTATGTATCGACCATCTATCTGATGCTGTCTGGACAGTGTAACAGCTCCCCTCTGTATATATAGACCATCTATCTGATGCTGTCTGGACAGTGAAACAGCTCCCCTCTGTCTCTGTATGTGTAGACCATCTATCTGATGCTGTCTGGACAGTGTAACAGCTCCCCTCTTTATGTATAGACCATCTATCTGATGCTGTCTGGGCAGTGTAACAGCTCCCCTCTGGATGTATAGACCATCTATCTGATGCTGTCAGGACAGTGTAACAGCTCCCCTCTGTATGTATTGACCATCTATCTGATGCTGTCTGGACAGTGTAACAGCTCCCCTCTGTCTCTGTATGTATAGGCCATCTATCTGATGCTGTCTGGACAGTGAAACAGCTCCCCTCTGTATGTATAGATCATCTATCTGATGCTGTCTGGGCAGTGAAACAGCTCCCCTCTGTATGTATAGACCATCTATCTGATGCTATCTGGACAGTGAAACAGCTCCCCTGTGTCTCTGTATGTATAGACCATCTATCTGATGCTGTCTGGACAGTGTAACAGCTCCCCTCTGTCTCTGTATGTATAGGCCATCTATCTGATGCTGTCTGGACAGTGTAACAGCTCCCCTCTGTATGTATAGACCATCTATCTGATGCTGCCTTGTTAGTGTAACAGCTCCCCTCTGTCTCTGTATGTATAGACCATCTATCTGATGCTGTCTGGACTGTGTAACAGCTCCCCTCTGTATGTATAGACCATCTATCTGATGCTGCCTGGTCAGTGTAACAGCTCCCCTCTGTCTCTGTATGTATAGGCCATCTATCTGATGCTGTCTGGACAGTGTAACAGCTCCCCTCTGTCTCTGTATGTATAGATCATCTATCTGATGCTGTCTGGACAGTGAAACAGCTCCCCTCTGTCTCTGTATGTATATACCATCTATCTGATGCTGTCTGGTCAGTGAAATAGCTCCCCTCTATCTCTGTATTTATAGACCATCTATCTGATGCTGTCTGGTCAGTGAAACAGCTCCCCTCTGTATGTATAGACCATCTATCTGATGCTGTCTGGACAGTGTAACAGCTCCCTTCTGTATGTATAGACCATCTATCTGATGCTGTCTGGGCAGTGTAACAGCTCCCCTCTGTATGTATAGACCATCTATCTGATTCTGTCTGGACAGTGAAACAGCTCCCCTCTGTATGTATCGACCATCTATCTGATGCTGTCTGGACAGTGTAACAGCTCCCCTCTGTATATATAGACCATCTATCTGATGCTGTCTGGACAGTGAAACAGCTCCCCTCTGTCTCTGTATGTGTAGACTATCTATCTGATGCTGTCTGGACAGTGTAACAGCTCCCCTCTTTATGTATAGACCATCTATCTGATGCTGCCTTGTTAGTGTAACAGCTCCCCTCTGTCTCTGTATGTATAGACTATCTATCTGATGCTGTCTGGACAGTGTAACAGCTCCCCTCTGTTTGTATAGACCATCTATCTGATGCTGCCTGGTCAGTGTAATAGCTCCCCTCTTTCTCTGTATGTATAGGCCATCTATTTGATGCTGTCTGGACAGTGTAACAGCTCCCCACTGTATGGATAGACCATCTATCTGATGCTGTCAGGACAGAGTAACAGATCTCCTCTGTCTCTGTATGTATAGACCATCTATCTGATGCTGTCTGGACAGTGTAACAGCTCCCCTCTGTATGTATAGACCATGTATCTGATGCTGACTGGACAGTGAAACAGCTCCACACAGTCTCTGTATGTATAGACCATCTACCTGATGCTGTCTTGAAAGTGTAACAGCTCCCCTCTGTATGTATAGACCATCTATCTGATTCTGTCTGGACAGTGAAACAGCTCCCCTCTGTATGTATCGACCATCTATCTGATGCTGTCTGGACAGTGTAACAGCTCCCCTCTGTATATATAGACCATCTATCTGATGCTGTCTGGACAGTGAAACAGCTCCCCTCTGTCTCTGTATGTGTAGACCATCTATCTGATGCTGTCTGGACAGTGTAACAGCTCCCCTCTTTATGTATAGACCATCTATCTGATGCTGTCTGGGCAGTGTAACAGCTCCCCTCTGGATGTATAGACCATCTATCTGATGCTGTCAGGACAGTGTAACAGCTCCCCTCTGTATGTATTGACCATCTATCTGATGCTGTCTGGACAGTGTAACAGCTCCCCTCTGTCTCTGTATGTATAGGCCATCTATCTGATGCTGTCTGGACAGTGAAACAGCTCCCCTCTGTATGTATAGATCATCTATCTGATGCTGTCTGGGCAGTGAAACAGCTCCCCTCTGTATGTATAGACCATCTATCTGATGCTATCTGGACAGTGAAACAGCTCCCCTGTGTCTCTGTATGTATAGACCATCTATCTGATGCTGTCTGGACAGTGTAACAGCTCCCCTCTGTCTCTGTATGTATAGGCCATCTATCTGATGCTGTCTGGACAGTGTAACAGCTCCCCTCTGTATGTATAGACCATCTATCTGATGCTGCCTTGTTAGTGTAACAGCTCCCCTCTGTCTCTGTATGTATAGACCATCTATCTGATGCTGTCTGGACTGTGTAACAGCTCCCCTCTGTATGTATAGACCATCTATCTGATGCTGCCTGGTCAGTGTAACAGCTCCCCTCTGTCTCTGTATGTATAGGCCATCTATCTGATGCTGTCTGGACAGTGTAACAGCTCCCCTCTGTCTCTGTATGTATAGATCATCTATCTGATGCTGTCTGGACAGTGAAACAGCTCCCCTCTGTCTCTGTATGTATATACCATCTATCTGATGCTGTCTGGTCAGTGAAATAGCTCCCCTCTATCTCTGTATTTATAGACCATCTATCTGATGCTGTCTGGTCAGTGAAACAGCTCCCCTCTGTATGTATAGACCATCTATCTGATGCTGTCTGGACAGTGTAACAGCTCCCTTCTGTATGTATAGACCATCTATCTGATGCTGTCTGGGCAGTGTAACAGCTCCCCTCTGTATGTATAGACCATCTATCTGATTCTGTCTGGACAGTGAAACAGCTCCCCTCTGTATGTATCGACCATCTATCTGATGCTGTCTGGACAGTGTAACAGCTCCCCTCTGTATATATAGACCATCTATCTGATGCTGTCTGGACAGTGAAACAGCTCCCCTCTGTCTCTGTATGTGTAGACTATCTATCTGATGCTGTCTGGACAGTGTAACAGCTCCCCTCTTTATGTATAGACCATCTATCTGATGCTGCCTTGTTAGTGTAACAGCTCCCCTCTGTCTCTGTATGTATAGACTATCTATCTGATGCTGTCTGGACAGTGTAACAGCTCCCCTCTGTTTGTATAGACCATCTATCTGATGCTGCCTGGTCAGTGTAATAGCTCCCCTCTTTCTCTGTATGTATAGGCCATCTATTTGATGCTGTCTGGACAGTGTAACAGCTCCCCACTGTATGGATAGACCATCTATCTGATGCTGTCAGGACAGAGTAACAGATCTCCTCTGTCTCTGTATGTATAGACCATCTATCTGATGCTGTCTGGACAGTGTAACAGCTCCCCTCTGTATGTATAGACCATGTATCTGATGCTGACTGGACAGTGAAACAGCTCCACACAGTCTCTGTATGTATAGACCATCTACCTGATGCTGTCTTGAAAGTGTAACAGCTCCCCTCTGTATGTATAGACCATCTATCTGATGCTGTCTGGGCAGTGTAACAGCTCCCCTCTGTATGTATAGACCATCTATCTGATGCTGTCTGGACAGTGTAACAGCTCCCCTCTGTATGTATAGACCATCTATCTGATGCTGTCTGGACAGTGAAACAGCTCCCCTCTGTCTCTGTATGTATAGAACATCTATCTGATGCTGTCTGGTCAGTGAAACAGCTCCCCTCTGTCTCTGTATGTATAGACCATCTATCTGATGCTGTCTGGACAGTGTAACAGCTCCCCTCTGGATGTATAGACCATCTATCTGATGCTGTCTGGACAGTGAAACAGCTCCCCTCTGTCTCTGTATGTATAGACCATCTATCTGATGCTGTCTGAACAGTGAAACAGCTCCCCTCTGTATGTATTGACCGTTTATCTGATGCTGTCTGGGCAGTGTAACAGCTCCCTACTGGATGTAAAGACCATCTATCTGATGCTGTCTGGACAGTGAAACAGCTCCCCTCTGTATGTATAGACCATCTATCTGATGCTATCTGGACAGTGAAACAGCTCCACTCTGTATGTATAGACCATCTATCTGATGCTATCAGGACAGAGTAACAGCTCTCCTCTGTCTCTGTATGTATAGACCATCTATCTGATGCTGTCTGGACAGTGTAACAGCTCCCCTCTGTATGTATAGACCATCTATCTGATGCTGTCTGGACAGTGAAACAGCTCCACACTGTCTCTGTATGTATAGACCATCTATCTGATGCTGTCTGAACAGTGAAACAGCTCCCCTCTGTATGTATAGACCATCAATCTGATGCTGTCTGAACAGTGTAACAGCTCCCCTCTGTATGTATAGACCATCTATCAGATGCTGTCTGGGCAGTGTAACAGCTCCAATCTGTATGTATAGACCATCTATCTGATGCTGTCTGGAGAGTGTAACAGCTCCCCTCTGTATGTATAGAACATCTATCTGATGCTGTCTGGACAGTGTAACAGCTCACTTCTGTATGTATAGACCATCTATCTGATGCTGTCAGGACAGTGTAACAGCTCCCCTCTGTATGTATAGACCATCTATCTGATGCTGTCTGGACAGTGTAACAGCTCCCCTCTGTCTCTGTATGTATAGGCCATCTATCTGATGCTGTCTGGACAGTGAAACAGCTCCCCTCTGTATGTATAGACCATCAATCTGATGCTGTCTGAACAGTGTAACAGCTCCCCTCTGTATGTATAGACCATCTATCTGATGCTGTCTGGGCAGTGTAACAGCTCCAATCTGTATGTATAGACCATCTATCTGATGCTGTCTGGAGAGTGTAACAGCTCCCCTCTGTATGTATAGAACATCTATCTGATGCTGTCTGGACAGTGTAACAGCTCACTTCTGTATGTATAGACCATCTATCTGATGCTGTCAGGACAGTGTAACAGCTCCCCTCTGTATGTATAGACCATCTATCTGATGCTGTCTGGACAGTGTAACAGCTCCCCTCTGTCTCTGTATGTATAGGCCATCTATCTGATGCTGTCTGGACAGTGAAACAGCTCCCCTCTGTATGTATAGATCATCTATCTGATGCTGTCTGGACAGTGAAACAGCTCCCCTCTGTATGTATAGACCATCTATCTCATGCTATCTGGACAGTGAAACAGCTCCCCTCTGTCTCTGTATGTATAGACCATCTATCTGATGCTGTCTGGACAGTGTAACAGCTCCCCTCTGTATGTATAGACCATGTATTTGATGCTGACTGGACAGTGAACCAGCTCCACACTGTCTCTGTATGTATAGACCATCTACCTGATGCTGTCTTGAAAGTGTAACAGCTCCCCTCTGTATGTATAGACCATCTATCTGATGCTGTCTGGGCAGTGTAACAGCTCCCCTCTGTATGTATAGACCATATATCTGATGCTGTCTGGACAGTGTAACAGCTCCCCTCTGTATGTATAGACCATCTATCTGATGCTGCCTTGTTAGTGTAAGAGCTCCCCTCTGTCTCTGTATGTATAGACCCTCTATCTGATGCTGTCTGGACAGTGTAACAGCTCCCCTCTGTATGTATAGACCATCTATCTGATGCTGCCTGGTCAGTGTAACAGCTCCCCTCTGTCTCTGTATGTATAGGCCATCTATCTGATGCTGTCTGGACAGTGTAACAGCTCCCCTCTGTCTCTGTATGTATAGATCATCTATCTGATGCTGTCTGGACAGTGAAACAGCTCCCCTCTGTATGTATAGACGATCTATCTGGTGGTGTCTGGACAGTGTAACAGCTCCCTTCTGTATGTATAGACCATCTATCTGATGCTGTCTGGGCAGTGTAACAGCTCCCCTCTGTATGTATAGACCATCTATCTGATTCTGTCTGGACAGTGAAACAGCTCCCCTCTGTTTGTATCGACCATCTATCTGATGCTGTCTGGACAGTGTAACAGCTCCCCTCTGTATATATAGACCATCTATCTGATGCTGTCTGGACAGTGAAACAGCTCCCCTCTGTCTCTGTATGTGTAGACCAATTATCTGATGCTGTCTGGACAGTGTAACAGCTCCCCTCTTTATGTATAGACCATCTATCTGATGCTGCCTTGTTAGTGTAACAGCTCCCCTCTGTCTCCGTATGTATAGACCATCTATCTGATGCTGTCTGGACAGTGCAACAGCTCCCCTCTGTTTGTATAGACCATCTATCTGATGCTGCCTGGTCAGTGTAACAGCTCCCCTCTGTCTCTGTATGTATAGGCCATCTATTTGATGCTGTCTGGACAGTGTAACAGCTCCCCTCTGTCTCTGTATGTATAGACCATCTATCTGATGCTGTCTGGACAGTGAAACAGCTCCCCTCTGTATGTATAGACCATCTATCTGATGCTGTCTGGACAGTGTAACAGCTCCCCTCTGTCTCTGTATGCATAGACCATCTATCTGATGCTGTCTGAACAGTGAAACAGCTCCCCCCTGTATGTATAGACCATCTATCTGATGCTGTCTGGACAGTGAAACAGCTCCACACTGTCTCTGTATGTATAGACCATATATCTGATGCTGTCTAAACAGTGAAACAGCTCCCCTCTGTATGTATAGACCATCTATCTGGTGCTGTCTGAACAGTGTAACAGCTCCCCTCTGTATGTATAGACCATCTATCTGATGCTGTCTGGGCAGTGTAACAGCTCCCCTCTGGATGTATAGACCATCTATCTGATGCTGTCTGGACAGTGTAACAGCTCCCCTCTGTATGTATAGACCATCTATCTGATGCTGTCTGGACAGTGTAACAGCTCCCCTCTGTCTCTGTATGTATAGGCCATCTATCTGATGCTGTCTGGACAGAGAAACAGCTCCCCTCTGTATGTATAGATCATCTATCTGATGGTGTCTGGGCAGTGTAACAGCTCCCCTCTGTATGTATAGACCATCTATCTGATTCTGTCTGGACAATGAAACAGCTCCCCTCTGTATGTATAGATCATCTATCTGATGCTGTCTGGGCAGTGTAACAGCTCCCCTCTGTATGTATAGACCATCTATCTGATTCTGTCTGGACAGTGAAACAGCTCCCCTCTGTATGTATAGACCATCTATCTGATGCTATCTGGACAGTGAAACAGCTCCCCTCTGTCTCTGTATGTATAGACCATCTATCTGATGCTGTCTGGACAGTGTAACAGCTCCCCTCTGTCTCTGTATGTATAGGCCATCTATCTGATGCTGTCTGAACAGTGTAACAGCTCCCCTCTGTATGTATAGATCATCTATCTGATGCTGTCTGGACAGTGTAACAGCTCCCCACTGTATGGATAGACCATCTATCTGATGCTGTCAGGACAGAGTAACAGATCTCCTCTGTCTCTGTATGTATAGACCATCTATCTGATGCTGTCTGGACAGTGTAACAGCTCCCCTCTGTATGTATAGACCATGTATCTGATGCTGACTGGACAGTGAAACAGCTCCACACTGTCTCTGTATGTATAGACCATCTACCTGATGCTGTCTGGACAGTGTAACAGCTCCCCTCTTTATGTATAGACCATCTATCTGATGCTGCCTTGTTAGTGTAACAGCTCCCCTCTGTCTCTCTATGTATAGACCATCTATCTGATGCTGTCTGGACAGTGTAACAGCTCCCCTCTGTCTCTGTATGTATAGACCATCTATCTGATGCTGTCTGGACAGTGAAACAGCTCCCCTCTGTATGTATAGACCATCTATCTGATGCTGTCTGGACAGTGTAACAGCTCCCCTCTGTCTCTGTATGTATAGACCATCTATCTGATGCTGTCTGAACAGTGTAACAGCTCCCCTCTGTATGTATAGACCATGTATCTGATGCTGACTGGACAGTGAAACAGCTCCACACTGTCTCTGTATGTATAGACCATCTACCTGATGCTGTCTTGAAAGTGTAACAGCTCCCCTCTGTATGTATAGACCATCTATCTGATGCTGTCTGGGCAGTGTAACAGCTCAACTCTGTATGTATAGACCATCTATCTGATGCTGTCTGGACAGTGAAACAGCTCCACTCTGTATGTATAGACCATCTACCTGATGCTGTCTGGACAGTGTAACAGCTCCCCTCTTTATGTATAGACCATCTATCTGATGCTGCCTTGTTAGTGTAACAGCTCCCCTCTGTCTCTCTATGTATAGACCATCTATCTGATGCTGTCTGGACAGTGTAACAGCTCCCCTCTGTTTGTATAGACCATATATCTGATGCTGCCTGGTCAGTGTAACAGCTCCCCTCTGTCTCTGTATGTATAGGCCATCTATTTGATGCTGTCTGGACAGTGTAACAGCTCCCCTCTGTCTCTGTATGTATAGACCATCTATCTGATGCTGTCTGGACAGTGAAACAGCTCCCCTCTGTATGTATAGACCATCTATCTGATGCTGTCTGGACAGTGTAACAGCTCCCCTCTGTCTCTGTATGTATAGACCATCTATCTGATGCTGTCTGAACAGTGTAACAGCTCCCCTCTGTATGTATAGACCATGTATCTGATGCTGACTGGACAGTGAAACAGCTCCACACTGTCTCTGTATGTATAGACCATCTACCTGATGCTGTCTTGAAAGTGTAACAGCTCCCCTCTGTATGTATAGACCATCTATCTGATGCTGTCTGGGCAGTGTAACAGCTCCCCTCTGTATGTATAGACCATCTATCTGATGCTATCTGGACAGTGTAACAGCTCCCCTCTGTATGTATAGACCATCTATCTGATGCTGTCTGGACAGTGAAACAGCTCCCCTCTGTCTCTGTATGTATAGAACATCTATCTGATGCTGTCTGGTCAGTGAAACAGCTCCCCTCTGTCTCTGTATGTATAGACCATCTATCTGATGCTGTCTGGACAGTGTAACAGCTCCCCTCTGGATGTATAGACCATCTATCTGATGCTGTCTGGACAGTGAAACAGCTCCCCTCTGTCTCTGTATGTATAGACCATCTATCTGATGCTGTCTGAACAGTGAAACAGCTCCCCTCTGTATGTATTGACCGTTTATCTGATGCTGTCTGGGCAGTGTAACAGCTCCCTACTGGATGTAAAGACCATCTATCTGATGCTGTCTGGACAGTGAAACAGCTCCCCTCTGTATGTATAGACCATCTATCTGATGCTATCTGGACAGTGAAACAGCTCCACTCTGTATGTATAGGCCATCTATCTGATGCTATCAGGACAGAGTAACAGCTCTCCTCTGTCTCTGTATGTATAGACCATCTATCTGATGCTGTCTGGACAGTGTAACAGCTCCCCTCTGTATGTATAGACCATCTATCTGATGCTGTCTGGACAGTGAAACAGCTCCACACTGTCTCTGTATGTATAGACCATCTATCTGATGCTGTCTGGGCAGTGTAACAGCTCCAATCTGTATGTATAGACCATCTATCTGATGCTGTCTGGAGAGTGTAACAGCTCCCCTCTGTATGTATAGAACATCTATCTGATGCTGTCTGGACAGTGTAACAGCTCACTTCTGTATGTATAGACCATCTATCTGATGCTGTCAGGACAGTGTAACAGCTCCCCTCTGTATGTATAGACCATCTATCTGATGCTGTCTGGACAGTGTAACAGCTCCCCTCTGTCTCTGTATGTATAGGCCATCTATCTGATGCTGTCTGGACAGTGAAACAGCTCCCCTCTGTATGTATAGATCATCTATCTGATGCTGTCTGGGCAGTGTAACAGCTCCCCTCTGTATGTATAGACCATCTATCTGATTCTGTCTGGACAGTGAAACAGCTCCCCTCTGTATGTATAGACCATCTATCTCATGCTATCTGGACAGTGAAACAGCTCCCCTCTGTCTCTGTATGTATAGACCATCTATCTGATGCTGTCTGGACAGTGTAACAGCTCCCCTCTGTCTCTGTATGTATAGGCCATCTATCTGATGCTGTCTGGACAGTGTAACAGCTCCCCTCTGTATGTATAGATCATCTATCTGATGCTGTCTGGACAGTGTAACAGCTCCCCACTGTATGGATAGACCATCTATCTGATGCTGTCAGGACAGAGTAACAGATCTCCTCTGTCTATGTATGTATAGACCATCTATCTGATGCTGTCTGGACAGTGTAACAGCTCCCCTCTGTATGTATAGACCATGTATTTGATGCTGACTGGACAGTTAACCAGCTCCACACTGTCTCTGTATGTATAGACCATCTACCTGATGCTGTCTTGAAAGTGTAACAGCTCCCCTCTGTATGTATAAACCATCTATCTGATGCTGTCTGGGCAGTGTAACAGCTCCCCTCTGTATGTATAGACCATCTATCTGATGCTGTCTGGACAGTGTAACAGCTCCCCTCTGTATGTATAGACCATCTATCTGATGCTGCCTTGTTAGTGTAAGAGCTCCCCTCTGTCTCTGTATGTATAGACCCTCTATCTGATGCTGTCTGGACAGTGTAACAGCTCCCCTCTGTATGTATAGACCATCTATCTGATGCTGCCTGGTCAGTGTAACAGCTCCCCTCTGTCTCTGTATGTATAGGCCATCTATCTGATGCTGTCTGGACAGTGTAACAGCTCCCCTCTGTCTCTGTATGTATAGATCATCTATCTGATGCTGTCTGGACAGTGAAACAGCTCCCCTCTGTCTCTGTATGTATAGACCATCTATCTGATGCTGTCTGGTCAGTGAAACAGCTCCCCTCTGTATGTATAGACCATCTATCTGATGGTGTCTGGACAGTGTAACAGCTCCCTTCTGTATGTATAGACCATCTATCTGATGCTGTCTGGGCAGTGTAACAGCTCCCCTCTGTATGTATAGACCATCTATCTGATTCTGTCTGGACAGTGAAACAGCTCCCCTCTGTATGTATCGACCATCTATCTGATGCTGTCTGGACAGTGTAACAGCTCCACTCTGTATATATAGACCATCTATCTGATGCTGTCTGGACAGTGAAACAGCTCCCCTCTGTCTCTGTATGTGTAGACCAATTATCTGATGCTGTCTGGACAGTGTAACAGCTCCCCTCTTTATGTATAGACCATCTATCTGATGCTGCCTTGTTAGTGTAACAGCTCCCCTCTGTCTCCGTATGTATAGACCATCTATCTGATGCTGTCTGGACAGTGTAACAGCTTCCCTCTGTTTGTATAGACCATCTATCTGATGCTGCCTGGTCAGTGTAACAGCTCCCCTCTGTCTCTGTATGTATAGGCCATCTATTTGATGCTGTCTGGACAGTGTAACAGCTCCCCTCTGTCTCTGTATGTATAGACCATCTATCTGATGCTGTCTGGACAGTGAAACAGCTCCCCTCTGTATGTATAGACCATCTATCTGATGCTGTCTGGACAGTGTAACAGCTCCCCTCTGTCTCTGTATGCATAGACCATCTATCTGATGCTGTCTGAACAGTGAAACAGCTCCCCTCTGTATGTATAGACCATCTATCTGATGCTGTCTGGACAGTGAAACAGCTCCACACTGTCTCTGTATGTATAGACCATATATCTGATGCTGTCTAAACAGTGAAACAGCTCCCCTCTGTATGTATAGACCATCTATCTGGTGCTGTCTGAACAGTGTAACAGCTCCCCTCTGTATGTATAGACCATCTATCTGATGCTGTCTGGGCAGTGTAACAGCTCCCCTCTGGATGTATAGACCATCTATCTGATGCTGTCTGGACAGTGTAACAGCTCCCCTCTGTATGTATAGACCATCTATCTGATGCTGTCTGGACAGTGTAACAGCTCCCCTCTGTCTCTGTATGTATAGGCCATCTATCTGATGCTGTCTGGACAGAGAAACAGCTCCCCTCTGTATGTATAGATCATCTATCTGATGGTGTCTGGGCAGTGTAACAGCTCCCCTCTGTATGTATAGACCATCTATCTGATTCTGTCTGGACAATGAAACAGCTCCCCTCTGTATGTATAGATCATCTATCTGATGCTGTCTGGGCAGTGTAACAGCTCCCCTCTGTATGTATAGACCATGTATCTGATTCTGTCTGGACAGTGAAACAGCTCCCCTCTGTATGTATAGACCATCTATCTGATGCTATCTGGACAGTGAAACAGCTCCCCTCTGTCTCTGTATGTATAGACCATCTATCTGATGCTGTCTGGACAGTGTAACAGCTCCCCTCTGTCTCTGTATGTATAGGCCATCTATCTGATGCTGTCTGAACAGTGTAACAGCTCCCCTCTGTATGTATAGATCATCTATCTGATGCTGTCTGGACAGTGTAACAGCTCCCCACTGTATGGATAGACCATCTATCTGATGCTGTCAGGACAGAGTAACAGATCTCCTCTGTCTCTGTATGTATAGACCATCTATCTGATGCTGTCTGGACAGTGTAACAGCTCCCCTCTGTATGTATAGACCATGTATCTGATGCTGACTGGACAGTGAAACAGCTCCACACTGTCTCTGTATGTATAGACCATCTACCTGATGATGTCTGGACAGTGTAACAGCTCCCCTCTTTATGTATAGACCATCTATCTGATGCTGCCTTGTTAGTGTAACAGCTCCCCTCTGTCTCTCTATGTATAGACCATCTATCTGATGCTGTCTGGACAGTGTAACAGCTCCCCTCTGTTTGTATAGACCATCTATCTGATGCTGCCTGGTCAGTGTAACAGCTCCCCTCTGTCTCTGTATGTATAGGCCATCTATTTGATGCTGTCTGGACAGTGTAACAGCTCCCCTCTGTCTCTGTATGTATAGACCATCTATCTGATGCTGTCTGGACAGTGAAACAGCTCCCCTCTGTATGTATAGACCATCTATCTGATGCTGTCTGGACAGTGTAACAGCTCCCCTCTGTCTCTGTATGTATAGACCATCTATCTGATGCTGTCTGAACAGTGAAACAGCTCCCCTCTGTATGTATAGACCATCTATCTGATGCTGTCTGGACAGTGAAACAGCTCCCCTCTGTATGTATAGACCATCTATCTGATGCTGTCTGGACAGTGAAACAGCTCCACACTGTCTCTGTATGTATAGACCATATATCTGATGCTGTCTAAACAGTGAAACAGCTCCCCTCTGTATGTATAGACCATCTATCTGATGCTGTCTGAACAGTGTAACAGCTCCCCTCTGTATGTATAGACCATCTATCTGATGCTGTCTGGACAGTGTAACAGCTCCCCTCTGTATGTATAGACCATCTATCTGATGCTGTCTGGACAGTGTAACAGCTCCCCTCCGTCTCTGTATGTATAGGCCATCTATCTGATGCTGTCTGGACAGTGAAACAGCTCCCCTCTGTATGTATAGATCATCTATCTGATGGTGTCTGGGCAGTGTAACAGCTCCCCTCTGTATGTATAGACCATCTGTCTGATTCTGTCTGGACAGTGAAACAGCTCCCCTCTGTATGTATAGACCATCTATCTGATGCTATCTGGACAGTGAAACAGCTCCCCTCTGTCTCTGTATGTATAGACCATCTATCTGATGCTGTCTGGACAGTGTAACAGCTCCCCTCTGTCTCTGTATGTATAGGCCATCTATCTGATAATGTCTGGACAGTGTAACAGCTCCCCTCTGTATGTATAGATCATCTATCTGATGCTGTCTGGACAGTGTAACAGCTCCCCACTGTATGGATAGACCATCTATCTGATGCTGTCAGGACAGAGTAACAGATCTCCTCTGTCTCTGTATGTATAGACCATCTATCTGATGCTGTCTGGACAGTGTAACAGCTCCCCTCTGTATGTATAGACCATGTATCTGATGCTGACTGGACAGTGAAACAGCTCCACACTGTCTCTGTATGTATAGACCATCTACCTGATGCTGTCTGGACAGTGTAACAGCTCCCCTCTGTATGTATAGACCATCTATCTGATGCTGCCTTGTTAGTGTAACAGCGCCCCTCTGTCTCTGTATGTATAGACCATCTATCTGATGCTGTCTGGACAGTGTAACAGCTCCCCTCTGTATGTATAGACCATCTATCTGATGCTGTCTGGACAGTGAAACAGCTCCCCTCTGTCTCTGTATGTATAGACCATCTATCTGATGCTGTCTGGTCAGTGAAACAGCTCCCCTCTGTCTCTGTATGTATAGACCATCTATCTGATGCTGTCTGGACAGTGTAACAGCTCCCCTCTGGATGTATAGACCATCTATCTGATGCTGTCTGGACAGTGGAACAGCTCCCCTCTGTCTCTGTATGTATAGACCATCTATCTGATGCTGTCTGAACAGTGAAACAGCTCCCCTCTGTATGTATTGACCGTTTATCTGATGCTGTCTGGGCAGTGTAACAGCTCCCTACTGGATGTAAAGACCATCTATCTGATGCTGTCTGGACAGTGAAACAGCTCCACTCTGTATGTATAGACCATCTATCTGATGCTATCAGGACAGAGTAACAGCTCTCCTCTGTCTCTGTATGTATAGACCATCTATCTGATGCTGTCTGGACAGTGTAACAGCTCCCCTCTGTATGTATAGACCATCTATCTGATGATGTCTGGACAGTGAAACAGCTCCACACTGTCTCTGTATGTATAGACCATCTATCTGATGTTGTCTGAACAATGACACAGCTCCCCTCTGTATGTATAGACCATCAATCTGATGCTGTCTGAACAGTGTAACAGCTCCCCTCTGTATGTATAGACGATCTATCTGATGCTGTCTGGGCAGTGTAACAGCTCCAATCTGTATGTATAGACCATCTATCTGATGCTGTCTGGAGAGTGTAACAGCTCCCCTCTGTATGTATAGACCATCTATCTGATGCTGTCTGGACAGTGTAACAGCTCACTTCTGTATGTATAGACCATCTATCTGATGCTGTCAGGACAGTGTAACAGCTCCCCTCTGTATGTATAGACCATCTATCTGATGCTGTCTGGACAGTGTAACAGCTCCCCTCTGTCTCTGTATGTATAGGCCATCTATTTGATGTTGTCTGGACAGTGAAACAGCTCCCCTCTGTATGTATAGATCATCTATCTGATGCTGTCTGGGCAGTGTAACAGCTCCCCTCTGTATGTATAGACCATCTATCTGATTCTGTCTGGACAGTGAAACAGCTCCCCTCTGTATGTATAGACCATCTATCTCATGCTATCTGGACAGTGAAACAGCTCCCCTCTGTCTCTGTATGTATAGACCATCTATCTGATGCTGTCTGGACAGTGTAACAGCTCCCCTCTGTCTCTGTATGTATAGGCCATCTATCTGATGCTGTCTGGACAGTGTAACAGCTCCCCTCTGTATGTATAGATCATCTATCTGATGCTGTCTGGACAGTGTAACAGCTCCCCACTGTATGGATAGACCATCTATCTGATGCTGTCAGGACAGAGTAACAGATCTCCTCTGTCTATGTATGTATAGACCATCTATCTGATGCTGTCTGGACAGTGTAACAGCTCCCCTCTGTATGTATAGACCATGTATTTGATGCTGATTGGACAGTGAACCAGCTCCACACTGTCTCTGTATGTATAGACCATCTACCTGATGCTGTCTTGAAAGTGTAACAGCTCCTCTCTGTATGTATAGACCATCTATCTGATGCTGTCTGGGCAGTGTAACAGCTCCCCTCTGTATGTATAGACCATCTATCTGATGCTGTCTGGACAGTGTAACAGCTCCCCTCTGTATGTATAGACCATCTATCTGATGCTGCCTTGTTAGTGTAACAGCTCCCCTCTGTCTCTGTATGTATAGACCATCTATCTGATGCTGTCTGGACAGTGTAACAGCTCCCCTCTGTATGTATAGACCATCTATCTGATGCTGCCTGGTCAGTGTAACAGCTCCCCTCTGTCTCTGTATGTATAGGCCATCTATCTGATGCTGTCTGGACAGTGTAACAGCTCCCCTCTGTCTCTGTATGTATAGACCATCTATCTGATGCTGTCTGGTCAGTGAAACAGCTCCCCTCTGTATGTATAGACCATCTATCTGATGGTGTCTGGACAGTGTAACAGCTCCCTTCTGTATGTATAGACCATCTATCTGATGCTGTCTGGGCGGTGTAACAGCTTCCCTCTTTATGTATAGACCATCTATCTGATTCTGTCTGGACAGTGAAACAGCTCCCCTCTGTATGTATCGACCAACTATCTGATTCTGTCTGGACAGTGTAACAGCTCCCCTCTGTATATATAGACCATCTATCTGATGCTGTCTGGACAGTGAAACAGCTCCCCTCTGTCTCTGTATGTGTAGACCAATTATCTGATGCTGTCTGGACAGTGTAACAGCTCCCCTCTTTATGTATAGACCATCTATCTGATGCTGCCTTGTTAGTGTAACAGCTCCCCTCTGTCTCCGTATGTATAGACCATCTATCTGATGCTGTCTGGACAGTGTAACAGCTCCCCTCTGTTTGTATAGACCATCTATCTGATGCTGTCTGGTCAGTGAAACAGCTCCCCTCTGTATGTATAGACCATCTATCTGATGGTGTCTGGACAGTGTAACAGCTCCCTTCTGTATGTATAGACCATCTATCTGATGCTGTCTGGGCAGTGTAACAGCTTCCCTCTTTATGTATAGACCATCTATCTGATTCTGTCTGGACAGTGAAACAGCTCCCCTCTGTATGTATCGACCATCTATCTGATGCTGTCTGGACAGTGTAACAGCTCCCCTCTGTATATATAGACCATCTATCTGATGCTGTCTGGACAGTGAAACAGCTCCCCTCTGTCTCTGTATGTGTAGACCAATTATCTGATGCTGTCTGGACAGTGTAACAGCTCCCCTCTTTATGTATAGACCATCTATCTGATGCTGCCTTGTTAGTGTAACAGCTCCCCTCTGTCTCCGTATGTATAGACCATCTATCTGATGCTGTCTGGACAGTGTAACAGCTCCCCTCTGTATGTATAGACCATCTATCTGATGCTGTCTGGGCAGTGTAACAGCTCCCCTCTGGATGTATAGACCATCTATCTGATGCTGTCTGGACAGTGTAACAGCTCCCCTCTGTATGTATAGACCATCTATCTGATGCTGTCTGGACAGTGTAACAGCTCCCCTCTGTCTCTGTATGTATAGGCCATCTATCTGATGCTGTCTTAACAGTGTAACAGCTCCCCTCTGTATGTATAGACCATCTATCTGATTCTGTATGGACAGTGTAACAGCTCCCCTCTGTCTCTGTATGTATAGGCCATCTATCTGATGCTGTCTGGACAGAGAAACAGCTCCCCTCTGTATGTATAGATCATCTATCTGATGGTGTCTGGGCAGTGTAACAGCTCCCCTCTGTATGTATAGACCATCTATCTGATTCTGTCTGGACAGTGAAACAGCTCCCCTCTGTATGTATAGATCATCTATCTGATGCTGTCTGGGCAGTGTAACAGCTCCACTCTGTATGTATAGACCATCTATCTGATTCTGTCTGGACAGTGAAACAGCTCCCCTCTGTATGTATAGACCATCTATCTGATGCTATCTGGACAGTGAAACAGCTCCCCTCTGTCTCTGTATGTATAGACCATCTATCTGATGCTGTCTGGACAGTGTAACAGCTCCCCTCTGTCTCTGTATGTATAGGCCATCTATCTGATGCTGTCTGAACAGTGTAACAGCTCCCCTCTGTATGTATAGATCATCTATCTGATGCTGTCTGGACAGTGTAACAGCTCCCCACTGTATGGATAGACCATCTATCTGATGCTGTCAGGACAGAGTAACAGATCTCCTCTGTCTCTGTATGTATAGACCATCTATCTGATGCTGTCTGGACAGTGTAACAGCTCCCCTCTGTATGTATAGACCATGTATCTGATGCTGACTGGACATTGAAACAGCTCCACACTGTCTCTGTATGTATAGACCATCTACCTGATGCTGTCTGGACAGTGTAACAGCTCCCCTCTTTATGTATAGACCATCTATCTGATGCTGCCTTGTTAGTGTAACAGCTCCCCTCTGTCTCTGTATGTATAGACCATCTATCTGATGTTGTCTGGACAGTGTAACAGCTCCCCTCTGTTTGTATAGACCATCTATCTGATGCTGCCTGGTCAGTGTAACAGCTCCCCTCTGTCTCTGTATGTATAGGCCATCTATTTGATGCTGTCTGGACTGTGTAACAGCTCCCCTCTGTCTCTGTATGTATAGACCATCTATCTGATGCTGTCTGGACAGTGAAACAGCTCCCCTCTGTATGTATAGACCATCTATCTGATGCTGTCTGGACAGTGTAACAGCTCCCCTCTGTCTCTGTATGTATAGACCATCTATCTGATGCTGTCTGAACAGTGAAACAGCTCCCCTCTGTATGTATAGACCATCTATCTGATGCTGTCTGGACAGTGAAACAGCTCCCCTCTGTATGTATAGACCATCTATCTGATGCTGTCTGGACAGTGAAACAGCTCCACACTGTCTCTGTATGTATAGACCATATATCTGATGCTGTCTAAACAGTGAAACAGCTCCCCTCTGTATGTATAGACCATCTATCTGATGCTGTCTGAACAGTGTAACAGCTCCCCTCTGGATGTACAGACCATCTATCTGATGCTGTCTGGGCAGTGTAAGCTCCCCTCTGGATGTATAGACCATATATCTGATGCTGTCTGGACAGTGTAACAGCTCCCCTCTGTATGTATAGACCATCTATCTGATGCTGTCTGGACAGTGTAACAGCTCCCTTCTGTATGTATAGACCATCTATCTGATGCTGTCTGGACAGTGTAACAGCTCCCCTCTGTATGTATAGACCATCTATCTGATGCTGTCTGGACAGTGTAACAGCTCCCCTCTGTCTCTGTATGTATAGGCCATCTATCTGATGCTGTCTGGACAGTGAAACAGCTCCCCTCTGTATGTATAGATCATCTATCTGATGGTGTCTGGGCAGTGTAACAGCTCCCCTCTGTATGTATAGACCATCTATCTGATTCTGTCTGGACAGTGATACAGCTCCCCTCTGTATGTATAGATCATCTATCTGATTCTGTCTGGACAGTGAAACAGCTCCCCTCTGTATGTATAGACCATCTATCTGATGCTATCTGGACAGTGAAACAGCTCCCCTCTGTCTCTGTATGTATAGACCATCTATCTGATGCTGTCTGGACAGTGTAACAGCTCCCCTCTGTCTCTGTATGTATAGACCATATATCTGATGCTGTCTGGACAGTGTAACAGCTCCCCTCTGTCTCTGTATGTATAGGCCATCTATCTGATGCTGTCTGGACAGTGTAACAGCTCCCCTCTGTATGTATAGATCATCTATCTGATGCTGTCTGGACAGTGTAACAGCTCCCCACTGTATGGATAGACCATCTATCTGATGCTGTCAGGACAGAGTAACAGATCTCCTCTGTCTCTGTATGTATAGACCATCTATCTGATGCTGTCTAGACAGTGTAACAGCTCCCCTCTGTATGTATAGACCATGTATCTGATGCTGACTGGACAGTGAAACAGCTCCACACTGTCTCTGTATGTATAGACCATCTACCTGATGCTGTCTGGACAGTGTAACAGCTCCCCTCTGTATGTATAGACCATCTATCTGATGCTGCATTGTTAGTGTAACAGCTCCCCTCTGTCTCTGTATGTATAGACCATCTATCTGATGCTGTCTGGACAGTGTAACAGCTCCCCTCTGTATGTATAGGCCATCTATCTGATGCTGTCTTAACAGTGTAACAGCTCCCCTCTGTATGTATAGACCATCTATCTGATTCTGTATGGACAGTGTAACAGCTCCCCTCTGTCTCTGTATGTATAGGCCATCTATCTGATGCTGTCTGGACAGAGAAACAGCTCCCCTCTGTATGTATAGATCATCTATCTGATGGTGTCTGGGCAGTGTAACAGCTCCCCTCTGTATGTATAGACCATCTATCTGATTCTGTCTGGACAGTGAAACAGCTCCCCTCTGTATGTATAGATCATCTATCTGATGCTGTCTGGGCAGTGTAACAGCTCCCCTCTGTATGTATAGACCATCTATCTGATTCTGTCTGGACAGTGAAACAGCTCCCCTCTGTATGTATAGACCATCTATCTGATGCTATCTGGACAGTGAAACAGCTCCCCTCTGTCTCTGTATGTATAGACCATCTATCTGATGCTGTCTGGACAGTGTAACAGCTCCCCTCTGTCTCTGTATGTATAGACCATCTATCTGATGCTGTCTGAACAGTGTAACAGCTCCCCTCTGTATGTATAGATCATCTATCTGATGCTGTCTGGACAGTGTAACAGCTCCCCACTGTATGGATAGACCATCTATCTGATGCTGTCAGGACAGAGTAACAGATCTCCTCTGTCTCTGTATGTATAGACCATCTATCTGATGCTGTCTGGACAGTGTAACAGCTCCCCTCTGTATGTATAGACCATGTATCTGATGCTGACTGGACAGTGAAACAGCTCCACACTGTCTCTGTATGTATAGACCATCTACCTGATGCTGTCTGGACAGTGTAACAGCTCCCCTCTTTATGTATAGACCATCTATCTGATGCTGCCTTGTTAGTGTAACAGCTCCCCTCTGTCTCTGTATGTATAGACCATCTATCTGATGCTGTCTGGACAGTGTAACAGCTCCCCTCTGTTTGTATAGACCATCTATCTGATGCTGCCTGGTCAGTGTAACAGCTCCCCTCTGTCTCTGTATGTATAGGCCATCTATTTGATGCTGTCTGGACAGTGTAACAGCTCCCCTCTGTCTCTGTATGTATAGACCATCTATCTGATGCTGTCTGGACAGTGAAACAGCTCCCCTCTGTATGTATAGACCATCTATCTGATGCTGTCTGGACAGTGTAACAGCTCCCCTCTGTCTCTGTATGTATAGACCATCTATCTGATGCTGTCTGAACAGTGAAACAGCTCCCCTCTGTATGTATAGACCATCTATCTGATGCTGTCTGGACAGTGAAACAGCTCCCCTCTGTATGTATAGACCATCTATCTGATGCTGTCTGGACAGTGAAACAGCTCCACACTGTCTCTGTATGTATAGACCATATATCTGATGCTGTCTAAACAGTGAAACAGCTCCCCTCTGTATGTATAGACCATCTATCTGATGCTGTCTGAACAGTGTAACAGCTCCCCTCTGGATGTACAGACCATCTATCTGATGCTGTCTGGGCAGTGTAAGCTCCCCTCTGGATGTATAGACCATATATCTGATGCTGTCTGGACAGAGAAACAGCTCCCCTCTGTATGTATAGATCATCTATCTGATGGTGTCTGGGCAGTGTAACAGCTCCCCTCTGTATGTATAGACCATCTATCTGATTCTGTCTGGACAGTGATACAGCTCCCCTCTGTATGTATAGATCATCTATCTGATTCTGTCTGGACAGTGAAACAGCTCCCCTCTGTATGTATAGACCATCTATCTGATGCTATCTGGACAGTGAAACAGCTCCCCTCTGTCTCTGTATGTATAGACCATCTATCTGATGCTGTCTGGACAGTGTAACAGCTCCCCTCTGTCTCTGTATGTATAGACCATATATCTGATGCTGTCTGGACAGTGTAACAGCTCCCCTCTGTCTCTGTATGTATAGGCCATCTATCTGATGCTGTCTGGACAGTGTAACAGCTCCCCTCTGTATGTATAGATCATCTATCTGATGCTGTCTGGACAGTGTAACAGCTCCCCACTGTATGGATAGACCATCTATCTGATGCTGTCAGGACAGAGTAACAGATCTCCTCTGTCTCTGTATGTATAGACCATCTATCTGATGCTGTCTAGACAGTGTAACAGCTCCCCTCTGTATGTATAGACCATGTATCTGATGCTGACTGGACAGTGAAACAGCTCCACACTGTCTCTGTATGTATAGACCATCTACCTGATGCTGTCTGGACAGTGTAACAGCTCCCCTCTGTATGTATAGACCATCTATCTGATGCTGCATTGTTAGTGTAACAGCTCCCCTCTGTCTCTGTATGTATAGACCATCTATCTGATGCTGTCTGGACAGTGTAACAGCTCCCCTCTGTATGTATAGGCCATCTATCTGATGCTGTCTTAACAGTGTAACAGCTCCCCTCTGTATGTATAGACCATCTATCTGATTCTGTATGGACAGTGTAACAGCTCCCCTCTGTCTCTGTATGTATAGGCCATCTATCTGATGCTGTCTGGACAGAGAAACAGCTCCCCTCTGTATGTATAGATCATCTATCTGATGGTGTCTGGGCAGTGTAACAGCTCCCCTCTGTATGTATAGACCATCTATCTGATTCTGTCTGGACAGTGAAACAGCTCCCCTCTGTATGTATAGATCATCTATCTGATGCTGTCTGGGCAGTGTAACAGCTCCCCTCTGTATGTATAGACCATCTATCTGATTCTGTCTGGACAGTGAAACAGCTCCCCTCTGTATGTATAGACCATCTATCTGATGCTATCTGGACAGTGAAACAGCTCCCCTCTGTCTCTGTATGTATAGACCATCTATCTGATGCTGTCTGGACAGTGTAACAGCTCCCCTCTGTCTCTGTATGTATAGACCATCTATCTGATGCTGTCTGAACAGTGTAACAGCTCCCCTCTGTATGTATAGATCATCTATCTGATGCTGTCTGGACAGTGTAACAGCTCCCCACTGTATGGATAGACCATCTATCTGATGCTGTCAGGACAGAGTAACAGATCTCCTCTGTCTCTGTATGTATAGACCATCTATCTGATGCTGTCTGGACAGTGTAACAGCTCCCCTCTGTATGTATAGACCATGTATCTGATGCTGACTGGACAGTGAAACAGCTCCACACTGTCTCTGTATGTATAGACCATCTACCTGATGCTGTCTGGACAGTGTAACAGCTCCCCTCTTTATGTATAGACCATCTATCTGATGCTGCCTTGTTAGTGTAACAGCTCCCCTCTGTCTCTGTATGTATAGACCATCTATCTGATGCTGTCTGGACAGTGTAACAGCTCCCCTCTGTTTGTATAGACCATCTATCTGATGCTGCCTGGTCAGTGTAACAGCTCCCCTCTGTCTCTGTATGTATAGGCCATCTATTTGATGCTGTCTGGACAGTGTAACAGCTCCCCTCTGTCTCTGTATGTATAGACCATCTATCTGATGCTGTCTGGACAGTGAAACAGCTCCCCTCTGTATGTATAGACCATCTATCTGATGCTGTCTGGACAGTGTAACAGCTCCCCTCTGTCTCTGTATGTATAGACCATCTATCTGATGCTGTCTGAACAGTGAAACAGCTCCCCTCTGTATGTATAGACCATCTATCTGATGCTGTCTGGACAGTGAAACAGCTCCCCTCTGTATGTATAGACCATCTATCTGATGCTGTCTGGACAGTGAAACAGCTCCACACTGTCTCTGTATGTATAGACCATATATCTGATGCTGTCTAAACAGTGAAACAGCTCCCCTCTGTATGTATAGACCATCTATCTGATGCTGTCTGAACAGTGTAACAGCTCCCCTCTGGATGTACAGACCATCTATCTGATGCTGTCTGGGCAGTGTAAGCTCCCCTCTGGATGTATAGACCATATATCTGATGCTGTCTGGACAGAGAAACAGCTCCCCTCTGTATGTATAGATCATCTATCTGATGGTGTCTGGGCAGTGTAACAGCTCCCCTCTGTATGTATAGACCATCTATCTGATTCTGTCTGGACAGTGAAACAGCTCCCCTCTGTATGTATAGATCATCTATCTGATGCTGTCTGGGCAGTGTAACAGCTCCCCTCTGTATGTATAGACCATCTATCTGATTCTGTCTGGACAGTGAAACAGCTCCCCTCTGTATGTATAGACCATCTATCTGATGCTATCTGGACAGTGAAACAGCTCCCCTCTGTCTCTGTATGTATAGACCATCTATCTGATGCTGTCTGGACAGTGTAACAGCTCCCCTCTGTCTCTGTATGTATAGGCCATCTATCTGATGCTGTCTGAACAGTGTAACAGCTCCCCTCTGTATGTATAGATCATCTATCTGATGCTGTCTGGACAGTGTAACAGCTCCCCACTGTATGGATAGACCATCTATCTGATGCTGTCAGGACAGAGTAACAGATCTCCTCTGTCTCTGTATGTATAGACCATCTATCTGATGCTGTCTGGACAGTGTAACAGCTCCCCTCTGTATGTATAGACCATGTATCTGATGCTGACTGGACAGTGAAACAGCTCCACACTGTCTCTGTATGTATAGACCATCTACCTGATGCTGTCTGGACAGTGTAACAGCTCCCCTCTTTATGTATAGACCATCTATCTGATGCTGCCTTGTTAGTGTAACAGCTCCCCTCTGTCTCTGTATGTATAGACCATCTATCTGATGCTGTCTGGACAGTGTAACAGCTCCCCTCTGTTTGTATAGACCATCTATCTGATGCTGCCTGGTCAGTGTAACAGCTCCCCTCTGTCTCTGTATGTATAGGCCATCTATTTGATGCTGTCTGGACAGTGTAACAGCTCCCCTCTGTCTCTGTATGTATAGACCATCTATCTGATGCTGTCTGGACAGTGAAACAGCTCCCCTCTGTATGTATAGACCATCTATCTGATGCTGTCTGGACAGTGTAACAGCTCCCCTCTGTCTCTGTATGTATAGACCATCTATCTGATGCTGTCTGAACAGTGAAACAGCTCCCCTCTGTATGTATAGACCATCTATCTGATGCTGTCTGGACAGTGAAACAGCTCCCCTCTGTATGTATAGACCATCTATCTGATGCTGTCTGGACAGTGAAACAGCTCCACACTGTCTCTGTATGTATAGACCATATATCTGATGCTGTCTAAACAGTGAAACAGCTCCCCTCTGTATGTATAGACCATCTATCTGATGCTGTCTGAACAGTGTAACAGCTCCCCTCTGGATGTACAGACCATCTATCTGATGCTGTCTGGGCAGTGTAAGCTCCCCTCTGGATGTATAGACCATATATCTGATGCTGTCTGGACAGTGTAACAGCTCCCCTCTGTATGTATAGACCATCTATCTGATGCTGTCTGGACAGTGTAACAGCTCCCTTCTGTATGTATAGACCATCTATCTGATGCTGTCTGGACAGTGTAACAGCTCCCCTCTGTATGTATAGACCATCTATCTGATGCTGTCTGGACAGTGTAACAGCTCCCCTCTGTCTCTGTATGTATAGGCCATCTATCTGATGCTGTCTGGACAGTGAAACAGCTCCCCTCTGTATGTATAGATCATCTATCTGATGGTGTCTGGGCAGTGTAACAGCTCCCCTCTGTATGTATAGACCATCTATCTGATTCTGTCTGGACAGTGATACAGCTCCCCTCTGTATGTATAGATCATCTATCTGATTCTGTCTGGACAGTGAAACAGCTCCCCTCTGTATGTATAGACCATCTATCTGATGCTATCTGGACAGTGAAACAGCTCCCCTCTGTCTCTGTATGTATAGACCATCTATCTGATGCTGTCTGGACAGTGTAACAGCTCCCCTCTGTCTCTGTATGTATAGACCATATATCTGATGCTGTCTGGACAGTGTAACAGCTCCCCTCTGTCTCTGTATGTATAGGCCATCTATCTGATGCTGTCTGGACAGTGTAACAGCTCCCCTCTGTATGTATAGATCATCTATCTGATGCTGTCTGGACAGTGTAACAGCTCCCCACTGTATGGATAGACCATCTATCTGATGCTGTCAGGACAGAGTAACAGATCTCCTCTGTCTCTGTATGTATAGACCATCTATCTGATGCTGTCTAGACAGTGTAACAGCTCCCCTCTGTATGTATAGACCATGTATCTGATGCTGACTGGACAGTGAAACAGCTCCACACTGTCTCTGTATGTATAGACCATCTACCTGATGCTGTCTGGACAGTGTAACAGCTCCCCTCTGTATGTATAGACCATCTATCTGATGCTGCATTGTTAGTGTAACAGCTCCCCTCTGTCTCTGTATGTATAGACCATCTATCTGATGCTGTCTGGACAGTGTAACAGCTCCCCTCTGTATGTATAGACCATCTATCTGATGCTGTCTGGACAGTGAAACAGCTCCCCTCTGTCTCTGTATGTATAGACCATCTATCTGATGCTGTCTGGTCAGTGAAACAGCTCCCCTCTGTCTCTGTATGTATAGACCATCTATCTGATGCTGTCTGGACAGTGTAACAGCTCCCCTCTGGATGTATAGACCATCTATCTGATGCTGTCTGGACAGTGGAACAGCTCCCCTCTGTCTCTGTATGTATAAACCATCTATCTGATGCTGTCTGGACAGTGAAACAGCTCCCATCTGTATGTATAGACCATCTATCTGATGCTATCTGGACAGTGAAACAGCTCCCCTCTGTATGTATAGACCATCTATCTGATGCTGTCAGGACAGAGTAACAGCTCTCCTCTGTCTCTGTATGTATAGACCATCTATCTGATGCTGTCTGGACAGTGAAACAGCTCCACACTGTCTCTGTATGTATAGACCATCTATCTGATGCTGTCTGAACAGTGAAACAGCTCCCCTCTGTATGTATAGACCATCTATCTGATGCTGTCTGAACAGTGTAACAGCTCCCCTCTGTATGTATAGACCATCTATCTGATGCTGTCTGGGCAGTGTAACAGCTCCCCTCTGGATGTATAGACCATCTATCTGATGCTGTCTGGACAGTGTAACAGCTCCCCTCTGTATGTATAGACCATCTATCTGATGCTGCCTTGTTAGTGTAACAGCTCCCCTCTGTCTCTGTATGTATAGACCATCTATCTGATGCTGTCTGGACAGTGTAACAGCTCCCCTCTGTATGTATAGACCATTTATCTGATGCTGCCTGGTCAGTGTAACAGCTCCCCTCTGTCTCTGTATGTATAGGCCATCTATCTGATGCTGTCTGGACAGTGTAACAACTCCCCTCTGTCTCTGTATGTATAGATCATCTATCTGATGTTGTCTGGACAGTGAAACAGCTCCCCTCTGTATGTATAGACCATCTATCTGATGGTGTCTGGACAGTGTAACAGCTCCCTTCTGGATGTATAGACCATCTATCTGATGCTGTCTGGGCAGTGTAACAGCTCCCCTCTGTATGTATAGACCATCTATCTGATTCTGTCTGGACAGTGAAACAGCTCCCCTCTGTATGTATAGACCATCTATCTGATGCTATCTGGACAGTGAAACAGCTCCCCTCTGTCTCTGTATGTATAGACCATCTATCTGATGCTGTCTGGACAGTGTAACAGCTCCCCTCTGTCTCTGTATGTATAGGCCATCTATCTGATGCTGTCTGGACAGTGTAACAGCTCCCCTCTGTATGTATAGACCATCTATCTGATGCTGTCTGGACAGTGAAACAGCTCCCCTCTGTCTCTGTATGTATAGACCATCTATCTGATGCTGTCTGGTCAGTGAAACAGCTCCCCTCTGTCTCTGTATGTATAGACCATCTATCTGATGCTGTCTGGACAGTGTAACAGCTCCCCTCTGGATGTATAGACCATCTATCTGATGCTGTCTGGACAGTGGAACAGCTCCCCTCTGTCTCTGTATGTATAAACCATCTATCTGATGCTGTCTGGACAGTGAAACAGCTCCCATCTGTATGTATAGACCATCTATCTGATGCTATCTGGACAGTGAAACAGCTCCCCTCTGTATGTATAGACCATCTATCTGATGCTGTCAGGACAGAGTAACAGCTCTCCTCTGTCTCTGTATGTATAGACCATCTATCTGATGCTGTCTGGACAGTGAAACAGCTCCACACTGTCTCTGTATGTATAGACCATCTATCTGATGCTGTCTGAACAGTGAAACAGCTCCCCTCTGTATGTATAGACCATCTATCTGATGCTGTCTGAACAGTGTAACAGCGCCCCTCTGTATGTATAGACCATCTATCTGATGCTGTCTGGGCAGTGTAACAGCTCCCCTCTGGATGTATAGACCATCTATCTGATGCTGTCTGGACAGTGTAACAGCTCCCCTCTGTATGTATAGACCATCTATCTGATGCTGCCTTGTTAGTGTAACAGCTCCCCTCTGTCTCTGTATGTATAGACCATCTATCTGATGCTGTCTGGACAGTGTAACAGCTCCCCTCTGTATGTATAGACCATTTATCTGATGCTGCCTGGTCAGTGTAACAGCTCCCCTCTGTCTCTGTATGTATAGGCCATCTATCTGATGCTGTCTGGACAGTGTAACAACTCCCCTCTGTCTCTGTATGTATAGATCATCTATCTGATGTTGTCTGGACAGTGAAACAGCTCCCCTCTGTATGTATAGACCATCTATCTGATGGTGTCTGGACAGTGTAACAGCTCCCTTCTGGATGTATAGACCATCTATCTGATGCTGTCTGGGCAGTGTAACAGCTCCCCTCTGTATGTATAGACCATCTATCTGATTCTGTCTGGACAGTGAAACAGCTCCCCTCTGTATGTATAGACCATCTATCTGATGCTATCTGGACAGTGAAACAGCTCCCCTCTGTCTCTGTATGTATAGACCATCTATCTGATGCTGTCTGGACAGTGTAACAGCTCCCCTCTGTCTCTGTATGTATAGGCCATCTATCTGATGCTGTCTGGACAGTGTAACAGCTCCCCTCTGTATGTATAGATCATCTATCTGATGCTGTCTGGACAGTGTAACAGCTCCCCACTGTATGGATAGACCATCTATCTGATGCTGTCAGGACAGAGTAACAGATCTCCTCTGTCTCTGTATGTATAGACCACCTATCTGATGCTGTCTGGACAGTGTAACAGCTCCCCTCTGTATGTATAGACCATGTATCTGATGCTGACTGGACAGTGAAACAGCTCCACACTGTCTCTGTATGTATAGACCATCTACCTGATGCTGTCTGGACAGTGTAACAGCTCCCCTCTGTATGTATAGACCATCTATCTGATGCTGTCTGGACAGTGTAACAGCTCCCCTCTGTATGTATAGACCATCTATCTGATGCTGCCTTGTTAGTGTAACAGCTCCCCTCTGTCTCTGTATGTATAGACCATCTATCTGATGCTGTCTGGACAGTGTAACAGCTCCCCTCTGTATGTATAGACCATCTTTCTGATGCTGTCTGGACAGTGAAACAGCTCCCCTCTGTCTCTGTATGTATAGACCATCTATCTGATGCTGTCTTGTCAGTGAAACAGCTCCCCTCTGTCTGTGTATGTATAGACCATCTATCTGATGCTGTCTGGACAGTGTAACAGCTCCCCTCTGGATGTATAGACCATCTATTTGATGCTGTCTGGACAGTGAAACAGCTCCCCTCTGTCTCTGTATGTATAGACCATCTATCTGATGCTGTCTGAACAGTGAAACAGCTCCCCTCTGTATGTATTGACCGTTTATCTGATGCTGTCTGGGCAGTGTAACAGCTCCCTACTGGATGTATAGACCATCTATCTGATGCTGTCTGGACAGTGAAACAGCTCCCCTCTGTATGTATAGACCATCTATCTGATGCTATCTGGACAGTGAAACAGCTCCCCTCTGTATGTATAGACCATCTATCTGATGCTGTCAGGACAGAGTAACAGCTCTCCTCTGTCTCTGTATGTATAGACCATCTATCTGATGCTGTCTGAACAGTGAAACAGCTCCCCTCTGTATGTATAGACCATCTATCTGATGCTGTCTGGGCAGTGTAACAGCACCCCTCTGGATGTATAGACCATCTATCTGATGCTGTCTGGAGAGTGTAACAGCTCCCCTCTGTATGTATAGACCATCTATCTGATGCTGTCTGGACAGTGTAACAGCTCACTTCTGTATGTATAGACCATCTATCTGATGCTGTCAGGACAGTGTAACAGCTCCCCTCTGTATGTATAGACCATCTATCTGATGCTGTCTGGACAGTGTAACAGCTCCCCTCTGTCTCTGTATGTATAGGCCATCTATCTGATGCTGTCTGGACAGTGAAACAGCTCCCCTCTGTATGTATAGATCATCTATCTGATGCTGTCTGGGCAGTGTAACAGCTCCCCTCTGTATGTATAGACCATCTATCTGATTCTGTCTGGACAGTGAAACAGCTCCCCTCTGTATGTATAGACCATCTATCTGATGCTATCTGGACAGTGAAACAGCTCCCCTCTGTCTCTGTATGTATAGACCATCTATCTGATGCTGTCTGGACAGTGTAACACCTCCCCTCTGTCTCTGTATGTATAGGCCATCTATCTGATGCTGTCTGGACAGTGTAACAGCTCCCCTCTGTATGTATAGACCATGTATCTGATGCTGACTGGACAGTGAAACAGCTCCACACTGTCTATGTATGTATAGACCATCTACCTGATGCTGTCTTGAAAGTGTAACAGCTTCCATCTGTATGTATAGACCATCTATCTGATGCTGTCTGGGCAGTGTAACAGCTCCCCTCTGTATGTATAGACCATCTATCTGATGCTGCCTTGTTAGTGTAACAGCTCCCCTCTGTCTCTGTATGTATAGACCATCTATCTGATGCTGTCTGGACAGTGTAACAGCTCCCCTCTGTATGTATAGACCCTCTATCTGATGCTGCCTGGTCAGTGTAACAGCTCCCCTCTGTCTCTGTATGTATAGGCCATCTATCTGATGCTGTCTGGTCAGTGAAACAGCTCCCCTCTGTGATGTATAGATCATCTATCTGATGCTGTCTGGACAGTGAAACGGCTCCCCTCTGTCTCTGTATGTATAGACCATCTATCTGATGCTGTCTGGTCAGTGAAACAGCTCCCCTCTGTATGTATAGACCATCTATCTGATGCTGTCTGGACAGTGTAACAGCTCCCTTCTGTATGTATAGACCATCTATCTGATGCTGTCTGGGCAGTGTAACAGCTCCCCTCTGTATGTATAGACCATCTATCTGATTCTGTCTGGACAGTGAAACAGCTCCCCTCTGTCTCTGTATGTATAGACCATCTATCTGATGCTGTCTGAACAGTGAAACAGCTCCCCTCTGTATGTATTGACCGTTTATCTGATGCTGTCTGGGCAGTGTAACAGCTCCCTACTGGATGTATAGACCATCTATCTGATGCTGTCTGGACAGTGAAACAGCTCCCCTCTGTATGTATAGACCATCTATCTGATGCTATCTGGACAGTGAAACAGCTCCCCTCTGTATGTAAAGACCATCTATCTGATGCTGTCAGGACAGAGTAACAGCTCTCCTCTGTCTCTGTATGTATAGACCATCTATCTGATGCTGTCTGAACAGTGAAACAGCTCCCCTCTGTATGTATAGACCATCTATCTGATGCTGTCTGGGCAGTGTAACAGCACCCCTCTGGATGTATAGACCATCTATCTGATGCTGTCTGGAGAGTGTAACAGCTCCCCTCTGTATGTATAGACCATCTATCTGATGCTGTCTGGACAGTGTAACAGCTCACTTCTGTATGTATAGACCATCTATCTGATGCTGTCAGGACAGTGTAACAGCTCCCCTCTGTATGTATAGACCATCTATCTGATGCTGTCTGGACAGTGTAACAGCTCCCCTCTGTCTCTATATGTATAGGCCATCTATCTGATGCTGTCTGGACAGTGAAACAGCTCCCCTCTGTATGTATAGATCATCTATCTGATGCTGTCTGGGCAGTGTAACAGCTCCCCTCTGTATGTATAGACCATCTATCTGATTCTGTCTGGACAGTGAAACAGCTCCCCTCTGTATGTATAGACCATCTATCTGATGCTATCTGGACAGTGAAACAGCTCCCCTCTGTCTCTGTATGTATAGACCATCTATCTGATGCTGTCTGGACAGTGTAACACCTCCCCTCTGTCTCTGTATGTATAGGCCATCTATCTGATGCTGTCTGGACAGTGTAACAGCTCCCCTCTGTATGTATAGACCATGTATCTGATGCTGACTGGACAGTGAAACAGCTCCACACTGTCTATGTATGTATAGACCATCTACCTGATGCTGTCTTGAAAGTGTAACAGCTTCCATCTGTATGTATAGACCATCTATCTGATGCTGTCTGGGCAGTGTAACAGCTCCCCTCTGTATGTATAGACCATCTATCTGATGCTGCCTTGTTAGTGTAACAGCTCCCCTCTGTCTCTGTATGTATAGACCATCTATCTGATGCTGTCTGGACAGTGTAACAGCTCCCCTCTGTATGTATAGACCATCTATCTGATGCTGCCTGGTCAGTGTAACAGCTCCCCTCTGTCTCTGTATGTATAGGCCATCTATCTGATGCTGTCTGGACAGTGTAACAGCTCCCCTCTGTCTCTGTATGTATAGATCATCTATCTGATGCTGTCTGGACAGTGAAACGGCTCCCCTCTGTCTCTGTATGTATAGACCATCTATCTGATGCTGTCTGGTCAGTGAAACAGCTCCCCTCTGTATGTATAGACCATCTATCTGATGCTGTCTGGACAGTGTAACAGCTCCCTTCTGTATGTATAGACCATCTATCTGATGCTGTCTGGGCAGTGTAACAGCTCCCCTCTGTATGTATAGACCATCTATCTGATTCTGTCTGGACAGTGAAACAGCTCCCCTCTGTATGTATCGACCATCTATCTGATGCTGTCTGGACAGTGTAACAGCTCCCCTCTGTATACATAGACCATCTATCTGATGCTGTCTGGACAGTGAAACAGCTCCCCTCTGTCTCTGTATGTGTAGACCATCTATCTGATGCTGTCGGGACAGTGTAACAGCTCCCCTCTTTATGTATAGACCATCTATCTGATGCTGCCTTGTTAGTGTAACAGCTCCCCTCTGTCTCTGTATGTATAGACCATCTATCTAATGCTGTCTGGACAGTGTAACAGCTCCCTTCTGTTTGTATAGACCATCTATCTGATGCTGCCTGGTCAGTGTAATAGCTCCCCTCTGTCTCTGTATGTATAGGCCATCTATTTGATGCTGTCTGGACAGTGTAACAGCTCCCCTCTGTCTCTGTATGTATAGACCATCTATCTGATGCTGTCTGGACAGTGAAACAGCTCCCCTCTGTATGTATAGACCATCTATCTGATGCTGTCTGAACAGTGTAACAGCTCCCCTCTGTATGTATAGACCATTTATCTGATGCTGTCTGGGCAGTGTAACAGCTCCCCTCTGGATGTATAGACCATCTATCTGATGCTGTCTGGACAGTGTAACAGCTCCCCTCTGTATGTATAGACCATCTATCTGATGCTGTCTGGACAGTGTAACAGCTCCCTTCTGTATGTATAGACCATCTATCTGATGCTGTCTGGACAGTGTAAAAGCTCCCCTCTGTATGTATAGGCCATCTATCTGATGCTGTCTGGACAGTGAAACAGCTCCCCTCTGTATGTATAGATCATCTATCTGATGGTGTCTGGGCAGTGTAACAGCTCCCCTCTGTATGTATAGGCCATCTATCTGATGCTGTCTGGACAGTGAAACAGCTCCCCTCTGTATGTATAGACCATCTATCTGATGCTGTCTGGACAGTGTAACAGCTCCCCTCTGTCTCTGTATGTATAGGCCATCTATCTGATGCTGTCTGGACAGTGTAACAGCTCCCCTCTGTATGTATAGATCATCTATCTGATGCTGTCTGGACAGTGTAACAGCTCCCCACTGTATGGATAGACCATCTATCTGATGCTGTCAGGACAGAGTAACAGATCTCCTCTGTCTCTGTATGTATAGACCATCTATCTGATGCTGTCTGGACAGTGTAACAGCTCCCCTCTGTATGTATAGACCATGTATCTGATGCTGACTGGACAGTGAAACAGCTCCACACTGTCTCTGTATGTATAGACCATCTACCTGATGCTGTCTGGACAGTGTAACAGCTCCCCTCTGTATGTATAGACCATCTATCTGATGCTGTCTGGACAGTGTAACAGCTCCCCTCTGTATGTATAGACCACCTATCTGATGCTGTCTGGACAGTGAAACAGCTCCCCTCTGTCTCTGTATGTATAGACCATCTATCTGATGCTGTCTGGTCAGTGAAACAGCTCCCCTCTGTCTGTGTATGTATAGACCATCTATCTGATGCTGTCTGGACAGTGTAACAGCTCCCCTCTGGATGTATAGACCATCTATCTGATGCTGTCTGGACAGTGAAACAGCTCCCCTCTGTCTCTGTATGTATAGACCATCTATCTGATGCTGTCTGAACAGTGAAACAGCTCCCCTCTGTATGTATTGACCGTTTATCTGATGCTGTCTGGGCAGTGTAACAGCTCCCTACTGGATGTATAGACCATCTATCTGATTCTGTCTGGACAGTGAAACAGCTCCCCTCTGTATGTATAGACCATCTATCTGATGCTATCTGGACAGTGAAACAGCTCCCCTCTGTATGTATAGACCATCTATCTGATGCTGTCTGGACAGAGTAACAGCTCTCCTCTGTCTCTGTATGTATAGACCATCTATCTGATGCTGTCTGGACAGTGTAACAGCTCCCCTCTGTATGTATAGACCATCTATCTGATGCTGTCTGGACAGTGAAACAGCTCCACACTGTCTCTGTATGTATAGACCATCTATCTAATGCTGTCTGAACAGTGAAACAGCTCCCCTCTGTATGTATAGACCATCTATCTGATGCTGTCTGACCAATGTAACAGCTCCCCTCTGTATGTATAGACCATCTATCTGATGCTGTCTGGGCAGTGTAACAGCACCCCTCTGGATGTATAGACCATCTATCTGATGCTGTCTGGAGAGTGTAACAGCTCCCCTCTGTATGTATAGACCATCTATCTGATGCTGTCTGGACAGTGTAACAGCTCACTTCTGTATGTATAGACCATTTATCTGATGCTGTCTGGACAGTGTAACAGCTCCCCTCTGTCTCTGTATGTATAGGCCATCTATCTGATGCTGTCTGGACAATGAAACAGCTCCCCTCTGTATGTATAGATCATCTATCTGATGCTGTCTGGGCAGTGTAACAGCTCCGCTCTGTATGTATAGACCATCTATCTGATTCTGTCTGGACAGTGAAACAGCTCCCCTCTGTATGTATAGACCATCTATCTGATGCTATCTGGACAGTGAAACAGCTCCCCTCTGTTTCTGTATGTATAGACCATCTATCTGATGCTGTCTGGACAGTGTAACAGCTCCCCTCTGTCTCTGTATGTATAGGCCATCTATCTGATGCTGTCTGGACAGTGTAACAGCTCCCCTCTGTATGTATAGACCATGTATCTGATGCTGACTGGACAGTGAAACAGCTCCACACTGTCTCTGTATGTATAGACCATCTACCTGATGCTGTCTTGAAAGTGTAACAGCTCCCCTCTGTATGTATAGACCATCTATCTGATGCTGTCTGGGCAGTGTAACAGCTCCCCTCTGTATGTATAGACCATCTATCTGATGCTGTCTGGACAGTGTAACAGCTCCCCTCTGTATGTATAGACCATCTATCTGATGCTGCCTTGTTAGTGTAACAGCTCCCCTCTGTCTCTGTATGTATAGACCATCTATCTGATGCTGTCTGGACAGTGTAACAGCTCCCCTCTGTATGTATAGACCATCTATCTGATGCTGCCTGGTCAGTGTAACAGCTCCCCTCTGTCTCTGTATGTATAGATCATCTATCTGATGCTGTCTGGACAGTGAAACAGCTCCCCTCTGTCTCTGTATGTATCGACCATCTATCTGATGCTGTCTGGTCAGTGAAATAGCTCCCCTCTATCTCTGTATGTATAGATCATCTATCTGATGCTGTCTGGTGAGTGAAACAGCTCCCCTCTGTATGTATAGACCATCTATCTGATGCTGTCTGGACAGTGTAACAGCTCCCCTCTGTATGTATAGACCATCTATCTGATGCTGTCTGGACAGTGAAACAGCTCCCCTCTGTCTATGTATGTATACACCATCTATGTGATGCTGTCTGGACAGTGTAACAGCTCCCCTCTGTATGTATAGACCATCTATCTGATGCTGTCTGGATTGTGAAACAGCTCCCCTCTGTATGTATAGACCATCTATCTGATGCTGTCAGGACAGAGTAACAGCTCTCCTCTGTCTATGTATGTATAGACCATCTATGTGATGCTGTCTGGACAGTGTAACAGCTCCCCTCTGTATGTATAGACCATCTATCTGATGCTGTCTGGATTGTGAAACAGCTCCCCTCTGTATGTATAGACCATCTATCTGATGCTGTCAGGACAGAGTAACAGCTCTCCTCTGTCTATGTATGTATAGACCATCTATCTGATGCTGTCTGGACAGTGAACCAGCTCCCCTCTGTATGTATAGATCATCTATCTGATGCTGTCTGGACAGTGAAACAGCTCCCCGCTGTCTCTGTATGTATAGATCATCTATCTGATGCTGTCTGGACAGTGAAACAGCTCCCCTCTGTCTCTGTATGTATCGACCATCTATCTGATGCTGTCTGGTCAGTGAAATAGCTCCCCTCTATCTCTGTATGTATAGATCATCTATCTGATGCTGTCTGGTGAGTGAAACAGCTCCCCTCTGTATGTATAGACCATCTATCTGATGCTGTCTGGACAGTGTAACAGCTCCCCTCTGTATGTATAGACCATCTATCTGATGCTGTCTGGACAGTGAAACAGCTCCCCTCTGTCTATGTATGTATACACCATCTATGTGATGCTGTCTGGACAGTGTAACAGCTCCCCTCTGTATGTATAGACCATCTATCTGATGCTGTCTGGATTGTGAAACAGCTCCCCTCTGTATGTATAGACCATCTATCTGATGCTGTCAGGACAGAGTAACAGCTCTCCTCTGTCTATGTATGTATAGACCATCTATCTGATGCTGTCTGGACAGTGAACCAGCTCCCCTCTGTATGTATAGATCATCTATCTGATGCTGTCTGGACAGTGAAACAGCTCCCCGCTGTCTCTATATGTATAGACCATCTATCTGATGCTGTCTGGACAGTGTAACAGCTCCCCTCTGTATGTATAGACCATCTATCTGATGCTGTCTGGACAGTGTTACAGCTCCCCTCTGTATATATAGACCATCTATCTGATGCTGTCTGGACAGTGTAACAGCACCCCTCTGTATGTATAGAACATCTATCTGATGCTGTCTGGACAGTGAAACAGCTCCCCTCTGTATATATAGACCATCTATCTCATGCTGTCTGGACAGTGAAACAGCTCCCCTCTGTATGTGTAGACCATCTATATGATGCTGTCAGGACATAGTAACAGATCTCCTCTGTCTCTGTATGTACAGACCATCTATCTGATGCTGTCTGGACAGTGTAACAGCTCCCCTCTGTATGTATAGACCATGGATCTGATGCTGACTGGACAGTGAAACAGCTCCACACTGTCTCTGTATGTATAGACCATCTACCTGATGCTGTCTTGAAAGTGTAACAGCTCCCCTCTGTATGTATAGACCATCTATCTGATGCTGTCTGGACAGTGTAACAGCTCCCCTCTGTATATATAGACCATCTATCTGATGCTGTCTGGACAGTGAAATAGCTCCCCTCTTTCTCTGTATGTATAGACCATCTATCTGATGCTGTCTGGACAGTGTAACAGCTGCCCTCTGTATGTATAGACCATCTATCTGATGCTGTCTGGACAGTGTAACAGCTCCCCACTGTATGTATGGATCTGATGCTCTCTGGACAGTGTAACAGCTCCCCTCTGTCTCTGTATGTATAGACCATTTATCTGATGCTGTCTGGTCAGTGTGACAGCTCCCCTCTGTATGTATAGACCATCTATCTGATGCTGTCTGGGCAGTGTAACAGCTCCCCTCTGTATGTATAGACCATCTATCTGATGCTGTCTGGACAGTGAAACAGCTCGCCTCTGTATGTATAGACCATCTATCTGATGCTGTCTGGACAGTGAAACAGCTCCCCTCTGTATGTGTAGACCATCTATCTGATGCTGTCAGGACAGAGTAACAGATCTCCTCTGTCTCTGTATGTATAGACCATCTATCTGATGCTGTCTGGACAGTGTAACAGCTCCCCTCTGTATGTATAGACCATGTATCTGATGCTGACTGGACAGTGAAACAGCTCCACACTGTCTCTGTATGTATAGACCATCTACCTGATGCTGTCTTGAAAGTGTAACAGCTCCCCTCTGTATGTATAGACCATCTATCTGATGCTGTCTGGACAGTGAAACAGCTCCCCTCTGTCTCTGTGTGTATTAACCATCTATCTGATGCTGTCTAGTCAGTGAAACAGCTCCCCTCTGTATATATAGACCATCTATCTCATGCTGTCTGGACCGTGAAACAGCTCCCCTCTGTATGTGTAGACCATCTATCTGATGCTGTCAGGACAGAGTAACAGATCTCCTCTGTCTCTGTATGTATAGACCATCTATCTGATGCTGTCTGGACAGTGTAACAGCTCCCCTCTGTATGTATAGACCATGTATCTGATGCTGACTGGACAGTGAAACAGCTCCACACTGTCTCTGTATGTATAGACCATCTACCTGATGCTGTCTTGAAAGTGTAACAGCTCCCCTCTGTATGTATAGACCATCTATCTGATGCTGTCTGGACAGTGTAACAGCTGCCCTCTGTATGTATAAACCATCTATCTGATGCTGTCTGGACAGTGTAACAGCTCCCCACTGTATGTATGGACCATCGATCTGATGCTGTCTGGACAGTGTAACAGCTCCCCTCTGTCTCTGTATGTATAGACCATTTATCTGATGCTGTCTGGTCAGTGTAACAGCTCCCCTCTGTATGTATAGACCATCTATCTGATGCTGTCTGGGCAGTGTAACAGCTCCCCTCTGTATGTATAGACCATCTATCTGATGCTCTCTGGACAGTGTAACAGCTCCCCTCTGTATCTATAGACCATCTATCTGATGCTCTCTGGACAGTGTAACAGCTCCATTCTGTCTCTGTATGTATAGACCATCTATCTGATGCTGTCTGGTGAGTGAAACAGCTCCCCTCTGTATGTATAGACCATTTATCTGATGCTGTCTGGACAGTGAAACAGCTCCCCTCTGTATGTATAGACCATCTATCTGATGCTGTCTGGACAGTGAAACAGCTCCCCTCTGTATGTGTAGACCATCTATCTGATGCTGTCAGGACAGAGTAACAGATCTCCTCTGTCTCTGTATGTATAGACCATCTATCTGATGCTGTCTGGACAGTGTAACAGCTCCCCTCTGTATGTATAGACCATGTATCTGATGCTGACTGGACAGTGAAACAGCTCCACACTGTCTCTGTATGTATAGACCATCTACCTGATGTTGTCTTGAAAGTGTAACAGCTCCCCTCTGTATGTATAGACCATCTATCTGATGCTGTCTGGACAGTGTAACAGCTCACCTCTGTCTCTGTATGTATAAACCATTTATCTGATGCTGTCTGGTCAGTGTAACTGCTCCCCTCTGTATGTATAGACCATCTATCTGATGCTGTCTGGACAGTGAAACAGCTCCCCTCTGTATGTATAGACCATCTATCTGATGCTGTCTGGACAGTGAAACAGCTCCCCTCTGTCTCTGTGTGTATAAACCATCTATCTGATGCTGTCTGGTCAGTGAAACAGCTCCCCTCTGTATATATAGACCATCTATCTCATGCTGTCTGGACCGTGAAACAGCTCCCCTCTGTATGTGTAGACCATCTATCTGATGCTGTCAGGACAGAGTAACAGATCTCCTCTGTCTCTGTATGTATAGACCATCTATCTGATGCTGTCTGGACAGTGTAACAGCTCCCCTCTGTATGTATAGACCATGTATCTGATGCTGACTGGACAGTGAAACAGCTCCACACTGTCTCTGTATGTATAGACCATCTACCTGATGCTGTCTTGAAAGTGTAACAGCTCCCCTCTGTATGTATAGACCATCTATCTGATGCTGTCTGGACAGTGTAACAGCTGCCCTCTGTATGTATAAACCATATATCTGATGCTGTCTGGACAGTGTAACAGCTCCCCACTGTATGTATGGACCATCGATCTGATGCTGTCTGGACAGTGTAACAGCTCCCCTCTGTCTCTGTATGTATAGACCATTTATCTGATGCTGTCTGGTCAGTGTAACAGCTCCCCTCTGTATGTATAGACCATCTATCTGATGCTGTCTGGGCAGTGTAACAGCTCCCCTCTGTATGTATAGACCATCTATCTGATGCTCTCTGGACAGTGTAACAGCTCCCCTCTGTATCTATAGACCATCTATCTGATGCTCTCTGGACAGTGTAACAGCTCCATTCTGTCTCTGTATGTATAGACCATCTATCTGATGCTGTCTGGTCAGTGAAAAAGCTCCCCTCTGTATGTATAGACCATCTATCTGATGCTGTCTGGTGAGTGAAACAGCTCCCCTCTGTATGTATAGACCATTTATCTGATGCTGTCTGGACAGTGTAACAGCTCCCCTCTGTTTGTACAGACCATCTATCTGATGCTGTCTGGAAAGTGAAACAGCTCCCCTCTGTCTATGTATGTATAGACCATCTATCTGATGCTGTCTGGACAGTGAACCAGCTCCCTTCTGTATGTATAGATCATCTATCTGATGCTGTCAGGACAGAGTAACAGATCTCCTCTGTCTCTGTATGTACAGACCATCTATCTGATGCTGTCTGGACAGTGTAACAGCTCCCCTCTGTATGTATAGACCATGTATCTGATGCTGTCTGGACAGTGTAACAGCTCCCCTCTGTATATATAGACCATCTATCTCATGCTGTCTGGACAGTGAAACAGCTCCCCTCTGTATGTGTAGACCATCTATCTGATGCTGTCAGACCAGAGTAACAGATCTCCTTTGTCTCTGTATGTATAGACCATCTATCTGATGCTGTCTGGACAGTGTAACAGCTCCCCTCTGTATGTATAGACCATGGATCTGATGCTGACTGGACAGTGAAACAGCTCCACACTGTCCCTGTATGTATAGACCATCTACCTGATGCTGTCTTGAAAGTGTAACAGCTCCCCTCTGTATGTATAGACCATCTATCTGATGCTGTCTGGACAGTGTAACAGCTCCCCTCTGTATATATAGACCATCTATCTAATGCTGTCTGGACAGTGAAATAGCTCCCCTCTGTCTCTGTATGTATAGACCATCTATCTGATGCTGTCTGGACAGTGTAACAGCTGCCCTCTGTATGTATAGACCATCTATCTGATGCTGTCTGGACAGTGTAACAGCTCCCCACTGTATGTATGGACCATCGATCTGATGCTGTCTGGACAGTGTAACAGCTCCCCTCTGTCTCTGTATGTGTAGACCATTTATCTGACGCTGTCTGGTCAGTGTAACAGCTCCCCTCTGTATGTATAGACCATCTATCTGACGCTGTCTGGACATTGAAACAGCTCCCCTCTGTATGTATAGACCATCTATCTGATGCTGTCTGGACAGTGAAACAGCTCCCCTCTGTATGTAAAGACCATCTATCTGATGCTGTCTGGACAGTGAAACAGCTCCCCTCTGTCTCTGTGTGTATAAACCATCTATCTGATGCTGTCTGGTCAGTGAAACAGCTCCCCTCTGTATGTATAGACAATCTATCTGATGCTGTCTGGACAGTGAAACAGCTCCCCTCTGTATGTATAGACCATCTATCTGATGCTGTCTGGACAGTGAAACAGCTCCCCTCTGTATGTATAGACCATCTATCTGATGCTGTCTGGAGATTGAAACAGCTCCCCTCTGTCTCTGTATGTATAGACAATCTATCTGATGCTGTCTGAACAGTGAAACAGCTCCCCTCTGTATGTATAGACCGTTTATCTGATGCTGTCTGGGCAGTGTAACAGCTACCTACTGGATGTATAGACCATCTATCTGATGCTGTCTGGACAGTGAAACAGCTCCCCTCTGTATGTATAGACCATCTATCTGATGCTGTCTGGACAGTGTAACAGCTCCCCTCTGTATGTATAGACCATCTATCTGATGCTGTCAGGAAAGAGTAACAGCTCTCCTCTGTCTCTGTATGTATAGACCATCTATTTGATGCTGTCTGGACAGTGTAACAGCTACCCTCTGTATGTATAGACCATCTATCTGATGCTGTTTGGACAGCGTAACAGCTCCCCTCTGTATGTATAGACCATCTATCTGATGCTGTCTGGACAGTTTAACAGCTCCCCTCTGTATGTATAGACCATCTATCTGATGCTGTCTGGACAGTGTAACAGCTCCCCTCTGTATATATAGACCATCTATCTGATGCTCTCTGGACAGTGTAACAGCTCCATTCTGTCTCTGTATGTATAGACCATCTATCTGATGCTGTCTGGTCAGTGAAAAAGCTCCCCTCTGTATGTATAGACCATCTATCTGATGCTGTCTGGTGAGTGAAACAGCTCCCCTCTGTATGTATAGACCATCTATCTGATGCTGTCTGGACAGTGTAACAGCTCCCCTCTGTTTGTATAGACCATCTATCTGATGCTGTCTGGACAGTGAAACAGCTCCCCTCTGTCTATGTATGTATAGACCATCTATCTGATGCTGTCTGGACAGTGAACCAGCTCCCCTCTGTATGTATAGATCATCTATCTGATGCTGTCAGGACAGAGTAACAGATCTCCTCTGTCTCTGTATGTACAGACCATCTATCTGATGCTGTCTGGACAGTGTAACAGCTCCCCTCTGTATGTATAGACCATGTATCTGATGCTGTCTGGACAGTGTAACAGCTCCCCTCTGTATATATAGACCATCTATCTCATGCTGTCTGGACAGTGAAACAGCTCCCCTCTCTATGTGTAGACCATCTATCTGATGCTGTCAGACCAGAGTAACAGATCTCCTTTGTCTCTGTATGTATAGACCATCTATCTGATGCTGTCTGGACAGTGTACCAGCTCCCCTCTGTATGTATAGACCATGGATCTGATGCTGACTGGACAGTGAAACAGTTCCACACTGTCCCTGTATGTATAGACCATCTACCTGATGCTGTCTTGAAAGTGTAACAGCTCCCCTCTGTATGTATAGACCATCTATCTGATGCTGTCTGGACAGTGTAACAGCTCCCCTCTGTATATATAGACCATCTATCTGATGCTGTCTGGACAGTGAAATAGCTCCCCTCTGTCTCTGTATGTATAGACCATCTATCTGATGCTGTCTGGACAGTGTAACAGCTGCCCTCTGTATGTATAGACCATCTATCTGATGCTGTCTGGACAGTGTAACAGCTCCCCACTGTATGTATGGACCATCGATCTGATGCTGTCTGGACAGTGTAACAGCTCCCCTCTGTCTCTGTATGTATAGACCATTTATCTGATGCTGTCTGGTCAGTGTAACAGCTCCCCTCTGTATGTATAGACCATCTATCTGATGCTGTCAGGGCAGTGAAACAGCTCCCCTCTGTATGTATAGACCATCTATCTGATGCTGTCTGGACATTGAAACAGCTCCCTTCTGTATGTATAGACCATCTATCTGATGCTGTCTGGACAGTGAAACAGCTCCCCTCTGTATGTATAGACCATCTATCTGATGCTGTCTGGACAGTGAAACAGCTCCCCTCTGTCTCTGTGTGTATAAACCATCTATCTGATGCTGTCTGGTCAGTGAAACAGCTCCCCTCTGTATGTATAGACAATCTATCTGATGCTGTCTGGACAGTGAAACAGCTCCCCTCAGTATGTATAGACCATCTATCTGATGCTGTCTGGACAGTGAAACAGCTCCCCTCTGTATGTATAGACCATCTATCTGATGCTGTCTGGAGATTGAAACAGCTCCCCTCTGTCTCTGTATGTATAGACAATCTATCTGATGCTGTCTGAACAGTGAAACAGCTCCCCTCTGTATGTATAGACCGTTTATCTGATGCTGTCTGGGCAGTGTAACAGCTCCCAACTGGATGTATAGACCATCTATCTGATGCTGTCTGGACAGTGAAACAGCTCCCCTCTGTATGTATAGACCATCTATCTGATGCTGTCTGGACAGTGTAACAGCTCCCCTCTGTATGTATAGACCATCTATCTGATGCTGTCAGGAAAGAGTAACAGCTCTCCTCTGTCTCTGTATGTATAGACCATCTATTTGATGCTGTCTGGACAGTGTAACAGCTCCCCTCTGTATGTATAGACCATCTATCTGATGCTGTTTGGACAGCGTAACAGCTCCCCTCTGTATGTATAGACCATCTATCTGATGCTGCCTGGTCAGTGTAACAGCTCCCCTCTGTCTATGTATTTATAGGCCATCTATCTGATGCTGTCTGGACAGTGTAACAGCTCCCTCTGTCTCTGTATGTATAGACCATCTATCTGATGCTGTCTGGACAGTTAAACAGCTCCCCTCTGTATGTATAGACCATCTATCTGATGCTGTCTGGACAGTGTAACAGCTCCCTCTGTCTCTGTATGTATAGACCATCTATCTGACCCTATCTGGTCAGTGTAACAGCTCCCCTCTGTATGTATAGACCATCTATTTGATGCAGTCTGGTCAGTGAAACAGCTCCCCTCTGTATATATAGACCATCTATCTCATGCTGTCTGGACCGTGAAACAGCTCCCCTCTGTATGTGTAGACCATCTATCTGATGCTGTCAGGACAGAGTAACAGATCTCCTCTGTCTCTGTATGTATAGACCATCTATCTGATGCTGTCTGGACAGTGTAACAGCTCCCCTCTGTATGTATAGACCATGTATCTGATGCTGACTGGACAGTGAAACAGCTCCACACTGTCTCTGTATGTATAGACCATCTACCTGATGCTGTCTTGAAAGTGTAACAGCTCCCCTCTGTATGTATAGACCATCTATCTGATGCTGTCTGGACAGTGTAACAGCTGCCCTCTGTATGTATAAACCATCTATCTGATGCTGTCTGGACAGCGTAACAGCTCCCCACTGTATGTATGGACCATCGATCTGATGCTGTCTGGACAGTGTAACAGCTCCCCTCTGTCTCTGTATGTATAGACCATTTATCTGATGCTGTCTGGTCAGTGTAACAGCTCCCCTCTGTATGCATAGACCATCTATCTGATGCTGTCTGGGCAGTGTAACAGCTCCCCTCTGTATGTATAGACCATCTATCTGATGCTGTCAGGGCAGTGAAACAGCTCCCCTCTGTATGTATAGACCATCTATCTGATGCTGTCTGGACATTGAAACAGCTCCCTTCTGTATGTATAGACCATCTATCTGATGCTGTCTGGACAGTGAAACAGCTCCCCTCTGTATGTATAGACCATCTATCTGATGCTGTCTGGACAGTGAAACAGCTCCCCTCTGTCTCTGTGTGTATAAACCATCTATCTGATGCTGTCTGGTCAATGAAACAGCTCCCCTCTGTATGTATAGACAATCTATCTGATGCTGTCTGGACAGTGAAACAGCTCCCCTCTGTATGTATAGACCATCTATCTGATGCTGTCTGGACAGTGAAACAGCTCCCCTCTGTATGTATAGACCATCTATCTGATGCTGTCTGGAGATTGAAACAGCTCCCCTCTGTCTCTGTATGTATAGACAATCTATCTGATGCTGTCTGAACAGTGAAACAGCTCCCCTCTGTATGTATAGACCGTTTATCTGATGCTGTCTGGGCAGTGTAACAGCTCCCAACTGGATGTATAGACCATCTATCTGATGCTGTCTGGACAGTGAAACAGCTCCCCTCTGTATGTATAGACCATCTATCTGATGCTGTCTGGACAGTGTAACAGCTCCCCTCTGTATGTATAGACCATCTATCTGATGCTGTCAGGAAAGAGTAACAGCTCTCCTCTGTCTCTGTATGTATAGACCATCTATTTGATGCTGTCTGGACAGTGTAACAGCTCCCCTCTGTATGTATAGACCATCTATCTGATGCTGTTTGGACAGCGTAACAGCTCCCCTCTGTATGTATAGACCATCTATCTGATGCTGCCTGGTCAGTGTAACAGCTCCCCTCTGTCTATGTATGTATAGGCCATCTATCTGATGCTGTCTGGACAGTGTAACAGCTCCCTCTGTCTCTGTATGTATAGACCATCTATCTGATGCTGTCTGGACAGTGTAACAGCTCCCCTCTGTATCTATAGACCATCTATCTGATGCTCTCTGGACAGTGTAACAGCTCCATTCTGTCTCTGTATGTATAGACCATCTATCTGATGCTGTCTGGTCAGTGAAAAAGCTCCCCTCTGTATGTATAGACCATCTATCTGATGCTGTCTGGTGAGTGAAACAGCTCCCCTCTGTATGTATAGACCATCTATCTGATGCTGTCTGGACAGTGTAACAGCTCCCCTCTGTTTGTATAGACCATCTATCTGATGCTGTCTGGACAGTGAAACAGCTCCCCTCTGTCTATGTATGTATACACCATCTATCTGATGCTGTCTGGACAGTGTAACAGCTCCCCTCTGTATGTATAGACCATCTATCTGATGCTGTCTGGATTGTGAAACAGCTCCCCTCTGTATGTATAGACCATCTATCTGATGCTGTCAGGACAGAGTAACAGCTCTCCTCTGTCTATGTATGTATAGACCATCTATCTGATGCTGTCTGGACAGTGAACCAGCTCCCCTCTGTATGTATAGATCATCTATCTGATGCTGTCAGGACAGAGTAACAGATCTCCTCTGTCTCTGTATGTACAGACCATCTATCTGATGCTGTCTGGACAGTGTAACAGCTCCCCTGTGTATGTATAGACCATGTATCTGATGCTGTCTGGACAGTGTAACAGCTCCCCTCTGTATATATAGACCATCTATCTCATGCTGTCTGGACAGTGAAACAGCTCCCCTCTGTATGTGTAGACCATCTATCTGATGCTGTCAGACCAGAGTAACAGATCTCCTTTGTCTCTGTATGTATAGACCATCTATCTGATGCTGTCTGGACAGTGTAACAGCTCCCCTCTGTATGTATAGACCATCTATCTGATGCTGTCTGGACAGTGAAACAGCTCCACACTGTCTCTGTATGTATAGACCATCTACCTGATGCTGTCTTGAAAGTGTAACAGCTCCCCTCTGTATGTATAGACCATCTATCTGATGCTGTCTGGACAGTGTAACAGCTCCCCTCTGTATATATAGACCATCTATCTGATGCTGTCTGGACAGTGTAACAGCTGCCCTCTGTATGTATAGACCATCTATCTGATGCTGTCTGGACAGTGTAACAGCTCCCCACTGTATGTATGGACCATCGATCTGATGCTGTCTGGACAGTGTAACAGCTCCCCTCTGTCTCTGTATGTATAGACCATTTATCTGATGCTGTCTGGTCAGTGTAACAGCTCCCCTCTGTATGTATAGACCATCTATCTGATGCTGTCTGGGCAGTGTAACAGCTCCCCTCTGTATGTATAGACCATCTATCTGATGCTGTCTGGACATTGAAACAGCTCCCCTCTGTATGTATAGACCATCTATCTGATGCTGTCTGGACAGTGAAACAGCTCCCCTCTGTATGTATAGACCATCTATCTGATGCTGTCTGGACAGTGAAACAGCTCCCCTCTGTCTCTGTGTGTATAAACCATCTATCTGATGCTGTCTGGTCAGTGAAAAAGCTCCCCTCTGTATGTATAGACCATCTATCTGATGCTGTCTGGTGAGTGAAACAGCTCCCCTCTGTATGTATAGACCATCTATCTGATGCTGTCTGGACAGTGTAACAGCTCCCCTCTGTTTGTATAGACCATCTATCTGATGCTGTCTGGACAGTGAAACAGCTCCCCTCTGTCTATGTATGTATACACCATCTATCTGATGCTGTCTGGACAGTGTAACAGCTCCCCTCTGTATGTATAGACCATCTATCTGATGCTGTCTGGATTGTGAAACAGCTCCCCTCTGTATGTATAGACCATCTATCTGATGCTGTCAGGACAGAGTAACAGCTCTCCTCTGTCTATGTATGTATAGACCATCTATCTGATGCTGTCTGGACAGTGAACCAGCTCCCCTCTGTATGTATAGATCATCTATCTGATGCTGTCAGGACAGAGTAACAGATCTCCTCTGTCTCTGTATGTACAGACCATCTATCTGATGCTGTCTGGACAGTGTAACAGCTCCCCTGTGTATGTATAGACCATGTATCTGATGCTGTCTGGACAGTGTAACAGCTCCCCTCTGTATATATAGACCATCTATCTCATGCTGTCTGGACAGTGAAACAGCTCCCCTCTGTATGTGTAGACCATCTATCTGATGCTGTCAGACCAGAGTAACAGATCTCCTTTGTCTCTGTATGTATAGACCATCTATCTGATGCTGTCTGGACAGTGTAACAGCTCCCCTCTGTATGTATAGACCATCTATCTGATGCTGTCTGGACAGTGAAACAGCTCCACACTGTCTCTGTATGTATAGACCATCTACCTGATGCTGTCTTGAAAGTGTAACAGCTCCCCTCTGTATGTATAGACCATCTATCTGATGCTGTCTGGACAGTGTAACAGCTCCCCTCTGTATATATAGACCATCTATCTGATGCTGTCTGGACAGTGAAATAGCTCCCCTCTGTCTCTGTATGTATAGACCATCTATCTGATGCTGTCTGGACAGTGTAACAGCTGCCCTCTGTATGTATAGACCATCTATCTGATGCTGTCTGGACAGTGTAACAGCTCCCCACTGTATGTATGGACCATCGATCTGATGCTGTCTGGACAGTGTAACAGCTCCCCTCTGTCTCTGTATGTATAGACCATTTATCTGATGCTGTCTGGTCAGTGTAACAGCTCCCCTCTGTATGTATAGACCATCTATCTGATGCTGTCTGGGCAGTGTAACAGCTCCCCTCTGTATGTATAGACCATCTATCTGATGCTGTCTGGACATTGAAACAGCTCCCCTCTGTATGTATAGACCATCTATCTGATGCTGTCTGGACAGTGAAACAGCTCCCCTCTGTATGTATAGACCATCTATCTGATGCTGTCTGGACAGTGAAACAGCTCCCCTCTGTCTCTGTGTGTATAAACCATCTATCTGATGCTGTCTGGTCAGTGAAACAGCTCCCCTCTGTATGTATAGACAATCTATCTGATGCTGTCTGGACAGTGAAACAGCTCCCCTCTGTATGTATAGACCATCTATCTGATGCTGTCTGGACAGTGAAACAGCTCCCCTCTGTATGTATAGACCATCTATCTGATGCTGTCTGGAGATTGAAACAGCTCCCCTCTGTCTCTGTATGTATAGACAATCTATCTGATGCTGTCTGAACAGTGAAACAGCTCCCCTCTGTATGTATAGACCGTTTATCTGATGCTGTCTGGGCAGTGTAACAGCTCCCCTCTGTATATATAGACCATCTATCTGATGCTGTCTGGACAGTGAAATAGCTCCCCTCTGTCTCTGTATGTATAGACCATCTATCTGATGCTGTCTGGACAGTGTAACAGCTGCCCTCTGTATGTATAGACCATCTATCTGATGCTGTCTGGACAGTGTAACAGCTCCCCACTGTATGTATGGACCATCGATCTGATGCTGTCTGGACAGTGTAACAGCTCCCCTCTGTCTCTGTATGTATAGACCATTTATCTGATGCTGTCTGGTCAGTGTAACAGCTCCCCTCTGTATGTATAGACCATCTATCTGATGCTGTCTGGGCAGTGTAACAGCTCCCCTCTGTATGTATAGACCATCTATCTGATGCTGTCTGGACAGTGAAACAGCTCCCCTCTGTCTCTGTGTGTATAAACCATCTATCTGATGCTGTCTGGTCAGTGAAACAGCTCCCCTCTGTATGTATAGACAATCTATCTGATGCTGTCTGGACAGTGAAACAGCTCCCCTCTGTATATATAGACCATCTATCTGATGCTGTCTGGACAGTGAAATAGCTCCCCTCTGTCTCTGTATGTATAGACCATCTATCTGATGCTGTCTGGACAGTGTAACAGCTCCCCTCTGTCTCTGTATGTATAGGCCATCTATCTGATGCTGTCTGGACAGTGTAACAGCTCCCCACTGTATGTATGGACCATCGATCTGATGCTGTCTGGACAGTGTAACAGCTCCCCTCTGTCTCTGTATGTATAGACCATTTATCTGATGCTGTCTGGTCAGTGTAACAGCTCCCCTCTGTATGTATAGACCATCTATCTGATGCTGTCTGGTCAGTGTAACAGCTCCCGTCTGTATGTATAGACCATCTATCTGATGCTGTCTGGGCAGTGTAACAGCTCCCCTCTGTATGTATAGACCATCGATCTGATGCTGTCTGGACAGTGTTACAGCTCCCCTCTGTATATATAGACCATCTATCTGATGCTGTCTGGACAGTGTTACAGCTCCCCTCTGTATATATAGACCATCTATCTGATGCTGTCTGGACAGTGAAACAGCTCCCCTCTGTATATATAGACCATCTATCTCATGCTGTCTGGACAGTGAAACAGCTCCCCTCTGTATGTGTAGACCATCTATCTGATGCTGTCAGGACAGAGTAACAGATCTCCTCTGTCTCTGTATGTATAGACCATCTACCTGATGCTGTCTTGAAAGTGTAACAGCTCCCCTCTGTATGTATAGACCATCTATCTGATGCTGTCTGGACAGTGTAACAGATCCCCACTGTATGTATGGACCATCGATCTGATGCTGTCTGGACAGTGTAACAGCTCCCCTCTGTCTCTGTATGTATAGACCATTTATCTGATGCTGTCTGGTCAGTGTAACAGCTCCCCTCTGTATGTATAAACCATCTATCTGATGCTGTCTGGGCAGTGTAACAGCTCCCCTCTGTATGTATAGACCATCTATCTGATGCTGTCTGGACAGTGAAACAGCTCCCCTCTGTATGTATAGACCATCTATCTGATGCTGTCTGGACAGTGAAACAGCTCCCCTCTGTCTCTGTGTGTATAAACCATCTATCTGATGCTGTCTGGTCAGTGAAACAGCTCCCCTCTGTATGTATAGACCATCTATCTGATGCTGTCTGGACAGTGTAACAGCTCCCCTCTGTATGTATAGACCATGTATCTGATGCTGACTGGACAGTGAAACAGCTCCACACTGTCTCTGTATGTATAGACCATCTACCTGATGCTGTCTTGAAAGTGTAACAGCTCCCCTCTGTATGTATAGACCATCTATCTGATGCTGTCTGTACAGTGTAACAGCTGCCCTCTGTATGTATAGACCATCTATCTGATGCTGTCTGGACAGTGTAACAGCTCCCCTCTGTCTCTGTATGTATAGGCCATCTATCTGATGCTGTCTGGACAGTGTAACAGCTCCCCTCTGTATGTATAGATCATTTATCTGATGCTGTCTGGACAGTGTAACAGCTCCCCACTGTATGTATAGACCATCTATCTGATGCTGTATGGACAGTGTAACAGCTCCCCTCTGTCTCTGTATGTATAGACCATCTATCTGATGCTGTCTGGTCAGTGTAACAGCTCCCCTCTGTATGTATAGACCATCTATCTGATGCTGTCTGGGCAGTGTAACAGCTCCCCTCTGTATGTATAAACCATCTATCTGATGCTGTCTGGACAGTGTTACAGCTCCCCTCTGTATATATAGACCATCTATCTGATGCTGTCTGGACAGTGTTACAGCTCCCCTCTGTATATATAGACCATCTATCTGATGCTGTCTGGACAGTGAAACAGCTCCCCTCTGTATATATAGACCATCTATCTCATGCTGTCTGGACAGTGAAACAGCTCCCCTCTGTATGTGTAGACCATCTATCTGATGCTGTCAGGACAGAGTAACAGATCTCCTCTGTCTCTGTATGTATAGACCATCTACCTGATGCTGTCTTGAAAGTGTAACAGCTCCCCTCTGTATGTATAGACCATCTATCTGATGCTGTCTGGACAGTGTAACAGATCCCCAATGTATGTATGGACCATCGATCTGATGCTGTCTGGACAGTGTAACAGCTCCCCTCTGTATGTATAGACCATCTATCTGATGCTGTCTGGACAGTGTAACAGCTGCCCTCTGTATGTATAGACCATCTATCTGATGCTGTCTGGACAGTGTAACAGCTCCCCACTGTATTTATGGACCATCGATCTGATGCTGTCTGGACAGTGTAACAGCTCCCCTCTGTCTCTGTATGTATAGACCATTTATCTGATGCTGTCTGGTCAGTGTAACAGCTCCCCTCTGTATGTATAGACCATCTATCTGATGCTGTCTGGGCAGTGTAACAGCTCCCCTCTGTATGTATAGACCATCCATCTGATGCTGTCTGGACATTGAAACAGCTCCCCTCTGTATGTATAGACCATCTATCTGATGCTGTCTGGACAGTGAAACAGCTCCCCTCTGTATGTATAGACCATCTATCTGATGCTGTCTGGACAGTGAAACAGCTCCCCTCTGTATGTATAGACCATGTATCTGATGCTGTCTGGAGATTGAAACAGCTCCCCTCTGTCTCTGTATGTATAGACAATCTATCTGATGCTGTCTTAACAGTGAAACAGCTCCCCTCTGTATGTATAGACCGTTTATCTGATGCTGTCTGGGCAGTGTAACAGCTCCCTACTGGATGTATAGACCATCTATATGATGCTGTCTGGACAGTGAAACAGCTCCCCTCTGTATGTATAGACCATCTATCTGATGCTGTCTGGACAGTGTAACAGCTCCCCTCTGTATGTATAGACCATCTATCTGATGCTGTCAGGAAAGAGTAACAGCTCTCCTCTGTCTCTGTATGTATAGACCATCTATCTGATGCTGTCTGGACAGTGTAACAGCTCCCCTCTGTATGTATAGACCATCTATCTGATGCTGTTTGGACAGCGTAACAGCTCCCCTCTGTATGTATAGACCATCTATCTGATGCTGTTTGGACAGCGTAACAGCTCCCCTCTGTATGTATAGACCATCTATCTGATGCTGTCTGGACAGTGTAACAGCTCCCCTCTGTATGTATAGACCATCTATCTGATGCTGTCTGGACAGTGTAACAGCTCCCCTCTGTATATATAGACCATCTATCTGATGCTGTCTGGACAGTGAAACAGCTCCCCTCTGTATGTATAGACCATCTATCTGATGCTGCCTGGTCAGTGTAACAGCTCCCCTCTGTCTATGTATGTATAGGCCATCTATCTGATGCTGTCTGGACAGTGTAACAGCTCCCTCTGTCTCTGTATGTATAGACCATCTATCTGATGCTGTCTGGACAGTGAAACAGCTCCCCTCTGTATGTATAGACCATCTATCTGATGCTGTCTGGACAGTGTAACAGCTCACTCTGTCTCTGTATGTATAGACCATCTATCTGATGCTGTCTGGACAGTGAAACAGCTCCCCTCTGTATGTATAGACCATCTATCTGATGCTGTCTGGACAGTGTAACAGCTCCACACTGTCTCTGTATGTATAGACCATCTATCTGACCCTATCTGGTCAGTGTAACAGCTCCCCTCTGTATGTATAGACCATCTATTTGATGCTGTCTGGGCAGTGTAACAGCTCCCCTCTTGATGTATAGACCATCTATCTGATGCTGTCTGGACAGTGTAACAGCTCCCCTCTGTATGTATAGACCATCTATCTGATGCTGTCTGGACAGTGTAACAGCTCCCCTCTGTCTATGTATGTATAGGCCATCTATCTGATGCTGTCTGGACAGTGAAACAGCTCCCCTCTGTATGTATAGATCATCTATCTGATGCTGTCTGGACAGTGTAACAGCTCCCCACTGTATGTATAGACCATCTATCTGATGCTGTATGGACAGTGTAACAGCTCCCCTCTGTCTCTGTATGTATAGACCATCTATCTGATGCTGTCTGGTCAGTGTAACAGCTCCCCTCTGTATGTATAAACTATCTATCAGATTCTGTCTGGACAGTGAAACAGCTCCCCTTTGTATGTATAGACCATCTATCTGATGCAATCTGGACAGTGAAACAGCTCCCCTCTGTCTCTGTATGTATAGACCATCTATCTGATGCTGTCTGGACAGTGTAACAGCTCCCCTCTGTCTCTGTATGTATAGGCCATCTATCTGATGCTGTCTGGACAGTGTAACAGCTCCCCTCTGTATGTATAGATCATCTATCTGATGCTGTCTGGACAGTGTAACAGCTCCCCACTGTATGTATAGACCATCTATCTGATGCTGTATGGACAGTGTAACAGCTCCCCTCTGTCTCTGTATGTATAGACCATCTATCTGATGCTGTCTGGTCAGTGTAACAGCTCCCCTCTGTATGTATAGACCATCTATCTGATGCTGTCTGGGCAGTGTAACAGCTCCCCTCTGTATGTATAGACCATCTATCTGATGCTGTCTGGACAGTGTTACAGCTCCCCTCTGTATATATAGACCATCTATCTGATGCTGTCTGGACAGTGTTACAGCTCCCCTCTGTATATATAGAGCATCTATCTGATGCTGTCTGGACAGTGAAACAGCTCCCCTCTGTATATATAGACCATCTATCTCATGCTGTCTGGACAGTGAAACAGCTCCCCTCTGTATGTGTAGACCATCTATCTGATGCTGTCAGGACAGAGTAACAGATCTCCTCTGTCTCTGTATGTATAGACCATCTACCTGATGCTGTCTTGAAAGTGTAACAGCTCCCCTCTGTATGTATAGACCATCTATCTGATGCTGTCTGGACAGTGTAACAGATCCCCACTGTATGTATGGACCATCGATCTGATGCTGTCTGGACAGTGTAAGAGCTCCCCTCTGTCTCTGTATGTATAGACCATTTATCTGATGCTGTCTGGTCAGTGTAACAGCTCCCCTCTGTATGTATAGACCATCTATCTGATGCTGTCTGGGCAGTGTAACAGCTCCCCTCTGTATGTATAGACCATCTATCTGATGCTGTCTGGACAGTGAAACAGCTCCCCTCTGTATGTATAGACCATCTATCTGATGCTGTCTGGACAGTGAAACAGCTCCCCTCTGTATGTATAGACCATCTATCTGATGCTGTCTGGACAGTGAAACATCTCCCCTCTGTCTCTGTGTGTATAAACCATCTATCTGATGCTGTCTGGTCAGTGAAACAGCTCCCCTCTGTATGTATAGACCATCTATCTGATGCTGTCTGGACAGTGTAACAGCTCCCCTCTGTATGTATAGACCATGTATCTGATGCTGACTGGACAGTGAAACAGCTCCACACTGTCTCTGTATGTATAGACCATCTACCTGATGCTGTCTTGAAAGTGTAACAGCTCCCCTCTGTATGTATAGACCATCTATCTGATGCTGTCTGGACAGTGAAACAGCTCCCCTCTGTATGTATAGACCATCTATCTGATGCTGTCTGGACAGTGAAACAGCTCCCCTCTGTCTCTGTGTGTATAAACCATCTATCTAATGCTGTCTGGTCAGTGAAACAGCTCCCCTCTGTATGTATAGACAATCTATCTGATGCTGTCTGGACAGTGAAACAGCTCCCCTATGTATGTATAGACCATCTATCTGATGCTGTATGGACAGTGAAACAGCAACCCTCTGTATGTATAGACCATCTATCTGATGCTGTCTGGAGATTGAAACAGCTCCCCTCTGTCTCTGTAAGTATAGACAATCTATCTGATGCTGTCTGAACAGTGAAACAGCTCCCCTCTGTATGTATAGACCGTTTATCTGATGCTGTCTGGGCAGTGTAACAGCTCCCTACTGGATGTATAGACCATCTATCTGATGCTGTCTGGACAGTGAAACAGCTCCCCTCTGTATGTATAGACCATCTATCTGATGCTGTCTGGACAGTGTAACAGCTCCCCTCTGTATGTATAGACCATCTATCTGATGCTGTTTGGACAGCGTAACAGCTCCCCTCTGTATGTAAAGACCATCTATCTGATGCTGTCTGGACAGTGTAACAGCTCCCCTCTGTATGTATAGACCATCTATCTGATGCTGTCTGGACAGTGTAACAGCTCCCCTCTGTATGTATATATAGACCATCTATCTGATGCTGTCTGGACAGTGAAACAGCTCCCCTCTATATGTATAGACCATCTATCTGATGCTGCCTGGTCAGTGTAACAGCTCCCCTCTGTCTATGTATGTATAGGCCATCTATCTGATGCTGTCTGGACAGTGTAACAGCTCCCTCTGTCTCTGTATGTATAGACCATCTATCTGATGCTGTCTGGACAGTGAAACAGCTCCCCTCTGTATGTATAAACTATCTATCTGATTCTGTCTGGACAGTGAAACACCTCCCCTCTGTATGTATAGACCATCTATCTGATGCAATCTGGACAGTGAAACAGCTCCCCTCTGTCTCTGTATGTATAGACCATCTATCTGATGCTGTCTGGACAGTGTAACAGCTCCCCTCTGTCTCTGTATGTATAGGCCATCTATCTGATGCTGTCTGGACAGTGTAACAGCTCCCCTCTGTATGTATAGATCATTAATCTGATGCTGTCTGGACAGTGTAACAGCTCCCCACTGTATGTATAGACCATCTATCTGATGCTGTATGGACAGTGTAACAGCTCCCCTCTGTCTCTGTGTGTATAAACCATCTATCTGATGCTGTCTGGTCAGTGAAACAGCTCCCCTCTGTATGTATAGACCATCTATCTGATGCTGTCTGGACAGTGTAACAGCTCCCCTCTGTATGTATAGACCATGTATCTGATGCTGACTGGACAGTGAAACAGCTCCACACTGTCTCTGTATGTATAGACCATCTACCTGATGCTGTCTTGAAAGTGTAACAGCTCCCCTCTGTATGTATAGACCATCTATCTGATGCTGTCTGGACAGTGAAACAGCTCCCCTCTGTATGTATAGACCATCTATCTGATGCTGTCTGGACAGTGAAACAGCTCCCCTCTGTCTCTGTGTGTATAAGCCATCTATCTAATGCTGTCTGGTCAGTGAAACAGCTCCCCTCTGTATGTATAGACAATCTATCTGATGCTGTCTGGACAGTGAAACAGCTCCCCTATGTATGTATAGACCATCTATCTGATGCTGTCTGGACAGTGAAACAGCTCCCCTCTGTATGTATAGACCATCTATCTGATGCTGTCTGGAGATTGAAACAGCTCCCCTCTGTCTCTGTATGTATAGACAATCTATCTGATGCTGTCTGAACAGTGAAACAGCTCCCCTCTGTATGTATAGACTGTTTATCTGATGCTGTCTGGGCAGTGTAACAGCTCCCTACTGGATGTATAGACCATCTATCTGATGCTGTCTGGACAGTGAAACAGCTCCCCTCTGTATGTATAGACCATCTATCTGATGCTGTCTGGACAGTGTAACAGCTCCCCTCTGTATGTATAGACCATCTATCTGATGCTGTTTGGACAGCGTAACAGCTCCCCTCTGTATGTAAAGACCATCTATCTGATGCTGTCTGGACAGTGTAACACCTCCCCTCTGTATGTATAGACCATCTATCTGATGCTGTCTGGACAGTGTAACAGCTCCCCTCTGTATGTATATATAGACCATCTATCTGATGCTGTCTGGACAGTGAAACAGCTCCCCTCTATATGTATAGACCATCTATCTGATGCTGCCTGGTCAGTGTAACAGCTCCCCTCTGTCTATGTATGTATAGGCCATCTATCTGATGCTGTCTGGACAGTGTAACAGCTCCCTCTGTCTCTGTATGTATAGACCATCTATCTGATGCTGTCTGGACAGTGAAACAGCTCCCCTCTGTATGTATAAACTATCTATCTGATTCTGTCTGGACAGTGAAACACCTCCCCTCTGTATGTATAGACCATCTATCTGATGCAATCTGGACAGTGAAACAGCTCCCCTCTGTCTCTGTATGTATAGACCATCTATCTGATGCTGTCTGGACAGTGTAACAGCTCCCCTCTGTCTCTGTATGTATAGGCCATCTATCTGATGCTGTCTGGACAGTGTAACAGCTCCCCTCTGTATGTATAGATCATTAATCTGATGCTGTCTGGACAGTGTAACAGCTCCCCACTGTATGTATAGACCATCTATCTGATGCTGTATGGACAGTGTAACAGCTCCCCTCTGTCTCTGTATGTATAGACCATCTATCTGATGCTGTCTGGTCAGTGTAACAGCTCCCCTCTGTATGTATAGACCATCTATCTGATGCTGTCTGGGCAGTGTAACAGCTCCCCTCTGTATGTATAGACCATCTATCTGATGCTGTCTGGACAGTGTTACAGCTCCCCTCTGTATATATAGACCATCTATCTGATGTTGTCTGGACAGTGTTACAGCTCCCCTCTGTATATATAGACCATCTTTCTGATGCTGTCTGGACAGTGAAACAGCTCCCCTCTGTATATATAGACCATCTATCTCATGCTGTCTGGACAGTGAAACAGCTCCCCTCTGTATGTGTAGACCATCTATCTGATGCTGTCAGGACAGAGTAACAGATCTCCTCTGTCTCTGTATGTATAGACCATCTACCTGATGCTGTCTTGAAAGTGTAACAGCTCCCCTCTGTATGTATAGACCATCTATCTGATGCTGTCTGGACAGTGTAACAGATCCCCACTGTATGTATGGACCATCAATCTGATGCTGTCTGGACAGTGTAACAGCTCCCCTCTGTCTCTGTATGTATAGACCATTTATCTGATGCTGTCTGGTCAGTGTAACAGCTCCCCTCTGTATGTATAGACCATCTATCTGATGCTGTCTGGGCAGTGTAACAGCTCCCCTCTGTATGTATAGACCATCTATCTGATGCTGTCTGGACAGTGAAACAGCTCCCCTCTGTCTCTGTGTGTATAAACCATCTATCTAATGCTGTCTGGTCAGTGAAACAGCTCCCCTCTGTATGTATAGACAATCTATCTGATGCTGTCTGGACAGTGAAACAGCTCCCCTATGTATGTATAGACCATCTATCTGATGCTGTATGGACAGTGAAACAGCTCCCCTCTGTATGTATAGACCATCTATCTGATGCTGTCTGGAGATTGAAACAGCTCCCCTCTGTCTCTGTATGTATAGACAATCTATCTGATGCTGTCTGAACAGTGAAACAGCTCCCCTCTGTATGTATAGACCGTTTATCTGATGCTGTCTGGGCAGTGTAACAGCTCCCTACTGGATGTATAGACCATCTATCTGATGCTGTCTGGACAGTGAAACAGCTCCCCTCTGTATGTATAGACCATCTATCTGATGCTGTCTGGACAGTGTAACAGCTCCCCTCTGTATGTATAGACCATCTATCTGATGCTGTTTGGACAGCGTAACAGCTCCCCTCTGTATGTAAAGACCATCTATCTGATGCTGTCTGGACAGTGTAACAGCTCCCCTCTGTATGTATAGACCATCTATCTGATACTGTCTGGACAGTGTAACAGCTCCCCTCTGTATGTATATATAGACCATCTATCTGATGCTGTCTGGACAGTGAAACAGCTCCCCTCTATATGTATAGACCATCTATCTGATGCTGCCTGGTCAGTGTAACAGCTCCCCTCTGTCTATGTATGTATAGGCCATCTATCTGATGCTGTCTGGACAGTGTAACAGCTCCCTCTGTCTCTGTATGTATAGACCATCTATCTGATGCTGTCTGGACAGTGAAACAGCTCCCCTCTGTATGTATAAACTATCTATCTGATTCTGTCTGGACAGTGAAACACCTCCCCTCTGTATGTATAGACCATCTATCTGATGCAATCTGGACAGTGAAACAGCTCCCCTCTGTCTCTGTATGTATAGACCATCTATCTGATGCTGTCTGGACAGTGTAACAGCTCCCCTCTGTCTCTGTATGTATAGGCCATCTATCTGATGCTGTCTGGACAGTGTAACAGCTCCCCTCTGTATGTATAGATCATTAATCTGATGCTGTCTGGACAGTGTAACAGCTCCCCACTGTATGTATAGACCATCTATCTGATGCTGTATGGACAGTGTAACAGCTCCCCTCTGTCTCTGTGTGTATAAACCATCTATCTGATGCTGTCTGGTCAGTGAAACAGCTCCCCTCTGTATGTATAGACCATCTATCTGATGCTGTCTGGACAGTGTAACAGCTCCCCTCTGTATGTATAGACCATGTATCTGATGCTGACTGGACAGTGAAACAGCTCCACACTGTCTCTGTATGTATAGACCATCTACCTGATGCTGTCTTGAAAGTGTAACAGCTCCCCTCTGTATGTATAGACCATCTATCTGATGCTGTCTGGACAGTGAAACAGCTCCCCTCTGTATGTATAGACCATCTATCTGATGCTGTCTGGACAGTGAAACAGCTCCCCTCTGTCTCTGTGTGTATAAACCATCTATCTAATGCTGTCTGGTCAGTGAAACAGCTCCCCTCTGTATGTATAGACAATCTATCTGATGCTGTCTGGACAGTGAAACAGCTCCCCTATGTATGTATAGACCATCTATCTGATGCTGTCTGGACAGTGAAACAGCTCCCCTCTGTATGTATAGACCATCTATCTGATGCTGTCTGGAGATTGAAACAGCTCCCCTCTGTCTCTGTATGTATAGACAATCTATCTGATGCTGTCTGAACAGTGAAACAGCTCCCCTCTGTATGTATAGACTGTTTATCTGATGCTGTCTGGGCAGTGTAACAGCTCCCTACTGGATGTATAGACCATCTATCTGATGCTGTCTGGACAGTGAAACAGCTCCCCTCTGTATGTATAGACCATCTATCTGATGCTGTCTGGACAGTGTAACAGCTCCCCTCTGTATGTATAGACCATCTATCTGATGCTGTTTGGACAGCGTAACAGCTCCCCTCTGTATGTAAAGACCATCTATCTGATGCTGTCTGGACAGTGTAACACCTCCCCTCTGTATGTATAGACCATCTATCTGATGCTGTCTGGACAGTGTAACAGCTCCCCTCTGTATGTATATATAGACCATCTATCTGATGCTGTCTGGACAGTGAAACAGCTCCCCTCTATATGTATAGACCATCTATCTGATGCTGCCTGGTCAGTGTAACAGCTCCCCTCTGTCTATGTATGTATAGGCCATCTATCTGATGCTGTCTGGACAGTGTAACAGCTCCCTCTGTCTCTGTATGTATAGACCATCTATCTGATGCTGTCTGGACAGTGAAACAGCTCCCCTCTGTATGTATAAACTATCTATCTGATTCTGTCTGGACAGTGAAACACCTCCCCTCTGTATGTATAGACCATCTATCTGATGCAATCTGGACAGTGAAACAGCTCCCCTCTGTCTCTGTATGTATAGACCATCTATCTGATGCTGTCTGGACAGTGTAACAGCTCCCCTCTGTCTCTGTATGTATAGGCCATCTATCTGATGCTGTCTGGACAGTGTAACAGCTCCCCTCTGTATGTATAGATCATTAATCTGATGCTGTCTGGACAGTGTAACAGCTCCCCACTGTATGTATAGACCATCTATCTGATGCTGTATGGACAGTGTAACAGCTCCCCTCTGTCTCTGTATGTATAGACCATCTATCTGATGCTGTCTGGTCAGTGTAACAGCTCCCCTCTGTATGTATAGACCATCTATCTGATGCTGTCTGGGCAGTGTAACAGCTCCCCTCTGTATGTATAGACCATCTATCTGATGCTGTCTGGACAGTGTTACAGCTCCCCTCTGTATATATAGACCATCTATCTGATGTTGTCTGGACAGTGTTACAGCTCCCCTCTGTATATATAGACCATCTTTCTGATGCTGTCTGGACAGTGAAACAGCTCCCCTCTGTATATATAGACCATCTATCTCATGCTGTCTGGACAGTGAAACAGCTCCCCTCTGTATGTGTAGACCATCTATCTGATGCTGTCAGGACAGAGTAACAGATCTCCTCTGTCTCTGTATGTATAGACCATCTACCTGATGCTGTCTTGAAAGTGTAACAGCTCCCCTCTGTATGTATAGACCATCTATCTGATGCTGTCTGGACAGTGTAACAGATCCCCACTGTATGTATGGACCATCAATCTGATGCTGTCTGGACAGTGTAACAGCTCCCCTCTGTCTCTGTATGTATAGACCATTTATCTGATGCTGTCTGGTCAGTGTAACAGCTCCCCTCTGTATGTATAGACCATCTATCTGATGCTGTCTGGGCAGTGTAACAGCTCCCCTCTGTATGTATAGACCATCTATCTGATGCTGTCTGGACAGTGAAACAGCTCCCCTCTGTATGTATAGACCATCTATCTGATGCTGTCTGGACAGTGAAACAGCTCCCCTCTGTATGTATAGACCATCTATCTGATGCTGTCTGGACAGTGAAACATCTCCCCTCTGTCTCTGTGTGTATAAACCATCTATCTGATGCTGTCTGGTCAGTGAAACAGCTCCCCTCTGTATGTATAGACCATCTATCTGATGCTGTCTGGACAGTGTAACAGCTCCCCTCTGTATGTATAGACCATGTATCTGATGTTGACTGGACAGTGAAACAGCTCCACACTGTCTCTGTATGTATAGACCATCTACCTGATGCTGTCTTGAAAGTGTAACAGCTCCCCTCTGTATGTATAGACCATCTATCTGATGCTGTCTGGACAGTGTAACAGCTGCCCTCTGTATGTATAGACCATCTATCTGATGCTGTCTGGACAGTGTAACAGCTCCCCACTGTATTTATGGACCATCGATCTGATGCTGTCTGGACAGTGAAACAGCTCCCCTCTGTATGTATAGACAATCTATCTGATGCTGTCTGGACAGTGAAACAGCTCCCCTCTGTATGTATAGACCATCTATCTGATGCTGTCTGGACAGTGAAACAGCTCCCCTCTGTATGTATAGACCATGTATCTGATGCTGTCTGGAGATTGAAACAGCTCCCCTCTGTCTCTGTATGTATAGACAATCTATCTGATGCTGTCTGAACAGTGAAACAGCTCCCCTCTGTATGTATAGACCGTTTATCTGATGCTGTCTGGGCAGTGTAACAGCTCCCTACTGGATGTATAGACCATCTATCTGATGCTGTCTGGACAGTGAAACAGCTCCCCTCTGTATGTATAGACCATCTATCTGATGCTGTCTGGACAGTGTAACAGCTCCCCTCTGTATGTATAGACCATCTATCTGATGCTGTCAGGAAAGAGTAACAGCTCTCCTCTGTCTCTGTATGTATAGACCATCTATCTGATGCTGTCTGGACAGTGTAACTGCTCCCCTCTGTATGTATAGACCATCTATCTGATGCTGTTTGGACAGCGTAACAGCTCCCCTCTGTATGTATAGACCATCTATCTGATGCTGTCTGGACAGTGTAACAGCTCCCCTCTGTATGTATAGACCATCTATCTGATGCTGTCTGGACAGTGTAACAGCTCCCCTCTGTATGTATATATAGACCATCTATCTGATGCTGTCTGGACAGTGTAACAGCTCCCTCTGTCTCTGTATGTATAGACCATCTATCTGATGCTGTCTGGACAGTGAAACAGCTCCCCTCTGTATGTATAGACCATCTATCTGATGCTGTATGGACAGTGTAACAGCTCCCTCTGTCTCTGTATGTATAGACCATCTATCTGATGCTGTCTGGACAGTGAAACAGCTCCCCTCTGTATGTATAGACCATCTATCTGATGCTGTCTGGACAGTGTAACAGCTCCCCTCTGTATGTATAGACCATCTATTTGATGCTGTCTGGGCAGTGTAACAGCTCCCCTCTTGATGTATAGACCATCTATCTGATGCTGTCTGGACAGTGTAACAGCTCCCCTCTGTATGTATAGACCATCTATCTGATGCTGTTTGGACAGTGTAACAGCTCCCCTCTGTCTCTGTATGTATAGACCATCTATCTGATGCTGTCTGGTCAGTGTAACAGCTCCCCTCTGTATGTATAAACTATCTGATTCTGTCTGGACAGTGAAACAGCTCCCCTCTGTATGTATAGACCATCTATATGATGCAATCTGGACAGTGAAACAGCTCCCCTCTGTCTCTGTATGTATAGACCATCTATCTGATGATGTCTGGACAGTGTAACAGCTCCCCTCTGTATGTATAGACCATGTATCTGATGCTGTCTGGACAGTGTAACAGCTCCCCTCTGTATATATAGACCATCTATCTCATGCTGTCTGGACAGTGAAACAGCTCCCCTCTGTATGTGTAGACCATCTATCTGATGCTGTCAGGACAGAGTAACAGATCTCCTCTGTCTCTGTATGTATAGACCATCTACCTGATGCTGTCTTGAAAGTGTAACAGCTCACCTCTGTATGTATAGACCATCTATCTGATGCTGTCTGGACAGTGTAACAGCTCCCCTCTGTATATATAGACCATCTATCTGATGCTGTCTGGACAGTGAAATAGCTCCCCTCTGTCTCTGTATGTATAGACCATCTATCTGATGCTTTCTGGACAGTGTAACAGCTCCCCACTGTATGTATAGACCATCTATCTGATGCTGTATGGACAGTGTAACAGCTCCCCTCTGTCTCTGTATGTATAGACCATCTATCTGATGCTGTCTGGTCAGTGTAACAGCTCCCCTCTGTATGTATAAACTATCTATCTGATTCTGTCTGGACAGTGAAACAGCTCCCCTCTGTATGTATAGACCATCTATCTGATGCAATCTGGACAGTGAAACAGCTCCCCTCTGTCTCTGTATGTATAGACCATCTATCTGATGCTGTCTGGACAGTGTAACAGCTCCCCTCTGTCTCTGTATGTATAGGCCATCTATCTGATGCTGTCTGGACAGTGTAACAGCACCCCTCTGTATGTATAGATCATCTATCTGATGCTGTGTGGACAGTGTAACAGCTCCCCACTGTATGTATAGACCATCTATCTGATGCTGTATGGACAGTGTAACAGCTCCCCTCTGTCTCTGTATGTATAGACCATCTATCTGATGCTGTCTGGTCAGTGTAACAGCTCCCCTCTGTATGTATAGACCATCTATCTGATGCTGTCTGGGCAGTGTAACAGCTCCCCTCTGTATGTATAGACCATCTATCTGATGCTGTCTGGACAGTGTTACAGCTCCCCTCTGTATATATAGACCATCTATCTGATGCTGTCTGGACAGTGTAACAGCACCCCTCTGTATGTATAGAACATCTATCTGATGCTGTCTGGACAGTGAAACAGCTCCCCTCTGTATATATAGACCATCTATCTCATGCTGTCTGGACAGTGAAACAGCTCCCCTCTGTATGTGTAGACCATCTATATGATGCTGTCAGGACAGAGTAACATATCTCCTCTGTCTCTGTATGTATAGACCATCTATCTGATGCTGTCTGGACAGTGTAACAGCTCCCCTCTGTATGTATAGACCATGTATCTGATGCTGTCTGGACAGTGTAACAGCTCCCCTCTGTATATATAGACCATCTATCTCATGGTGTCTGGACAGTGAAACAGCTCCCCTCTGTATGTGTAGACCATCTATCTGATGCTGTCAGGACAGAGTAACAGATCTCCTCTGTCTCTGTATGTATAGACCATCTACCTGATGCTGTCTTGAAAGTGTAACAGCTCACCTCTGTATGTATAGACCATCTATCTGATGCTGTCTGGATAGTGTAACAGCTCCCCTCTGTTTATATAGACCATCTATCTGATGCTGTCTGGACAGTGAAATAGCTCCCCTCTGTCTCTGTATGTATAGACCATCTATCTGATGCTGTCTGGACAGTGTAACAGCTCCCCTCTGTATGTATAGACCATCTATCTGATGCTGTCTGGGCAGTGTAACAGCTCCCCTCTCTATGTATAGACCTTCTATCTGATGCTGTCTGGACAGTGAAACAGCTCCCCTCTGTATGTATAGACCATCTATATGATGCTGTCTGGACAGTGAAACAGCTCCCCTCTGTATGTATAGACCATCTATCTGATGCTGTCTGGACAGTGAAACATCTCCCCTCTGTCTCTGTGTGTATAAACCATCTATCTGATGCTGTCTGGTCAGTGAAACAGCTCCCCTCTGTATGTATAGACAATCTATCTGATGCTGTCTGGACAGTGAAACAGCTCCCCTCTGTATGTATAGACCATCTATCTGATGCTGTCTGGACAGTGAAACAGCTCCCCTCTGTATGTATAGACCATCTATCTGATGCTGTCTGGACAGTGAAACAGCTCCCCTCTGTATGTATAGACCATCTATCTGATGCTGTCTGGACAGTGAAACATCTCCCCTCTGTCTCTGTGTGTATAAACCATCTATCTGATGCTGTCTGGTCAGTGAAACAGCTCCCCTCTGTATGTATAGACCATCTATCTGATGCTGTCTGGACAGTGTAACAGCTCCCCTCTGTATGTATAGACCATGTATCTGATGTTGACTGGACAGTGAAACAGCTCCACACTGTCTCTGTATGTATAGACCATCTACCTGATGCTGTCTTGAAAGTGTAACAGCTCCCCTCTGTATGTATAGACCATCTATCTGATGCTGTCTGGACAGTGTAACAGCTGCCCTCTGTATGTATAGACCATCTATCTGATGCTGTCTGGACAGTGTAACAGCTCCCCTCTGTCTCTGTATGTATAGGCCATCTATCTGATGCTGTCTGGACAGTGTAACAGCTCCCCTCTGTATGTATAGATCATTTATCTGATGCTGTCTGGACAGTGTAACAGCTCCCCACTGTATGTATAGACCATCTATCTGATGCTGTATGGACAGTGTAACAGCTCCCCTCTGTCTCTGTATGTATAGACCATCTATCTGATGCTGTCTGGTCAGTGTAACAGCTCCCCTCTGTATGTATAGACCATCTATCTGATGCTGTCTGGGCAGTGTAACAGCTCCCCTCTGTATGTATAGACCATCTATCTGATGCTGTCTGGACAGTGTTACAGCTCCCCTCTGTATATATAGACCATCTATCTGATGCTGTCTGGACAGTGTTACAGCTCCCCTCTGTATATATAGACCATCTATCTCATGCTGTCTGGACAGTGAAACAGCTCCCCTCTGTATGTGTAGACCATCTATCTGATGCTGTCAGGACAGAGTAACAGATCTCCTCTGTCTCTGTATGTATAGACCATCTACCTGATGCTGTCTTGAAAGTGTAACAGCTCCCCTCTGTATGTATAGACCATCTATCTGATGCTGTCTGGACAGTGTAACAGATCCCCACTGTATGTATGGACCATCGATCTGATGCTGTCTGGACAGTGTAACAGCTCCCCTCTGTCTCTGTATGTATAGACCATTTATCTGATGCTGTCTGGTCAGTGTAACAGCTCCCCTCTGTATGTATAGACCATCTATCTGATGCTGTCTGGGCAGTGTAACAGCTCCCCTCTGTATGTATAGACCATCTATCTGATGCTGTCTGGACAGTGAAATAGCTACCCTCTCTATGTATAGACCATCTATCTGATGCTGTCTGGACAGTGAAACAGCTCCCCTCTGTATGTATAGACCATCTATCTGATGCTGTCTGGACAGTGAAACATCTCCCCTCTGTCTCTGTGTGTATAAACCATCTATCTGATGCTGTCTGGTCAGTGAAACAGCTCCCCTCTGTATGTATAGACCATCTATCTGATGCTGTCTGGACAGTGTAACAGCTCCCCTCTGTATGTATAGACCATGTATCTGATGCTGACTGGACAGTGAAACAGCTCCACACTGTCTCTGTATGTATAGACCATCTACCTGATGCTGTCTTGAAAGTGTAACAGCTCCCCTCTGTATGTATAGACCATCTATCTGATGCTGTCTGGACAGTGTAACAGCTGCCCTCTGTATGTATAGACCATCTATCTGATGCTGTCTGGACAGTGTAACAGCTCCCCACTGTATTTATGGACCATCGATCTGATGCTGTCTGGACAGTGAAACAGCTCCCCTCTGTATGTATAGACAATCTATCTGATGCTGTCTGGACAGTGAAACAGCTCCCCTCTGTATGTATAGACCATCTATCTGATGCTGTCTGGACAGTGAAACAGCTCCCCTCTGTATGTATAGACCATGTATCTGATGCTGTCTGGAGATTGAAACAGCTCCCCTCTGTCTCTGTATGTATAGACAATCTATCTGATGCTGTCTGAACAGTGAAACAGCTCCCCTCTGTATGTATAGACCGTTTATCTGATGCTGTCTGGGCAGTGTAACAGCTCCCTACTGGATGTATAGACCATCTATCTGATGCTGTCAGGAAAGAGTAACAGCTCTCCTCTGTCTCTGTATGTATAGACCATCTATCTGATGCTGTCTGGACAGTGTAACTGCTCCCCTCTGTATGTATAGACCATCTATCTGATGCTGTTTGGACAGCGTAACAGCTCCCCTCTGTATGTATAGACCATCTATCTGATGCTGTCTGGACAGTGTAACAGCTCCCCTCTGTATGTATAGACCATCTATCTGATGCTGTCTGGACAGTGTAACAGCTCCCCTCTGTATGTATATATAGACCATCTATCTGATGCTGTCTGGACAGTGTAACAGCTCCCTCTGTCTCTGTATGTATAGACCATCTATCTGATGCTGTCTGGACAGTGAAACAGCTCCCCTCTGTATGTATAGACCATCAATCTGATGCTGTATGGACAGTGTAACAGCTCCCTCTGTCTCTGTATGTATAGACCATCTATCTGATGCTGTCTGGACAGTGAAACAGCTCCCCTCTGTATGTATAGACCATCTAGCTGATGCTGTCTGGACAGTGTAACAGCTCCCCTCTGTATGTATAGACCATCTATTTGATGCTGTCTGGGCAGTGTAACAGCTCCCCTCTTGATGTATAGACCATCTATCTGATGCTGTCTGGACAGTGTAACAGCTCCCCTCTGTATGTATAGACCATCTATCTGATGCTGTTTGGACAGTGTAACAGCTCCCCTCTGTCTCTGTATGTATAGACCATCTATCTGATGCTGTCTGGTCAGTGTAACAGCTCCCCTCTGTATGTATAAACTATCTGATTCTGTCTGGACAGTGAAACAGCTCCCCTCTGTATGTATAGACCATCTATATGATGCAATCTGGACAGTGAAACAGCTCCCCTCTGTCTCTGTATGTATAGACCATCTATCTGATGATGTCTGGACAGTGTAACAGCTCCCCTCTGTATGTATAGACCATGTATCTGATGCTGTCTGGACAGTGTAACAGCTCCCCTCTGTTTATATAGACCATCTATCTCATGCTGTCTGGACAGTGAAACAGCTCCCCTCTGTATGTGTAGACCATCTATCTGATGCTGTCAGGACAGAGTAACAGATCTCCTCTGTCTCTGTATGTATAGACCATCTAACTGATGCTGTCTTGAAAGTGTAACAGCTCACCTCTGTATGTATAGACCATCTATCTGATGCTGTATGGACAGTGTAACAGCTCCCCTCTGTCTCTGTATGTATAGACCATCTATCTGATGCTGTCTGGTCAGTGTAACACCTCCCCTCTGTATGTATAAACTATCTATCTGATTCTGTCTGGACAGTGAAACAGCTCCCCTCTGTATGTATAGACCATCTATCTGATGCAATCTGGACAGTGAAACAGCTCCCCTCTGTCTCTGTATGTATAGACCATCTATCTGAAGCTGTCTGGACAGTGTAACAGCTCCCCTCTGTCTCTGTATGTATAGGCCATCTATCTGATGCTGTCTGGACAGTGTAACAGCACCCCTCTGTATGTATAGATCATCTATCTGATGCTGTCTGGACAGTGTAACAGCTCCCCACTGTATGTATAGACCATCTATCTGATGCTGTATGGACAGTGTAACAGCTCCCCTCTGTCTCTGTATGTATAGACCATCTATCTGATGCTGTCTGGTCAGTGTAACAGCTCCCCTCTGTATGTATAGACCATCTATCTGATGCTGTCTGGGCAGTGTAACAGCTCCCCTCTGTATGTATAGACCATCTATCTGATGCTGTCTGGACAGTGTTACAGCTCCCCTCTGTATATATAGACCATCTATCTGATGCTGTCTGGACAGTGTAACAGCACCCCTCTGTATGTATAGAACATCTATCTGATGCTGTCTGGACAGTGAAACAGCTCCCCTCTGTATATATAGACCATCTATCTCATGCTGTCTGGACAGTGAAACAGCTCCCCTCTGTATGTGTAGACCATCTATATGATGCTGTCAGGACAGAGTAACATATCTCCTCTGTCTCTGTATGTATAGACCATCTATCTGATGCTGTCTGGACAGTGTAACAGCTCCCCTCTGTATGTATAGACCATGTATCTGATGCTGTCTGGACAGTGTAACAGCTCCCCTCTGTATATATAGACCATCTATCTCATGGTGTCTGGACAGTGAAACAGCTCCCCTCTGTATGTGTAGACCATCTATCTGATGCTGTCAGGACAGAGTAACAGATCTCCTCTGTCTCTGTATGTATAGACCATCTACCTGATGCTGTCTTGAAAGTGTAACAGCTCACCTCTGTATGTATAGACCATCTATCTGATGCTGTCTGGACAGTGTAACAGCTCCCCTCTGTTTATATAGACCATCTATCTGATGCTGTCTGGACAGTGAAATAGCTCCCCTCTGTCTCTGTATGTATAGACCATCTATCTGATGCTGTCTGGACAGTGTAACAGCTCCCCTCTGTATGTATAGACCATCTATCTGATGCTGTCTGGGCAGTGTAACAGCTCCCCTCTCTATGTATAGACCATCTATCTGATGCTGTCTGGACAGTGAAACAGCTCCCCTCTGTATGTATAGACCATCTATATGATGCTGTCTGGACAGTGAAACAGCTCCCCTCTGTATGTATAGACCATCTATCTGATGCTGTCTGGACAGTGAAACATCTCCCCTCTGTCTCTGTGTGTATAAACCATCTATCTGATGCTGTCTGGTCAGTGAAACAGCTCCCCTCTGTATGTATAGACAATCTATCTGATGCTGTCTGGACAGTGAAACAGCTCCCCTCTGTATGTATAGACCATCTATCTGATGCTGTCTGGACAGTGTAACAGCTCCCCTCTGTATGTATAGACCATCTATCTGATGCTGTCTGGACAGTGAAACAGCTCCCCTCTGTATGTATAGACCATCTATCTGATGCTGTCAGGAAAGAGTAACAGCTCTCCTCTGTCTCTGTATGTATAGACCATCTATCTGATGCTGTCTGGACAGTGTAACTGCTCCCCTCTGTATGTATAGACCATCTATCTGATGCTGTTTGGACAGCGTAACAGCTCCCCTCTGTATGTATAGACCATCTATCTGATGCTGTCTGGACAGTGTAACAGCTCCCCTCTGTATGTATAGACCATCTATCTGATGCTGTCTGGACAGTGTAACAGCTCCCCTCTGTATGTATATATAGACCATCTATCTGATGCTGTCTGGACAGTGTAACAGCTCCCTCTGTCTCTGTATGTATAGACCATCTATCTGATGCTGTCTGGACAGTGAAACAGCTCCCCTCTGTATGTATAGACCATCAATCTGATGCTGTATGGACAGTGTAACAGCTCCCTCTGTCTCTGTATGTATAGACCATCTATCTGATGCTGTCTGGACAGTGAAACAGCTCCCCTCTGTATGTATAGACCATCTAGCTGATGCTGTCTGGACAGTGTAACAGCTCCCCTCTGTATGTATAGACCATCTATTTGATGCTGTCTGGGCAGTGTAACAGCTCCCCTCTTGATGTATAGACCATCTATCTGATGCTGTCTGGACAGAGTAACATATCTCCTCTGTCTCTGTATGTATAGACCATCTATCTGATGCTGTCTGGACAGTGTAACAGCTCCCCTCTGTATGTATAGACCATGTATCTGATGCTGTCTGGACAGTGTAACAGCTCCCCTCTGTATATATAGACCATCTATCTCATGGTGTCTGGACAGTGAAACAGCTCCCCTCTGTATGTGTAGACCATCTATCTGATGCTGTCAGGACAGAGTAACAGATCTCCTCTGTCTCTGTATGTATAGACCATCTACCTGATGCTGTCTTGAAAGTGTAACAGCTCACCTCTGTATGTATAGACCATCTATCTGATGCTGTCTGGACAGTGTAACAGCTCCCCTCTGTTTATATAGACCATCTATCTGATGCTGTCTGGACAGTGAAATAGCTCCCCTCTGTCTCTGTATGTATAGACCATCTATCTGATGCTGTCTGGACAGTGTAACAGCTCCCCTCTGTATGTATAGACCATCTATCTGATGCTGTCTGGGCAGTGTAACAGCTCCCCTCTCTATGTATAGACCATCTATCTGATGCTGTCTGGACAGTGAAACAGCTCCCCTCTGTATGTATAGACCATCTATATGATGCTGTCTGGACAGTGAAACAGCTCCCCTCTGTATGTATAGACCATCTATCTGATGCTGTCTGGACAGTGAAACATCTCCCCTCTGTCTCTGTGTGTATAAACCATCTATCTGATGCTGTCTGGTCAGTGAAACAGCTCCCCTCTGTATGTATAGACAATCTATCTGATGCTGTCTGGACAGTGAAACAGCTCCCCTCTGTATGTATAGACCATCTATCTGATGCTGTCTGGACAGTGTAACAGCTCCCCTCTGTATGTATAGACCATCTATCTGATGCTGTCTGGACAGTGAAACAGCTCCCCTCTGTATGTATAGACCATCTATCTGATGCTGTCAGGAAAGAGTAACAGCTCTCCTCTGTCTCTGTATGTATAGACCATCTATCTGATGCTGTCTGGACAGTGTAACTGCTCCCCTCTGTATGTATAGACCATCTATCTGATGCTGTTTGGACAGCGTAACAGCTCCCCTCTGTATGTATAGACCATCTATCTGATGCTGTCTGGACAGTGTAACAGCTCCCCTCTGTATGTATAGACCATCTATCTGATGCTGTCTGGACAGTGTAACAGCTCCCCTCTGTATGTATATATAGACCATCTATCTGATGCTGTCTGGACAGTGTAACAGCTCCCTCTGTCTCTGTATGTATAGACCATCTATCTGATGCTGTCTGGACAGTGAAACAGCTCCCCTCTGTATGTATAGACCATCAATCTGATGCTGTATGGACAGTGTAACAGCTCCCTCTGTCTCTGTATGTATAGACCATCTATCTGATGCTGTCTGGACAGTGAAACAGCTCCCCTCTGTATGTATAGACCATCTAGCTGATGCTGTCTGGACAGTGTAACAGCTCCCCTCTGTATGTATAGACCATCTATTTGATGCTGTCTGGGCAGTGTAACAGCTCCCCTCTTGATGTATAGACCATCTATCTGATGCTGTCTGGACAGTGTAACAGCTCCCCTCTGTATGTATAGACCATCTATCTGATGCTGTTTGGACAGTGTAACAGCTCCCCTCTGTCTCTGTATGTATAGACCATCTATCTGATGCTGTCTGGTCAGTGTAACAGCTCCCCTCTGTATGTATAAACTATCTGATTCTGTCTGGACAGTGAAAGAGCTCCCCTCTGTATGTATAGACCATCTATATGATGCAATCTGGACAGTGAAACAGCTCCCCTCTGTCTCTGTATGTATAGACCATCTATCTGATGATGTCTGGACAGTGTAACAGCTCCCCTCTGTATGTATAGACCATGTATCTGATGCTGTCTGGACAGTGTAACAGCTCCCCTCTGTATATATAGACCATCTATCTCATGCTGTCTGGACAGTGAAACAGCTCCCCTCTGTATGTGTAGACCATCTATCTGATGCTGTCAGGACAGAGTAACAGATCTCCTCTGTCTCTGTATGTATAGACCATCTAACTGATGCTGTCTTGAAAGTGTAACAGCTCACCTCTGTATGTATAGACCATCTATCTGATGCTGTATGGACAGTGTAACAGCTCCCCTCTGTCTCTGTATGTATAGACCATCTATCTGATGCTGTCTGGACAGTGTAACAGCTCCCCTCTGTCTCTGTATGTATAGGCCATCTATCTGATGCTGTCTGGACAGTGTAACAGCACCCCTCTGTATGTATAGATCATCTATCTGATGCTGTCTGGACAGTGTAACAGCTCCCCACTGTATGTATAGACCATCTATCTGATGCTGTATGGACAGTGTAACAGCTCCCCTCTGTCTCTGTATGTATAGACCATCTATCTGATGCTGTCTGGTCAGTGTAACAGCTCCCCTCTGTATGTATAGACCATCTATCTGATGCTGTCTGGGCAGTGTAACAGCTCCCCTCTGTATGTATAGACCATCTATCTGATGCTGTCTGGACAGTGTTACAGCTCCCCTCTGTATATATAGACCATCTATCTGATGCTGTCTGGACAGTGTAACAGCACCCCTCTGTATGTATAGAACATCTATCTGATGCTGTCTGGACAGTGAAACAGCTCCCCTCTGTATATATAGACCATCTATCTCATGCTGTCTGGACAGTGAAACAGCTCCCCTCTGTATGTGTAGACCATCTATATGATGCTGTCAGGACAGAGTAACATATCTCCTCTGTCTCTGTATGTATAGACCATCTATCTGATGCTGTCTGGACAGTGTAACAGCTCCCCTCTGTATGTATAGACCATGTATCTGATGCTGTCTGGACAGTGTAACAGCTCCCCTCTGTATATATAGACCATCTATCTCATGGTGTCTGGACAGTGAAACAGCTCCCCTCTGTATGTGTAGACCATCTATCTGATGCTGTCAGGACAGAGTAACAGATCTCCTCTGTCTCTGTATGTATAGACCATCTACCTGATGCTGTCTTGAAAGTTTAACAGCTCACCTCTGTATGTATAGACCATCTATCTGATGCTGTCTGGACAGTGTAACAGCTCCCCTCTGTTTATATAGACCATCTATCTGATGCTGTCTGGACAGTGAAATAGCTCCCCTCTGTCTCTGTATGTATAGACCATCTATCTGATGCTGTCTGGACAGTGTAACAGCTCCCCTCTGTCTCTGTATGTATAGGCCATCTATCTGATGCTGTCTGGACAGTGTAACAGCACCCCTCTGTATGTATAGATCATCTATCTGATGCTGTCTGGACAGTGTAACAGCTCCCCACTGTATGTATAGACCATCTATCTGATGCTGTATGGACAGTGTAACAGCTCCCCTCTGTCTCTGTATGTATAGACCATCTATCTGATGCTGTCTGGTCAGTGTAACAGCTCCCCTCTGTATGTATAGACCATCTATCTGATGCTGTCTGGGCAGTGTAACAGCTCCCCTCTGTATGTATAGACCATCTATCTGATGCTGTCTGGACAGTGTTACAGCTCCCCTCTGTATATATAGACCATCTATCTGATGCTGTCTGGACAGTGTAACAGCACCCCTCTGTATGTATAGAACATCTATCTGATGCTGTCTGGACAGTGAAACAGCTCCCCTCTGTATATATAGACCATCTATCTCATGCTGTCTGGACAGTGAAACAGCTCCCCTCTGTATGTGTAGACCATCTATATGATGCTGTCAGGACAGAGTAACATATCTCCTCTGTCTCTGTATGTATAGACCATCTATCTGATGCTGTCTGGACAGTGTAACAGCTCCCCTCTGTATGTATAGACCATGTATCTGATGCTGTCTGGACAGTGTAACAGCTCCCCTCTGTATATATAGACCATCTATCTCATGGTGTCTGGACAGTGAAACAGCTCCCCTCTGTATGTGTAGACCATCTATCTGATGCTGTCAGGACAGAGTAACAGATCTCCTCTGTCTCTGTATGTATAGACCATCTACCTGATGCTGTCTTGAAAGTTTAACAGCTCACCTCTGTATGTATAGACCATCTATCTGATGCTGTCTGGACAGTGTAACAGCTCCCCTCTGTTTATATAGACCATCTATCTGATGCTGTCTGGACAGTGAAATAGCTCCCCTCTGTCTCTGTATGTATAGACCATCTATCTGATGCTGTCTGGACAGTGTAACAGCTCCCCTCTGTATGTATAGACCATCTATCTGATGCTGTCTGGGCAGTGTAACAGCTCCCCTCTCTATGTATAGACCATCTATCTGATGCTGTCTGGACAGTGAAACAGCTCCCCTCTGTATGTATAGACCATCTATATGATGCTGTCTGGACAGTGAAACAGCTCCCCTCTGTATGTATAGACCATCTATCTGATGCTGTCTGGACAGTGAAACATCTCCCCTCTGTCTCTGTGTGTATAAACCATCTATCTGATGCTGTCTGGTCAGTGAAACAGCTCCCCTCTGTATGTATAGACAATCTATCTGATGCTGTCTGGACAGTGAAACAGCTCCCCTCTGTATGTATAGACCATCTATCTGATGCTGTCTGGACAGTGTAACAGCTCCCCTCTGTATGTATAGACCATCTATCTGATGCTGTCTGGACAGTGAAACACCTCCCCTCTGTATGTATAGACCATCTATCTGATGCAATCTGGACAGTGAAACAGCTCCCCTCTGTCTCTGTATGTATAGACCATCTATCTGATGCTGTCTGGACAGTGTAACAGCTCCCCTCTGTCTCTGTATGTATAGGCCATCTATCTGATGCTGTCTGGACAGTGTAACAGCTCCCCTCTGTATGTATAGATCATTAATCTGATGCTGTCTGGACAGTGTAACAGCTCCCCACTGTATGTATAGACCATCTATCTGATGCTGTATGGACAGTGTAACAGCTCCCCTCTGTCTCTGTATGTATAGACCATCTATCTGATGCTGTCTGGTCAGTGTAACAGCTCCCCTCTGTATGTATAGACCATCTATCTGATGCTGTCTGGGCAGTGTAACAGCTCCCCTCTGTATGTATAGACCATCTATCTGATGCTGTCTGGACAGTGTTACAGCTCCCCTCTGTATATATAGACCATCTATCTGATGTTGTCTGGACAGTGTTACAGCTCCCCTCTGTATATATAGACCATCTTTCTGATGCTGTCTGGACAGTGAAACAGCTCCCCTCTGTATATATAGACCATCTATCTCATGCTGTCTGGACAGTGAAACAGCTCCCCTCTGTATGTGTAGACCATCTATCTGATGCTGTCAGGACAGAGTAACAGATCTCCTCTGTCTCTGTATGTATAGACCATCTACCTGATGCTGTCTTGAAAGTGTAACAGCTCCCCTCTGTATGTATAGACCATCTATCTGATGCTGTCTGGACAGTGTAAAAGATCCCCACTGTATGTATGGACCATCAATCTGATGCTGTCTGGACAGTGTAACAGCTCCCCTCTGTCTCTGTATGTATAGACCATTTATCTGATGCTGTCTGGTCAGTGTAACAGCTCCCCTCTGTATGTATAGACCATCTATCTGATGCTGTCTGGGCAGTGTAACAGCTCCCCTCTGTATGTATAGACCATCTATCTGATGCTGTCTGGACAGTGAAACAGCTCCCCTCTGTATGTATAGACCATCTATCTGATGCTGTCTGGACAGTGAAACAGCTCCCCTCTGTATGTATAGACCATCTATCTGATGCTGTCTGGACAGTGAAACATCTCCCCTCTGTCTCTGTGTGTATAAACCATCTATCTGATGCTGTCTGGTCAGTGAAACAGCTCCCCTCTGTATGTATAGACCATCTATCTGATGCTGTCTGGACAGTGTAACAGCTCCCCTCTGTATGTATAGACCATGTATCTGATGTTGACTGGACAGTGAAACAGCTCCACACTGTCTCTGTATGTATAGACCATCTACCTGATGCTGTCTTGAAAGTGTAACAGCTCCCCTCTGTATGTATAGACCATCTATCTGATGCTGTCTGGACAGTGTAACAGCTGCCCTCTGTATGTATAGACCATCTATCTGATGCTGTCTGGACAGTGTAACAGCTCCCCACTGTATTTATGGACCATCGATCTGATGCTGTCTGGACAGTGAAACAGCTCCCCTCTGTATGTATAGACAATCTATCTGATGCTGTCTGGACAGTGAAACAGCTCCCCTCTGTATGTATAGACCATCTATCTGATGCTGTCTGGACAGTGAAACAGCTCCCCTCTGTATGTATAGACCATGTATCTGATGCTGTCTGGAGATTGAAACAGCTCCCCTCTGTCTCTGTATGTATAGACAATCTATCTGATGCTGTCTGAACAGTGAAACAGCTCCCCTCTGTATGTATAGACCGTTTATCTGATGCTGTCTGGGCAGTGTAACAGCTCCCTACTGGATGTATAGACCATCTATCTGATGCTGTCTGGACAGTGAAACAGCTCCCCTCTGTATGTATAGACCATCTATCTGATGCTGTCTGGACAGTGTAACAGCTCCCCTCTGTATGTATAGACCATCTATCTGATGCTGTCAGGAAAGAGTAACAGCTCTCCTCTGTCTCTGTATGTATAGACCATCTATCTGATGCTGTCTGGACAGTGTAACTGCTCCCCTCTGTATGTATAGACCATCTATCTGATGCTGTTTGGACAGCGTAACAGCTCCCCTCTGTATGTATAGACCATCTATCTGATGCTGTCTGGACAGTGTAACAGCTCCCCTCTGTATGTATAGACCATCTATCTGATGCTGTCTGGACAGTGTAACAGCTCCCCTCTGTATGTATATATAGACCATCTATCTGATGCTGTCTGGACAGTGTAACAGCTCCCTCTTTCTCTGTATGTATAGACCATCTATCTGATGCTGTCTGGACAGTGAAACAGCTCCCCTCTGTATGTATAGACCATCTATCTGATGCTGTATGGACAGTGTAACAGCTCCCTCTGTCTCTGTATGTATAGACCATCTATCTGATGCTGTCTGGACAGTGAAACAGCTCCCCTCTGTATGTATAGACCATCTATCTGATGCTGTCTGGACAGTGTAACAGCTCCCCTCTGTATGTATAGACCATCTATTTGATGCTGTCTGGGCAGTGTAACAGCTCCCCTCTTGATGTATAGACCATCTATCTGATGCTGTCTGGACAGTGTAACAGCTCCCCTCTGTATGTATAGACCATCTATCTGATGCTGTTTGGACAGTGTAACAGCTCCCCTCTGTCTCTGTATGTATAGACCATCTATCTGATGCTGTCTGGTCAGTGTAACAGCTCCCCTCTGTATGTATAAACTATCTGATTCTGTCTGGACAGTGAAACAGCTCCCCTCTGTATGTATAGACCATCTATATGATGCAATCTGGACAGTGAAACAGCTCCCCTCTGTCTCTGTATGTATAGACCATCTATCTGATGATGTCTGGACAGTGTAACAGCTCCCCTCTGTATGTATAGACCATGTATCTGATGCTGTCTGGACAGTGTAACAGCTCCCCTCTGTATATATAGACCATCTATCTCATGCTGTCTGGACAGTGAAACAGCTCCCCTCTGTATGTGTAGACCATCTATCTGATGCTGTCAGGACAGAGTAACAGATCTCCTCTGTCTCTGTATGTATAGACCATCTACCTGATGCTGTCTTGAAAGTGTAACAGCTCACCTCTGTATGTATAGACCATCTATCTGATGCTGTCTGGACAGTGTAACAGCTCCCCTCTGTATATATAGACCATCTATCTGATGCTGTCTGGACAGTGAAATAGCTCCCCTCTGTCTCTGTATGTATAGACCATCTATCTGATGCTTTCTGGACAGTGTAACAGCTCCCCACTGTATGTATAGACCATCTATCTGATGCTGTATGGACAGTGTAACAGCTCCCCTCTGTCTCTGTATGTATAGACCATCTATCTGATGCTGTCTGGTCAGTGTAACAGCTCCCCTCTGTATGTATAAACTATCTATCTGATTCTGTCTGGACAGTGAAACAGCTCCCCTCTGTATGTATAGACCATCTATCTGATGCAATCTGGACAGTGAAACAGCTCCCCTCTGTCTCTGTATGTATAGACCATCTATCTGATGCTGTCTGGACAGTGTAACAGCTCCCCTCTGTCTCTGTATGTATAGGCCATCTATCTGATGCTGTCTGGACAGTGTAACAGCACCCCTCTGTATGTATAGATCATCTATCTGATGCTGTGTGGACAGTGTAACAGCTCCCCACTGTATGTATAGACCATCTATCTGATGCTGTATGGACAGTGTAACAGCTCCCCTCTGTCTCTGTATGTATAGACCATCTATCTGATGCTGTCTGGTCAGTGTAACAGCTCCCCTCTGTATGTATAGACCATCTATCTGATGCTGTCTGGGCAGTGTAACAGCTCCCCTCTGTATGTATAGACCATCTATCTGATGCTGTCTGGACAGTGTTACAGCTCCCCTCTGTATATATAGACCATCTATCTGATGCTGTCTGGACAGTGTAACAGCACCCCTCTGTATGTATAGAACATCTATCTGATGCTGTCTGGACAGTGAAACAGCTCCCCTCTGTATATATAGACCATCTATCTCATGCTGTCTGGACAGTGAAACAGCTCCCCTCTGTATGTGTAGACCATCTATATGATGCTGTCAGGACAGAGTAACATATCTCCTCTGTCTCTGTATGTATAGACCATCTATCTGATGCTGTCTGGACAGTGTAACAGCTCCCCTCTGTATGTATAGACCATGTATCTGATGCTGTCTGGACAGTGTAACAGCTCCCCTCTGTATATATAGACCATCTATCTCATGGTGTCTGGACAGTGAAACAGCTCCCCTCTGTATGTGTAGACCATCTATCTGATGCTGTCAGGACAGAGTAACAGATCTCCTCTGTCTCTGTATGTATAGACCATCTACCTGATGCTGTCTTGAAAGTGTAACAGCTCACCTCTGTATGTATAGACCATCTATCTGATGCTGTCTGGACAGTGTAACAGCTCCCCTCTGTTTATATAGACCATCTATCTGATGCTGTCTGGACAGTGAAATAGCTCCCCTCTGTCTCTGTATGTATAGACCATCTATCTGATGCTGTCTGGACAGTGTAACAGCTCCCCTCTGTATGTATAGACCATCTATCTGATGCTGTCTGGGCAGTGTAACAGCTCCCCTCTCTATGTATAGACCTTCTATCTGATGCTGTCTGGACAGTGAAACAGCTCCCCTCTGTATGTATAGACCATCTATATGATGCTGTCTGGACAGTGAAACAGCTCCCCTCTGTATGTATAGACCATCTATCTGATGCTGTCTGGACAGTGAAACATCTCCCCTCTGTCTCTGTGTGTATAAACCATCTATCTGATGCTGTCTGGTCAGTGAAACAGCTCCCCTCTGTATGTATAGACAATCTATCTGATGCTGTCTGGACAGTGAAACAGCTCCCCTCTGTATGTATAGACCATCTATCTGATGCTGTCTGGACAGTGAAACAGCTCCCCTCTGTATGTATAGACCATCTATCTGATGCTGTCTGGACAGTGAAACAGCTCCCCTCTGTATGTATAGACCATCTATCTGATGCTGTCTGGACAGTGAAACATCTCCCCTCTGTCTCTGTGTGTATAAACCATCTATCTGATGCTGTCTGGTCAGTGAAACAGCTCCCCTCTGTATGTATAGACCATCTATCTGATGCTGTCTGGACAGTGTAACAGCTCCCCTCTGTATGTATAGACCATGTATCTGATGTTGACTGGACAGTGAAACAGCTCCACACTGTCTCTGTATGTATAGACCATCTACCTGATGCTGTCTTGAAAGTGTAACAGCTCCCCTCTGTATGTATAGACCATCTATCTGATGCTGTCTGGACAGTGTAACAGCTGCCCTCTGTATGTATAGACCATCTATCTGATGCTGTCTGGACAGTGTAACAGCTCCCCTCTGTCTCTGTATGTATAGGCCATCTATCTGATGCTGTCTGGACAGTGTAACAGCTCCCCTCTGTATGTATAGATCATTTATCTGATGCTGTCTGGACAGTGTAACAGCTCCCCACTGTATGTATAGACCATCTATCTGATGCTGTATGGACAGTGTAACAGCTCCCCTCTGTCTCTGTATGTATAGACCATCTATCTGATGCTGTCTGGTCAGTGTAACAGCTCCCCTCTGTATGTATAGACCATCTATCTGATGCTGTCTGGGCAGTGTAACAGCTCCCCTCTGTATGTATAGACCATCTATCTGATGCTGTCTGGACAGTGTTACAGCTCCCCTCTGTATATATAGACCATCTATCTGATGCTGTCTGGACAGTGTTACAGCTCCCCTCTGTATATATAGACCATCTATCTCATGCTGTCTGGACAGTGAAACAGCTCCCCTCTGTATGTGTAGACCATCTATCTGATGCTGTCAGGACAGAGTAACAGATCTCCTCTGTCTCTGTATGTATAGACCATCTACCTGATGCTGTCTTGAAAGTGTAACAGCTCCCCTCTGTATGTATAGACCATCTATCTGATGCTGTCTGGACAGTGTAACAGATCCCCACTGTATGTATGGACCATCGATCTGATGCTGTCTGGACAGTGTAACAGCTCCCCTCTGTCTCTGTATGTATAGACCATTTATCTGATGCTGTCTGGTCAGTGTAACAGCTCCCCTCTGTATGTATAGACCATCTATCTGATGCTGTCTGGGCAGTGTAACAGCTCCCCTCTGTATGTATAGACCATCTATCTGATGCTGTCTGGACAGTGAAACAGCTCCCCTCTGTATGTATAGACCATCTATCTGATGCTGTCTGGACAGTGAAACAGCTCCCCTCTGTATGTATAGACCATCTATCTGATGCTGTCTGGACAGTGAAACATCTCCCCTCTGTCTCTGTGTGTATAAACCATCTATCTGATGCTGTCTGGTCAGTGAAACAGCTCCCCTCTGTATGTATAGACCATCTATCTGATGCTGTCTGGACAGTGTAACAGCTCCCCTCTGTATGTATAGACCATGTATCTGATGCTGACTGGACAGTGAAACAGCTCCACACTGTCTCTGTATGTATAGACCATCTACCTGATGCTGTCTTGAAAGTGTAACAGCTCCCCTCTGTATGTATAGACCATCTATCTGATGCTGTCTGGACAGTGTAACAGCTGCCCTCTGTATGTATAGACCATCTATCTGATGCTGTCTGGACAGTGTAACAGCTCCCCACTGTATTTATGGACCATCGATCTGATGCTGTCTGGACAGTGAAACAGCTCCCCTCTGTATGTATAGACAATCTATCTGATGCTGTCTGGACAGTGAAACAGCTCCCCTCTGTATGTATAGACCATCTATCTGATGCTGTCTGGACAGTGAAACAGCTCCCCTCTGTATGTATAGACCATGTATCTGATGCTGTCTGGAGATTGAAACAGCTCCCCTCTGTCTCTGTATGTATAGACAATCTATCTGATGCTGTCTGAACAGTGAAACAGCTCCCCTCTGTATGTATAGACCGTTTATCTGATGCTGTCTGGGCAGTGTAACAGCTCCCTACTGGATGTATAGACCATCTATCTGATGCTGTCAGGAAAGAGTAACAGCTCTCCTCTGTCTCTGTATGTATAGACCATCTATCTGATGCTGTCTGGACAGTGTAACTGCTCCCCTCTGTATGTATAGACCATCTATCTGATGCTGTTTGGACAGCGTAACAGCTCCCCTCTGTATGTATAGACCATCTATCTGATGCTGTCTGGACAGTGTAACAGCTCCCCTCTGTATGTATAGACCATCTATCTGATGCTGTCTGGACAGTGTAACAGCTCCCCTCTGTATGTATATATAGACCATCTATCTGATGCTGTCTGGACAGTGTAACAGCTCCCTCTGTCTCTGTATGTATAGACCATCTATCTGATGCTGTCTGGACAGTGAAACAGCTCCCCTCTGTATGTATAGACCATCAATCTGATGCTGTATGGACAGTGTAACAGCTCCCTCTGTCTCTGTATGTATAGACCATCTATCTGATGCTGTCTGGACAGTGAAACAGCTCCCCTCTGTATGTATAGACCATCTAGCTGATGCTGTCTGGACAGTGTAACAGCTCCCCTCTGTATGTATAGACCATCTATTTGATGCTGTCTGGGCAGTGTAACAGCTCCCCTCTTGATGTATAGACCATCTATCTGATGCTGTCTGGACAGTGTAACAGCTCCCCTCTGTATGTATAGACCATCTATCTGATGCTGTTTGGACAGTGTAACAGCTCCCCTCTGTCTCTGTATGTATAGACCATCTATCTGATGCTGTCTGGTCAGTGTAACAGCTCCCCTCTGTATGTATAAACTATCTGATTCTGTCTGGACAGTGAAACAGCTCCCCTCTGTATGTATAGACCATCTATATGATGCAATCTGGACAGTGAAACAGCTCCCCTCTGTCTCTGTATGTATAGACCATCTATCTGATGATGTCTGGACAGTGTAACAGCTCCCCTCTGTATGTATAGACCATGTATCTGATGCTGTCTGGACAGTGTAACAGCTCCCCTCTGTTTATGTAGACCATCTATCTCATGCTGTCTGGACAGTGAAACAGCTCCCCTCTGTATGTGTAGACCATCTATCTGATGCTGTCAGGACAGAGTAACAGATCTCCTCTGTCTCTGTATGTATAGACCATCTAACTGATGCTGTCTTGAAAGTGTAACAGCTCACCTCTGTATGTATAGACCATCTATCTGATGCTGTATGGACAGTGTAACAGCTCCCCTCTGTCTCTGTATGTATAGACCATCTATCTGATGCTGTCTGGTCAGTGTAACAGCTCCCCTCTGTATGTATAAACTATCTATCTGATTCTGTCTGGACAGTGAAACAGCTCCCCTCTGTATGTATAGACCATCTATCTGATGCAATCTGGACAGTGAAACAGCTCCCCTCTGTCTCTGTATGTATAGACCATCTATCTGAAGCTGTCTGGACAGTGTAACAGCTCCCCTCTGTCTCTGTATGTATAGGCCATCTATCTGATGCTGTCTGGACAGTGTAACAGCACCCCTCTGTATGTATAGATCATCTATCTGATGCTGTCTGGACAGTGTAACAGTTCCCCACTGTATGTATAGACCATCTATCTGATGCTGTATGGACAGTGTAACAGCTCCCCTCTGTCTCTGTATGTATAGACCATCTATCTGATGCTGTCTGGTCAGTGTAACAGCTCCCCTCTGTATGTATAGACCATCTATCTGATGCTGTCTGGGCAGTGTAACAGCTCCCCTCTGTATGTATAGACCATCTATCTGATGCTGTCTGGACAGTGTTACAGCTCCCCTCTGTATATATAGACCATCTATCTGATGCTGTCTGGACAGTGTAACAGCACCCCTCTGTATGTATAGAACATCTATCTGATGCTGTCTGGACAGTGAAACAGCTCCCCTCTGTATATATAGACCATCTATCTCATGCTGTCTGGACAGTGAAACAGCTCCCCTCTGTATGTGTAGACCATCTATATGATGCTGTCAGGACAGAGTAACATATCTCCTCTGTCTCTGTATGTATAGACCATCTATCTGATGCTGTCTGGACAGTGTAACAGCTCCCCTCTGTATGTATAGACCATGTATCTGATGCTGTCTGGACAGTGTAACAGCTCCCCTCTGTATATATAGACCATCTATCTCATGGTGTCTGGACAGTGAAACAGCTCCCCTCTGTATGTGTAGACCATCTATCTGATGCTGTCAGGACAGAGTAACAGATCTCCTCTGTCTCTGTATGTATAGACCATCTACCTGATGCTGTCTTGAAAGTGTAACAGCTCACCTCTGTATGTATAGACCATCTATCTGATGCTGTCTGGACAGTGTAACAGCTCCCCTCTGTTTATATAGACCATCTATCTGATGCTGTCTGGACAGTGAAATAGCTCCCCTCTGTCTCTGTATGTATAGACCATCTATCTGATGCTGTCTGGACAGTGTAACAGCTCCCCTCTGTATGTATAGACCATCTATCTGATGCTGTCTGGGCAGTGTAACAGCTCCCCTCTCTATGTATAGACCATCTATCTGATGCTGTCTGGACAGTGAAACAGCTCCCCTCTGTATGTATAGACCATCTATATGATGCTGTCTGGACAGTGAAACAGCTCCCCTCTGTATGTATAGACCATCTATCTGATGCTGTCTGGACAGTGAAACATCTCCCCTCTGTCTCTGTGTGTATAAACCATCTATCTGATGCTGTCTGGTCAGTGAAACAGCTCCCCTCTGTATGTATAGACAATCTATCTGATGCTGTCTGGACAGTGAAACAGCTCCCCTCTGTATGTATAGACCATCTATCTGATGCTGTCTGGACAGTGTAACAGCTCCCCTCTGTATGTATAGACCATCTATCTGATGCTGTCTGGACAGTGAAACAGCTCCCCTCTGTATGTATAGACCATCTATCTGATGCTGTCAGGAAAGAGTAACAGCTCTCCTCTGTCTCTGTATGTATAGACCATCTATCTGATGCTGTCTGGACAGTGTAACTGCTCCCCTCTGTATGTATAGACCATCTATCTGATGCTGTTTGGACAGCGTAACAGCTCCCCTCTGTATGTATAGACCATCTATCTGATGCTGTCTGGACAGTGTAACAGCTCCCCTCTGTATGTATAGACCATCTATCTGATGCTGTCTGGACAGTGTAACAGCTCCCCTCTGTATGTATATATAGACCATCTATCTGATGCTGTCTGGACAGTGTAACAGCTCCCTCTGTCTCTGTATGTATAGACCATCTATCTGATGCTGTCTGGACAGTGAAACAGCTCCCCTCTGTATGTATAGACCATCAATCTGATGCTGTATGGACAGTGTAACAGCTCCCTCTGTCTCTGTATGTATAGACCATCTATCTGATGCTGTCTGGACAGTGAAACAGCTCCCCTCTGTATGTATAGACCATCTAGCTGATGCTGTCTGGACAGTGTAACAGCTCCCCTCTGTATGTATAGACCATCTATTTGATGCTGTCTGGGCAGTGTAACAGCTCCCCTCTTGATGTATAGACCATCTATCTGATGCTGTCTGGACAGTGTAACAGCTCCCCTCTGTATGTATAGACCATCTATCTGATGCTGTTTGGACAGTGTAACAGCTCCCCTCTGTCTCTGTATGTATAGACCATCTATCTGATGCTGTCTGGTCAGTGTAACAGCTCCCCTCTGTATGTATAAACTATCTGATTCTGTCTGGACAGTGAAACAGCTCCCCTCTGTATGTATAGACCATCTATATGATGCAATCTGGACAGTGAAACAGCTCCCCTCTGTCTCTGTATGTATAGACCATCTATCTGATGATGTCTGGACAGTGTAACAGCTCCCCTCTGTATGTATAGACCATGTATCTGATGCTGTCTGGACAGTGTAACAGCTCCCCTCTGTATATATAGACCATCTATCTCATGCTGTCTGGACAGTGAAACAGCTCCCCTCTGTATGTGTAGACCATCTATCTGATGCTGTCAGGACAGAGTAACAGATCTCCTCTGTCTCTGTATGTATAGACCATCTAACTGATGCTGTCTTGAAAGTGTAACAGCTCACCTCTGTATGTATAGACCATCTATCTGATGCTGTATGGACAGTGTAACAGCTCCCCTCTGTCTCTGTATGTATAGACCATCTATCTGATGCTGTCTGGACAGTGTAACAGCTCCCCTCTGTCTCTGTATGTATAGGCCATCTATCTGATGCTGTCTGGACAGTGTAACAGCACCCCTCTGTATGTATAGATCATCTATCTGATGCTGTCTGGACAGTGTAACAGCTCCCCACTGTATGTATAGACCATCTATCTGATGCTGTATGGACAGTGTAACAGCTCCCCTCTGTCTCTGTATGTATAGACCATCTATCTGATGCTGTCTGGTCAGTGTAACAGCTCCCCTCTGTATGTATAGACCATCTATCTGATGCTGTCTGGGCAGTGTAACAGCTCCCCTCTGTATGTATAGACCATCTATCTGATGCTGTCTGGACAGTGTTACAGCTCCCCTCTGTATATATAGACCATCTATCTGATGCTGTCTGGACAGTGTAACAGCACCCCTCTGTATGTATAGAACATCTATCTGATGCTGTCTGGACAGTGAAACAGCTCCCCTCTGTATATATAGACCATCTATCTCATGCTGTCTGGACAGTGAAACAGCTCCCCTCTGTATGTGTAGACCATCTATATGATGCTGTCAGGACAGAGTAACATATCTCCTCTGTCTCTGTATGTATAGACCATCTATCTGATGCTGTCTGGACAGTGTAACAGCTCCCCTCTGTATGTATAGACCATGTATCTGATGCTGTCTGGACAGTGTAACAGCTCCCCTCTGTATATATAGACCATCTATCTCATGGTGTCTGGACAGTGAAACAGCTCCCCTCTGTATGTGTAGACCATCTATCTGATGCTGTCAGGACAGAGTAACAGATCTCCTCTGTCTCTGTATGTATAGACCATCTACCTGATGCTGTCTTGAAAGTTTAACAGCTCACCTCTGTATGTATAGACCATCTATCTGATGCTGTCTGGACAGTGTAACAGCTCCCCTCTGTTTATATAGACCATCTATCTGATGCTGTCTGGACAGTGAAATAGCTCCCCTCTGTCTCTGTATGTATAGACCATCTATCTGATGCTGTCTGGACAGTGTAACAGCTCCCCTCTGTATGTATAGACCATCTATCTGATGCTGTCTGGGCAGTGTAACAGCTCCCCTCTCTATGTATAGACCATCTATCTGATGCTGTCTGGACAGTGAAACAGCTCCCCTCTGTATGTATAGACCATCTATATGATGCTGTCTGGACAGTGAAACAGCTCCCCTCTGTCTCTGTGTGTATAAACCATCTATCTGATGCTGTCTGGTCAGTGAAACAGCTCCCCTCTGTATGTATAGACAATCTATCTGATGCTGTCTGGACAGTGAAACAGCTCCCCTCTGTATGTATAGACCATCTATCTGATGCTGTCTGGACAGTGTAACAGCTCCCCTCTGTATGTATAGACCATCTATCTGATGCTGTCTGGACAGTGAAACAGCTCCCCTCTGTATGAATAGACCATCTATCTGATGCTGTCTGGAGATTGAAACAGCTCCCCTCTGTCTCTGTATGTATAGACCATCTATCTGATGCTGTCTGAACAGTGAAACAGCTCCCCTCTGTATGTATAGACCGTTTATCTGATGCTGTCTGGGCAGTGTAACAGCTCCCTACTGGATGTATAGACCATCTATCTGATGCTGTCTGGACAGTGAAACAGCTCCCCTCTGTATGTATAGACCATCTATCTGATGCTGTCTGGACAGTGTAACAGCTCCCCACTGTATGTATAGACCATCTATCTGATGCTGTATGGACAGTGTAACAGCTCCCCTCTGTCTCTGTATGTATAGACCATCTATCTGATGCTGTCTGGTCAGTGTAACAGCTCCCCTCTGTATGTATAAACTATCTATCTGATTCTGTCTGGACAGTGAAACAGCTCCCCTCTGTATGTATAGACCATCTATCTGATGCAATCTGGACAGTGAAACAGCTCCCCTCTGTCTCTGTATGTATAGACCATCTATCTGATGCTGTCTGGACAGTGTAACAGCTCCCCTCTGTCTCTGTATGTATAGGCCATCTATCTGATGCTGTCTGGACAGTGTAACAGCACCCCTCTGTATGTATAGATCATCTATCTGATGCTGTCTGGACAGTGTAACAGCTCCCCACTGTATGTATAGACCATCTATCTGATGCTGTATGGACAGTGTAACAGCTCCCCTCTGTCTCTGTATGTATAGACCATCTATCTGATGCTGTCTGGTCAGTGTAACTGCTCCCCTCTGTATGTATAGACCATCTATCTGATGCTGTCTGGGCAGTGTTACAGCTCCCCTCTGTATATATAGACCATCTATCTGATGCTGTCTGGACAGTGTAACAGCACCCCTCTGTATGTATAGAACATCTATCTGATGCTGTCTGGACAGTGAAACAGCTCCCCTCTGTATATATAGACCATCTATCTCATGCTGTCTGGACAGTGAAACAGCTCCCCTCTGTATGTGTAGACCATCTATCTGATGCTGTCAGGACAGAGTAACAGATCTCCTCTGTCTCTGTATGTATAGACCATCTACCTGATGCTGTCTTGAAAGTGTAACAGCTCACCTCTGTATGTATAGACCATCTATCTGATGCTGTCTGGACAGTGTAACAGTTCCCCTCTGTATATATAGACCATCTATCTGATGCTGTCTGGACAGTGAAATAGCTCCCCTCTGTCTCTGTATGTATAGACCATCTATCTGATGCTGTCTGGACAGTGTAACAGCTCCCCTCTGTATGTATAGACCATCTATCTGATGCTGTCTGGGCAGTGTAACAGCTCCCCTCTCTATGTATAGACCATCTATCTGATGCTGTCTGGACAGTGAAACAGCTCCCCTCTGTATGTATAGACCATCTATATGATGCTGTCTGGACAGTGAAACAGCTCCCCTCTGTATGTATAGACCATCTATCTGATGCTGTCTGGACAGTGAAACATCTCCCCTCTGTCTCTGTGTGTATAAACCATCTATCTGATGCTGTCTGGTCAGTGAAACAGCTCCCCTCTGTATGTATAGACAATCTATCTGATGCTGTCTGGACAGTGAAACAGCTCCCCTCTGTATGTATAGACCATCTATCTGATGCTGTCTGGACAGTGTAACAGCTCCCCTCTGTATGTATAGACCATCTATCTGATGCTGTCTGGACAGTGAAACAGCTCCCCTCTGTATGTATAGACCATCTATCTGATGCTGTCTGGAGATTGAAACAGCTCCCCTCTGTCTCTGTATGTATAGACCATCTATCTGATGCTGTCTGAACAGTGAAACAGCTCCCCTCTGTATGTATAGACCGTTTATCTGATGCTGTCTGGGCAGTGTAACAGCTCCCTACTGGATGTATAGACCATCTATCTGATGCTGTCTGGACAGTGAAACAGCTCCCCTCTGTATGTATAGACCATCTATCTGATGCTGTCAGGACAGAGTAACAGCTCTCCTCTGTCTCTGTATGTATAGACCATCTATCTGATGCTGTCTGGACAGTGTAACAGCTCCCCTCTGTATGTATAGACCATCTATCTGATGCTGTCTGGACAGCGTAACAGCTCCCCTCTGTATGTATAGACCATCTATCTGATGCTGTCTGGACAGTGTAACAGCTCCCCTCTGTATGTATAGACCATCTATCTGATGCTGTCTGGACAGTGTAACAGCTCCCCTCTGTCTCTGTATGTATAGACCATCTATCTGATGCTGTCTGGACAGTGAAACAGCTCCCCTCTGTATGTATAGACCATGTATCTGATGCTGTCTGGACAGTGTAACAGCTCCCCTCTGTATATATAGACCATCTATCTCATGCTGTCTGGACAGTGAAACAGCTCCCCTCTGTATGTGTAGACCATCTATCTGATGCTGTCAGGACAGAGTAACAGATCTCCTCTGTCTCTGTATGTATAGACCATCTACCTGATGCTGTCTTGAAAGTGTAACAGCTCACTTCTGTATGTATAGACCATCTATCTGATGCTGTCTGGACAGTGTAACAGCTCCCCTCTGTATATATAGACCATCTATCTGATGCTGTCTGGACAGTGAAATAGCTCCCCTCTGTCTCTGTATGTATAGACCATCTATCTGATGCTGTCTGGACAGTGTAACAGCTGCCCTCTGTATGTATAGACCATCTATCTGATGCTGTCTGGACAGTGTAACAGATCCCCACTGTATGTATGGACCATCGATCTGATGCTGTCTGGACAGTGTAACAGCTCCCCTCTGTCTCTGTATGTATAGACCATTTATCTGATGCTGTCTGGTCAGTGTAACAGCTCCCCTCTGTATGTATAGACCATCTATCTGATGCTGTCTGGGCAGTGTAACAGCTCCCCTCTGTATGTATAGACCATCTATCTGATGCTGTCTGGACAGTGAAACAGCTCCCCTCTGTATGTATAGACCATCTATCTGATGCTGTCTGGACAGTGAAACAGCTCCCCTCTGTATGTATAGACCATCTATCTGATGCTGTCTGGACAGTGTAACAGCTCCCTCTGTCTCTGTATGTATAGACCATCTATCTGATGCTGTCTGGACAGTGAAACAGCTCCCCTCTGTATGTATAGACCATCTATCTGATGCTGTCTGGACAGTGTAACAGCTCCACACTGTCTCTGTATGTATAGACCATCTATCTGATGCTGTCTGGACAGTGTAACAGCTCCACACTGTCTCTGTATGTATAGACCATCTATCTGATGCTATCTGGTCAGTGTAACAGCTCCCCTCTGTATGTATAGACCATCTATTTGATGCTGTCTGGGCAGTGTATCAGCTCCCCTCTGGATGTATAGACCATCTATCTGATGCTGTCTGGACAGTGTAACAGCTCCCCTCTGTATGTATAGACCATCTATCTGATGCTGTCTGGACAGTGTAACAGCTCCCCTCTGTCTCTGTATGTATAGGCCATCTATTTGATGCTGTCTGGACAGTGAAACAGCTCCTCTCTGTATGTATAGATCATCTATCTGATGCTGTCTGGACAGTGTAACAGCTCCCCACTGTATGTATAGACCATCTATCTGATAATGTATGGACAGTGAAACAGCTCCCCTCTGTATGTATAGACCAGCTATCTGATGCAATCTATACAGTGAAACAGCTCCCCTCTGTATGTATAGACCATCTATCTGATGCTGTCTGGACAGTGTAACAGCTCCCCTCTGTATGTATAGACCATCTATCTGATGCTGTCTGGGCAGTGTAACAGCTCCCCTCTGTATGTATAGACCATCTATCTGATGCTGTCTGGACAGTGAAACAGCTCCTCTCTGTATGTATAGACCATCTATCTGATGCTGTCTGGACAGTGAAACAGCTCCCCTCTGTATGTATAGACCATCTATCTGATGCTGTCTGGACAGTGAAACAGCTCCCCTCTGTCTCTGTGTGTATAAACCATCTATCTGATGCTGTCTGGTCAGTGAAACAGCTCCCCTCTGTGTATATATAGACCATCTATCTCATGCTGTCTGGACCGTGAAACAGCTCCCCTCTGTATGTGTAGACCATCTATCTGATGATGTCAGGACAGAGTAACAGATCTCCTCTGTCTCTGTATGTATAGACCATCTATCTAATGCTGTCTGGTCAGTGAAACAGCTCCCCTCTGTATGTATAGACCATCTATCTGATGCTGTCTGGACAGTGTAACAGCTCCCCTCTGTATGTATAGACCATGTATCTGATGCTGACTGGACAGTGAATCAGCTCCACACTGTCTCTGTATGTATAGACCATCTACCTGATGCTGTCTGGTCAGTGTAACAGCTCCCCTCTGTATGTATAGACCATCTATCTGATGCTGTCTGGACAGTGTAACAGCTGCCCTCTGTATGTATAGACCATCTATCTGATGCTGTCTGGACAGTGTAACAGCTCCCCTCTGTATGTATAGACCATCTATCTGATGCTGTCTGGACAGTGAAACAGCTCCACACTGTCTCTGTATGTATAGACCATCTATCTGATGCTATCTGGTCAGTGAAACAGCTCCCCTCTGTATGTATAGACCATCTATCTGATGCTGTCTGGTGAGTGAAACAGCTCCCCTCTGTATGTATAGACCATCTATCTGATGCTGTCTGGACAGTGAAACAGCTCCCCTCTGTCTATGTATGTATAGACCATCTATCTGATGCTGTCTGGACAGTGAAACAGCTCCACACTGTCTCTGTATGTATAGACCATCTATCTGATGCTGTCTGGGCAGTGTAACAGCTCCCCTCTGGATGTATAGACCATCTATCTGATGCTGTCTGGACAGTGTAACAGCTCCCCTCTGTATGTATAGACCATGTATCTGATGCTGTCTGGACAGTGTAACAGCTCCCCTCTGTATATATAGACCATCTATCTCATGCTGTCTGGACAGTGAAACAGCTCCCCTCTGTATGTGTAGACCATCTATCTGATGCTGTCAGGACAGAGTAACAGATCTCCTTTGTCTCTGTATGTATAGACCATCTATCTGATGCTGTCTGGACAGTGTAACAGCTCCCCTCTGTATGTATAGAATATGGATCTGATGCTGACTGGACAGTGAAACAGCTCCACACTGTCTCTGTATGTATAGACCATCTACCTGATGCTGTCTTGAAAGTGTAACAGCTCCCCTCTGTATGTATAGACCATCTATCTGATGCTGTCTGGACAGTGTAACAGCTCCCCTCTGTATATATAGACCATCTATCTGATGCTGTCTGGACAGTGAAATAGCTCCCCTCTGTCTCTGTATGTATAGACCATCTATCTGATGCTGTCTGGACAGTGTAACAGCTGCCCTCTGTATGTATAGACCATCTATCTGATGCTGTCTGTTCAGTGTAACAGCTCCCCACTGTATGTATGGACCATCGATCTGATGCTGTCTGGACAGTGTAACAGCTCCCCTCTGTCTCTGTATGTATAGACCATTTATCTGATGCTGTCTGGTCAGTGTAACAGCTCCCCTCTGTATGTATAGACCATCTATCTGATGCTGTCTGGGCAGTGTAACAGCTCCCCTCTGTATGTATAGACCATCTATCTGATGCTGTCTGGACAGTGAAACAGCTCCCCTCTGTATGTATAGACCATCTATCTGATGCTGTCTGGACAGTGTAACAGCTCCCCTCTGTATGTATAGACCATCTATCTGATGCTGTCAGGACAGAGAAACAGCTCTCCTCTGTCTCTGTATGTATAGACCATCTATCTGATGCTGTCTGTTCAGTGTAACAGCTCCCCACTGTATGTATGGACCATCGATCTGATGCTGTCTGGACAGTGTAACAGCTCCCCTCTGTCTCTGTATGTATAGACCATTTATCTGATGCTGTCTGGTCAGTGTAACAGCTCCCCTCTGTATGTATAGACCATCTATCTGATGCTGTCTGGGCAGTGTAACAGCTCCCCTCTGTATGTATAGACCATCTATCTGATGCTGTCTGGACAGTGAAACAGCTCCCCTCTGTATGTATAGACCATCTATCTGATGCTGTCTGGACAGTGTAACAGCTCCCCTCTGTATGTATAGACCATCTATCTGATGCTGTCAGGACAGAGAAACAGCTCTCCTCTGTCTCTGTATGTATAGACCATCTATCTGATGCTGTCTGGACAGTGTAACAGCTCCCCTCTGTATGTATAGACCATCTATCTGATGCCGTCTGGACAGCGTAACAGCTCCCCTCTGTATGTATAGACCATCTATCTGATGCTGTCTGGACAGCGTAACAGCTCCCCTCTGTATGTATAGACCATCTATCTGATGCTGTCTGGACAGTGTAACAGCTCCACTCTGTATATATAGACCATCTATCTGATGCTGTCTGGACAGTAAAACAGCTCCCCTCTGTATGTATAGACCATCTATCTGATGCTGCCTGGTCAGTGTAACAGCTCCCCTCTGTCTATATATGTATAGGACATCTATCTGATGCTGTCTGGGCAGTGTAACAGCTCCCCTCTGTCTCTGTATGTATAGACCATCTATCTGATGCTGTCTGGGCAGTGTAACAGCTCCCCTCTGGATGTATAGACCATCTATCTGATGCAGTCTGGACAGTGTAACAGCTCCCCTCTGTCTCTGTATGTATAGACCATCTATCTGATGCTGTCTGGTCAGTGAAACCAGACAGCATCAGATAGATGGTCTATACATACAGAGACAGAGGGGAGCTGTTTCAATGTCCAGACAGCATATGTATGTATAGACCATCTATCTGATGCTGTCTGGACAGTGTAACAGCTGCCCTCTGTATGTATAGACCATCTATCTGATGCTGTCTGGACAGTGTAACAGCTCCCCACTGTATGTATGGACCATCGATCTGATGCTGTCTGGACAGTGTAACAGCTCCCCTCTGTCTCTGTATGTATAGACCATTTATCTGATGCTGTCTGGTCAGTGTAACAGCTCCCCTCTGTATGTATAGACCATCTATCTGATGCTGTCTGGGCAGTGTAACATCTCCCCTCTGTATGTATAGACCATCTATCTGATGCTGTCTGGACAGTGAAACAGCTCCTCTCTGTATGTATAGACCATCTATCTGATGCTGTCTGGACAGTGAAACAGCTCCCCTCTGTATGTATAGACCATCTATCTGATGCTGACTGGACAGTGAAACAGCTCCACACTGTCTCTGTATGTATAGACCATCTACCTGATGCTGTCTTGAAAGTGTAACAGCTCCCCTCTGTATGTATAGACCATCTATCTGATGCTGTCTGGACAGTGTAACAGCTGCCCTCTGTATGTATAGACCATCTATCTGATGCTGTCTGGACAGTGTAACAGCTCCCCTCTGTATCTATAGACCATCTATCTGATGCTCTCTGGACAGTGTAACAGCTCCATTCTGTCTCTGTATGTATAGACCATCTATCTGATGCTGTCTGGTCAGTGAAAAAGCTCCCCTCTGTATGTATAGACCATCTATCTGATGCTGTCTGGACAGTGTAACAGCTCCCCTCTGTATGTATAGACCATCTATCTGATGCTGTCTGGACAGTGAAACAGCTCCACACTGTCTCTGTATGTATAGACCATCTATCTGATGCTATCTGGTCAGTGAAACAGCTCCCCTCTGTATGTATAGACCATCTATCTGATGCTGTCTGGTGAGTGAAACAGCTCCCCTCTGTATGTATAGACCATCTATCTGATGCTGTCTGGACAGTGAAACAGCTCCCCTCTGTCTATGTATGTATAGACCATCTATCTGATGCTGTCTGGACAGTGAAACAGCTCCACACTGTCTCTGTATGTATAGGCCATCTATCTGATGCTGTCTGGGCAGTGTAACAGCTCCCCTCTGGATGTATAGACCATCTATCTGATGCTGTCTGGACAGTGTAACAGCTCCCCTCTGTATGTATAGACCATGTATCTGATGCTGTCTGGACAGTGTAAGAGCTCCCCTCTGTATATATAGACCATCTATCTGATGCTGTCTGGACAGTGTAACAGCTCCCCTCTGTATGTATAGACCATCTATCTGATGCTGTCTGGGCAGTGTAACAGCTCCCCTCTGTATGTATAGACCATCTATCTGATGCTGTCTGGACAGTGAAACAGCTCCTCTCTGTATGTATAGACCATCTATCTGATGCTGTCTGGACAGTGAAACAGCTCCCCTCTGTATGTATAGACCATCTATCTGATGCTGTCTGGACAGTGAAACAGCTCCCCTCTGTCTCTGTGTGTATAAACCATCTATCTGATGCTGTCTGGTCAGTGAAACAGCTCCCCTCTGTGTATATATAGACCATCTATCTCATGCTGTCTGGACCGTGAAACAGCTCCCCTCTGTATGTGTAGACCATCTATCTGATGATGTCAGGACAGAGTAACAGATCTCCTCTGTCTCTGTATGTATAGACCATCTATCTAATGCTGTCTGGTCAGTGAAACAGCTCCCCTCTGTATGTATAGACCATCTATCTGATGCTGTCTGGACAGTGTAACAGCTCCCCTCTGTATGTATAGACCATGTATCTGATGCTGACTGGACAGTGAAACAGCTCCACACTGTCTCTGTATGTATAGACCATCTACCTGATGCTGTCTGGTCAGTGTAACAGCTCCCCTCTGTATGTATAGACCATCTATCTGATGCTGTCTGGACAGTGTAACAGCTGCCCTCTGTATGTATAGACCATCTATCTGATGCTGTCTGGACAGTGTAACAGCTCCCCTCTGTATGTATAGACCATCTATCTGATGCTGTCTGGACAGTGAAACAGCTCCACACTGTCTCTGTATGTATAGACCATCTATCTGATGCTATCTGGTCAGTGAAAAAGCTCCCCTCTGTATGTATAGACCATCTATCTGATGCTGTCTGGTGAGTGAAACAGCTCCCCTCTGTATGTATAGACCATCTATCTGATGCTGTCTGGACAGTGAAACAGCTCCCCTCTGTCTATGTATGTATAGACCATCTATCTGATGCTGTCTGGACAGTGAAACAGCTCCACACTGTCTCTGTATGTATAGACCATCTATCTGATGCTGTCTGGGCAGTGTAACAGCTCCCCTCTGGATGTATAGACCATCTATCTGATGCTGTCTGGACAGTGTAACAGCTCCCCTCTGTATGTATAGACCATGTATCTGATGCTGTCTGGACAGTGTAACAGCTCCCCTCTGTATATATAGACCATCTATCTCATGCTGTCTGGACAGTGAAACAGCTCCCCTCTGTATGTATAGACCATCTATCTGATGCTGTCAGGACAGAGTAACAGCTCTCCTCTGTCTCTGTATGTATAGACCATCTATCTGATGCTGTCTGGACAGTGTAACAGCTCGAGCTCCCCTCTGTATATATAGACCATCTATCTCATGCTGTCTGGACAGTGAAACAGCTCCCCTCTGTATGTGTAGACCATCTATCTGATGCTGTCAGGACAGAGTAACAGATCTCCTTTGTCTCTGTATGTATAGACCATCTATCTGATGCTGTCTGGACAGTGTAACAGCTCCCCTCTGTATGTATAGACCATGGATCTGATGCTGACTGGACAGTGTAACAGCTCCCCACTGTATGTATGGACCATCGATCTGATGCTGTCTGGACAGTGTAACAGCTCCCCTCTGTCTCTGTATGTATAGACCATTTATCTGATGCTGTCTGGTCAGTGTAACAGCTCCCCTCTGTATGTATAGACCATCTATCTGATGCTGTCTGGGCAGTGTAACATCTCCCCTCTGTATGTATAGACCATCTATCTGATGCTGTCTGGACAGTGTAACAGCTCCCCTCTGTATGTATAGACCATGGATCTGATGCTGACTGGACAGTGAAACAGCTCCACACTGTCTCTGTATGTATAGACCATCTACCTGATGCTGTCTTGAAAGTGTAACAGCTCCCCTCTGTATGTATAGACCATCTATCTGATGCTGTCTGGACAGTGTAACAGCTCCCCTCTGTATATATAGACCATCTATCTGATGCTGTCTGGACAGTGAAATAGCTCCCCTCTGTCTCTGTATGTATAGACCATCTATCTGATGCTGTCTGGACAGTGTAACAGCTGCCCTCTGTATGTATAGACCATCTATCTGATGCTGTCTGTTCAGTGTAACAGCTCCCCACTGTATGTATGGACCATCGATCTGATGCTGTCTGGACAGTGTAACAGCTCCCCTCTGTCTCTGTATGTATAGACCATTTATCTGATGCTGTCTGGTCAGTGTAACAGCTCCCCTCTGTATGTATAGACCATCTATCTGATGCTGTCTGGGCAGTGTAACAGCTCCCCTCTGTATGTATAGACCATCTATCTGATGCTGTCTGGACAGTGAAACAGCTCCCCTCTGTATGTATAGACCATCTATCTGATGCTGTCTGGACAGTGTAACAGCTCCCCTCTGTATGTATAGACCATCGATCTGATGCTGTCAGGACAGAGTAACAGCTCTCCTCTGTCTCTGTATGTATAGACCATCTATCTGATGCTGTCTGGACAGTGTAACAGCTCCCCTCTGTATGTATAGACCATCTATCTGATGCCGTCTGGACAGCGTAACAGCTCCCCTCTGTATGTATAGACCATCTATCTGATGCTGTCTGGACAGCGTAACAGCTCCCCTCTGTATGTATAGACCATCTATCTGATGCTGTCTGGACAGTGTAACAGCTCCACTCTGTATATATAGACCATCTATCTGATGCTGTCTGGACAGTAAAACAGCTCCCCTCTGTATGTATAGACCATCTATCTGATGCTGCCTGGTCAGTGTAACAGCTCCCCTCTGTCTATGTATGTATAGGCCATCTATCTGATGCTGTCTGGGCAGTGTAACAGCTCCCCTCTGTCTCTGTATGTATAGACCATCTATCTGATGCTGTCTGGGCAGTGTAACAGCTCCCCTCTGGATGTATAGACCATCTATCTGATGCAGTCTGGACAGTGTAACAGCTCCCCTCTGTCTCTGTATGTATAGACCATCTATCTGATGCTGTCTGGTCAGTGAAACCAGACAGCATCAGATAGATGGTCTATACATACAGAGACAGAGGGGAGCTGTTTCAATGTCCAGACAGCATATGTATGTATAGACCATCTATCTGATGCTGTCTGGACAGTGTAACAGCTGCCCTCTGTATGTATAGACCATCTATCTGATGCTGTCTGGACAGTGTAACAGCTCCCCACTGTATGTATGGACCATCGATCTGATGCTGTCTGGACAGTGTAACAGCTCCCCTCTGTCTCTGTATGTATAGACCATTTATCTGATGCTGTCTGGTCAGTGTAACAGCTCCCCTCTGTATGTATAGACCATCTATCTGATGCTGTCTGGGCAGTGTAACATCTCCCCTCTGTATGTATAGACCATCTATCTGATGCTGTCTGGACAGTGAAACAGCTCCTCTCTGTATGTATAGACCATCTATCTGATGCTGTCTGGACAGTGAAACAGCTCCCCTCTGTATGTATAGACCATCTATCTGATGCTGACTGGACAGTGAAACAGCTCCACACTGTCTCTGTATGTATAGACCATCTACCTGATGCTGTCTTGAAAGTGTAACAGCTCCCCTCTGTATGTATAGACCATCTATCTGATGCTGTCTGGACAGTGTAACAGCTGCCCTCTGTATGTATAGACCATCTATCTGATGCTGTCTGGACAGTGTAACAGCTCCCCTCTGTATCTATAGACCATCTATCTGATGCTCTCTGGACAGTGTAACAGCTCCATTCTGTCTCTGTATGTATAGACCATCTATCTGATGCTGTCTGGTCAGTGAAAAAGCTCCCCTCTGTATGTATAGACCATCTATCTGATGCTGTCTGGTGAGTGAAACAGCTCCCCTCTGTATGTATAGACCATCTATCTGATGCTGTCAGGACAGAGTAACATCTCTCCTCTGTCTATGTATGTATAGACCATCTATCTGATGCTGTCTGGACAGTGAACCAGCTCCCCTCTGTATGTATAGATCATCTATCTGATGCTGTCTGGACAGTGAAACAGCTCCCCGCTGTCTCTATATGTATAGACCATCTATCTGATGCTGTCTGGACAGTGTAACAGCTCCCCTCTGTATGTATAGACCATCTATCTGATGCTGTCTGGACAGTGTTACAGCTCCCCTCTGTATATATAGACCATCTATCTGATGCTGTCTGGACAGTGTAACAGCTCCCCTCTGTATGTATAGACCATGTATCTGATGCTGTCTGGACAGTGTAACAGCTCCCCTCTGTATATATAGACCATCTATCTCATGCTGTCTGGACAGTGAAACAGCTCCCCTCTGTATGTGTAGACCATCTATCTGATGCTGTCAGGACAGAGTAACAGATCTCCTTTGTCTCTGTATGTATAGACCATCTATCTGATGCTGTCTGGACAGTGTAACAGCTCCCCTCTGTATGTATAGACCATGGATCTGATGCTGACTGGACAGTGAAACAGCTCCACACTGTCTCTGTATGTATAGACCATCTACCTGATGCTGTCTTGAAAGTGTAACAGCTCCCCTCTGTATGTATAGACCATCTATCTGATGCTGTCTGGACAGTGTAACAGCTCCCCTCTGTATATATAGACCATCTATCTGATGCTGTCTGGACAGTGAAATAGCTCCCCTCTGTCTCTGTATGTATAGACCATCTATCTGATGCTGTCTGGACAGTGTAACAGCTGCCCTCTGTATGTATAGACCATCTATCTGATGCTGTCTGTTCAGTGTAACAGCTCCCCACTGTATGTATGGACCATCGATCTGATGCTGTCTGGACAGTTTAACAGCTCCCCTCTGTCTCTGTATGTATAGACCATTTATCTGATGCTGTCTGGTCAGTGTAACAGCTCCCCTCTGTATGTATAGACCATCTATCTGATGCTGTCTGGGCAGTGTAACAGCTCCCCTCTGTATGTATAGACCATCTATCTGATGCTGTCTGGACAGTGAAACAGCTCCCCTCTGTATGTATAGACCATCTATCTGATGCTGTCTGGACAGTGAAACAGCTCCCCTCTGTATGTATAGACCATCTATCTGATGCTGTCAGGACAGAGTAACAGCTCTCCTCTGTCTCTGTATGTATAGACCATCTATCTGATGCTGTCTGGACAGTGTAACAGCTCCCCTCTGTATGTATAGACCATCTATCTGATGCTGTCTGGACAGCGTAACAGCTCCCCTCTGTATGTATAGACCATCTATCTGATGCTGTCTGGACAGTGTAACAGCTCCCCTCTGTATGTATAGACCATCTATCTGATGCTGTCTGGACAGTGTAACAGCTCCCCTCTGTATATATAGACCATCTATCTGATGCTGTCTGGACAGTAAAACAGCGCCCCTCTGTATGTATAGACCATCTATCTGATGCTGCCTGGTCAGTGTAACAGCTCCCCTCTGTCTATGTATGTATAGGCCATCTATCTGATGCTGTCTGGACAGTGTAACAGCTCCCTCTGTCTCTGTATGTATAGACCATCTATCTGATGCTGTCTGGACAGTGAAACAGCTCCCCTCTGTATGTATAGACCATCTATCTGATGCTGTCTGGACAGTGTAACAGCTCCCTCTGTCTCTGTATGTATAGAAAATCTATCTGATGCTGTCTGGACAGTGAAACAGCTCCCCTCTGTATGTATAGACCATCTATCTGATGCTGTCTGGACAGTGTAACAGCTCCACACTGTCTCTGTATGTATAGACCATCTATCTGATGCTATCTGGTCAGTGTAACAGCTCCCCTCTTGATGTATAGACCATCTATCTGATGCTGTCTGGACAGTGTAACAGCTCCCCTCTGTATGTATAGACCATCTATCTGATGCTGTCTGGACAGTGTAACAGCTCCCCTCTGTCTCTGTATGTATAGGCCATCTATCTGATGCTGTCTGGACAGTGAAACAGCTCCCCTCTGTATGTATAGATCATCTATCTGATGCTGTCTGGACAGTGTAACAGCTCCCCACTGTATGTATAGACCATCTATCTGATGCTGTATGGACAGTGTAACAGCTCCCCTCTGTATGTATAGACCATCTATCTGATGCCGTCTGGACAGCGTAACAGCTCCCCTCTGTATGTATAGACCATCTATCTGATGCTGTCTGGACAGCGTAACAGCTCCCCTCTGTATGTATAGACCATCTATCTGATGCTGTCTGGACAGTGTAACAGCTCCACTCTGTATATATAGACCATCTATCTGATGCTGTCTGGACAGTAAAACAGCTCCCCTCTGTATGTATAGACCATCTATCTGATGCTGCCTGGTCAGTGTAACAGCTCCCCTCTGTCTATGTATGTATAGGCCATCTATCTGATGCTGTCTGGGCAGTGTAACAGCTCCCCTCTGTCTCTGTATGTATAGACCATCTATCTGATGCTGTCTGGGCAGTGTAACAGCTCCCCTCTGGATGTATAGACCATCTATCTGATGCAGTCTGGACAGTGTAACAGCTCCCCTCTGTCTCTGTATGTATAGACCATCTATCTGATGCTGTCTGGTCAGTGAAACCAGACAGCATCAGATAGATGGTCTATACATACAGAGACAGAGGGGAGCTGTTTCAATGTCCAGACAGCATATGTATGTATAGACCATCTATCTGATGCTGTCTGGACAGTGTAACAGCTGCCCTCTGTATGTATAGACCATCTATCTGATGCTGTCTGGACAGTGTAACAGCTCCCCACTGTATGTATGGACCATCGATCTGATGCTGTCTGGACAGTGTAACAGCTCCCCTCTGTCTCTGTATGTATAGACCATTTATCTGATGCTGTCTGGTCAGTGTAACAGCTCCCCTCTGTATGTATAGACCATCTATCTGATGCTGTCTGGGCAGTGTAACATCTCCCCTCTGTATGTATAGACCATCTATCTGATGCTGTCTGGACAGTGAAACAGCTCCTCTCTGTATGTATAGACCATCTATCTGATGCTGTCTGGACAGTGAAACAGCTCCCCTCTGTATGTATAGATCATCTATCTGATGCTGACTGGACAGTGAAACAGCTCCACACTGTCTCTGTATGTATAGACCATCTACCTGATGCTGTCTTGAAAGTGTAACAGCTCCCCTCTGTATGTATAGACCATCTATCTGATGCTGTCTGGACAGTGTAACAGCTGCCCTCTGTATGTATAGACCATCTATCTGATGCTGTCTGGACAGTGTAACAGCTCCCCTCTCTATCTATAGACCATCTATCTGATGCTCTCTGGACAGTGTAACAGCTCCATTCTGTCTCTGTATGTATAGACCATCTATCTGATGCTGTCTGGTCAGTGAAAAAGCTCCCCTCTGTATGTATAGACCATCTATCTGATGCTGTCTGGTGAGTGAAACAGCTCCCCTCTGTATGTATAGACCATCTATCTGATGCTGTCAGGACAGAGTAACATCTCTCCTCTGTCTATGTATGTATAGACCATCTATCTGATGCTGTCTGGACAGTGAACCAGCTCCCCTCTGTATGTATAGATCATCTATCTGATGCTGTCTGGACAGTGAAACAGCTCCCCGCTGTCTCTATATGTATAGACCATCTATCTGATGCTGTCTGGACAGTGTAACAGCTCCCCTCTGTATGTATAGACCATCTATCTGATGCTGTCTGGACAGTGTTACAGCTCCCCTCTGTATATATAGACCATCTATCTGATGCTGTCTGGACAGTGTAACAGCTCCCCTCTGTATGTATAGACCATGTATCTGATGCTGTCTGGACAGTGTAACAGCTCCCCTCTGTATATATAGACCATCTATCTCATGCTGTCTGGACAGTGAAACAGCTCCCCTCTGTATGTGTAGACCATCTATCTGATGCTGTCAGGACAGAGTAACAGATCTCCTTTGTCTCTGTATGTATAGACCATCTATCTGATGCTGTCTGGACAGTGTAACAGCTCCCCTCTGTATGTATAGACCATGGATCTGATGCTGACTGGACAGTGAAACAGCTCCACACTGTCTCTGTATGTATAGACCATCTACCTGATGCTGTCTTGAAAGTGTAACAGCTCCCCTCTGTATGTATAGACCATCTATCTGATGCTGTCTGGACAGTGTAACAGCTCCCCTCTGTATATATAGACCATCTATCTGATGCTGTCTGGACAGTGAAATAGCTCCCCTCTGTCTCTGTATGTATAGACCATCTATCTGATGCTGTCTGGACAGTGTAACAGCTGCCCTCTGTATGTATAGACCATCTATCTGATGCTGTCTGTTCAGTGTAACAGCTCCCCACTGTATGTATGGACCATCGATCTGATGCTGTCTGGACAGTTTAACAGCTCCCCTCTGTCTCTGTATGTATAGACCATTTATCTGATGCTGTCTGGTCAGTGTAACAGCTCCCCTCTGTATGTATAGACCATCTATCTGATGCTGTCTGGGCAGTGTAACAGCTCCCCTCTGTATGTATAGACCATCTATCTGATGCTGTCTGGACAGTGAAACAGCTCCCCTCTGTATGTATAGACCATCTATCTGATGCTGTCTGGACAGTGAAACAGCTCCCCTCTGTATGTATAGACCATCTATCTGATGCTGTCAGGACAGAGTAACAGCTCTCCTCTGTCTCTGTATGTATAGACCATCTATCTGATGCTGTCTGGACAGTGTAACAGCTCCCCTCTGTATGTATAGACCATCTATCTGATGCTGTCTGGACAGCGTAACAGCTCCCCTCTGTATGTATAGACCATCTATCTGATGCTGTCTGGACAGTGTAACAGCTCCCCTCTGTATGTATAGACCATCTATCTGATGCTGTCTGGACAGTGTAACAGCTCCCCTCTGTATATATAGACCATCTATCTGATGCTGTCTGGACAGTAAAACAGCGCCCCTCTGTATGTATAGACCATCTATCTGATGCTGCCTGGTCAGTGTAACAGCTCCCCTCTGTCTATGTATGTATAGGCCATCTATCTGATGCTGTCTGGACAGTGTAACAGCTCCCTCTGTCTCTGTATGTATAGACCATCTATCTGATGCTGTCTGGACAGTGAAACAGCTCCCCTCTGTATGTATAGACCATCTATCTGATGCTGTCTGGACAGTGTAACAGCTCCCTCTGTCTCTGTATGTATAGAAAATCTATCTGATGCTGTCTGGACAGTGAAACAGCTCCCCTCTGTATGTATAGACCATCTATCTGATGCTGTCTGGACAGTGTAACAGCTCCACACTGTCTCTGTATGTATAGACCATCTATCTGATGCTATCTGGTCAGTGTAACAGCTCCCCTCTTGATGTATAGACCATCTATCTGATGCTGTCTGGACAGTGTAACAGCTCCCCTCTGTATGTATAGACCATCTATCTGATGCTGTCTGGACAGTGTAACAGCTCCCCTCTGTCTCTGTATGTATAGGCCATCTATCTGATGCTGTCTGGACAGTGAAACAGCTCCCCTCTGTATGTATAGATCATCTATCTGATGCTGTCTGGACAGTGTAACAGCTCCCCACTGTATGTATAGACCATCTATCTGATGCTGTATGGACAGTGTAACAGCTCCCCTCTGTCTCTGTATGTATAGACCATCTATCTGATGCTGTCTGGTCAGTGTAACAGCTCCCCTCTGTATGTATAGACCATCTATCTGATGCTGTCTGGGCAGTGTAACAGCTCCCCTCTGGATGTATAGACCATCTATCTGATGCTGTCTGGACAGTGTAACAGCTCCCCTCTGTCTCTGTATGTATAGACCATCTATCTGATGCTGTCTGGTCAGTGAAACCAGACAGCATCAGATAGATGGTCTATACATACAGAGACAGAGGGGAGCTGTTTCAATGTCCAGACAGCATATGTATGTATAGACCATCTATCTGATGCTGTCTGGACAGTGTAACAGCTGCCCTCTGTATGTATAGACCATCTATCTGATGCTGTCTGGACAGTGTAACAGCTCCCCACTGTATGTATGGACCATCGATCTGATGCTGTCTGGACAGTGTAAGAGCTCCCCTCTGTCTCTGTATGTATAGACCATTTATCTGATGCTGTCTGGTCAGTGTAACAGCTCCCCTCTGTATGTATAGACCATCTATCTGATGCTGTCTGGGCAGTGTAACAGCTCCCCTCTGTATGTATAGACCATCTATCTGATGCTGTCTGGACAGTGAAACAGCTCCCCTCTGTATGTATAGACAATCTATCTGATGCTGTCTGGACAGTGAAACAGCTCCCCTCTGTCTCTGTGTGTATAAACCATCTATCTGATGCTGTCTGGTCAGTGAAACAGCTCCCCTCTGTATATATAGACCATCTATCTCATGCTGTCTGGACCGTGAAACAGCTCCCCTCTGTATGTGTAGACCATCTATCTGATGCTGTCAGGACAGAGTAACAGATCTCCTCTGTCTCTGTATGTATAGACCATCTATCTAATGCTGTCTGGACAGTGTAACAGCTCCCCTCTGTATGTATAGACCATGTATCTGATGCTGTCTGGACAGTAAAACAGCTCCCCTCTGTATGTATAGACCATCTATCTGATGCTGTCTGGGCAGTGTAACATCTCCCCTCTGTATGTATAGACCATCTATCTGATGCTGTCTGGACAGTGAAACAGCTCCTCTCTGTATGTATAGACCATCTATCTGATGCTGTCTGGACAGTGAAACAGCTCCCCTCTGTATGTATAGACCATCTATCTGATGCTGTCTGGACAGTGAAACAGCTCCCCTCTGTCTCTGTGTGTATAAACCATCTATCTGATGCTGTCTGGTCAGTGAAACAGCTCCCCTCTGTATATATAGACCATCTATCTCATGCTGTCTGGACCGTGAAACAGCTCCCCTCTGTATGTGTAGACCATCTATCTGATGCTGTCAGGACAGAGTAACAGATCTCCACTGTCTCTGTATGTATAGACCATCTATCTAATGCTGTCTGGACAGTGTAACAGCTCCCCTCTGTATGTATAGACCATGTATCTGATGCTGACTGGACAGTGAAACAGCTCCACACTGTCTCTGTATGTATAGACCATCTACCTGATGCTGTCTTGAAAGTGTAACAGCTCCCCTCTGTATGTATAGACCATCTATCTGATGCTGTCTGGACAGTGTAACAGCTGCCCTCTGTATGTATAGACCATCTATCTGATGCTGTCTGGACAGTGTAACAGCTCCCCTCTGTATCTATAGACCATCTATCTGATGCTCTCTGGACAGTGTAACAGCTCCATTCTGTCTCTGTATGTATAGACCATCTATCTGATGCTGTCTGGTCAGTGAAAAAGCTCCCCTCTGTATGTATAGACCATCTATCTGATGCTGTCTGGTGAGTGAAACAGCTCCCCTCTGTATGTATAGACCATCTATCTGATGCTGTCAGGACAGAGTAACATCTCTCCTCTGTCTATGTATGTATAGACCATCTATCTGATGCTGTCTGGACAGTGAACCAGCTCCCCTCTGTATGTATAGATCATCTATCTGATGCTGTCTGGACAGTGAAACAGGTCCCCGCTGTCTCTATATGTATAGACCATCTATCTGATGCTGTCTGGACAGTGTAACAGCTCCCCTCTGTATGTATAGACCATCTATCTGATGCTGTCTGGACAGTGTTACAGCTCCCCTCTGTATATATAGACCATCTATCTGATGCTGTCTGGACAGTGTAACAGCTCCCCTCTGTATGTATAGACCATGTATCTGATGCTGTCTGGACAATGTAACAGCTCCCCTCTGTATATATAGACCATCTATCTCATGCTGTCTGGACAGTGAAACAGCTCCCCTCTGTATGTGTAGACCATGGATCTGATGCTGACTGGACAGTGAAACAGCTCCACACTGTCTCTGTATGTATAGACCATCTATCTGATGCTGTCTGGACAGTGTAACAGCTCCCCACTGTATGTATGGACCATCGATCTGATGCTGTCTGGACAGTGTAACAGCTCCCCTCTGTCTCTGTATGTATAGACCATTTATCTGATGCTGTCTGGTCAGTGTAACAGCTCCCCTCATGTATGTATATACCATCTATCTGATGCTGTCTGGACAGTGTAACAGCTCCCCTCTGTATGTATAGACCATCTATCTGATGCTGTCTGGTGAGTGAAACAGCTCCCCTCTGTATGTATAGACCATCTATCTGATGCTGTCAGGACAGAGTAACATCTCTCCTCTGTCTATGTATGTATAGACCATCTATCTGATGCTGTCTGGACAGTGATCCAGCTCCCCTCTGTATGTATAGATCATCTATCTGATGCTGTCTGGACAGTGAAACAGCTCCCCGCTGTCTCTATATGTATAGACCATCTATCGGATGCTGTCTGGACAGTGTAACAGCTCCCCTCTGTATGTATAGACCATCTATCTGATGCTGTCTGGACAGTGTTACAGCTCCCCTCTGTATATATAGACCATCTATCTGATGCTGTCTGGACAGTGTAACAGCTCCCCTCTGTATGTATAGACCATGTATCTGATGCTGTCTGGACAGTGTAACAGCTCCCCTCTGTATATATAGACCATCTATCTCATGCTGTCTGGACAGTGAAACAGCTCCCCTCTGTATGTGTAGACCATCTATCTGATGCTGTCAGGACAGAGTAACAGATCTCCTTTGTCTCTGTATGTATAGACCATCTATCTGATGCTGTCTGGACAGTGTAACAGCTCCCCTCTGTATGTATAGACCATGGATCTGATGCTGACTGGACAGTGAAACAGCTCCACACTGTCTCTGTATGTATAGACCATCTATCTGATGCTGTCTGGACAGTGTAACAGCTCCCCTCTGTATGTATAGACCATCTTTCTGATGCTGTTAGGACAGAGTAACAGCTCTCCTCTGTCTCTGTATGTATAGACCATCTATCTGATGCTGTCTGGACAGTGTAACAGCTCCCCTCTGTATGTATAGACCATCTATCTGATGCTGTCTGGACAGCGTAACAGCTCCCCTCTGTATGTATAGACCATCTATCTGATGCTGTCTGGACAGTGTAAAAGCTCCCCTCTGTATGTATAGACCATCTATCTGATGCTGTCTGGACAGTGTAACAGCTCCCCTCTGTATATATAGACCATCTATCTGATGCTGTCTGGACAGTAAAACAGCTCCCCTCTGTATGTATAGACCATCTATCTGATGCTGCCTGGTCAGTGTAACAGCTCCCCTCTGTCTATGTATGTATAGGCCATCTATCTGATGCTGTCTGGACAGTGTAACAGCTCCCTCTGTCTCTGTATGTATAGACCATCTATCTGATGCTGTCTGGACAGTGAAACAGCTCCCCTCTGTATGTATAGACCATCTATCTGATGCTGTCTGGACAGTGTAACAGCTCCCCTCTGTATCTATAGACCATCTATCTGATGCTCTCAGGACAGTGTAACAGCTCCATTCTGTCTCTGTATGTATAGACCATCTATCTGATGCTGCCTGGGGAGCTGGTTCACTGTCCAGACAGCATAACAGCTCCCCTCTGTCTCTGTCTGTATAGGCCATCTATCTGATGCTGTCTGGACAGTGAACCAGCTCCCCTCTGTCTCTGTATGTATAGACCATCTATCTGATGCTGTCTGCACAGTGAAACAGCTCCCCTCTGTATGTATTTGGTCCATCTATCTGATGCTGTCTGGTCAGTGTAACAGCTCCCCTCTATCTCTGTATGTATAGACCATCTATCTGATGCTGTCTGGACAGTGTAACAGCTCCCCTCTGTCTCTGTATGTATAGACCATCTATCTGATGCTGTCTGGTCAGTGTAACAGCTTCCCTCTGTATGTATAGACCATCTATCTGATGCTGTCTGGACAGTTTAACAGCTCCCCTCTGTATGTATAGACCATCTATCTGATGCTGTCTGGACAGTGTAACAGCTCCACACTGTCTCTGTATGTATAGACCATCTATCTGATGCTATCTGGTCAGTGTAACAGCTCCCCTCTTGATGTATAGACCATCTATCTGATGCTGTCTGGACAGTGTAACAGCTCCCCTCTGTATGTATAGACCATCTATCTGATGCTGTCTGGACAGTGTAACAGCTCCCCTCTGTATGTATAGACCATCATTCTGATGCTGTCTGGACAGTGAAACAGCTCCACACTGTCTCTGTATGTATAGACCATCTATCTGATGCTATCTGGTCAGTGAAACAGCTCCCCTCTGTATGTATAGACCATCTATCTGATGCTGTCTGGACAGTGTAACAGCTCCCCTCTGTATGTATAGACCATCTATCTGATGCTGTCTGGACAGTGAAACAGCTCCCCTCTGTCTATGTATGTATAGACCATCTATCTGATGCTGTCTGGACAGTGAAACAGCTCCACACTGTCTCTGTATGTATAGACCATCTATTTGATGCTATCTCGTCAGTGTAACAGCTCCCCTCTGTATGTATAGACCATCTATCTGATGCTGTCTGGGCAGTGTAACAGCTCCCCTCTGGATGTATAGACCATCTATCTGATGCTGTCTGGACAGTGTAACAGCTCCCCTCTGTCTCTGTATGTATAGACCATCTATCTGATGCTGTCTGGTCAGTGAAACCAGACAGCATCAGATAGATGGTCTATACATACAGAGACAGAGGGGAGCTGTTTCAATGTCCAGACAGCATATGTATGTATAGACCATCTATCTGATGCTGTTTGGACAGTGTAACAGCTCCCCTCTGTATGTATAGACCATCTATCTGATGTTGTCTGGACAGTGTAACAGCTCCCCTCTGTCTCTGTATGTATAGGCCATCTATCTGATGCTGTCTGGACAGTGTCACAGCTCCCCTCTGTATGTATAGACCATCAAATCTGATGCTGTCTGGAGAGTGTAACAGCTCCCCTCTGTATGTATAGACCATCTATCTGATGCTGTCTGGACAGTGTAACAGCTCCCCTCTGTATGTATAGACCATCTATCTGATGCTGTCTGGTTAGTGTAACAGCTCCCCTCTGTCTCTGTATGTATAGACCATCTATCTGATGCTGCCTGGGGAGCTGGTTCACTGTCCAGACAGCATAACAGCTCCCCTCTGTCTCTGTCTGTATAGGCCATCTATCTGATGCTGTCTGGACAGTGAACCAGCTCCCCTCTGTCTCTGTATGTATAGACCATCTATCTGATGCTGTCTGCACAGTGAAACAGCTCCCCTCTGTATGTATTTGGTCCATCTATCTGATGCTGTCTGGTCAGTGTAACAGCTCCCCTCTATCTCTGTATGTATAGACCATCTATCTGATGCTGTCTGGACAGTGTAACAGCTCCCCTCTGTCTCTGTATGTATAGACCATCTATCTGATGCTGTCTGGTCAGTGTAACAGCTTCCCTCTGTATGTATAGACCATCTATCTGATGCTGTCTGGACAGTTTAACAGCTCCCCTCTGTATGTATAGACCATCTATCTGATGCTGTCTGGACAGTGTAACAGCTCCACACTGTCTCTGTATGTATAGACCATCTATCTGATGCTATCTGGTCAGTGTAACAGCTCCCCTCTTGATGTATAGACCATCTATCTGATGCTGTCTGGACAGTGTAACAGCTCCCCTCTGTATGTATAGACCATCTATCTGATGCTGTCTGGACAGTGTAACAGCTCCCCTCTGTCTCTGTATGTATAGGCCATCTATCTGATGCTGTCTGGACAGTGAAACAGCTCCCCTCTGTATGTATAGATCATCTATCTGATGCTGTCTGGACAGTGTAACAGCTCCCCACTGTATGTATAGACCATCTATCTGATGCTGTATGGACAGTGTAACAGCTCCCCTCTGTCTCTATGTATAGACCATCTATCTGATGCTGTCTGGTCAGTGTAACAGCTCCCCTCTGTATGTATAGACCATCTATCTGATGCTGTCTGGGCAGTGTAACAGCTCCCCTCTGGATGTATAGACCATCTATCTGATGCTGTCTGGACAGTGTAACAGCTCCACTCTGTCTCTGTATGTATAGACCATCTATCTGATGCTGTCTGGTCAGTGAAACCAGACAGCATCAGATAGATGGTCTATACATACAGAGACAGAGGGGAGCTGTTTCAATGTCCAGACAGCATATGTATGTATAGACCATCTATCTGATGCTGTCTGGACAGTGTAACAGCTGCCCTCTGTATGTATAGACCATCTATCTGATGCTGTCTGGACAGTGTAACAGCTCCCCACTGTATGTATGGACCATCGATCTGATGCTGTCTGGACAGTGTAACAGCTCCCCTCTGTCTCTGTATGTATAGACCATTTATCTGATGCTGTCTGGTCAGTGTAACAGCTCCCCTCTGTATGTATAGACCATCAAATCTGATGCTGTCTGGAGAGTGTAACAGCTCCCCTCTGTATGTATAGACCATCTATCTGATGCTGTCTGGACAGTGTAACAGCTCCCCTCTGTATGTATAGACCATCTATCTGATGCTGTCTGGTTAGTGTAACAGCTCCCCTCTGTCTCTGTATGTATAGACCATCTATCTGATGCTGCCTGGGGAGCTGGTTCACTGTCCAGACAGCATAACAGCTCCCCTCTGTCTCTGTCTGTATAGGCCATCTATCTGATGCTGTCTGGACAGTGAACCAGCTCCCCTCTGTCTCTGTATGTATAGACCATCTATCTGATGCTGTCTGCACAGTGAAACAGCTCCCCTCTGTATGTATTTGGTCCATCTATCTGATGCTGTCTGGTCAGTGTAACAGCTCCCCTCTATCTCTGTATGTATAGACCATCTATCTGATGCTGTCTGGACAGTGTAACAGCTCCCCTCTGTCTCTGTATGTATAGACCATCTATCTGATGCTGTCTGGTCAGTGTAACAGCTTCCCTCTGTATGTATAGACCATCTATCTGATGCTGTCTGGACAGTTTAACAGCTCCCCTCTGTATGTATAGACCATCTATCTGATGCTGTCTGGACAGTGTAACAGCTCCACACTGTCTCTGTATGTATAGACCATCTATCTGATGCTATCTGGTCAGTGTAACAGCTCCCCTCTTGATGTATAGACCATCTATCTGATGCTGTCTGGACAGTGTAACAGCTCCCCTCTGTATGTATAGACCATCTATCTGATGCTGTCTGGACAGTGTAACAGCTCCCCTCTGTATGTATAGACCATCATTCTGATGCTGTCTGGACAGTGAAACAGCTCCACACTGTCTCTGTATGTATAGACCATCTATCTGATGCTATCTGGTCAGTGAAACAGCTCCCCTCTGTATGTATAGACCATCTATCTGATGCTGTCTGGACAGTGTAACAGCTCCCCTCTGTATGTATAGACCATCTATCTGATGCTGTCTGGACAGTGAAACAGCTCCCCTCTGTCTATGTATGTATAGACCATCTATCTGATGCTGTCTGGACAGTGAAACAGCTCCACACTGTCTCTGTATGTATAGACCATCTATTTGATGCTATCTCGTCAGTGTAACAGCTCCCCTCTGTATGTATAGACCATCTATCTGATGCTGTCTGGGCAGTGTAACAGCTCCCCTCTGGATGTATAGACCATCTATCTGATGCTGTCTGGACAGTGTAACAGCTCCCCTCTGTCTCTGTATGTATAGACCATCTATCTGATGCTGTCTGGTCAGTGAAACCAGACAGCATCAGATAGATGGTCTATACATACAGAGACAGAGGGGAGCTGTTTCAATGTCCAGACAGCATATGTATGTATAGACCATCTATCTGATGCTGTTTGGACAGTGTAACAGCTCCCCTCTGTATGTATAGACCATCTATCTGATGTTGTCTGGACAGTGTAACAGCTCCCCTCTGTCTCTGTATGTATAGGCCATCTATCTGATGCTGTCTGGACAGTGTCACAGCTCCCCTCTGTATGTATAGACCATCTATCTGATGCTGTCTGGACAGTGTAACAGCTCCCCTCTGTATGTATAGACCATCTATCTGATGCTGTCTGGTTAGTGTAACAGCTCCCCTCTGTCTCTGTATGTATAGACCATCTATCTGATGCTGCCTGGGGAGCTGGTTCACTGTCCAGACAGCATAACAGCTCCCCTCTGTCTCTGTCTGTATAGGCCATCTATCTGATGCTGTCTGGACAGTGAACCAGCTCCCCTCTGTCTCTGTATGTATAGACCATCTATCTGATGCTGTCTGCACAGTGAAACAGCTCCCCTCTGTATGTATTTGGTCCATCTATCTGATGCTGTCTGGTCAGTGTAACAGCTCCCCTCTATCTCTGTATGTATAGACCATCTATCTGATGCTGTCTGGACAGTGTAACAGCTCCCCTCTGTCTCTGTATGTATAGACCATCTATCTGATGCTGTCTGGTCAGTGTAACAGCTTCCCTCTGTATGTATAGACCATCTATCTGATGCTGTCTGGACAGTTTAACAGCTCCCCTCTGTATGTATAGACCATCTATCTGATGCTGTCTGGACAGTGTAACAGCTCCACACTGTCTCTGTATGTATAGACCATCTATCTGATGCTATCTGGTCAGTGTAACAGCTCCCCTCTTGATGTATAGACCATCTATCTGATGCTGTCTGGACAGTGTAACAGCTCCCCTCTGTATGTATAGACCATCTATCTGATGCTGTCTGGACAGTGTAACAGCTCCCCTCTGTCTCTGTATGTATAGGCCATCTATCTGATGCTGTCTGGACAGTGAAACAGCTCCCCTCTGTATGTATAGATCATCTATCTGATGCTGTCTGGACAGTGTAACAGCTCCCCACTGTATGTATAGACCATCTATCTGATGCTGTATGGACAGTGTAACAGCTCCCCTCTGTCTCTATGTATAGACCATCTATCTGATGCTGTCTGGTCAGTGTAACAGCTCCCCTCTGTATGTATAGACCATCTATCTGATGCTGTCTGGGCAGTGTAACAGCTCCCCTCTGGATGTATAGACCATCTATCTGATGCTGTCTGGACAGTGTAACAGCTCCCCTCTGTCTCTGTATGTATAGACCATCTATCTGATGCTGTCTGGTCAGTGAAACCAGACAGCATCAGATAGATGGTCTATACATACAGAGACAGAGGGGAGCTGTTTCAATGTCCAGACAGCATATGTATGTATAGACCATCTATCTGATGCTGTCTGGACAGTGTAACAGCTGCCCTCTGTATGTATAGACCATCTATCTGATGCTGTCTGGACAGTGTAACAGCTCCCCACTGTATGTATGGACCATCGATCTGATGCTGTCTGGACAGTGTAACAGCTCCCCTCTGTCTCTGTATGTATAGACCATTTATCTGATGCTGTCTGGTCAGTGTAACAGCTCCCCTCTGTATGTATAGACCATCAAATCTGATGCTGTCTGGAGAGTGTAACAGCTCCCCTCTGTATGTATAGACCATCTATCTGATGCTGTCTGGACAGTGTAACAGCTCCCCTCTGTATGTATAGACCATCTATCTGATGCTGTCTGGTTAGTGTAACAGCTCCCCTCTGTCTCTGTATGTATAGACCATCTATCTGATGCTGCCTGGGGAGCTGGTTCACTGTCCAGACAGCATAACAGCTCCCCTCTGTCTCTGTCTGTATAGGCCATCTATCTGATGCTGTCTGGACAGTGAACCAGCTCCCCTCTGTCTCTGTATGTATAGACCATCTATCTGATGCTGTCTGCACAGTGAAACAGCTCCCCTCTGTATGTATTTGGTCCATCTATCTGATGCTGTCTGGTCAGTGTAACAGCTCCCCTCTATCTCTGTATGTATAGACCATCTATCTGATGCTGTCTGGACAGTGTAACAGCTCCCCTCTGTCTCTGTATGTATAGACCATCTATCTGATGCTGTCTGGTCAGTGTAACAGCTTCCCTCTGTATGTATAGACCATCTATCTGATGCTGTCTGGACAGTTTAACAGCTCCCCTCTGTATGTATAGACCATCTATCTGATGCTGTCTGGACAGTGTAACAGCTCCACACTGTCTCTGTATGTATAGACCATCTATCTGATGCTATCTGGTCAGTGTAACAGCTCCCCTCTTGATGTATAGACCATCTATCTGATGCTGTCTGGACAGTGTAACAGCTCCCCTCTGTATGTATAGACCATCTATCTGATGCTGTCTGGACAGTGTAACAGCTCCCCTCTGTCTCTGTATGTATAGGCCATCTATCTGATGCTGTCTGGACAGTGTAACAGCTCCCCACTGTATGTATAGACCATCTATCTGATGCTGTATGGACAGTGTAACAGCTCCCCTCTGTCTCTGTATGTATAGACCATCTATCTGATGCTGTCTGGTCAGTGTAACAGCTCCCCTCTGTATGTATAGACCATCTATCTGATGCTGTCTGGGCAGTGTAACAGCTCCCCTCTGGATGTATAGACCATCTATCTGATGCTGTCTGGACAGTGTAACAGCTCCCCTCTGTCTCTGTATGTATAGACCATCTATCTGATGCTGTCTGGTCAGTGAAACCAGACAGCATCAGATAGATGGTCTATACATACAGAGACAGAGGGGAGCTGTTTCAATGTCCAGACAGCATATGTATGTATAGACCATCTATCTGATGCTGTCTGGACAGTGTAACAGCTGCCCTCTGTATGTATAGACCATCTATCTGATGCTGTCTGGACAGTGTAACAGCTCCCCACTGTATGTATGGACCATCGATCTGATGCTGTCTGGACAGTGTAACAGCTCCCCTCTGTCTCTGTATGTATAGACCATTTATCTGATGCTGTCTGGTCAGTGTAACAGCTCCCCTCTGTATGTATAGACCATCTATCTGATGCTGTCTGGGCAGTGTAACAGCTCCCCTCTGTATGTATAGACCATCTATCTGATGCTGTCTGGACAGTGAAACAGCTCCCCTCTGTATGTATAGACCATCTATCTGATGCTGTCTGGACAGTGAAACAGCTCCCCTCTGTATGTATAGACAATCTATCTGATGCTGTCTGGACAGTGAAACAGCTCCCCTCTGTCTCTGTGTGTATAAACCATCTATCTGATGCTGTCTGGTCAGTGAAACAGCTCCCCTCTGTATATATAGACCATCTATCTCATGCTGTCTGGACCGTGAAACAGCTCCCCTCTGTATGTGTAGACCATCTATCTGATGCTGTCAGGACAGAGTAACAGATCTCCTCTGTCTCTGTATGTATAGACCATCTATCTAATGCTGTCTGGACAGTGTAACAGCTCCCCTCTGTATGTATAGACCATGTATCTGATGCTGACTGGACAGTGAAACAGCTCCACACTGTCTCTGTATGTATAGACCATCTACCTGATGCTGTCTTGAAAGTGTAACAGCTCCCCTCTGTATGTATAGACCATCTATCTGATGCTGTCTGGACAGTGTAACAGCTGCCCTCTGTATGTATAGACCATCTATCTGATGCTGTCTGGACAGTGTAACAGCTCCCCTCTGTATCTATAGACCATCTATCTGATGCTCTCTGGACAGTGTAACAGCTTCATTCTGTCTCTGTATGTATAGACCATCTATCTGATGCTGTCTGGTCAGTGAAAAAGCTCCCCTCTGTATGTATAGACCATCTATCTGATGCTGTCTGGTGAGTGAAACAGCTCCCCTCTGTATGTATAGACCATCTATCTGATGCTGTCAGGACAGAGTAACATCTCTCCTCTGTCTATGTATGTATAGACCATCTATCTGATGCTGTCTGGACAGTGATCCAGCTCCCCTCTGTATGTATAGATCATCTATCTGATGCTGTCTGGACAGTGAAACAGCTCCCCGCTGTCTCTATATGTATAGACCATCTATCGGATGCTGTCTGGACAGTGTAACAGCTCCCCTCTGTATGTATAGACCATCTATCTGATGCTGTCTGGACAGTGTTACAGCTCCCCTCTGTATATATAGACCATCTATCTGATGCTGTCTGGACAGTGAAACAGCTCCCCTCTGTATGTATAGACCATGTATCTGATGCTGTCTGGACAGTGTAACAGCTCCCCTCTGTATATATAGACCATCTATCTCATGCTGTCTGGACAGTGAAACAGCTCCCCTCTGTATGTGTAGACCATCTATCTGATGCTGTCAGGACAGAGTAACAGATCTCCTTTGTCTCTGTATGTATAGACCATCTATCTGATGCTGTCTGGACAGTGTAACAGCTCCCCTCTGTATGTATAGACCATGGATCTGATGCTGACTGGACAGTGAAACAGCTCCACACTGTCTCTGTATGTATAGACTATCTACCTGATGCTGTCTTGAAAGTGTAACAGCTCCCCTCTGTATGTATAGACCATCTATCTGATGCTGTCTGGACAGTGTAACAGCTCCCCTCTGTATATATAGACCATCTATCTGATGCTGTCTGGACAGTGAAATAGCTCCCCTCTGTCTCTGTATGTATAGACCATCTATCTGATGCTGTCTGGACAGTGTAACAGCTGCCCTCTGTATGTATAGACCATCTATCTGATGCTGTCTGTTCAGTGTAACAGCTCCCCACTGTATGTATGGACCATCGATCTGATGCTGTCTGGACAGTGTAACAGCTCCCCTCTGTATATATAGACCATCTATCTCATGCTGTCTGGACAGTGAAACAGCTCCCCTCTGTATGTGTAGACCATCTATCTGATGCTGTCAGGACAGAGTAACAGATCTCCTTTGTCTCTGTATGTATAGACCATCTATCTGATGCTGTCTGGACAGTGTAACAGCTCCCCTCTGTATGTATAGACCATGGATCTGATGCTGACTGGACAGTGAAACAGCTCCACACTGTCTCTGTATGTATAGACTATCTACCTGATGCTGTCTTGAAAGTGTAACAGCTCCCCTCTGTATGTATAGACCATCTATCTGATGCTGTCTGGACAGTGTAACAGCTCCCCTCTGTATATATAGACCATCTATCTGATGCTGTCTGGACAGTGAAATAGCTCCCCTCTGTCTCTGTATGTATAGACCATCTATCTGATGCTGTCTGGACAGTGTAACAGCTGCCCTCTGTATGTATAGACCATCTATCTGATGCTGTCTGTTCAGTGTAACAGCTCCCCACTGTATGTATGGACCATCGATCTGATGCTGTCTGGACAGTGTAACAGCTCCCCTCTGTATGTATAGACCATCTATCTGATGCTGTCTGGACAGTGTAACAGCTCCCCTCTGTATGTATAGACCATCTATCTGATGCTGTCTGGACAGCGTAACAGCTCCCCTCTGTATGTATAGACCATCTATCTGATGCTGTCTGGACAGCGTAACAGCTCCCCTCTGTATGTATAGACCATCTATCTGATGCTGTCTGGACAGTGTAACAGCTCCCCTCTGTATGTATAGACCATCTATCTGATGCTGTCTGGACAGTGTAACAGCTCCCCTCTGTATATATAGACCATCTATCTGATGCTGTCTGGACAGTAAAACAGCTCCCCTCTGTATGTATAGACCATCTATCTGATGCTGCCTGGTCAGTGTAACAGCTCCCCTCTGTCTATGTATGTATAGGCCATCTATCTGATGCTGTCTGGACAGTGTAACAGCTCCCTCTGTCTCTGTATGTATAGACCATCTATCTGATGCTGTCTGGACAGTGAAACAGCTCCCCTCTGTATGTATAGACCATCTATCTGATGCTCTCTGGACAGTGTAACAGCTCCATTCTGTCTCTGTATGTATAGACCATCTATCTGATGCTGTCTGGTCAGTGAAACAGCTCCCCTCTGTATGTATAGACCATCTATCTGATGCTGTCTGGTGAGTGAAACAGCTCCCCTCTGTATGTATAGACCATCTATCTGATGCTGTCTGGACAGTGTAACAGCTCCCCTCTGTATGTATAGACCATCTATCTGATGCTGTCTGGACAGTGAAACAGCTCCACACTGTCTCTGTATGTATAGACCATCTATCTGATGCTATCTGGTCAGTGAAACAGCTCCCCTCTGTATGTATAGACCATCTATCTGATGCTGTCTGGACAGTGTAACAGCTCCCCTCTGTATGTATAGACCATCTATCTGATGCTGTCTGGACAGTGAAACAGCTCCCCTCTGTCTATGTATGTATAGACCATCTATCTGATGCTGTCTGGACAGTGTAACAGCTCCCCTCTGTCTCTGTATGTATAGACCATCTATCTGATGCTGTCTGGTCAGTGAAACCAGACAGCATCAGATAGATGGTCTATACATACAGAGACAGAGGGGAGCTGTTTCAATGTCCAGACAGCATATGTATGTATAGACCATCTATCTGATGCTGTTTGGACAGTGTAACAGCTCCCCTCTGTATGTATAGACCATCTATCTGATGTTGTCTGGACAGTGTAACAGCTCCCCTCTGTCTCTGTATGTATAGGCCATCTATCTGATGCTGTCTGGACAGTGTCACAGCTCCCCTCTGTATGTATAGACCATCAAATCTGATGCTTTCTGGAGAGTGTAACAGCTCCCCTCTGTATGTATAGACCATGGATCTGATGCTGACTGGACAGTGAAACAGCTCCACACTGTCTCTGTATGTATAGACTATCTACCTGATGCTGTCTTGAAAGTGTAACAGCTCCCCTCTGTATGTATAGACCATCTATCTGATGCTGTCTGGACAGTGTAACAGCTCCCCTCTGTATATATAGACCATCTATCTGATGCTGTCTGGACAGTGAAATAGCTCCCCTCTGTCTCTGTATGTATAGACCATCTATCTGATGCTGTCTGGACAGTGTAACAGCTGCCCTCTGTATGTATAGACCATCTATCTGATGCTGTCTGTTCAGTGTAACAGCTCCCCACTGTATGTATGGACCATCGATCTGATGCTGTCTGGACAGTGTAACAGCTCCCCTCTGTATGTATAGACCATCTATCTGATGCTGTCTGGACAGTGTAACAGCTCCCCTCTGTATGTATAGACCATCTATCTGATGCTGTCTGGACAGCGTAACAGCTCCCCTCTGTATGTATAGACCATCTATCTGATGCTGTCTGGACAGCGTAACAGCTCCCCTCTGTATGTATAGACCATCTATCTGATGCTGTCTGGACAGTGTAACAGCTCCCCTCTGTATGTATAGACCATCTATCTGATGCTGTCTGGACAGTGTAACAGCTCCCCTCTGTATATATAGACCATCTATCTGATGCTGTCTGGACAGTAAAACAGCTCCCCTCTGTATGTATAGACCATCTATCTGATGCTGCCTGGTCAGTGTAACAGCTCCCCTCTGTCTATGTATGTATAGGCCATCTATCTGATGCTGTCTGGACAGTGTAACAGCTCCCTCTGTCTCTGTATGTATAGACCATCTATCTGATGCTGTCTGGACAGTGAAACAGCTCCCCTCTGTATGTATAGACCATCTATCTGATGCTCTCTGGACAGTGTAACAGCTCCATTCTGTCTCTGTATGTATAGACCATCTATCTGATGCTGTCTGGTCAGTGAAACAGCTCCCCTCTGTATGTATAGACCATCTATCTGATGCTGTCTGGTGAGTGAAACAGCTCCCCTCTGTATGTATAGACCATCTATCTGATGCTGTCTGGACAGTGTAACAGCTCCCCTCTGTATGTATAGACCATCTATCTGATGCTGTCTGGACAGTGAAACAGCTCCACACTGTCTCTGTATGTATAGACCATCTATCTGATGCTATCTGGTCAGTGAAACAGCTCCCCTCTGTATGTATAGACCATCTATCTGATGCTGTCTGGACAGTGTAACAGCTCCCCTCTGTATGTATAGACCATCTATCTGATGCTGTCTGGACAGTGAAACAGCTCCCCTCTGTCTATGTATGTATAGACCATCTATCTGATGCTGTCTGGACAGTGTAACAGCTCCCCTCTGTCTCTGTATGTATAGACCATCTATCTGATGCTGTCTGGTCAGTGAAACAGCTCCCCTCTGTATGTATAGACCATCTATCTGATGCTGTCTGGACAGTGTAACAGCTCCCCTCTGTATGTATAGACCATCTATCTGATGCTGTCTGGACAGTGAAACAGCTCCCCTCTGTCTATGTATGTATAGACCATCTATCTGATGCTGTCTGGACAGTGTAACAGCTCCCCTCTGTCTCTGTATGTATAGACCATCTATCTGATGCTGTCTGGTCAGTGAAACCAGACAGCATCAGATAGATGGTCTATACATACAGAGACAGCGGGGAGCTGTTTCAATGTCCAGACAGCATATGTATGTATAGACCATCTATCTGATGCTGTTTGGACAGTGTAACAGCTCCCCTCTGTATGTATAGACCATCTATCTGATGTTGTCTGGACAGTGTAACAGCTCCCCTCTGTCTCTGTATGTATAGGCCATCTATCTGATGCTGTCTGGACAGTGTCACAGCTCCCCTCTGTATGTATAGACCATCAAATCTGATGCTTTCTGGAGAGTGTAACAGCTCCCCTCTGTATGTATAGACCATCTATCTGATGCTGTCTGGACAGTGTAACAGCTCCCCTCTGTATGTATAGACCATCTATCTGATGCTGTCTGGTTAGTGTAACAGCTCCCCTCTGTCTCTGTATGTATAGACCATCTATCTGATGCTGCCTGGGGAGCTGGTTCACTGTCCAGACAGCATAACAGCTCCCCTCTGTCTCTGTCTGTATAGGCCATCTATCTGATGCTGTCTGGACAGTGAACCAGCTCCCCTCTGTCTCTGTATGTATAGACCATCTATCTGATGCTGTCTGCACAGTGAAACAGCTCCCCTCTGTATGTATTTGGTCCATCTATCTGATGCTGTCTGGTCAGTGTAACAGCTCCCCTCTGTCTCTGTATGTATAGACCATCTATCTGATGCTGTCTGGACAGTGTAACAGCTCCCCTCTGTCTCTGTATGTATAGACCATCTATCTGATGCTGTCTGGTCAGTGTAACAGCTTCCCTCTGTATGTATAGACCATCTATCTGATGCTGTCTGGACAGTTTAACAGCTCCCCTCTGTATGTATAGACCATCTATCTGATGCTGTCTGGTTAGTGTAACAGCTCCCCTCTGTATGTATAGACCATCTATCTGATGCTGTCTGGACAGTGTAACAGCTCCCCTCTGCATTTATAGAACATCTATCTGATGCTGTCTGGACAGTGTAACAGCTCCCCTCTGTATGTATAGATCATCTATCTGATGCTGTCTAGACAGTGTAACAGCTCCCCTCTGTCTCTGTATGTATAGACCATCTATCTGATGCTGTCTGGACGGTGAAACAGCTCCCCTCTGTATGTATAGATCATCTATCTGATGCTGTCTGGACAGTGAAACAGCTCCCCTCTGTATGTATAGACCATCTATCTGATGCTGTCTGGACAGTGTAACAGCTCCCCTCTGCATGTATAGAACATCTATCTGATGCTGTCTGGACAGTGTAACAGCTCCCCTCTGTCTCTGTATGTATAGACCATCTATCTGATGCTGTCTGGTCAGTGAAACAGCTCCCCTCTGTCTCTGTATGTATACACCATCTATCTGATGCCGTCTGGACGGTGAAACAGCTCCCTTCTGTATGTATAGATCATCTATCTGATGCTGTCTGGACAGTGAAACAGCTCCCCTCTGTCTCTGTATGTATAGACCATCTATCTGATGCTGTCTGGTCAGTGAAACAGCTCCCCTCTGTCTCTGTATGTATAGACCATCTATCTAATGCTGTCTGGACGGTGAAACAGCTCCCCTTTGTATGTATAGATCATCTATCTGATGCTGTCTGGACAGTGAAACAGCTCCCCTCTGTCTCTGTATGTATAGACCATCTATCTGATGCTGTCTGGACAGTGAAACAGCTCCACACTGTCTCTGTATGTATAGACCATCTATTTGATGCTATCTGGTCAGTGTAACAGCTCCCCTCTGTATGTATAGACCATCTATCTGATGCTGTCTGGTCAGAAAGAGTATGAAATTGTTGCCACCCGTAGCATTGTGTGCAAGGCAAGCCAGTGAGCATTTTGGCCTCCCTTGATAAAAAAAGTATACAATAATAGCCAATCAGCATTGAGCTAAACTGAGTGAGCTGAACTGTGAAGGGTCCTGGCGCACCAATAAAAAGCATAAAGGGAAGCCAGTTTGGTTTTGGCTTCACTCCAATCACATCGAGAGCAATACCAAATTGACCCGAAACAACTGGAATTGTTGAATCTCGCTCCCGAGTGACGCAGCAGTCTAAGGCGTCACTACAGACCCTGGTTCCATTCCAGGCTGTATCAAAGCGGTCTAATGCACTGCATCTCAGTGCTAGAGGCGTCACTATGGAACCTGGTTCGATTCCAGGCTGTATCATAGCGGTCTAAGGCACTGCATCTCAGTGCTAGAGGCATCACTACGGAACCTGGTTCGATTCCAGACTGTATCACAGCGGTCTACGGCACTGCATCTCAGTGCTAGAGGCATCACTACGGACCCTGGTTTGATTCCAGGCTGTATCACAACTGGCGGTGATTAGGAGTCCAATAGGGCGCCCAGCGTCGCCCGGGTTAGGGTTTCTGTTGTTGTAGCTAGCTCCCATCCTGGGCCGTAACAGTCACGTTGTCAGTCACCATCCAGGGCCGTAACAGTCACGTTGACAGTCACCATCCAGGGCCGTAACAGTCACATTGTCAGTCACCATCCAGGGCCGTAACAGTCACGTTGTCAGTCACCATCCAGGGCCGTAACAGTCACGTTGACAGTCACCATCCAGGGCCGTAACAGTCACGTTGACAGTCACCATCCAGGGCCTTAACATTCACGTTGACAGTCACCATCCAGGGCCGTAACAGTCACGTTGACAGTCACCATCCAGGGCCGTAACAGTCACGTTGTCCGTAACAGCACCATTGATTTTGTTAGTCACTCACTCAGATATCATATTAACATGGCACAAGTCATGGCAAAATGTGTCGAATTGCAAGAAATGTGTTTTTTAGACAGTAAACATTTCTCCCCAACCCATGGCATAATGTGTAGAATTTCTGGGAATTAGTTGTAAAACTGCAAAAACAATTATTCTGTAAAGCAAACTAATTTGCTAACTTTTTGTTAATAAAATGCTTTTTCCTTCTAACAGATCCCTCTGAACGTATTAAATGATAGTTTATTATTTTTTATGAGTTAATATGTAGTGGCTAATTGTATATCTAACATGCTGTGTGTTTGTAGATGGACTGAGGTGATGAACCTACAACAGTCAAGGTAATAATGCCTGGGGGTGTTTTGGCTTGTTTTTCTGTTCTCTAAACAGCATTTTAGAGTTTTTAAATTGTATAGAAATGCAGTAAAGAACCTTGAACTTTCTTAATGTTTTGTTGTAAAAGTGTAGAGCGAGTGACAGGGAAGTAGTTTTGAGTCGACATAAATTGTCAACGTCCCACTAAGGACAAAACGGCATGAGAAGTGTAATATATCCTTATTCATCATGTCCTCTGGTGGCAGGCCAGCTGCCCGACCCAAAACATCATTACTGAGACGGAAATTTCTAAATACACACCAGGTAATTCAAAATATGAACAACAAAACATATATAATTGTGGGAAGAATATATTTCACTGATGACAGCCTCACCTGGTGTTATTCATACTGAAGCAACAATATATGGACAACATGTACATGTTATAAACAATATATGGACAACATATGGACAACATTTACATGTTATAAACAATATATGGACAACATTTACATGTTATAAACAATATATGGACAACATTTACATGTTATAAACAACATATGGACAACATTTACATGTTATAAACAATGTATGGACAACATTTACGTTATAAACAATATATCAAACAAAGAAATACCAAACACTAAATCATGACTATTTAGCAGTGCTTATAGCTGCTTTACTTCCATTCTTTAAGACATTCAACACTGACAGACGAGGCCCCACAGAGCATTCAACACTGACAGACGAGGCCCCACAGAGCATTCAACACTGACAGACGAGGCCCCACAGAGCATTACACACTGACAGACGAGGCCCCACAGAGCATTCAACACTGACAGACGAGGCCCCACAGAGCATTCAACACTGACAGACGAGGCCCCACAGAGCATTCAATACTGACAGACGAGGCCCCACAGAGCATTCAACACTGACAGACGAGGCCCCACAGAGCATTCAACACTGACAGACGAGGCCCCACAGAGCATTCAACACTGACAGACGAGGCCCCACAGAGCATTCAACACTGACAGACGAGGTCCCACAGTTCACAGAGCATGTCAGAGCAAAAACCAAGCTATGAGGTCGAAGGAATTGTCCGTAGAGCTCCGAGACAGGATTGTGTCGAGGCACAGATCTGGGGAAGGGTACCAAAAAGTCAAGTCCAGTGGGTGGGTAGTGTCCAGTGTAGGGGTAGAGTCTGGTGTGTGGGGGGTAAAGTCCGGTGTGTGGGGGGGTAGAGTCCAGCGGGTGGGGGTAGTGTCCGGCGGGTGGGGGGGGGGTAGTGTCCGGCGGGTGGGGGGGGGGTAGTGTCCGGCGGGTGGGGGGGGGGTAGTGTCCGGCGGGTGGGGGGGTAGTGTCCGGCGGGTGGGGGGGTAGTGTCCGGCGGGTGGGGGGTAGAGTCCGGCGGGTGGGGGGTAGAGTCCGGCGGGTGGGGGGTAGAGTCCGGCGGGTGGGGGGTGGAGTCCGGCGGGTGGGGGGGGTAGTGTCCGGCGGGTGGGGGGGTAGTGTCCGGCGGGTGGGGGGGTAGAGTCCGGCGGGTGGGGGGTAGAGTCCGGCGGGTGGGGGGTAGAGTCCGGCGGGTGGGGGGTAGTGTCCGGCGGGTGGGGGGGTAGTGTCCGGCGGGTGGGGGGTAGTGTCCCGTGGGTGGTAGTGTCCCGTGGGTGGGTAGAGTCCCGTGGGTGGATTGAGTCCCGTGGGTGGGCATAAAGTCAATAAAGAGTCAATGCAAACAGTCCAGTATTGGTTAACTATTTTTCAGGAGTCTTATGGCTTAAGGGTAGAAGCTGTTCAGGGTCCTGTTGGTTCCAGACTTGGTGCTCCGGTACCGCTGGCAGTGCGGTAGCAGAGAGAACAGTCTATGACTAGGGTGGCTGGAGTCTTTGACCATTTTTAGGTTCTTCCTCTGACACCGCCTGGTATAGAGGTCCTGGATTTAGTTTAGTTTATTTATTTTATTTTTACAGGGACGGTGCACATTAATCAACATTTCAGTAAAAGTGTCGGTTTTAGCCAGAAGGCTAATTTTCAAACGCAGTCCCTGGGCAGGTTATTAAAAACAATTACAATACAGACAATCATTGAGCAGTGAGCACACGCAGAGAAACAAAGGACAAGCAAGACATAGCATACAGACAGAGCAACATATGACAAGCAAGACATAGCATACAGACAGAGCAACATAGGACAAGCAAGACATAGCATAAAGACAGAGCAACATAGGACAAGCAAGACATAGCATACAGACATCTATCTGATGCTGTCTGGTTAGTGTAACAGCTCCCCTCTGTCTCTGTATGTATAGACCATCTATCTGATGCTGCCTGGGGAGCTGGTTCACTGTCCAGACAGCATAACAGCTCCCCTCTGTCTCTGTCTGTATAGGCCATCTATCTGATGCTGTCTGGACAGTGAACCAGCTCCCCTCTGTCTCTGTATGTATAGACCATCTATCTGATGCTGTCTGCACAGTGAAACAGCTCCCCTCTGTATGTATTTGGTCCATCTATCTGATGCTGTCTGGTCAGTGTAACAGCTCCCCTCTGTCTCTGTATGTATAGACCATCTATCTGATGCTGTCTGGACAGTGTAACAGCTCCCCTCTGTCTCTGTATGTATAGACCATCTATCTGATGCTGTCTGGTCAGTGTAACAGCTTCCCTCTGTATGTATAGACCATCTATCTGATGCTGTCTGGACAGTTTAACAGCTCCCCTCTGTATGTATAGACCATCTATCTGATGCTGTCTGGTTAGTGTAACAGCTCCCCTCTGTATGTATAGACCATCTATCTGATGCTGTCTGGACAGTGTAACAGCTCCCCTCTGCATTTATAGAACATCTATCTGATGCTGTCTGGACAGTGTAACAGCTCCCCTCTGTATGTATAGATCATCTATCTGATGCTGTCTAGACAGTGTAACAGCTCCCCTCTGTCTCTGTATGTATAGACCATCTATCTGATGCTGTCTGGACGGTGAAACAGCTCCCCTCTGTATGTATAGATCATCTATCTGATGCTGTCTGGACAGTGAAACAGCTCCCCTCTGTATGTATAGACCATCTATCTGATGCTGTCTGGACAGTGTAACAGCTCCCCTCTGCATGTATAGAACATCTATCTGATGCTGTCTGGACAGTGTAACAGCTCCCCTCTGTCTCTGTATGTATAGACCATCTATCTGATGCTGTCTGGTCAGTGAAACAGCTCCCCTCTGTCTCTGTATGTATACACCATCTATCTGATGCCGTCTGGACGGTGAAACAGCTCCCTTCTGTATGTATAGATCATCTATCTGATGCTGTCTGGACAGTGAAACAGCTCCCCTCTGTCTCTGTATGTATAGACCATCTATCTGATGCTGTCTGGTCAGTGAAACAGCTCCCCTCTGTCTCTGTATGTATAGACCATCTATCTAATGCTGTCTGGACGGTGAAACAGCTCCCCTTTGTATGTATAGATCATCTATCTGATGCTGTCTGGACAGTGAAACAGCTCCCCTCTGTCTCTGTATGTATAGACCATCTATCTGATGCTGTCTGGACAGTGAAACAGCTCCACACTGTCTCTGTATGTATAGACCATCTATTTGATGCTATCTGGTCAGTGTAACAGCTCCCCTCTGTATGTATAGACCATCTATCTGATGCTGTCTGGTCAGAAAGAGTATGAAATTGTTGCCACCCGTAGCATTGTGTGCAAGGCAAGCCAGTGAGCATTTTGGCCTCCCTTGATAAAAAAAGTATACAATAATAGCCAATCAGCATTGAGCTAAACTGAGTGAGCTGAACTGTGAAGGGTCCTGGCGCACCAATAAAAAGCATAAAGGGAAGCCAGTTTGGTTTTGGCTTCACTCCAATCACATCGAGAGCAATACCAAATTGACCCGAAACAACTGGAATTGTTGAATCTCGCTCCCGAGTGACGCAGCAGTCTAAGGCGTCACTACAGACCCTGGTTCCATTCCAGGCTGTATCAAAGCGGTCTAATGCACTGCATCTCAGTGCTAGAGGCGTCACTATGGAACCTGGTTCGATTCCAGGCTGTATCATAGCGGTCTAAGGCACTGCATCTCAGTGCTAGAGGCATCACTACGGAACCTGGTTCGATTCCAGACTGTATCACAGCGGTCTACGGCACTGCATCTCAGTGCTAGAGGCATCACTACGGACCCTGGTTTGATTCCAGGCTGTATCACAACTGGCGGTGATTAGGAGTCCAATAGGGCGCCCAGCGTCGCCCGGGTTAGGGTTTCTGTTGTTGTAGCTAGCTCCCATCCTGGGCCGTAACAGTCACGTTGTCAGTCACCATCCAGGGCCGTAACAGTCACGTTGACAGTCACCATCCAGGGCCGTAACAGTCACATTGTCAGTCACCATCCAGGGCCGTAACAGTCACGTTGTCAGTCACCATCCAGGGCCGTAACAGTCACGTTGACAGTCACCATCCAGGGCCGTAACAGTCACGTTGACAGTCACCATCCAGGGCCTTAACATTCACGTTGACAGTCACCATCCAGGGCCGTAACAGTCACGTTGACAGTCACCATCCAGGGCCGTAACAGTCACGTTGTCCGTAACAGCACCATTGATTTTGTTAGTCACTCACTCAGATATCATATTAACATGGCACAAGTCATGGCAAAATGTGTCGAATTGCAAGAAATGTGTTTTTTAGACAGTAAACATTTCTCCCCAACCCATGGCATAATGTGTAGAATTTCTGGGAATTAGTTGTAAAACTGCAAAAACAATTATTCTGTAAAGCAAACTAATTTGCTAACTTTTTGTTAATAAAATGCTTTTTCCTTCTAACAGATCCCTCTGAACGTATTAAATGATAGTTTATTATTTTTTATGAGTTAATATGTAGTGGCTAATTGTATATCTAACATGCTGTGTGTTTGTAGATGGACTGAGGTGATGAACCTACAACAGTCAAGGTAATAATGCCTGGGGGTGTTTTGGCTTGTTTTTCTGTTCTCTAAACAGCATTTTAGAGTTTTTAAATTGTATAGAAATGCAGTAAAGAACCTTGAACTTTCTTAATGTTTTGTTGTAAAAGTGTAGAGCGAGTGACAGGGAAGTAGTTTTGAGTCGACATAAATTGTCAACGTCCCACTAAGGACAAAACGGCATGAGAAGTGTAATATATCCTTATTCATCATGTCCTCTGGTGGCAGGCCAGCTGCCCGACCCAAAACATCATTACTGAGACGGAAATTTCTAAATACACACCAGGTAATTCAAAATATGAACAACAAAACATATATAATTGTGGGAAGAATATATTTCACTGATGACAGCCTCACCTGGTGTTATTCATACTGAAGCAACAATATATGGACAACATGTACATGTTATAAACAATATATGGACAACATATGGACAACATTTACATGTTATAAACAATATATGGACAACATTTACATGTTATAAACAATATATGGACAACATTTACATGTTATAAACAACATATGGACAACATTTACATGTTATAAACAATGTATGGACAACATTTACGTTATAAACAATATATCAAACAAAGAAATACCAAACACTAAATCATGACTATTTAGCAGTGCTTATAGCTGCTTTACTTCCATTCTTTAAGACATTCAACACTGACAGACGAGGCCCCACAGAGCATTCAACACTGACAGACGAGGCCCCACAGAGCATTCAACACTGACAGACGAGGCCCCACAGAGCATTACACACTGACAGACGAGGCCCCACAGAGCATTCAACACTGACAGACGAGGCCCCACAGAGCATTCAACACTGACAGACGAGGCCCCACAGAGCATTCAATACTGACAGACGAGGCCCCACAGAGCATTCAACACTGACAGACGAGGCCCCACAGAGCATTCAACACTGACAGACGAGGCCCCACAGAGCATTCAACACTGACAGACGAGGCCCCACAGAGCATTCAACACTGACAGACGAGGTCCCACAGTTCACAGAGCATGTCAGAGCAAAAACCAAGCTATGAGGTCGAAGGAATTGTCCGTAGAGCTCCGAGACAGGATTGTGTCGAGGCACAGATCTGGGGAAGGGTACCAAAAAGTCAAGTCCAGTGGGTGGGTAGTGTCCAGTGTAGGGGTAGAGTCTGGTGTGTGGGGGGTAAAGTCCGGTGTGTGGGGGGGTAGAGTCCAGCGGGTGGGGGTAGTGTCCGGCGGGTGGGGGGGGGGTAGTGTCCGGCGGGTGGGGGGGGGTAGTGTCCGGCGGGTGGGGGGGGGGTAGTGTCCGGCGGGTGGGGGGGTAGTGTCCGGCGGGTGGGGGGGTAGTGTCCGGCGGGTGGGGGGTAGAGTCCGGCGGGTGGGGGGTAGAGTCCGGCGGGTGGGGGGTAGAGTCCGGCGGGTGGGGGGTGGAGTCCGGCGGGTGGGGGGGGTAGTGTCCGGCGGGTGGGGGGGTAGTGTCCGGCGGGTGGGGGGGTAGAGTCCGGCGGGTGGGGGGTAGAGTCCGGCGGGTGGGGGGTAGAGTCCGGCGGGTGGGGGGTAGTGTCCGGCGGGTGGGGGGGTAGTGTCCGGCGGGTGGGGGGTAGTGTCCCGTGGGTGGTAGTGTCCCGTGGGTGGGTAGAGTCCCGTGGGTGGATTGAGTCCCGTGGGTGGGCATAAAGTCAATAAAGAGTCAATGCAAACAGTCCAGTATTGGTTAACTATTTTTCAGGAGTCTTATGGCTTAAGGGTAGAAGCTGTTCAGGGTCCTGTTGGTTCCAGACTTGGTGCTCCGGTACCGCTGGCAGTGCGGTAGCAGAGAGAACAGTCTATGACTAGGGTGGCTGGAGTCTTTGACCATTTTTAGGTTCTTCCTCTGACACCGCCTGGTATAGAGGTCCTGGATTTAGTTTAGTTTATTTATTTTATTTTTACAGGGACGGTGCACATTAATCAACATTTCAGTAAAAGTGTCGGTTTTAGCCAGAAGGCTAATTTTCAAACGCAGTCCCTGGGCAGGTTATTAAAAACAATTACAATACAGACAATCATTGAGCAGTGAGCACACGCAGAGAAACAAAGGACAAGCAAGACATAGCATACAGACAGAGCAACATATGACAAGCAAGACATAGCATACAGACAGAGCAACATAGGACAAGCAAGACATAGCATAAAGACAGAGCAACATAGGACAAGCAAGACATAGCATACAGACAGAGCAACATAGAACAAGCAAGACACAGCATGCAGACAGAGCAACATAGGACAAAAAGCAACAAGACAAAATCCATAAAAGCAACAAAGTGTTTCCACACCTCACAAGCTACAGATAACAGACAACATGGAAAGTGGCAATACACAGCTAGGGATTATGTTCACCGATCTGATTGACCTTTAGCCTTGTCTTCATGCATTTTGTGAAAGTGTGATATGTGGTGCAGTTGTGTGTATGATGGCAGTGTATTCCAGACATGGGAAGCTCTCACAGAGAAAGCGGATTGACTAAAGGTGCTTTTCCTTAAGGGAACTATACAGTCACCTCTCATGGCAGACCTTGTGGATCTACTGCCATATGTTTGGGTTTTCTGTTTAACTAAAGTACTGAGTGGAGGGGGAGCCAGGCCATTTAGGATCTGGAATACAAGACATGCGTCGGTGTATTGCACAAGATTTTCCCAACTCAGGAGCTCATGCTTTCTGAGGACGTAACAGTGATGATGGCTGTTGGGCTTCCTATCAAGCACTTTGAGAGCCTGTTTGTAGACAGACTGAATAGGTTTTAAATGTTTGGATGGCAGGAAGATTGGCCCCAGTGATGTGGGCGGTACTCAATACCCTCTGTAGCGCCTACTCCCTATAGGCTGTCTCGTCGCCGTTGGTGATCAGGCCCACCACCGTCGTGTCGTCAGCAAAGTTGTTGGTGTTGGAGTCGTGTACGGTCACAGAGTCGTGGGTGAACAGGAAGTACAGGAGCGGCCCCCGTGTTGAGGGTCAGCATGACAGATGTGTTGTTGCCTACCCTCACCATATGGGGCGGCCTGTCAGGAAGTCCAGGATCCAGTTGCAGAGGGAGGTGTTTAGTCCCAGGGTCCTTAGCTTAGTGATGAGCTTTGAGGGCAGTATGGTGTTGAACACTGAGCTGTAGTCAATGAACAGCATTCTCACGTAGGTGTTCCTTTTGTCCAGGTGGGAAAGGGCAGTGTGGAGTGCAATAGAGATTGCATCATCTGTGGATCTGTTTGGGCGGTATGCGAATTGGAGTGGGTCCAGGTTATCTGGGATGATGGTGTTGGTGTGAGACATGACCAACCATTTAGAGCATTTCATGGCTACAGATGTGAGTGCTGTGGGGCGATAGTCATTTAGACAGGTTACCTTGGTGTTCTTGGGCACGAGGACTATGGTGGTCTGCTTGAAACATGTATTACAGACTAGATCAGGGACATGTTGAAAATGTCAGTGAAGACACTTCTCAACTGGTCAGCGCATGCTCTGAGTACGGGTCCTGGAAATCCATCTGGCCCTGCGGCCTTGTGAATCTTGACCTGTTTAAAGGTCTTACATCAGCTACAAAGACCATGAGCACACAATTGTCCGGAACAGCTTGTGCTCTCATGCATGGTTCAGTGTTGCTTGCCTCGAAGCGAGCATAGAAGATATTCAGCTCGTCTCGTAGGCTAGCGTCACTGGGCAGATCTCGGCCTGGTTTCCCTTTGGAACCCCTGATAATCTAGTAGGTTGGCGTCACTGGGAAGCTCTCGGCTGGGTTTCCCTTTGGAACCCCTGATAATCTGGTAGGTTGGCGTCACTGGGAAGCTCTCGGCTGGGTTTCCTTTTGGAATCCCTGATAGTCTGGCGTCACTGGCCAGCTCTTGGCTAGGTTTCCCTTTGGAATCCCTGATAGTCTGGTAGGCTGGCGTCACTGGCCAGCTCTCGGCTGGGTTTCCCTTTGGAATCCCTGATAGTCTAGTAGGCTGGCGTCACTGGGCAGCTCTCGGCTGGGTTTCCCTTTGGAATCCCTGATAGTCTAGTAGGCTGGCATCACTGGGCAGCTCTCTGCTGGGTTTCTGCTTGGAATTTCGATAGTCTAGTAGGCTGGCATCACTGGCCAGCTCTCGACTGGGTTTGGAATCGCTCATAGCAATGCCACATTGATATTTATGCCTCCGTAACTCATCATTATTCACGATTCATCCAGGATTATCCGTAATCATGGTAACATCCACATTAATGTACACGTGTTTAGAAACATATATTCTTTGTTATGTTCCCCAGTTTCTGTGTTGTGGGTTTGTTTGTGTGTATCAGGAAATCTTACCCGCACCTGCAGTCACATATCTCTTTCACTCCCCGTGGAGTTGAGTGCAGAGTTACCTCTTTTGATTTACAATGAAAGTGACTCCAAAATGACACCTTACATTAATTTACCATTCATTTCTATTCGTCACAAAATGATCTGAAACACAACCAAATTAAACAGTAAATTAATCCAAGCTTGATGTCATCATTCTGAGCTAGGAATATGTGCAGTTGAAGTGGGAAGTTCACATCAACTTAGGTTGGAGTCATTAACTCGTTTCTCAACCACACAAAACTACAGTTGTAGCAAGTCGGTTAGGACATCTACTTTGTGCATGACACAAGTCATTTTTCCAACAATTGTTTAACCTCAAATTCACTATCACAAATCCAATGGGTCAGAAGTTTACATACACTAAGTTGACTGCGCCTTTAAACAGCTTGGGAAATTCCAGAAAATGATGTTATGGCTTTAGAAGCTTCTGATAGGCTAATTGACATAATTTGAGTCAATAGGAGGTGTACCTGTGGATGTATTTCAAGGCCTACCTTCAAACTCAGTGCCTCTGTGCTTGACATATTGGGAAAATCTAAAGAAATCAGCCAAGACACCAGAAAAATAATTATAGACCTCCACATGTCTGGTTCATCCTTGGGAGCAATTTCCAAAATGCCTGAAGGTACCACATTCATCTGTACAAACAATAGTACGCGAGTATAAACACCATGGGACCACGCAGCCGTCATACCGCTCAGGAAGGAGACGTGTTCTGTGTCCTAGAGATGAGCGTACTTTGGTGCGAAAAGTGCAAAACAATCCCAGAACAACAGAAAAGGACCCTGTGAAGATGCTGGAGGAAACAGGTACAAAAGTATCTATATCCACAGTAAAACGAGTCCTATATCGACATAGCCTGAAAGGCTGCTCAGCAAGGAAGAAGCCACTGCTCCAAAACCGCCATAAAAAAGCCAGACCATGGTTTGCAACTGCACACGGGGACAAAGATCGTCCTTTTTGGAGAAATGTCCTCTGGTCTGATGAAACAAAAATAGAACTGTTTGGCCATAATGACCATCGTTATGTTTGGAGGGAAAAGGGGGAGGCTTGCAAGCCGAAGAACACCATCCCAACCGTGAAGCACGGGGGTGGCAGCATCATGTTGTGGGGGTGCTTTGCTGCAGGAGGGACTGGTGCACTTCACAAAATAGATGGCATCATGAGGATGGAAAATTATGTGGATATATTGAAGCAACATCTCAGGACATCAGTCAGGAAGTTAAAGCTTGGTCGCAAATGGGTCTTCCAAATGGACAATGACCCCAAGCATACTTCCAAAGTTGTGGCAAAATGGCATAAGGACATTAAAGTCAAGGTATTGGAGTGGCCATCACAAAGCCCTGACCTCAATCCCATAGAAAATTTAAAGGCAGAACTGAAAAAGCTTGTGCGAACAAGGAGGCCTACAAACCTGACTGGGCCAAAATTCACCCAACTTATTGTGAGAAGCTTGTGGAACGCTACCTGAAACTTTTGACCCAAGTTAAACAATTTAAAGGCAATGCTACCAAATACTAATTGAGTGTATTAAACTTCTGACCCACTGGGAATGTGATGACAGAAATAAAATCACTCTCCTATTATTCTGACATTTCACATTCTTAAAATAAAGTGGTGCTGCTCCAGTTTCAACTGTTCTGCCTGCGGCTATGGAACCCTGACCTGTTCACCGGACGTGCTTGTTGCACCCTCGACAACTACTATGATTATTATTATTTGACCATGCTGGTCATTTATGAACATTTTAACATCTTGACCATGTTCTGTTATAATATCCACCCTGCACAGCCAGAAGAGGACTGGCCACCCCTCATAGCCTGGTTCCTCTCTAGGTTTCTTCCTAGGTTTTTGGCCTTTCTAGGGAGTTTTTCCTAGGGAGTTTTTCCTAGCCACCGTGCTTCTTTCACATGCTTTGCTTGCTGTTTGGGGTTTTAGGCTGGGTTTCTGTACAGCACTTTGAGATATCAGCTGATGTACGAAGGGCTATATAAAAATAAATTTGATTTGATTTGAAATTTGGTGATCCTAACTGATCTAAAACAGGGGATTTTTACTAGGATTAAATGTCAGGAATTGTGAAAAACTGAGTTTAAATGTATTTGGCTAAGGTGTATGTAAACTTCTGACTTCAACTGTATAGAAGTTAATTTGTTCCAATACTTTTGGTCCCCTAAAATGGGGGGGACTATGTACCCAAAGTGGTGTAATTTCTAAACAATTCCCCCGATATGAATGAAATAACCTCAAATTAAAATCTGCACTTTAAGCTCAGTCTGCACAAGCTCAGTCTGCACTTTAATCTCAGTCTGCACATGCTCATAGTATCATTTCAAATCCAGTACTGGAGTTCAGAGCCAAAATGGGTCCCTGTCCCAATAATTTTGGAGCTCACAGTAAATGAATGCTATGTTCCCATCAGTGTTGACATATTGAGGGTCTCAATCATGTCATCAGATAGACTTCCACTCAGACAACGAGGACTTGTAATTTCTACCAGAGACCAGTAGAGTTAAACACAAATATCATCTCCTTTTCAGTCAGCCCATAAAACTGCTGTCTCGACACCGTCTCGCCCCCCTGCCGGTCTCTGTCTCGACACCGTCTCGCCCCCCCTGCCGGTCTCTGTCTCGACACCGTCTCGCCCCCCCTGCCGGTCTCTGTCTCGACACCGTCTCGCCCCCCCTGCCGGTCTCTGTCTCGACACCGTCTCGCCCCCCCTGCCGGTCTCTGTCTCGACACCGTCTCGCCCCCCCTGCCGGGTCTCTGTCTCGACACCGTCTCGCCCCCCCCTGCCGGTCTCTGTCGCGGCACCGTCTCGCCCCCCTGCCGGTCTAGGTCGTGGCACCGTCTCGCCCCCCTGCCGGTCTAGGTCGTGACACCGTCTCGCCCCCCTGCCGGTCTCGGTCGTGACACCGTCTCGCCCCCCTGCCGGTCTAGGTCTCGAACACAACAGTGGAACCCATTGATTGTTAAAGGAAATAATGTAGAGATGCTTCATGAGTTTAGTTCAACTGTCCTCAATCATCAGAACCCAAAATATAAATCTTACTTTAGTCCAATGTATGTAAACCAAGAGAATGTAAACCAACACTCATAACATGGCTGAAAGGATCATTTTGATATCATGGACGGTCATGCTCTGTCCATGAATTAGAGTGGGGTGATATTTCACCAGCCCCATCCCGTTCTTACCGAAACAGTGGTGGGGAGATCGCTTATTGCTTCAACTGCTGATTGCTACTTTAAAGGGATATTCCCAGTCCACATAACCGAAAGAGAAAGACTGGTGAAGTACAGTATATCCCCACATACAAGGCTACAAGAGGACAGTCTAATATAACATGGGTATATGGCATGTTGTTACTGTGAGGTCGAGTCTCCTGTTCTGATGTAGCAGAGAGAATCCACATATCCATGCCAAATCTCACCCTGGTCTAAAAACAGATTAAACCCTTCCAACCCTGGTCTAAAAACAGATTAAACCCTCCCAACCCTGGTCTAAAAACAGATTAAACCCTCCCAACCCTGGTCTAAAAACAGATTAAACCCTCCCAACCCTGGTCTAAAAACAGATTACGTCCTTCCAACCCTGGTCTAAAAACAGATTACGTCCTTCCAACCCTGGTCTAAAAACAGATTACGTCCTTCAACCCTGGTCTAAAAACAGATTACGTCCTCCAACCCTGGTCTAAAAACAGATTACGTCCTTCCAACCCTGGTCTAAAAACAGATTACGTCCTTCCAACCCTGGTCTAAAAACAGATTACGTCCTTCCAACCCTGGTCTAAAAACAGATTACGTCCTTTCAACCCTGGTCTAAAAACAGATTACGTCCTTCCAACCCTGGTCTAAAAACAGATTACGTCCTTCCAACCCTGGTCTAAAAACAGATTACGTCCTTCCAACCCTGGTCTAAAAACAGATTACGTCCTTCAAACCCTGGTCTAAATTCTAATCACACCCTTCCAACCCTGGTCTAAAAACAGATTACAAAATATCAGACATTAAAATAAAAGTATTTGATTATAAATTATACAATATAGTAATCATATTCACAGTGGTCCCGTGTGGCTCAGTTGGTAGAGCATGGTGTTTGCATCGCCAGGGTTGTGGGTTCGATTCCCACGGGGGACCAGTACAGAGAAAAAAAATGTATGCATTCACTACTGTAAGTCGCTCTGGATAAAAGCATCTGCTAAATTACTAAAATGTAAATGTCATAGAGATGTGACCGTTCTACCTCTGAACTAAACTGGAACCTTCCATTTGCAACGCGAGGATTCTGCACTGACCTACTACTTAACTATCCAGTTAAACATTGTTTATTGCCAAAATGTCAGACATTAAAATAAAAGCAATTGATTATAAATTATACAATATAGTATATCATATTCACAGTTATAACAATGTTATAATGCTACATTACACATGTTATAATAATATTAACTATCTAACAATGTAATAAACATTAGTGAGACAAATTAATAAAGTGGCAATAGACAATCCTCATCTAGACATCTGGCTGCTGGTTTTAGAATCCAATGTCACATACTGGTTGAGTCTCAAGATGCATCTTATTCCCTACATAGTGCACTACTTTAGACCAGGGCCCACGGGGAAAAGAGGGCCATTTGGGTTTAGGTAAATTATAATTTTGTTCACCATTCCTCTTGAGTTGTGAGATTCAGACATTCATGGTGGAGTCCCGACACTCGACACAACCCCGGCCGAGTCTCGACACAACCCCGGCCGAGTCTCGACACAACCCCGGCCGAGTCTCGACACAACCCCGGCCGAGTCTCGACACAACCCCGGCCGAGTCTCGACACTCGACAAAACCGCTTTTCAATCGTCAGGTTGTAAATATGGGCTGTCTCACAAAAGGCATCCTATTACCTCTGAGCCAGGGTCTAAAGTAGTGCACTATATAGGGAATAGGGTGCCATAGGACTCTGGTCTAAAGTAGTGCACTATATAGTGAATAGGGTGCCACTTCAGACACAGCCATAGAGTATGCCGCCCCCTATCCCAGTCCGTCTAGCCAAGACAGTCTGCCGCCCCCTATCCCAGTCCGTCTAGCCAAGACAGAGAGTCTGCCGCCCCCTATCCCAGTCTCTCAGTCCGTCTAGCCAAGACAGAGAGTCTGCTGCCCCCTATCCCAGTCTCTCAGTCCGTCTAGCCAAGACAGAGAGTCCGCCGCCCCCTATCCCAGTCTCTCAGTCCTTCTAGCCAAGACAGAGAGTCTGCCGCCCCCTATCCCAGTCCGTCTAGCCAAGACAGAGAGTCTGCCGCCCCCTATCCCAGTCCGTCTAGCCAAGACAGAGAGTCTGCCGCCCCCTGTCCCAGTCCGTCTAGCCAAGACAGAGAGTCTCCTGCCCCTATCCCAGTCTCTCAGTCCGTCTAGCCAAGACAGAGAGTCCGCCGCCCCCTATCCCAGTCTCTCAGTCCGTCTAGCCAAGACAGAGTCCGCCGCCCCCATCCCAGTCTCTCAGTCCGTCTAGCCAAGACAGAGAGTCTGCCGCCCCCTATCCCAGTCCGTCTAGCCAAGACAGAGAGTCTGCCGCCCCCTATCCCAGTCCGTCTAGCCAAGACAGAGAGTCTGCCGCCCCCTATCCCAGTCCGTCTAGCCAAGACAGAGAGTCTGCCGCCCCTTATCCCAGTCTCTCAGTCCGTCTAGCCAAGACAGAGAGTCTGCCGCCCCCTATCCCAGTCTCTCAGTCCGTCTAGCCAAGACAGAGAGTCTGCCGCCCCCTATCCCAGTCTCTCAGTCCGTCTAGCCAAGACAGAGAGTCTGCCGCCCCCTATCCCAGTCTCTCAGTCCGTCTAGCCAAGACAGAGAGTCTGCCGCCCCCTATCCCAGTCTCCCAGTCCGTCTAGCCAAGACAGAGAGTCTGCCGCCCCCTATCCCAGTCTCTCAGTCCGTCTAGCCAAGACAGAGAGTCTGCCGCCCCCTATCCCAGTCTCCCAGTCCGTCTAGCCAAGACAGAGAGTCTGCCGCCCCCTATCCCAGTCTCCCAGTCCGTCTAGCCAAGACAGAGAGTCTGCCGCCCCCTATCCCAGTCTCCCAGTCCGTCTAGCCAAGACAGAGAGTCTGCCGCCCCCTATCCCAGTCTCTCAGTCCGTCTAGCCAAGACAGAGAGTCTGCCGCCCCCTATCCCAGTCCGTCTAGCCAAGACAGAGAGTCTGCCGCCCCCTATCCCAGTCCGTCTAGCCAAGACAGAGAGTCTGCCGCCCCCTATCCCAGTCCGTCTAGCCAAGACAGAGAGTCTGCCGCCCCTTATCCCAGTCTCTCAGTCCGTCTAGCCAAGACAGAGAGTCTGCCGCCCCCTATCCCAGTCTCTCAGTCCGTCTAGCCAAGACAGAGAGTCTGCCGCCCCCTATCCCAGTCTCTCAGTCCGTCTAGCCAAGACAGAGAGTCTGCCGCCCCCTATCCCAGTCTCTCAGTCCGTCTAGCCAAGACAGAGAGTCTGCCGCCCCCTATCCCAGTCTCCCAGTCCGTCTAGCCAAGACAGAGAGTCTGCCGCCCCCTATCCCAGTCTCTCAGTCCGTCTAGCCAAGACAGAGAGTCTGCCGCCCCCTATCCCAGTCTCCCAGTCCGTCTAGCCAAGACAGAGAGTCTGCCGCCCCCTATCCCAGTCTCCCAGTCCGTCTAGCCAAGACAGAGAGTCTGCCGCCCCCTATCCCAGTCTCCCAGTCCGTCTAGCCAAGACAGAGAGTCTGCCGCCCCCTATCCCAGTCTCTCAGTCCGTCTAGCCAAGACAGAGAGTCTGCCGCCCCCTATCCCAGTCCGTCTAGCCAAGACAGAGAGTCTGCCGCCCCCTATCCCAGTCCGTCTAGCCAAGACAGAGAGTCTCCTGCCCCCTATCCCAGTCTCTCAGTCCGTCTAGCCAAGACAGAGAGTCTGCCGCCCCCTATCCCAGTCTCTCAGTCCGTCTAGCCAAGACAGAGTCTGCCGCCCCCTATCCCAGTCTCATACTGGCAGGTGAATGGTTGGCTGGTGAACAGAGCAGCTGGACCAGTAACATAATAACAGGGTCTGAGTTCTTGCTGGAACAAACTGAAAGCAGAAACAAACCCTCAGTAGAATAATGCTGTATTAACAGATGTTAGTCATTGGACAGTAGATGATGACATGTCAAGATCTGGATCATTAATACCAATATTGTCCCTCTTTCAATTGGACCATTCATGTCCATTACAGACTGCTGGACTCTCTGGCTGCAGAGGCTATGCAATGCCTCCTGAGATGTTCAGGACTTCATGTCCACCAGTCCAGAGGCTATGCATGTCCTCCTGAGATGTTCAGTTCTTCATGTCCACCAGTCCAGAGGCTATGCATGTCCTCCTGAGATGTTCAGGACTTCATGTCCACCAGACCAGAGGCTATGCATGTCCTCCTGAGACGTTCAGGACTTCATGTCCACCAGTCCAGAGGTTATGCATGTCCTCCTGAGAGGTTCAGGACTGGAGGACTCCCACAGTGCATCCTTCATTCATCCAGGAGACCAGAGGAGGAGATGATGACTGAGGGGGAGAGGAATAGGAGGAGATGATGACTGGCACCATGATGTCATTGCTGTAGATCAAATGTCTGAACACACTGACTGGAACAGCAGTAGGCCACGAAACTCACTGTGGTTCTGGAGGGGGAGACAGACAGAGAGAGAGACAGAGAGAGAGAGAGACAGAGACAGAGGGGGTGTTAGGGGATCAGGTTGTTAGGGGATCAGGGGGGGTTAGGGGATCAGGGGGGGTATCAGGGGGGGGGTAGGGGCGGTTGGGGTATCAGGGGGGGTTAGGGGCGGTTGGGGTATCAGGGGGGGGTTAGGGGATCAGGGGGGGTTAGGGGGGGTCAGGGGGGTGTTAGGGCGGTTGGGGGATCAGGGGGGGTTAGGGGGGGGTCAGGGGGTGTTAGGGGATCAGGGTTAGCTACCTGCGGTGTACCCCAGCCAGGGCGGTCTCTCTGAGGGGGAACAGTTTGGGGTAGATGATGGTAAACATGGACTGACTGCAGCGGTGACAATGTCCCAGGGGGCATTGGAGCAGGTCCAGAAGGCTTCTGGGTAACAGGAAGGGTGGCAGCAGACTCCGCTGTGTGAGACAGAGACAGAGACAGAGAAGGAATATATTGACTGATGTTCCTCTATTTCTCCATTAAGGTTCTTTAAGGGGGTCACTCCATTCTCTATAACCCCCTGGGACAGAGAGAGGTGTAAAGGTCACATCATTATGACCAGGGGTCCCTCCATTCTGGACATGTGTCTTTCTCATACCATTCAAGGTGCTGGACCATCCAGTCACTCAACTTTAACCTTAAAGTAGAAAAAATAATGACAGTGGCATTGTTGTAGTCAGACAGACCACAGCAGGACGCCGGGGAGGTTAGTGACAAACCACAGCTGTAGCAGGATGCCTGGGGGTAAGCGACAGGCCACAGCGGGACGCCTGGGGGTTGGCCACAGCGGGACGCCTGGGGGTTAGCGACAGGCCCCAGCGGGACGCCTGGGGGTTAGCGACAGGCCCCAGCGGGACGCCTGGGGGTTAGCGACAGGCCCCAGCGGGCCGCCTGGGGGTTAGCGACAGGCCCCAGCAGGACGCCTGGGGGTTAGCGACAGGCCCCAGCGGGACGCCTGGGGGTTAGAGACAGACCACAGCGGGACGCCTGGGGGTTAGAGACAGACCACAGCGGGACGCCTGGGGGTTAGAGACAGACCACGGCGGGACGCCTGGGGGTTAGAGACAGACCACAGCGGGACGCCTGGGGGTTAGAGACAGACCACAGCGGGACGCCTGGGGGTTAGAGACAGACCACAGCGGGACGCCTGGGGGTTAGAGACAGACCACAGCGGGACGCCTGGGGGTTAGAGACAGACCACAGCGGGACGCCTGGGGGTTAGAGACAGACCACAGCGGGACGCCTGGGGGTTAGTGACAGACCACAGCGGGACGCCTGGGGGTTAGTGACAGACCACAGCGGGACGCCTGGGGGTTAGTGACAGACCACAGCCGGACGCCTGGGGGTTAGTGACAGACCACAGCGGGACGCCTGGGGGTTAGTGACAGACCACAGCGGGACGCCTGGGGGTTAGTGACAGACCACAGCGGGATGCCTGGGGGTTAGTGTGGTGTGAAAGAATGGCGCCGGAGGGGACAACCAGAAGCCATGGATTACAAGCAACATCCTCACTGAGCTAAAGGCTAGAGCTGACGCTAAGGAGCGGGACGCAAATCTGGACACTGAGAAGAAATCCCGCTATGCCCTCCGACGAACCATCAATCCGGCAAAGTGTCAATACTGGACTAAGATGGAATCCTACTACACCGACATTGATGCTTGTTGGATGTGGTGGGGCTTGCAAACTATCACGGATAACAAAAGGGAAACCCAGCCACGAGCTGCCCAGTGAAGCAAGCTTTACCAAACTAACTAAATGCCTTCTTTGCTCGCTTTGAGGCAACACTGAATCATGCATGAGAGCACAAGCTGTTCCGGATGACGGTGTGATCACGCTCTCTGTGTGCGATGTCTCGTTTCAGTGTGCGATGTCTCGTTTCAGTGTGCAATGTCTCGTTTCAGTGTGTGAAAGTACTGTGTGTCCCCCCCCCCCAAATGGCACCCTATTCTCTAAAAAGCAGTCCACTATATAGGAAATAGGGAGCCATTTGGAGCAGAGACAATATTCTATATTATCCCAGAGCTGATGTCACTTCCTTGTCTTCATATTCATCCCCATCGGGATGGAATCTGCTCAATGTCATATTAGAACGTCTCAAATGTTCCATAGCTTAATTTGGCGTTCCACCAGGCCCGGTGCTAAGACCCCCATTATTATTCTCCCATCTGTACAGCATCTCTATGGTGCGATGAATTAAAGGACACTTCCTGTCTCTACGGTGCGATGAATTAAAGGACACTTCCTGTCTTTACGGTGCGATGAATTAAAGGACACTTCCTGTCTCTACGGTACGATGAATTAAAGGACACTTCCTGTCTCTACGGTGCGATGAATTAAAGGACACTTCCTGTCTCTACGGTGCGATGAATTAAAGGACACTTCCAGTCTCTACGGTGCGATGAATTAAAGGACACTTCCAGTCTCTACGGTGCGATGAATTAAAGGACCCTTCCTGTCTCTACGGTGCGATGAATTAAAGGACCCTTCCTGTCTCTACGGTGCGATGAATTAAAGGACACTTCCTGTCTCTACGGTGCGATGAATTAAAGGACACTTCCTGTCTTTACGGTGCGATGAATTAAAGGACACTTCCTGTCTCTACGGTGCGATGAATTAAAGGACACTTCCTGTCTCTACGGTGCGAGGAATTAACCTCTATGGGCTAGGTGGGACGCTTGCGTCCCACCTACGTAACAGCCACTGCCAGCCTGTGGCGCGATTTTCAAAACCTTAAAAATCCTATTACTTCAATTTCTCAAACATATGACTATTTTACAGCCATTTAAAGACAAGACTCTCGTTAATCTAACCACACTGTCCGATTTCAAAAAGGCTTTACAACGAAAGCAAAACATTAGATTATGTCAGCAGAGTACCAAGCCAGAAATAATCAGACACCCATTTTTCAAGCCAGCATATAATGTCACCAAAACCCAGAAGACAGCTAAATGCAGCACTCACCTTTGATGATCTTCATCAGATGACAACCCTAGGACATTATGTTATACAATACATGCATGTTTTGTTCAATCAAGTTCATATTTATATCAAAAACCAGCTTTTTACATTAGCATGTGACGTTCAGAACTAGCATACCCCCCCGCAAACTTCCGGGGAATTCGCTAACATTTTACTAAATTACTCACGATAAACGTTCACAAAAAGCATAACAATTATTTTAAGAATTATAGATACAGACCTCCTCTATGCACTCGATATGTCCGATTTTAAAATAGCTTTTTGGTGAAAGCACATTTTGCAATATTCTAAGTACATAGCCCAGGCATCACGGGCTCGCTATTTAGACACCCGGCAAGTTTAGCACTCACCATAATCATATTTACTATTATAAAAGTTTGATTACCTTTTGTTGTCTTCGTCAGAATGCACACCCAGGACTGCTACTTCAATAACAAATGTTGGTTTGGTCCAAAATAATCCATCGTTATATCCGAATAGCGGCGTTTTGTTCGTGCGTTCCAGACACTATCCGAAATAGTAAAGAAGTGTCGCGCGCATGGCGCAATTCGTGACAATAAAATTCTAAATATTCCATTACCGTACTTCGAAGCATGTCAACCGCTGTTTAAAATCAATTTTTACGACATTTTTCTCGTAGAAAAGCGATAATATTCCGACAGGGAATCTCCTTTTTGGCAAACAGAGGAAAAAATCCCAAAGGCGGGGGCGGTCGGGGTCACGCGCATAAGCCCAGTGTCCCTTGATCGGCCACTTGAGAAAGGCGATAATGTGTTTCAGCCTGGGGCTGGAATGACGACATTCTGTTTTTTCCCGGGCTCTGAGCGCCTATGGACGACGTGGGAAGTGTCACGTTAGAGCAGAGATCCTTAGTAAATGATAGAGATGGAAAAGAAGTTCAAGAAATGGTCAGACAGGCCACTTCCTGTAAAGGAATCTCTCAGGTTTTGACCTGCCATTTGAGTTCTGTTATACTCACAGACACCATTCAAACAGTTTTAGAAAATTTAGGGTGTTTTCTATCCATATGTAATAAGTATATGCATATTCTAGTTACTGGGTAGGAGTGGTAACCAGATTAAATCGGGTATGTTTTTTATCCAGCCGTGTCAATACTGCCCCCTAGCCCTAACAGGTTAAAGGACACTTCCTGTCCTGAAATATCAGAAGACCCAAGAGGATTAGTGTGTGTAGCTGTATCCGTGTGTCTCCTCACCTCTGAGTGGCTGTCCACTGTACATGCTGTGCAGGGCCCTCATGGCGAGCTCCTCCAGGGAGCCCACTCGCTCCGTCTCTGAGCCTATAGCCTTCACCTCAGCAGACAGATGGACAGACACATCTCCCAGAGACAGAGGCTGGGGCGCCCGGTCAGACACCTGCCCTGACAGACCACACCTGGGGGGGGGGGGGAAGAGACACAGACAGACAGACAGACAGACAGACAGACAGACAGACAGACAGACAGACAGACAGACAGACAGACAGACAGACAGACAGACAGACAGACAGACAGACGTCAATGTCTGAGACTCAAATCCAAATTCTGCTATAATACATTCATAGACATAGATTTATCCAATTAAGAAAAAGGTCAGTAAGGAATGAAATGCCGACACAAAATGCTGGAAAAATGATATTCCTCCACAACAAAGCTAAAGAAAGGGACGGAGATGTGTCCTTATCCGCTGCAGCCAATCACCGTGTACAGATGTAAGGGGCTGTCCTTATCCGCTGCAGCCAATCACCGAGTACAGATATAAGGGTTAGGGGCTGTCCTTATCCGCTGCAGCCAGTCACCGTGTACAGATATAAGGGTTAGGGGCTGTCCTTATCCGCTGCAGCCAATCACCGTGTACAGATAGAAGGGTTAGGGGCTGTCCTTACCCGCTGCAGCCAATCACCTTGTTGTACAGGTATGAAGGAAGGCCTTTGAGGTGGACGTTGTTGTCAACAAACACAAACTGCAGCTCTCTGGAACGACCCAAATCTGGAACACACACCCAGAATACAATCAGACAGGCTCATCTACCATTATCAGACAGGCACACCCAGAATACAATCAGACAGGCACAGCTACATCTATCAGACAGGCACAGCTACATCTATCAGACAGGCACAGCTACATCTATCGGACAGGCACAGCTACATCTATCGGACAGGCACAGCTACATCTATCAGACAGGCACAGCTACCACTATCAGACAAGCACAGCTACCACTATCAGACAGGCACAGCTACCACTATCGGACAGGCACAGCTACCACTATCGGACAGGCACAGCTACCACTATCGGACAGGCACAGCTACCACTATCGGACAGGCACAGCTACCACTATCGGACAGGCACAGCTACCACTATCGGACAGGCACAGCTACCACTATCGGACAGGCACAGCTACCACTATCAGACAAGCACAGCTACCACTATCAGACAGGCACAGCTACCACTATCAGACAGGCACAGCTACCACTATCAGACAGGCACAGCTACCACTATCAGACAGGCACAGCTACCACTATCAGACAGGCACAGCTACCACTATCAGACAGGCACAACTACCACTATCAGACAGGCACAGCTACCACTATCAGACAGGCACAGCTACCACTATCAGACAGGCACAGCTACCACTATCAGACAGGCACAGCTACCACTATCAGACAGGCACAGCTACCACTATCAGACAGGCACAGCTACCACTATCAGACAGGCACAGCTACCACTATCAGACAGGCACACCTACCACTATCAGACAGGCACACCTACCACTATCAGACAGGCACACCTACCACTATCAGACAGGCACACCTACCACTATCAGACAGGCACACCTACCACTATCAGACAGGCTGATCTATCAACAGTCAATGGATGCCTCTGTAATCCCTGACTGGTCTAACTACTACAGCGCCCATACCTCCCTGGCTGGCTGGCTGGCTGCCCATACCTCCCTGGCTGGTGTAACTACTACGGTGGCACATGGTTGGCCCATGGGAGAGCCACGCTCCCCTACACCTGAGCTAGCACTGGCCCAGTAAAACACACAGCCTCCCTGGCTGGCTGGCCGCCCATACCTCCCTGGCTGGCCGCCCATACCTCCCTGGCTGGCCGCCCATACCTCCCTGGCTGGCCGCCCATACCTCCCTGGCTGGCCGCCCATACCTCCCTGGCTGGCCGCCCATACCTCCCTGGCTGGCTGGCTGGCCGCCCATACCTCCCTGGCTGGCTGCCCATACCTCCCTGGCTGGCTGTGGTGACCTCTGACCCCATACTAATCTAGGGGTAGAGAGGTGAGTTGGTTAGCAGCCATACTGAGCTGGTTGAGGCTGTGGTGACCTCTGACCCCATACTAACCTAGGGGTAGAGAGGTGAGTTGGTTAGCAGCCATACTGAGCTCGTTGAGGCTGTGGAGCTGGCAGAGCTGTCTGGGGAAGCTGGTCAGGTTGTTCCTGTCAGCAGTGAGACACTGGAGAGACAGACACTGGTGCAGCCGCTCTGGGAGACACACCAACACATTTCTACTGACATCCAGGGTCTCTAGGTCACACAGGGCTCCAATCTCTGTGTGTGAGAGAAGAGAGAGAGAGAGACACACAGGCAGGTATTTCAGCTGGTTGTTGGCCAGTCTCACCTGGAGGCAGGTATTTCAGCTGGTTGTGGGCCAGTCTCACCTGGAGGCAGGTATTTCAGCTGGTTGTGGGCCAGTCTCACCTGGAGGCAGGTATTTCAGCTGGTTGTGGGGCAGTCTCACCTGGAGGCAGGTATTTCAGCTGGTTGTGGGCCAGTCTCACCTGGAGGCAGGTATTTCAGCTGGTTGTGGGCCAGTCTCACCTGGAGGCAGGTATTTCAGCTGGTTGTTGGCCAGTCTCACCTGGAGGGCCGGTATTTCAGCTGATTGTTGGCCAGTCTTACCTGGAGGCAGGTATTTCAGCTGATTGTTGGCCAGTCTTACCTGGAGGCAGGTATTTCAGCTGGTTGTTGGCCAGTCTTACCTGGAGGGCAGGTATTTCAGCTGGTTGTGGGCCTGTCTTACCTGGAGGCAGGTATTTCAGCTGGTTGTGGGTCAGTCTCACCTGGAAGCAGGTATTTCAGCTGGTTGTCGGCCAGTCTCACCTGGAGGCAGGTATTTCAGCTGGTTGTCGGCCAGTCTCACCTGGAGGCAGGTATTTCAGCTGGTTGTCGGCCAGTCTCACCTGGAGGCAGGTATTTCAGCTGGTTGTGGGCCAGTCTTACCTGGAGGCAGGTATTTCAGCTGGTTGTTGGCCAGTCTTACCTGGAGGCAGGTATTTCAGCTGGTTGTTGGCCAGTCTTACCTGGAGGCAGGTATTTCAGCTGGTTGTTGGCCAGTCTTACCTGGAGGCAGGTATTTCAGCTGGTTGTTGGCCAGTCTCAGGTGTCGTAGGGACCTCAGCCTGCCGATCTCTGGACAGATGACTTGCAGAGCGTTGTCACTCAGGTCTAAAGACTGCAGCCTGGACAGGTTACCTATAGCTGAAGACAGGTTACCTACAGCTGAGGACAGGTTACCTATAGCTGAGGACAGGACAGGTTACCTATAGCTGAGGACAGGACAGGTTACCTATAGCTGAGGACAGGACAGACATCTTAAAGGTGATGTTTACACTACCATACTTAAGTTAGAACCTGCTCAATGGTAACCAGCTATCAGAAAACATTATAGTCAGATATTTGGCTTCAATACAACTGTTTGTTTACTGGGTAAACCTTCAAATGACAACACAGATTGGGATACCTGTATTAGTATTTAATATGGATCCCCATTACTTCCTGTCAAGGCAACAGCTACTCTTCCTGGGGTTTATTATGGATCCCCATTAGTTCCTGCCAAGGCAGCAGCTATTCTTCCTGGGATTTATTATGGATCCCCATTAGTTCCTGCCAAAGCAGCAGCTACTCTTCCTGGGGTTTATTATGGATCCCCATTAGTTCCTGTAAAGGCAGCAGCTACTCTTCCTGGGGTTTATTATGGATCCCCATTAGTTCCTGCCAAGGCAGCAGCTACTCTTCCTGGGGTCCAGCAACATTAAGGCAGTTTATTATTTATTTTAAACATTACATTTCACAACACATTAAGTGTGTTCCCTCAGACCACTACTCTACTACCACATATCTATAATACAAAATCCATGTGTATGTGTGTATAGTGCATAGGTTATTGTGTGTATGTATGCATGTGTCTGTGCTTATGTTTGTGTTACTTCACAGTCCTCGCTGTTCCATAAGGTGTATCTCTTTAAATCTGATTCTACTGCTGCATCAGTTACCTGCTGTGGAATAGAGTTCCCTCTAGTCACGGGTCTGTGTGCTGTGGAATAGAGTTCCATCTGGTCATGGCTCTGTGTGCTGTGGAATAGAGTTCCATCTAGTCATGGCTCTGTGTGCTGTGGAATAGAGTTCCATCTAGTCATGGCTCTGTGGAATAGAGCTCCATCTAGTCATGGCTCTGTGGAATAGAGTTCCATCTAGTCATGGCTCTGTGGAATAGAGTTCCATCTAGTCATGGCTCTGTGTGCTGTGGAATAGAGTTCCATCTAGTCATGGCTCTGTGTGGTACCGACAAGGTGTTGAATGTAAGTAACTCAGTATAACAGTACCAGCCTCTTCTAAATGACTGAGTATCGTTGAGAAATCACCTTCAGGAACACAGGTTATATTGTTGGAATGCAGATACCTTGAAGAGACAAAGAACAATGACACTTTAAAGATTGACAAGTAAAAAGTACCAAACATGTTTAAGACCACAGCGGTTAATTACTTTCCCAAAATATAATGCATCTGGAACTGTATTGCCATCTAGTGGACGCAGAAAAACGGCTGGTCCAACAGTTCCTATGCATTCCTGCCCCGATGTCTTTCCTACAGTAAGAAAATATGCTTTTCTACACTTACAGCTCTATTAAGTAGGGGAGCTTCTATACTTACAGCTCTATTAAGTTGGGGAGCTGCTATACTTACAGCTCTATAACCTCTATGGGACCGGCGGGACGAATTCGTCCCACCTACGTAACAGCCACTTGCAGCCTGTGGCGCGATTTTCAAAATCTTAAAAATCCTATTACTTCAATTTCTCAAACATATGACTATTTTACAGCCATTTAAAGATAAGACTCTCGTTAATCTAACCACACTGTCCGATTTCAAAAAGGCTTTACAACGAAAGCAAAACATTAGATTATGTCAGCAGAGTACCAAGCCAGAAATAATCAGACACCCATTTTTCAAGCCAGCATATAATGTCACCAAAACCCAGAAGACAGCTAAATGCAGCACTCACCTTTGATGATCTTCATCAGATGACAACCCTAGGACATTATGTTATACAATACATGCATGTTTTGTTCAATCAAGTTCATATTTATATCAAAAACCAGCTTTTTACATTAGCATGTGACGTTCAGAACTAGCATACCCCCGCAAACTTCCGGGGAATTCGCTAACATTTTACTAAATTACTCACGATAAACGTTCACAAAAAGCATAACAATTATTTTAAGAATTATAGATACAGACCTCCTCTATGCACTCGATATGTCCGATTTTAAAATAGCTTTTTGGTGAAAGCACATTTTGCAATATTCTAAGTACATAGCCCAGGCATCACGGCTCGCTATTTAGACACCCGGCAAGTTTAGCACTCACCATAATCATATTTACTATTATAAAAATGTCATTACCTTTTGTTGTCTTCGTCAGAATGCACACCCAGGACAGCTACTTCAATAACAAATGTTGGTTTGGTCCAAAATAATCCATCGTTATATCCGAATAGCGGCGTTTTGTTCGTGCGTTCCAGACACTATCCGAAATAGTAAAGAAGTGTCGCGCGCTTGGCGCAATTCCTGACAATAAAATTCAAAGTATTCCATTGCCGTACGTCGAAGCATGTCAACCGCTGTTTAAAATCAATTTTTACGTCATTTTTCTCGTAGAAAAGCGATAATATTCCGACAGGGAATCTCCTTTTTCGGCAAACAGAGGAAAAAATCCCAAAGGCGGGGGCGGTCGGGGTCACGCGCATTAGCTAGTGTCTCTTGATGGGCCACTTGAGAAAGGCGATAATGTGTTTCAGCCTGGGGCTGGAATGACGACATTCTGTTTTTTCCCGGGCTATGAAAGCCTATGGAAGACGTGGGAAGTGTCACGTTAGAGCAGAGATCCTTAGTAAATGATAGAGATGGCAAAGAAGTTCCAGAAATGGTCAGACAGGCCACTTCCTGTAAAGGAATCTCTCAGGTTTTGACCTGCCATTTGAGTTCTGTTATACTCACAGACACCATTCAAACAGTTTTAGAAAATTTAGGGTGTTTTCTATCCATATGTAATAAGTATATGCATATTCTAGTTACTGAGTAGGAGTGGTAACCAGATTAAATCGGGTATGTTTTTTATCCAGCCGTGTCAATGCTGCCCCCTAGCCCTAACAGGTTTTAAGTAGGGGAGCTTCTATACTTACAGCTCTATTAAGTTGGGGAGCTTCTATACTTGGCGCTGTATTAAGTAGGGGAGCTTCTATACTTGGCGCTGTATTAAGTAGGGGATCTTCTATACTTAGAGCTCTATTAAGTAGGGGATCTTCTACACTTACAGCTCTATTAAGTAGGGGATCTTCTATACTTACAACTCTATTAAGTAGGGGAGCTTCTACACTTACAGCTCTATTAAGTAGGGGATCTTCTATACTTACAGCTCTATTAAGTAGGGGAGCTTCTACACTTACAGCTCTATTAAGTAGGGGAGCTTCTATACTTACAGCTCTATTAAGTAGGGGAGCTTCTACACTTACAGCTCTATTAAGTAGGGGAGCTTCTATACTTACAGCTCTATTAAGTTGGGGAGTTTCTGTGCTAGATTATCCGGCTGCAGAAAGGAGAGAAAGCATGTTTTTAGAACACAGACCACAATGCAACTGATTTGTAAAATCAGCAAACTCATCTCTTTGTTCGTTCATTGTCACGCCACAGATATAAATGACCTGCCTGCATTACTAAGACTGACTACATTAATAAGAGCCAGGCTACAGAATGAGAGCTAACCACACATAAATACTGGATCTAAACTATGCCGGACAGACACCTAGCTCTGGTCCAAGGTGTTAGGTAACAGCCCACCAGTCCGTACCAGCGTGGTGAGAGAGTTCCTCTTCATATAAAGTCTCTGTAGGAACTGTAGTCCTTCATCATCTCCACGGGGAAGTTGTTCAGGTTCCTGTAGTTGAGGAACAGGTTCTTGTGACGCTCCTGTTTCGCCATGCAGATCGCTTCCTGCAGCTCAGACACCATGGCAACAAGGAAGCACCATCACTTCCTGGTCTCTTCCTGTTCCTTTCCTGGTCTCTTCCTGTTCCTCTCCTGGTCTCTTCTTGTTCCTTTCCTGATCTCTTCTTGTTCCTTTCCCTGATCTCTTCTTGTTCCTTTCCCTGATCTCTTCTTGTTCCTTTCCCTGATCTCTTCTTGTTCCTTTCCCTGATCTCTTCTTGTTCCTTTCCCTGATCTCTTCTTGTTCCTTTCCCTGATCTCTTCTTGTTCCTTTCCCTGATCTCTTCTTGTTCCTTTCCCTGATCTCTTCTTGTTCCTTTCCCTGATCTCTTCTTGTTCCTTTCCCTGATCTCTTCTTGTTCCTTTCCCTGATCTCTTCTTGTTCCTTTCCCTGATCTCTTCTTGTTCCTTTCCCTGATCTCTTCTTGTTCCTTTCCCTGATCTCTTCTTGTTCCTTTCCCTGATCTCTTCTTGTTCCTTTCCCTGATCTCTTCTTGTTCCTTTCCTGATCTCTTCTTGTTCCTTTCCTGATCTCTTCTTGTTCCTTTCCTGATCTCTTCTTGTTCCTTTCCCTGATCTCTTCTTGTTCCTTTCCTTGATCTCTTCTTGTTCCTTTCCTGATCTCTTCTTGTTCCTTTCCTTGATCTCTTCTTGTTCCTTTCCTGATCTCTTCTTGTTCCTTTCCTGATCTCTTCTTGTTCCTTTCCTGATCTCTTCTTGTTCCTTTCCTGATCTCTTCTTGTTCCTTTCCTGATCTCTTCTTGTTCCTTTCCTGATCTCTTCTTGTTCCTTTCCTGATCTCTTCTTGTTCCTTTCCTGATCTCTTCTTGTTCCTTTCCTGATCTCTTCTTGTTCCTTTCCTGATCTCTTCTTGTTCCTTTCCTGATCTCTTCTTGTTCCTTTCCTGATCTCTTCTTGTTCCTTTCCTGATCTCTTCTTGTTCCTTTCCTGATCTCTTCTTGTTCCTTTCCTGATCTCTTCTTGTTCCTTTCCTGATCTCTTCTTGTTCCTTTCCTGATCTCTTCTTGTTCCTTTCCTGATCTCTTCTTGTTCCTTTCCTGATCTCTTCTTGTTCCTTTCCTGATCTCTTCTTGTTCCTTTCCTGATCTCTTCTATCTAAACCACGGCTACACCTTAGACAGGAAAACAACACAGAGATGTTCCCATGTGCAATAGTTAGATACAGTAAAACATTATGTTTTATTCATAAATCAGACATACAGCTTGGTTGAGTGTCCAATACATACCGTAGGAAAGATGCTAACTATCTAGCTAGCTAGTAACGTTAGCTAGTTCTACCAGCGGTATCTTCAGTCCTACTGTACCTTGCGAGCTAACGTTGGCATAACGTTAACGTTGCTATATGTCATGCAGAGCAAGCTAACGTTAGCTGTGAGCACTTGGGTCTTCCTTAGCAATGTACAAAACAAACAGTTAACTTATGTAAGTAGCTAGCTAGCCATGTATGAACAATTAAAACGTTTCAAAAACAGTAGCTAGCTTCTTGGAGAGCTCATCTCTCCAGTGAACTGTTATCTTAGCTACTTCTTTTACCTTATCCTTGCAGAAGCAGTGTAAAGCCTCACCCCGTCCCTATGGAAACATATTGATCTTTTATCGACAAGACGGGAAAAAAAGTTGACGGCGACGTCATTGACTGGTGCCCGGATGTGACTTGTTGGTCGGTTGTTGTAGTTTTTTTTTAGGCATCCGTAACGATTCTAGCTTTAGCGACCCGGATGTTGCTCTTCCTCCAGAACCGACTGCACCAGACATCAGTATCTTTGAGACAATGTCTGGATCGTCTCAGAACATGTATACCAGTGGCATACTGAATTAAGCAGATCAGGTACAGCAAGGGTTACCAAACTTTTTCACTCTGGCCCCCCCTTCCAGCATTGGGGAACAAACATCCTTTTGCTTACAATATACACTACCGGTCAAAAGTTTTAAAACACCTCTTCAATTCAAGTTTCATCATTTTTTTAAACTATTTTCTAAATTGTAGAATAATAGTGAAGACATAAAAACTATGAAATAACACATATGGAATCATGTAGTAAAATAAGTTGAAACAAATCAAAAAGTATTTTATATTTTTGTTTCTTTAAAATAGCCAACCTTTGCCTGGATGACAGCTTTGCACACTCTTGGCATTCTCTCAACCAGCTTCATAAGGTAGTCACCTGGAATGCATTTAAATTAACAGCTGTGCCTTCTTAAGTTTTTTTTTTTGAATTTCTTTCCTTCTTAATGTGTTTGAGCCAATCAGCTGTGTTGTGACAAGGTAGGGGGGTATACAGAAAATGGCCCTATTTGGTAAAAGACCAACAGCTCAAATAAGCAAAGAGAAACGACAGTCCATCATTACTTTAAGACATGAAGGTCAGTCAATACGGAACATTTCAAGAACTTTGAAAGTGCAGTTGCAAAAACCATCAAGAGCGAAGATGAAACTGGCTCTCATGAGGACCGCCACAGGAAAGGAAGACCTAGAGTTACCGCTGCTGCAGAGGATAAGTTCATTAGAGTTACTAGCCTCAGAAATTGCAGCCCAAATAAATGCTTCAGAGTTAAAGTAACAGACATCTCAACTGTTCAGAGGAGACTGTGTGAATCAGGCCTTCATGGTCAAATTGCTGAAAAGAAACCACTACTAAAAGGACCTCAATAAGAAGAAGAGACTTGCTTGGGCCAAGAAACACAACCAATAGACATTAGACTGGTAGAAATTTGTCCTTTGGTCTGGAGTCCAAATTGGAGATTTTTGGTTCCAACCGCCGTGTCTTTGTGAGACGCGGTGTGGGTGAACGGATGATCTCCGCATGTGTGGTTCCCACCGTGAAGCATGGAGGTGGAGGTGTGATGGTGCTTTGCTGGTGAGACTGTCTGCGATTTATTTACAATTCAAGGCACACATAACCAGCATGGCTACCACAGCATTCTGCAGTGATACGCCATCCCATCTGGTTTGGGCTTAGTGGGACTATTCTTTGTTTTTCAACAGGACAATGACCTAACACACCTCCAGGATGTGTAAGGGCTATATGACCAAGAAGGAGAGTGATGGAGTGCTGCATCAGATGACCTGGCCTCCATAATCCCCCGACCTCAACCAATTGAGATAGTTTGGGAAGAGTCGGACCGCATAGCGAAGGAAAAGCAGCCAACAAGTGCTCAGCATATGTGGGAACGCCTTCAAGACTGTTGGAAATGCATTACAGGTGAAGCTGGTTGAGAGAATGCCAAGAGTGTGCAAAGATGTCATCAAGGCAAAGGGTGGCTAACCTGAACCAGGCTGCAGGCACTGGTTACCGTTTTTAAGCTTTTTGTTGAGTGGGCAGCTTGATGAAAGCCATATGCCTTTTACTGAGGAGTGGCTTCCGTCTAGCCACTCTACCATAAAGGCCTGATTGGTGGAGTGCTGCAGAGATGGTTGTCCTTCTGGAAGGTTCTCCCATCTCCACAGAGGAACTAGAGCTCTGTCAGAGTGACCATTGGGTTCTTGGTCACCTCCCTGACCAAGGCCCTTCTCCCCATACTCAGTTTGGCCGGGGCGGCCAGCTCTAGGAAGAGTCTTGGTGGTTTCAACTTCTTCCATTTAAGAATGATGGAGGCCACTGATTTCTTGGGGACCTTCAATGCCAATTGTTTTGGTACCCTTCCCAAGATCTGTGCCTCGACACAATCCTGTCTTGGAGCTCCATGGACAATTCCTTTGACCTTATGGCTTGGTTTTTGCTCTACAATTCACTGTCAACTGTGGGACCTTATATAGACAGGTGTATGCCTTCCACATCATGTCCAATCAATTGAATGTACCACAGGTGGACTCCAATCAAGTTGTAGAAACATCTGAAAGATGATCAATGGAAACAGGATGCACCTGAGCTCAATTTAGAGTCTCATAGCAAAGGGTATGAATACTTAAATAAGGTATTTCTTTTTTTAATAAATTAGCAAACATTTCTAAAAAACAGTTTTGTCATTATGGTGTGTTGTGTGTAGATTGATGAGGACAGTGTTTAATTTAATCAATTTTAGAATAAGGCTGTAACTGAACAAAATGTGGAAAAAGTCAAGTGGTCTGAATACTTTCCGAAGGCACTGTAGGTCCTGGATGGCAGGAAGCTTTGACCCAGTGATGTACTGGGCCATACACACTACCCTCTGTAGTGCCATACGATTGGATGCCAAGCAGTTGCTATACCAGGCAGTGATGCAACCGGTCAGGATGCTCTCGATGGTGCAGCTGTAGAAGTTATTGAGGATCTGGGGAACCATACCAAATCTTTTCAGTCTCCTGAGGGAGAAAAGGTGTTGTTGTGCCCTCTTCACGACGGTCTTAGTGTGTTTGGACCATGATAGTTTACTGATGATGTGGACACCAAGGAACTTGAAGCTCTCAACCTGCTCCACTACAGCCCCGTCGATGAGAATAGGAGCGTGCTTGGTGCTCCTTTTCCTGTAGTCCACAATCATCTCCTTTGTCTTGGTTACGTTGAGGGAAAGGTTGTTATTCTGGCACCACTCGGCCAGATCTCTGACCTCCTCCCTATAGGCTGTATCATCATTGTTGGTGATCAGGCCTACCACTGTTGTGTCGTCAGCAAACTTAAATGGTGTTGGAGTCGTGCTTTCCACACAGTCGTGGGTGAACAGGGAGTACAGGTGGGGACTAAGTACACAATCCTGAGGGGCCCCAGTGTTGAGGATCAGCGTGGCAGGGATGTTGTTGCCTGTATTGACGTGGCAGATATGTTGTTGCCTACCCTTACCACATGGGGGGCGGCCCGTCAGGAAGTCCTTGATCCAGTTGCAGAAGGATGTGTTTAGTCCCAGGGTCCTTAGCTTAGTGATGAGCTTTGAGGGCACTATGGTGTTGAACGCTGAGCTGTAGTCAATGAATAGCATTCTCACATACAGTGGCAAGAATAAGTATGTGAACCCTTTGGAATTACCTGTATTTCTGCATAAATTGGTCATGAAATTAAATCTGACCATCTAAGTTACAACAGACACAGTGTGCTAAAACTAATAACACAAAATATTGTGTTTTCTTATCTATATTGAATACATCGTTTAAATATTCACAGTGTAGGTTGGAAAAAGTATGTGAACTCATAGGCTAATGACTTCTCCAAAAAGCTACTTGGAGTCAGGAGTCAGCTAACCTGGAGTCCAATCAATGCGATGAGATTGGAGATGTTGGTTAGAGTTACCCTGCCCTATACAAAACACTCACAAAATTTGAGTTTGCTATTCACAAGAAGCATTGCCTGACGTGAACCATGCCTCGAACAAAAGAGATCTCAGAAGACCCAAGATTAAAAATTGTTGACTTGCATTAAGCTGGAAAGGGTTACAAAAGTATCTCTAAAAGCCTTGATGTTCATCAGTTCACAGTAATATAAATGGAGAAAGTTCAACAAGAATGGTGTTCATGGGAGGACACCACGGAAGAAGCCACTGCTGTCCAAAAAAAACATTGCTGCATGTCTGAAGTTCGCAAAAGAGCACCTGGATGTTCCACTGCGCTGCTGGCAAAATATTCTGTGGACAGATGAAACTAAAGTTGTGTTGAGTTGTTTGGAAGGAACACAACACTATGTGTGGAGAAAAAAGGCACAGCACACCAACATCAAAACCTCATCCCAACTGTAAAGTATGGTGGAGGGAGCGTCATGGTTTGGGTCCGCTTTGCTGCCTCAGGGCCTCGACAGCTTGCTATCGTCGACGGAAATATGAATTCCCAAGTTTATCAAGACATTTTGCAGGAGAATATAAGGCTGTCTGCCAATTGAAGCTCAACAGAAGTTGGGTAATGCAACAGGACAACAACCCAAAACACATTAGTAAATCAACAACAGAATGGCTTCAACAGAAGAAAATATGCCTTCTGGAGTGGCCCAGTCAGAGTCCTGACCTCAACCCGATTGAGATGCAGTGGCATGACCTCAAGAGAGCGGTTCACAGCAGACATCCCAAGAATATTTCTGAACTGAAACAGTTTTGTAAAGAGGAACGGTCCAAAATTCCTCCTGACCGTTGTGCAGGTCTGATCCGCAACTACAGAAAACATTTGGTTGAGGTTATTGCTTCCAAAGGAGGGTCAACCAGTTATTAAATCCAAGGGTTCACATACTTTTCCCACCCTGCACTGTGAATGTTTACACGGTGTGTACAATAAAGACATGAAAACAAATAATTGTTTGTGTTTTATTAGTTTTAGCAGTCTGTGTTTGTCTATTGTTGTGACTTAGATGAAGATCAGATAAAAATTGTATGACCAATTTATGCAGAAATCCAGGTAATTCCAAAAGGGTTCATATACTTTTTCTTGCCACTGTAGATGTTCCTTTTGTCCAGGTGTGAAAGGGCAGTGTGGAGTGCGATTGAGATTGCGTCATCTATGCGAATTGGAATGGGTCTAAGGTTTCAGAGGCTGATGGTGTTGATGTAAGCCATGACCAGCCTTTCAAAGCACTTCATGGCTACAGACGTGAGTGCTACGTGTCGGTAGTCATTTAGACAGGATTTCTTGGGCACAGGGACTATGGTGGTCTGCTTGAAACATGTAGGTATTACAGACTCGGTCAGGGAGAGGTTGAAAATGTCAGTGAAGACACTTGCCAGTTGGTCCGCGCATGCTCTGAGTACACGTCCTGGTAATCCATCTGGCCCCACGGCTTTGTGAATGTTGACCTGTTTAAAATGTCTTAATCACATCTGCTACAGAGAGCGTGATCACACAGTTGTCCGGAACAGCTGGTGGTCTAACACATGCTTCAGTGTTGCTTGACTCGAAGCAAGCATAAAAGGCATTTAGCTCATCTGGTAGGCTCGTGTCACTGGGCAGCTCGCGGCTGGGTTTCCCTTTGTAGTCCGTAATAGGTTTCAGGCCCTGCCACATCCCGAGGAACGTCAGAGTCAGAGTAGTAGGATTCAATAATAGTCCTGTATTGATGCTTTGCCTGTTTGATGGTTTGTCTGAGGGCATAGAGGGATTTCTTATAAGCAACAGGATTAGTGTTCTGCTCCTTGAAAGCGGCAGCTCTAGCCTTTAGCTCGGTGCGGATGTTGCCTGTAATCCATGGTTTCTGGTTGGGATATGTACGTACTATCACTTTGGGGACGACGTTGTCGATGCACTTATTAATGAAGCCGGTGACTGAGGTGGTATACTCCACAATGCCATTGGATGAATCCCGGAACACATTCCAGTCTGTGCAGCAAAACAGTCCTGTAGCATAGCATCCGCCTCATCTGACCACTTCCGTATTGAGCGAGTCACTGGTACTTCCTGCTTTAGTTTTTGCTTGTAAGCAGGAATCAGGAGGATAGAATTATGGTCAGATATGCCAAATGGAGGGCGAGGGAGAGCTTTGTATGCATCTCTGTGTGTGGAGTAAAGGTGGTCTAGTTTGTTTCCCTTTGGTTGCACTTTTAACATGCTGGTAGAAATTAGGTAAAACGGATTTAAGTTTGCCTGCATTAAAGTCCCCGGCCACTAGGAGCGCCGCTTCTGGATGAGCATTTTCTTGTTTGCTTATGGCTTTTCCAGCTTGTTGAGTGCGGTCATCGTGCCAGCATCGGTTTGTGGTGGTAAAAAGATGGCTCTCTTGGTAGATAAACTGTAGACCACACTATCATGATGTACTCTACCTCAGGCGAGCAATATCTCGAGACCTCCCTAATATTAGACATCGCACATCAGCGGTTATTGACCAATAGACACACACCCCAACCCCTCGTCTTACCAGACATAGCTGTTCTGTCCTGCCGATGCACGGAAAACCCAGCACACTGAATATTGTCATCGTTCAGCCACGACTCAGTGAAACAAGATTTTACCGTTTTTAATGTCCCGTTGGTAGGATAGTCTCGAGCGGAGATCATCCAGTTTATTCTCCAGTGATTGCACGTTGGCAAATAGAAAAGATGGTAGAGACAGGTTACCCACTCGGCAACAAATTCTCGCAAGGCACTCCGATCTCCGCCCCCCTGTATTTCAGTCTTCACGCGAATGACGCTCAGTTGGCAGAGCATTGTGTTTGCAACGCCAGGGTTGTTGGTTCGATTCCCACGGGGGACCAGTACGGAAAAAGAATGTATGAAATGTAAGTCGCTCTGGATAAGAGCGTCTGCTAAATGACTAAAATGTAAAAGTAAACAAATCCTTCAAAATGCTTCACAACCAGCTAGTCCACTGGGAATTCTAACATACAGTATTATCAACCGATGTACCAGTATATTAACCTTCCTGGAATTAAAATATTTACAATTAACTGAGTGTATTTGTGTTTAGTGTTCAACCAGTCTTTTACAATCCCTTTATGTTAGAGAGGATGGGTTTTACCTGATCAGGTATCTGACTCAATACAAAGTGTGGTGGGTAACTAGCATTATTTGATCTAGTAATGGGGGTAGATATGGCAGTAGCAGGTCTAGTAATGGGGGAAGATATGGCAGTAGCAGGTCTAGTAATGGGGGGGAGATATGGCAGTAGCAGGTCTAGTAATGGGGGGTAGATATGGCAGTAGCAGGTCTAGTAATGGAGGGTAGATATGGCAGTAGCAGCTCATTATTTGATCTAGTAATGGGGGTAGATATGGCAGTAGCAGCTCATTATTTGATCCAGTAGTGGGGGAAGATATGGCAGTAGCAGGTCTAGTAATGGGGGTAGATATGGCAGTAGCAGCTCATTATTTGATCTAGTAATGGGGGTAGATATGGCAGTAGCAGCTGATTAGTTGATCTAGTAATGGGGTAGATATGGCAGTAGTAGGTCTAGTAATGGGGGTAGATATGGCAGTAGCAGGTCTAGTAATGGGGGAAGATATGGCAGTAGCAGGTCTAGTAATGGGGGGTAGATATGGCAGTAGCAGGTCATTATTTGATCTAGTAATGGGGGTAGATATGGCAGTAGCAGCTCATTATTTGATCTAGTAATGGGGGAAGATATGGCAGTAGCAGCTCATTATTTGATCTAGTAATGGGGGAAGATATGGCAGTAGCAGCTCATTATTTGATCTAGTAATGGGGGAGATATGGCAGTAGCAGCTCATTATTTGATCTAGTAATGGGGGAAGATATGGCAGTAGCAGCTCATTATTTGATCTAGTAATGGGGGAGATATGGCAGTAGCAGGTCTAGTAATGGGGGGTAGATATGGCAGTAGCAGCTCATTATTTGATCTAGTAATGGGGGTAGATATGGCAGTAGTAGCTCATTATTTGATCTAGTAATGGAGGGAAGATATGGCAGTAGAAGGTCTTGTAATGGGGGTAGATATGGCAGTAGCAGGTCTAGTAATGGGGGGTAGATATGGCAGTAGCAGGTCTAGTAATGGGGGGAAGATATGGCAGTAGCAGGTCTAGTAATGGGGTAGATATGGCAGTAGCAGGTCTAGTAATGGGGGTAGATATGGCAGTAGCAGGTCATTATTTGATCTAGTAATGGGGGGAAGATATGGCAGTAGCAGGTCTAGTAATGGGGTAGATATGGCAGTAGTTGGTCTAGTAATGGGGGTAGTTATGGCAGTAGCAGGTCATTATTTGATCTAGTAATGGGGGAAGATATGGCAGTAGGAGCTCATTGTTTGATCTAGTAATGGGGGGTAGATATGGCAGTAGCAGCTCATTATTGGATCTAGTAATGGGGGAAAATATGGCAGTAGCAGCTCATTATTTGATCTAGTAATGGGGGGGGGGGTATGGCAGTAGCAGCTCATTATTTGATCTAGTAATGGGGGGTAGATATGGCAGTAGCAGCTCATTATTTGATCTAGTAATGGGGGGTAGATATGGCAGTAGCAGCTCATTATTTGATCTAGTAATGGGGGTAGATATGGCAGTAGCAGCTCATTATTTGATCTAGTAATGGGGGTAGATATGGCAGTAGCTGCTCATTATTTGAGCTAGTAATGGGGGGAAGATATGGCAGTAGCAGGTCTAGTAATGGGGGAAGATATGGCAGTAGCAGGTCTAGTAATGGAGGGTAGATATGGCAGTAGCAGCTCATTATTTGATCTAGTAATGGGGGTAGATATGGCAGTAGCAGCTCATTATTTGATCCAGTAGTGGGGGAAGATATGGCAGTAGCAGGTCTAGTAATGGGGGTAGATATGGCAGTAGCAGCTCATTATTTGATCTAGTAATGGGGGTAGATATGGCAGTAGCAGCTGATTAGTTGATCTAGTAATGGGGTAGATATGGCAGTAGCAGGTCTAGTAATGGGGGTAGATATGGCAGTAGCAGGTCTAGTAATGGGGGGTAGATATGGCAGTAGCAGGTCTAGTAATGGGGGGTAGATATGGCAGTAGCAGGTCTAGTAATGGGGGTAGATATGGAAGTAGCAGGTCTAGTAATGGGGGAAGATATGGCAGTAGCAGGTCTAGTAATGGGGGGTAGATATGGCAGTAGCAGGTCATTATTTGATCTAGTAATGGGGGTAGATATGGCAGTAGCAGCTCATTATTTGATCTAGTAATGGGGGAAGATATGGCAGTAGCAGCTCATTATTTGATCTAGTAATGGGGGAAGATATGGCAGTAGCAGCTCATTATTTGATCTAGTAATGGGGGAGATATGGCAGTAGCAGGTCTAGTAATGGGGGGTAGATATGGCAGTAGCAGCTCATTATTTGATCTAGTAATGGGGGAAGATATGGCAGTAGTAGCTCATTATTTGATCTAGTAATGGAGGGAAGATATGGCAGTAGAAGGTCTTGTAATGGGGGTAGATATGGCAGTAGCAGGTCTAGTAATGGGGGGTAGATATGGCAGTAGCAGGTCTAGTAATGGGGGGAAGATATGGCAGTAGCAGGTCTAGTAATGGGGTAGATATGGCAGTAGCAGGTCTAGTAATGGGGGTAGATATGGCAGTAGCAGGTCATTATTTGATCTAGTAATGGGGGGAAGATATGGCAGTAGCAGGTCTAGTAATGGGGGGAAGATATGGCAGTAGCAGGTCTAGTAATGGGGTAGATATGGCAGTAGCTGGTCTAGTAATGGGGGTAGTTATGGCAGTAGCAGGTCATTATTTGATCTAGTAATGGGGGAAGATATGGCAGTAGCAGCTCATTGTTTGATCTAGTAATGGGGGGTAGATATGGCAGTAGCAGCTCATTATTGGATCTAGTAATGGGGGAAAATATGGCAGTAGCAGCTCATTATTTGATCTAGTAATGGGGGGGGTATGGCAGTAGCAGCTCATTATTTGATCTAGTAATGGGGGGTAGATATGGCAGTAGCAGCTCATTATTTGATCTAGTAATGGGGGGTAGATATGGCAGTAGCAGCTCATTATTTGATCTAGTAATGGGGGTAGATATGGCAGTAGCAGCTCATTATTTGATCTAGTAATGGGGGTAGATATGGCAGTAGCTGCTCATTATTTGAGCTAGTAATGGGGGGAAGATATGGCAGTAGCAGGTCTAGTAATGGGGGAAGATATGGCAGTAGCAGGTCTAGTAATGGGGGTAGATATGGCAGTAGCAGGTCTAGTAATGGGGGAAGATATGGCAGTAGCAGGTCATTATTTGATCTAGTAATGGGGGAAGATATGGCAGTAGCAGGTCTAGTAATGGGGGGGGGAGGGGAGATATGGCAGTAGCAGCTCATTATTTGATCTAGTAATGGGGGGAAGATATGGCAGTAGCAGGTCTAGTAATGGGGGGTAGATATGGCAGTAGCAGGTCTAGTAATGGGGGGTAGATATGGCAGTAGCAGGTCATTATTTGATCTAGTAATGGGCGGAAGATATGGCAGTAGCAGGTCTAGTAATGGGGGAAGATATGGCAGTAGCAGGTCTAGTAATGGGGGTAGATATGGCAGTAGCAGCTCATTATTTGATCTAGTAATGGGGGTAGATATGGCAGTAGCAGCTCATTAGTTGATCTTGTAATGGGGTAGATATGGCAGTAGCAGGTCTAGTAATGGGGGTAGATATGGCAGTAGCAGGTCTAGTAATGGGGGAAGATATGGCAGTAGCAGGTCGAGTAATGGGGGGAAGATATGGCAGTAGCAGGTCTAGTAATGGGGGGTAGATATGGCAGTAGCAGCTCATTATTTGATCTAGTAATGGGGGGAGATATGGCAGTAGCAGGTCTAGTAATGGGGGGTAGATATGGCAGTAGCAGCTCATTATTTGATCTAGTAATGGGGGTAGATATGGCAGTAGTAGCTCATTATTTGATCTAGTAATGGAGGGAAGATATGGCAGTAGAAGGTCTCGTAATGGGGGTAGATATGGCAGTAGCAGGTCTAGTAATGGGGGGTAGATATGGCAGTAGCAGGTCATTATTTGATCTAGTAATGGGGAAGATATGGCAGTAGCAGCTCATTATTTGATCTAGTAATGGGGGGAGATATGGCAGTAGCAGCTCATTATTTGATCTAGTAATGGGGGGTAGATATGGCAGTAGCAGCTCATTATTTGATCTAGTAATGGGTGGAAGATATGGCAGTAGCAGGTCTCGTAATGGGGGTAGATATGGCAGTAGCAGGTCTAGTAATGGGGGGTAGATATGGCAGTAGCAGGTCTAGTAATGGGGGGAAGATATGGCAGTAGCCGGTCTAGTAATGGGGTAGATATGGCAGTAGCAGGTCTAGTAATGGGGGTAGATATGGCAGTAGCAGGTCTAGTAATGGGGGGAAGATATGGCAGTAGCAGGTCTAGTAATGGGGTAGATATGGCAGTAGCAGGTCATTATTTGATCTAGTAATGGGGGGAAGATATGGCAGTAGCAGGTCTAGTAATGGGGGGTAGATATGGCAGTAGCAGGTCTAGTAATGGGGGGTAGATATGGCAGTAGCAGGTCTAGTAATGGGGGGTAGATATGGCAGTAGCAGGTCATTATTTGATCTAGTAATGGGGGGAAGATATGGCAGTAGCAGGTCTAGTAATGGGGGGTAGATATGGCAGTAGCAGGTCTAGTAATGGGGGGAAGATATGGCAGTAGCAGGTCTAGTAATGGGGTAGATATGGCAGTAGTTGGTCTAGTAATGGGGGTAGTTATGGCAGTAGCAGGTCATTATTTGATCTAGTAATGGGGGAAGATATGGCAGTAGCAGCTCATTATTTGATCTAGTAATGGGGGGAGATATGGCAGTAGCAGCTCATTATTTGATCTAGTAATGGGGGGTAGATATGGCAGTAGCAGCTCATTATTTGATCTAGTAATGGGTGGAAGATATGGCAGTAGCAGGTCTCGTAATGGGGGTAGATATGGCAGTAGCAGGTCTAGTAATGGGGGGTAGATATGGCAGTAGCAGGTCTAGTAATGGGGGGAAGATATGGCAGTAGCCGGTCTAGTAATGGGGTAGATATGGCAGTAGCAGGTCTAGTAATGGGGGTAGATATGGCAGTAGCAGGTCTAGTAATGGGGGGAAGATATGGCAGTAGCAGGTCTAGTAATGGGGTAGATATGGCAGTAGCAGGTCATTATTTGATCTAGTAATGGGGGGAAGATATGGCAGTAGCAGGTCTAGTAATGGGGGGTAGATATGGCAGTAGCAGGTCTAGTAATGGGGGGTAGATATGGCAGTAGCAGGTCTAGTAATGGGGGGTAGATATGGCAGTAGCAGGTCATTATTTGATCTAGTAATGGGGGGAAGATATGGCAGTAGCAGGTCTAGTAATGGGGGGTAGATATGGCAGTAGCAGGTCTAGTAATGGGGGGAAGATATGGCAGTAGCAGGTCTAGTAATGGGGTAGATATGGCAGTAGTTGGTCTAGTAATGGGGGTAGTTATGGCAGTAGCAGGTCATTATTTGATCTAGTAATGGGGGAAGATATGGCAGTAGCAGATCATTGTTTGATCTAGTAATGGGGGGTAGATATGGCAGTAGCAGCTCATTATTGGATCTAGTAATGTGGGAAAATATGGCAGTTGCAGCTCATTATTTGATCTAGTAATGGGGGGGTATGGCAGTAGCAGCTCATTATTTGATCTAGTAATGGGGGGTAGATATGGCAGTAGCAGCTCATTATTTGATCTAGTAATGGGGGGTAGATATGGCAGTAGCAGCTCATTATTTGATCTAGTAATGGGGGTAGATATGGCAGTAGCAGCTCATTATTTGATCTAGTAATGGGGGTAGATATGGCAGTAGCTGCTCATTATTTGAGCTAGTAATGGGGGGAAGATATGGCAGTAGCAGGTCTAGTAATGGGGGAAGATATGGCAGTAGCAGGTCTAGTAATGGGGGTAGATATGGCAGTAGCAGGTCTAGTAATGGGGGAAGATATGGCAGTAGCAGGTCATTATTTGATCTAGTAATGGGGGAAGATATGGCAGTAGCAGGTCTAGTAATGGGGGGGGGGGAGATATGGCAGTAGCAGCTCATTATTTGATCTAGTAATGGGGGAAGATATGGCAGTAGCAGGTCTAGTAATGGGGGGTAGATATGGCAGTAGCAGGTCTAGTAATGGGGGGTAGATATGGCAGTAGCAGGTCATTATTTGATCTAGTAATGGGCGGAAGATATGGCAGTAGCAGGTCTAGTAATGGGGGAAGATATGGCAGTAGCAGGTCTAGTAATGGGGGTAGATATGGCAGTAGCAGGTCTAGTAATGGGGGAAGATATGGCAGTAGCAGGTCATTATTTGATCTAGTAATGGGGGGAAGATATGGCAGTAGCAGGTCTAGTAATGGGGGGAAGATATGGCAGTAGCAGGTCTAGTAATGGGGGGTAGATATGGCAGTAGCAGGTCTAGTAATGGAGGGTAGATATGGCAGTAGCAGCTCATTATTTGATCTAGTAATGGGGGTAGATATGGCAGTAGCAGCTCATTATTTGATCTAGTAATGGGGGTAGATATGGCAGTAGCAGCTCATTAGTTGATCTTGTAATGGGGTAGATATGGCAGTAGCAGGTCTAGTAATGGGGGAAGATATGGCAGTAGCAGGTCGAGTAATGGGGGGAAGATATGGCAGTAGCAGGTCTAGTAATGGGGGGTAGATATGGCAGTAGCAGGTCATTATTTGATCTAGTAATGGGGGTAGATATGGCAGTAGCAGCTCATTATTTGATCTAGTAATGGGGTAAGATATGGCAGTAGCAGCTCATTATTTGATCTAGTAATGGGGGAAGATATGGCAGTAGCAGCTCATTATTTGATCTAGTAATGGGGGTAGATATGGCAGTAGCAGCTCATTATTGGATCTAGTAATGGGGGGAAGATATGGCAGTAGCAGCTCATTATTTGATCTAGTAATGGGGGAAGATATGGCAGTAGCAGCTCATTATTTGATCTAGTAATGGGGGGAGATATGGCAGTAGCAGGTCTAGTAATGGGGGGTAGATATGGCAGTAGCAGCTCATTATTTGATCTAGTAATGGGGGTAGATATGGCAGTAGTAGCTCATTATTTGATCTAGTAATGGAGGGAAGATATGGCAGTAGAAGGTCTCGTAATGGGGGTAGATATGGCAGTAGCAGGTCTAGTAATGGGGGGTAGATATGGCAGTAGCAGGTCATTATTTGATCTAGTAATGGGGAAAGATATGGCAGTAGCAGCTCATTATTTGATCTAGTAATGGGGGGAGATATGGCAGTAGCAGCTCATTATTTGATCTAGTAATGGGGGGAGATATGGCAGTAGCAGCTCATTATTTGATCTAGTAATGGGGGGAAGATATGGCAGTAGCAGCTCATTATTTGATCTAGTAATGGGGGGTGATATGGCAGTAGCAGCTCATTATTTGATCTAGTAATGGGGGGAAGATATGGCAGTAGCAGCTCATTATTTGATCTAGTAATGGGGGGAGATATGGCAGTAGCAGGTCTAGTAATGGGGGGTAGATATGGCAGTAGCAGCTCATTATTTGATCTAATAGTGGGGGTAGATATGGCAGTAGCAGCTCATTATTTGATCTAGTAATGGGGGAAGATATGGCAGTGGCAGGTCTAGTAATGGGGGTAGATATGGCAGTAGCAGGTCTAGTAATGGGGGGGTAGATATGGCAGTAGCAGGTCTAGTAATGGGGGGTAGATATGGCAGTAGCAGGTCTAGTAATGGGGGGTAGATATGGCAGTAGCAGGTCTAGTAATGGGGGTAGATATGGCAGTAGCAGGTCTAGTAATGGGGGTAGATATGGCAGTATCTCTTTCCATCATTCAGGACTGGGGGGGGGTTCCTTCTCTGACCTTCATTCAGGAAAGACAACAGTTGGGAATACCGTCACTAAACCTCTAAGAAACGAAAAGAAAAAGCCATCTTTCTAGCAAAAACAACAATGTATTGGTTAAAGGCTTTGGACAATATGTGGCAAAACAGCATATCTTTATGAGTTAAAGAGAAACAAGGATGTTTCGTATGAATGAATTGTTTGAGAAATACAACAAGCAGAAAAACAAATGGACTGTAGTGGGAACGACAGTAAAACAATCAACCTGAACGATTCATTTTATATTGATATATTATAACCACAAGGAAAATAAAGAATTAAATAGCAGCTTCTGTACAGACAATTACTTAGAAGAACATAAACAGTGATCACAAAGACACAAACAGGTTGTGTATGAAAATGTTGAGGTCTAACTACACAAAATATACAAAAGTATGTGGACACCCATTCAAATTAGTGGATTCAGCTAATTTCAGCCACACCCGTTGCTGACGTGTATAAAATTGACCACACACACACACCCATGTAATCTCCATAGACAAACATTGGCAGTAGAATGGCCTTTACTGAAGAGCTCAGTGACTTTCAACGTGGCACCGTCATAGGATGCCACCTTTCCAACAAGTCAGTTAGTCAAATAGCTGCCCCGGTCAACTGTAAATGCTGTTATTGTGCAGTGGAAACGTCTAGGAGCAACAACGGCTCAGCCACGAAGTGGTAGGCCACACAAGCTCACAGAACGGGACCGCCGAGTGTGTGAAGCACATAGCGCGTTTAAAAACACCCACTACCGAGTTCCAAACTGCCTCTGGAAGCAACGTCAGCACAACAACTCTTCGTCGGGAGCTTCATGAAATGGGTTTCCATGGCCGAGCGGCAGCACACAAGCCTACGATCACAATGCACAATGCCAAGCGTTGGAGTGTTGTAAAGCTCGCCGCCATTGCATTCTGGAACAGTGGAAACGCGTTCTCTGGAGTGATGAATCACGCTTCACCATCTGTCAGTCTGACGGACAAATCTGGGTTTGTCGGATGCCAGGTAACGCTACCTGCTCGAATGAATAGTGCCAACTGTAAAGTTTGGTGGAGGAGGAATAACGGTCTGGGGCTGTTTTTCATGGTTCCGGGTAGAGCCCTTAGTTCCAGTGAACAGAAATCTAAATGCTACAGCATACAATGACATTCTAGATGATTCTGTGCTTCCAACTTTGTGGTAACAGTTTGGGGAAGGCCCTTTCCTGTTTCAGCATGACAATGCCCCCATGCACAAAGCCAGGTCCATACAGAAATGGCTTGTTGAGATCAGTGTGGAAGAACTTGACTGGCCTGCACAGAGCCCTGACTTCAACCCCATCGAACACCTTTGGGATGAATTGGAACGCATACTGTGAGTCAGGTCTAATCGCCCAACATCAGTGCCCCGATCTCACTAATGCTCTTGTAGCTGAATGGAAGAAAGTCCCTGCAGCAATGTACCAACATCTAGTGGAAAGCCTTCCCAGAAGAGTGGAGGCTGTTATAGCAGCAAAGGGGGGGGACCAACTCCATATTAATGCCCATCATTTTGGAATGAGATGTTTGACGAGCAGGTGTCCACATACTGTTGGTCATGTAGTGAACAACTGGAAGAGCCATGGAGAAATGTTCTGAATCTCAGAGCAGAGACTACAGTGTAAATATATACCTGCTGTGTACAGCAATGTCTCCCTCCCTCCATACTACTGGACTGGAGACAACTCCTGTCTGTCCCTACATATTGGAAAACATTTGGTCAAAAAGTAGTGCACTACATAGGGAATAGGATGCCATTTGGGATGCAGCCATATGGAGCCATACATCCGGTCAGCAGGAACTAAGCATATGGAGCCATACATCCGGTCAGAGGAACTAAGCATATGGAGCCATACATCTGTTCTCTGGTCAGAGGAACTAAACATATGGAGCCATACATCCGGCCAGGAGGAACTAAGCATATGGAGCCATACATCCGGTCAGAGGAACTAAGCATATGGAGCCATACATCCGGTCAGAGGAACTAAGCATATGGAGCCATACATCCGGTCAGAGGAACTAAGCATATGGAGCCATACATCCGGTCAGGGGAACTAAGCATATGGAGCCATACATCCGGTCAGGAGGAACTAAGCATATGGAGCCATACATCCGGTCAGGAGGAACTAAGCATATGGAGCCATACATCCGGTCAGAAGGAACTAAGCATATGGAGCCATACATCCGGTCAGAAGGAACTAAGCATATGGAGCCATACATCCGGTCAGAGGAACTAAGCATATGGAGCCATACATCCGGTCAGAGGAACTAAGCATATGGAGCCATACATCCGGTCAGAGGAACTAAGCATATGGAGCCATACATCCGGTCAGAGGAACTAAGCATATGGAGCCATACATCCGGTCAGAGGAACTAAGCATATGGAGCCATACATACGGTCAGAGGAACTAAGCATATGGAGCCATACATCTGGTCAGAGGAACTAAGCATATGGAGCCATACATCCGGTCAGAGGAACTATGCATATGGAGCCATACATCCGGTCAGAGGAACTAAGCATATGGAGCCATACATCCGGTCAGAAGGAACTAAGCATATGGAGCCATACATCTGTTCTCTGGTCAGGAGGACCTAAGCATATGGAGCCATACATCTGGTCAGAGGAACTAAGCATATGGAGCCAAACATCCGGTCAGAGGAACTATGCATATGGAGCCATACATCCGGTCAGAAGGAACTAAGCATATGGAGCCATACATCTGTTCTCTGGTCAGGAGGACCTAAGCATATGGAGCCATACATCTGATCAGGAGGACCTAAGCATATGGAGCCATACATCTGGTCAGAGGAACTAAGCATATGGAGCCATACATCTGGTCAGAGGAACTAAGCATATGGAGCCATACATCTGATTAGGAGGAACTAAGCATATGGAGCCATACATCTGGTCAGAGGAACTAAGCATATGGAGCCATACATCTGGTCAGAAGGAACTAAGAAGGGATATGAAGGACTGGATAAAACAACCTCCCATTGATCACAATCCTTTAAGATACTAAATAATTTAGTCATGTCTTGTAGGCCTTGGAGACGACATGTAGTTTACACCAATGTCAGAACGCTTCCTCTCAATCACAGACAAGACAAAGGGAGAAGACATGTAGTTTACGCCAGACAGCTAAACATCATCAGTGGTGGCCATCTTGTCCCAGTGCAACAGAGCGGATCATGTCTGTCCATCCACTGATATACAACACAGACACAGAGACAGACAGCGCTTGGCCGTTGGCGTTGCTTCCAGACAGAAGAGAAAACATTTACCTCACAATAATAATCATGCCCCCCAATATTACACAGTGAGCCAACCAACCATCCATCACTCTGAAAGGATGTCTCCATTTGGGAATATTTAGAAAAACTAATAAAAAATATATATAGTGTACCATCTCAGCACCAGTCAAAAGTTTAGACACACCTACTCATTCAAGGGGTTTTTCTTTATTTTTACTATTTTCTACTTTGTAAAATAATAGTGAAGACATCAAAACTATGAAATAACATATATGGAATCATGTAGTAACCAAAAGAAGAGAAACAGTTCAAAATATATTTTATATTTCAGATTCTTCAAATAGCCACCCTTTGCCTTGATGACAGCTTTGCATTCTCTCAACCAGCTTCATGAGGTAGTCACCTGGAATGCATTTCAATTAACAGGTTTGCCTTGTTAAAAAGTTATTTTGTGGAATTTCTTTCCTTCTTAATGCGTTTGAGCCAATCAGTTGTGTTGTGATAAGGTAGGGGTGGTATACAGAAGATAGCCCTATTTGGTAAAAGACCAAGTCCATTATGCCAAGAACAGCTCAAATAAGCAAAGAGAAACGACAGTCCATCATTACTTTAAGACATGAAGGTCAGTCAATACGGAACATTTCAAGAACTTTGAAAGTTTATTCAAGTGCAGTCGCAAAAACCATCAAGTGCTATGATGAATCTGGCTCTCATGAGGACCGCCAGAGGAAAGGAAGACCCAGAGTTACCTCTGCTGCAGAGGATAAGTTCATTAGAGTTACCAGCCTCAGATTGCAGCCCACATAAATGCTTCACAGAGTTCAAGTAACAGACACATCTCAACATCAACTGTTCAGAGGAGACTGCGTGAATCAGTCCTTCAGGGTGGAATGCTGTAAAGAAACCACTACTAAAGGACACCAATAAGAAGAAGAGACTTGCTTGGGCCAAGAAACACGAGCAATGGACATTAGACCGGTGGAAATCTGTCCTTTGGTCTGATGAGTCCAAATTTGAGATTTGGGTTCCAACTGCCATGTCTTTGTAAGACACAGAGTAGGTGAACGGATGATCTCCTCTTTTGTGGTTCCCACCGTGAAGCATGGAGGAGGTGGTGTGATGGTGCTTTGCTGGTGACACTGTCTGTGATTTATTTAGAATTCAAGGCACACTTAACCAGCATGGCTACCACAGCATTCTGCAGCGATATGCCATCCCATCTGGTTTGCGTTTAGTGGGACTATCATTTGTTTTTCAACAGGACAATGACCCAAAACACCTCTAGGCTGTTTAAGGGCTATTTTACTAAGAAGGAGAGTGATGGAGTGCTGCATCAGATGACCTGGCCTCCACAATCACCCAACCTCAACCCAATTGAGATGGTTTGGGATGAGTTGGACCACCGAGTGAAGGAAAAGCAGCCAACAAGTGCTCAGCATATGTGGGAACTCCTTCAAGACTGTTGGAAAACTCATGAAGCTGGTTGAGAGAATGCCAAGAGTGTGCAAAGCTGTCATCAAGGCAAAAGGGCGGTTACCTTGAAGAATCTCAAATATATTTGATTTTTTTAACACTTTTTTGGTTACTACGTGATTCCATGTGTGTAATTCCATAGTTTATGTCTTCACTATTATTCTACAATGTAGAAAATAGTAAACATTAAAGAAAAACCCTTGAATGAGTAGGTGTCCCCAAACCTTTGACTGATAACGGTAACCAGAAACCTTCCTGAACAACGGACTTGTGTTTTATATATAAAGGTAGCTGGGCCTAAAAGGAATACATCTTAAACCACCGTTGTTCAGGTCGTGGTCCAGGGTCCTCCCAGCAGGAGGTGCTTTATATCAGGCAGCTGATAGAAATGTCAATACAATAACAGAATGAAAAAGTAGGAGTCCACCACAGAGGGGTCCACCACAGAGGGGTCCACCACAGAGGGGTCCATCAGAGATGAGGGATGGAGAGGGGTCCACCACAGAGTGGTCCACTACAGAGGAGTCCATCAGAGATGAGGGATGGAGAGGGGGGTCCACCACGGAGGAGTCCATCAGAGATGAGGGATGGAGAGGGGTCCACCACAGAGGAGTCCATCAGAGATGAGGGATGGAGAGGGGGATCCACTACAGAGGGGTCCATCAGAGATGAGGGATGGAGAGGGGTCCACTACAGAGGAGTCCATCAGAGATGAGGGATGGAGAGGGGGGTCCACCACAGAGAAGTCCATCAGAGATGAGGGATGGAGAGGGGGGTCCACTACAGAGAAGTTCATCAAACTCTTTAGAAAAGAGGGGGGGTCCACTAGGATCAGCAGGCCGAGGACTGTGGGAGGGGCATGGCACGTTCCTTCTTCCTCACTCCGTTCATGTGTGCGTAGGGCGGTGAGTCATTGAAGGCTGGTCGCAGCAGGACCTGGGCGACCACCTCGGGGCCGTTGGACGCCACCTGTCCTGAGGCCCCTGAGCTCTGTGCCGAGGAGGGGCCAGGGGCCACTGGGGAGCAGCAGGCCTGGCTGGCGGCCCCGAGGGCTGGGGAACAGGGGGACGAGGGAGCCTGGGGCTGAACCTGCCCAGAGGACGGGGCTGAAGGTGGGGTGGAGCCCAGCGTTAACGGACCGGCGGGGGCCGTGGAGGCTGGTGTCTGTTGGGAGGGGGGAGGAGGGGGCTGGTTGGGCAGGGCGGACCCGGAGGTGGTGGGGGGACAGGGGATGGGGGGGCGTGAAGAGGCAGCGGGACCTAAAGGGACATTGTTCATGTTTTCTACCTCCATGTCTGACTCCTCTGTGTCTGGAAGCTTGTTCTCTTCGCTGTAAAAGAAACTCATCTCTCTGAACGGTGGCTCCAGCTCCTCTTTGATGCTGTTAATGATCTCCAGAAACGACGGACGCATCTTAGGGTTGTACTGCCAACACATCCGCATCAACTCAAACCTGGTAGGAGAGAGAGAGAGAGAGCATTAACTCAAACCTGGTAGGAGAGAGAGAGAGCGAGAGAGAGACACAGTGAGACAGCGAGAGAGAGAGACAGCGAGAGAGAGACACAGTGAGACAGCGAGAGAGAGAGACAGCGAGAGAGAGAGAGAGAGAGTGCGAGAGAGAGAGATATTATCTTAGGGTTGTACTGCCAACACAGACGCATCAACTCAACCCTACGATAAGCATGACTGGTATTCCCACCAATGAACAGGCTACGATAAGCATGACTGGTGTTCCCACCAATGAACAGGCTACGATAAGCATGACTGGTATTCCCACCAATGAACAGGCTACGATAAGCATGACTGGTATTCCCACCAATGAACAGGCTACGATAAGCATGACTGGTATTCCCACCAATGAACAGGCTACGATAAGCATGACTGGTATTCCCACCAATGAACAGGCTACGATAAGCATGATTGATATTCCCACCAATGAACAGGCTACGATACGCATGACTGGTATTCCCACCAATGAACAGACTACGATAAGCATGACTGGTATTTCCACCAATGAACAGGCTACGATAAGCATGACTGGTATTCCCACCAATCAACAGGCTGAAAAGCATTATTTCGCTAAAGGATTTTTCTTCTCCCGGCCGGCACCCATTATATTTACCGGCTTTTCCATTTTTGGGGGGCAAAAATCCAGATATACCGGGCGAACAGAAACCCAGGTGTGTGTGTGTGTGTGTGTGTGTGTGTGTGTGTGTGTGTGTGTGTGTGTGTGTGTGTGTGTGTGTGTGTGTGTGTGTGGTAACCCACAGCATGTCAGGGCAGTTGTCTGGTTTGTCTAGCAGTCCTCCGTCCATAACGAAGCGCAGCACCTGCTCGTTGGACATCCCCTGGTAGGGCTGCTCTGCTAGCGTGGCGATCTCCCATAACACCACCCCAAAAGACCTGCAGAGAGAGAGGAGAGACGGGGTTATACACCACCCCAAAAGACCTGCAGAGAGAGAGGAGAGACGGGGTTATACACCACCCCAAAAGACCTGCAGAGAGAGGAGAGACGGGGTTATAACACCCTACACACCCTGGGGTTACACACCACCCCAAAAGACCTGCAGAGAGAGAGGAGACGGGGTTATACACCACCCCAAAAGACCTGCAGAGAGAGAGGAGACAGGGTTATACACCACCCCAAAAGACCTGCAGAGAGAGGAGACGGGGTTATAACACCACCCCAAAAGAGCTGCAGAGAGAGGAGAGACGGGGTTATACACCACCCCAAAAGACCTGCAGAGAGAGAGGAGACAAGGTTATACACCACCCCAAAAGACCTGCAGAGAGAGAGGGGAGACGGGGTTATACACCCTACACACCCTGACAAGAGGTCGACCGATTATGATTTTTCAACGCCGATACCGATTATTGGATGACCAAAAAAAGCTGCCACCGATTAATCGGCCGATTTAATATAAAAACATGTGTTTTATTGTATTTGTAATAATGACAATTACAACAATACTGAATTAACACTTATTTTAACTTAATACAATACGTCAATAAAATCAATTTAGCCCCAAATAAATAATGAAAAATGTTCAATTTGGTTTAAATAATGCAAAAACAAAGTGTTGGAGAAGAAAGTAAAAGTGCAATATGTGCCATGTAAAAAAGCTAACGTTTAAGTTCCTTGCTCAGAACATGAGAACATATGACAGCTGGTGGTTCCTTTTAACATGAGTCTTCAATATTCCCAGGTAAGGAGTTTTAGGTTGATGTTATTATAGGAATTATAGGACTATTTATCTCTATACCATTTGTATTTCATATACCTTTGACTATTGGATGTTCTTATAGGCACTATAGTATTGCCAGTGTAACAATATAGCTTCGGTCCCTCTCCTCGCTCCTACCTGGGCTCGAACCAGGAACACATCGACAACAGCCACCCTCGAAGCAGCGTTACCCATGCAGAGCAAGGGGAACAACTACTCCAAGTCTCAGAGCGAGTGACGTTTCAAACGCTATTAGCGCCCACCCGGCTAACTAGCTAGCCATTTCACATCGGTTACACCAGCCTAATCTTGGGAGTTGATAGGCTTGAAGTCATAAACAGCGCAATGCATTGCGAAGAGCTGCTGGCAAAACGAACGAAAGTGCTGTTTCAATCAATGCTTACGAGCCTGCCGGTGCCTACCACCGCTCAGTCAGACTGCTCTATCAAATCATAGACTTAATTAGAACACAATAACACACAGAAATACGAGCCTTAGGTCATTAATATGGTCGAATCCGGAAACTATCATCTCGAAAACAAATGTTTTTCCTTTCAGTGAAATACGGAACTGTTCCGTATTTTATCTAACGGGTGGCATCGCTAAGTCTAAATATTCCTGTTACATTGCACAACCTTCAATGTTATGTCATAATTATGTAAAATTCTGGCAAATTAGTTCGCAACGAGCCAGGCAGCCCAAACTGCTGCATATACCCTGACTCTGCGTGCAATGAACGCAAGAGATGTGACACAATTTCATGTTAGCAGGCAATATTAACTAAATATGCAGGTTAAAAAATATATACTTGTGTATTGATTTTAAAGAAAGGCATTGATGTTCATGGTTAGGTAGATTGGTGCCATGACAGTGCTTTTTTCGCAAATGCGCTTGTTAAATCAACACCCGTTTGTCGAAGTAGGCTGTGATTCAATGAGAAATTAACAGGCACCGCATCGATTATATGCAACGCAGGACACGTTAGATAAACTAGTAATATCATCAACCATGTGGAGTTAACTAGTGATTATCTTAAGATCGATAGTTTTTTATAAGATACGTTTAATGCTAGCTAGCAACTTACCTTGGCTTCTTGCTGCCCTCACGTAACAGGTAGTCAGGCTCCTCGTGGAGTGCAATGTAAGGCAGGTGGTTAGAGCGTTGGACTAGTGTTAAAGGAATTCCTGCTTGAGAGTAATGATTAAATAATTCTACCCTGAATTTAGGGATATGGTCTTTATAGCCTGTAGAATAAGTAACTAAAGGGTTTTAAGCCTAAGTCTCATGAGATTGACTAGGATAGGAGAGGAATAGGGGTCTGTGTGTTTAACCTCTATGGGCTCTATGGGCTATTACTTCAATTTCTCAAACATATGACTATTTTACAGCCATTTAAAGACAAGACTCTCGTTAATCTAACCACACTGTCCGATTTCAAAAAGGCTTTACAACGAAAGCAAAACATTAGATTATGTCAGCAGAGTACCAAGCCAGAAATAATCAGACACCCATTTTTCAAGCCAGCATATAATGTCACCAAAACCCAGAAGACAGCTAAATGCAGCACTCACCTTTGATGATCTTCATCAGATGACAACCCTAGGACATTATGTTATACAATACATGCATGTTTTGTTCAATCAAGTTCATATTTATATCAAAAACCAGCTTTTTACATTAGCATGTGACGTTCAGAACTAGCATACCCCCCCGCAAACTTCCGGGGAATTCGCTAACATTTTACTAAATTACTCACGATAAACGTTCACAAAAAGCATAACAATTATTTTAAGAATTATAGATACAGACCTCTATGCACTCGATATGTCCGATTTTAAAATAGCTTTTTGGTGAAAGCACATTTTGCAATATTCTAAGTACATAGCCCAGGCATCACGGGCTCGCTATTTAGACACCCGGGAAGTTTAGCACTCACCATAATCATATTTACTATTATAAAAGTTTGATTACCTTTTGTTGTCTTCGTCAGAATGCACACCCAGGACTGCTACTTCAATAACAAATGTTGGTTTGGTCCAAAATAATCCATCGTTATATCCGAATAGCGGCGTTTTGTTCGTGCGTTCCAGACACTATCCGAAATAGTAAAGAAGTGTCGCGCGCATGGCGCAATTCGTGACAATAAAATTCTAAATATTCCATTACCGTACTTCGAAGCATGTCAACCGCTGTTTAAAATCAATTTTTACGACATTTTTCTCGTAGAAAAGCAATAATATTCCGACAGGGAATCTCCTTTTCGGCAAACAGAGGAAAAAATCCCAAAGGCGGGGGCGGTCGGGGTCACGCGCATAAGCCCAGTGTCCCTTGATCGGCCACTTGAGAAAGGCGATAATGTGTTTCAGCCTGGGGCTGGAATGACGACATTCTGTTTTTTCCCGGGCTCTGAGCGCCTATGGACGACGTGGGAAGTGTCACGTTAGAGCAGAGATCCTTAGTAAATGATAGAGATGGAAAAGAAGTTCAAGAAATGGTCAGACAGGCCACTTCCTGTAATGGAATCTCTCAGGTTTTGACCTGCCATTTGAGTTCTGTTATACTCACAGACACCATTCAAACAGTTTTAGAAAATTTAGGGTGTTTTCTATCCATATGTAATAAGTATATGCATATTCTAGTTACTGGGTAGGAGTGGTAACCAGATTAAATCGGGTATGTTTTTTATCCAGCCGTGTCAATACTGCCCCCTATCCTAAACAGGTTAAAGCAGAGCTGGCCAGGAGGCCTCACTACCGTTTATATTAGACTCAAACTGCTCTGCTCAGTCCTTCTCACAGTGTACACTACTAAACCAAATGACAGCACACAGTGTACACTACTAAACCAAATGACAGCACACAGAGTGTACACTACTAAGGGTCAGGGTGTGTAGGGTGTATAACCCCAGGGTGTGTAGGGTCAGGGTTAGAGGTCGACCGATTAATCGGAATGGCCGATTTAATTATGGCTGATTTCGAGTGTTCATAACAATCGGTAATCGGTATTTTTGGCCACCGATTTGCCGATTTTATTTTTGTTTATTTATTTATATTTTAAGACCTTTATTTAACTAGGCAAGTCAGTTAAGAACACAGTCTTATTTTCAATGACGGCCTAAGAACAGTGGGTTAACTGCCTTGTTCAGGGGGGATTAGTTTTTGCAACCTGCCGGTTACTAGTTGTTAAGAGAATTATGTTCTCAATGTTAACTTCAATTAATACTCAGTCTGCCATCCATAATGTGTACGATTCTGGTTTAATAACACAGACAAGAGGACTAGCTTACAAGAATCAGAATTGTTTATTCAGTAGAGCGTTCTGTAGTTCCTACACAAAACATCTATTATATACCAGGCTTCTCATTTACACATTACACACTAACACTAAGGAGAGTTAATTGTTATTCCCCAGAACTCTCAACACCGTAAATTCTTACCCAGCTGACAGTATTTTAGTACTCTGAGATTAGGGAAACCTGGAGGGTTCGAGCTAGGTCAGGTCAACCACAGTTTAACAGTTCTTGATGTTTACTTAAACAGACAGAAGCTGCAACGGGCCTTGTGTTCCACTCCCTCTCAAAACATCACCAGGTTAAATGGCTTCCCAACGGGGGACAAATGGAGAGAGGGGTTCAGGCTCTTCTACAAGCTTGGCTCCCTTCCTTTTAAAATGTCGTCCCCTCCTGGAAGTGAACTGCTCCATCCTCATGGAAATGAGAGGGTGAATGGGTGAATGGGTGCAGTTACCAGACATCGGAGGTGGTGGTGAACACTCCATCTTTAAGGGACTCGGGGGACATCCATCGGACCGGCAGCAACCCCTTTCCTCCTTTACGGTAGTAGTCTGTCTCATAGATGTCTCTGGTCATACCAAAATCTACCTCACACACAGGGAAGAAAGGGGGAAATGACTTAACATGCATGTATAAAAAAAAACGTTCACATCAATATACTAGGCTAAATTACAAGCCTAATTGAACTGTAATTCTTTAGGAGGAAGTCTGTCTGTCCGTACCACCTATCTTGACGGTGTAGTCGTCTGCCACCATACAGTTCCTGGCGGCCAGGTCTCTGTGGACAAACTTGTTAGCGTTGAGATAAGACATCCCGTCCGCAATCTCGCCAGCCATCTGAATAATCTTCTTCAGAGGTGGGAGGTTGAGACTGTAGGACTGGGACGGCTGTGTGTGTGTGTGTGTGTGAGTGAGTGAGTGAGGAGAGGAGAGAGAGGAGAGGTTAGAGTCCATCTGAATAATCTCCTTCAGAGGAGGAAGGTTGAGACTGTAAACTCACTGGAGAATAAACTGGATAAACTGTTGGAGATTATCCTACCGACAGGACATTAAAAACTGTAATATCGTATCCTGTAATATATATGTTTCACCGAGACGTGGCTGAATGACGACACTGATAATATACAGTTGGCTGGGTTTTCCGTGCATCAGCAGGACAGAACAGCTTCGTCTGGTAAGACAAGGGGTGCTGTTGTGTGTCTATTTGTCAATTACAGCTGGTGCTTAAAGCTAGTGAGGGAGATATGAGTCTCCAGCTTCAGTGATTTTTGCAATTCGTTCCAGTCATTGGCAGCTGAGAACTGGAAGGAAAGGTGGCCAAAGGACGAATAGGCTTTGGGGGTGACCAGTGAGATATACCTGCTGAAGCGCGTGCTACGGGTGGGTGCTGCTATGGTGACCAGCGAGCTGAGATAAGGCGGGGCTTTACCTAGCAGAGACTTGTAGATAACCTGGAGCCAGTGAGTTTGGCGACGAATATAAAGTGAGGGCCAGCCAACGAGAGCGTACAGGTCGCAGTATATGGGGCTTTGGTGACAAAACAGATGGCACTGTGATAGACTGCATCCAATTTGCTGTGTAGAGTGTTGGAGGCTATTTTGTAAATGACATCGCCGAAGTCGAGGATCGGTAGGATAGTCAGTTTTACAAGGGTATGTTTGGCAGCACGAGCGAACAACGCTTTGTTGTGAAATAGGAAGCCAATTCCAGATTTAATTTTGGATTGGAGATGCTTAATGTGAGTGAGTGTGGAAGGAGAGTTTACAGTCTAACCAGACACCTAGGTATTTGTAGTTGTCCACATATTCTAAGTCAGAACCGTCCAGAGTAGTGATGCTGGACGGGCGGGCAGGTGTAGGCAGCGATCGGTTGAAGAGCATGCATTTAGTTTTACTTGTATTTAAGAGCAGTTGGAGGCAACGGAAGGAGTGTTGTATGGCATTGAAGCTCGTCTGGAGGTTAGTTAACACAGTGTCCAAAGAAGGGCCAGATGTATACAACAGTACATCATGATAAACTGTTGACCACACTTTCTACCAAGAGAGCCGTCTATTTACCACCACAAACCGATGATGGCACTAAGACCGCACTCAACGAGCTGTAAGGCCATAAGCAAACAAGAAAATGCTCATCCAGAGAAGGCGCTCCTAGTGGCCGGGGACTTTAATGCAGGCAAACTTAAATCAGTTTGACCTCATTTCTACCAGAATGTCACATGTACAACCAGAGGGAAAAAAACTCTAGACAATCTTTACCCCACACACTGACGCATACAAAGCTCTCCCTCGCCCTCCATTTGGCAAATCTGACCATAATTCCTGCTTACAAGCAAAAACTAAAGCAGGAAGTACCAGTGACTTGCTCAATACGGAAGTGGTCAGATGAGGCGGATGCTACGTTAAGGGACTGTTTTGCTAGTACAGACTGGAATATGTTCTGGGATTCATCCAATGGCATTGAGGAGTATACCACTGCAGTCACCAGCTTCATCAATAAGCGCATCGACGACGTCGTCCCCACAGTGACCGTACGCACATAACCCAACCAGAAGCCATGAATTACAGGCAACATCCACACCGAGCTAAAGGCTAGAGCTGCCGCTTTCAAGGAGTGGGACACTAATCCGGACACTTATAAGAAATCCCGCTATGCCCTCAGACGAACCACCAAACAGGCAAAGAGTCAATACAGGACTAAGATGGAATACTACTAGACCAGCTGACGCTCGTCGGATGTGGAACGATTACGGACAACAAAGGGAAACCCAGCCGCGAGCTGCCCAGTGAAGCGTGCCTACCAGACCGGCTAAATGCATTTTATGCTCGCTTTGAGGCAAGCAACACTGAAGCATGCATTAGAGCACCAGCTGTTTCGGACAACTGTGTGATCACGCTCTCCGTAGCCAATGTGAGCAAGACCTTTAACCTGTTGGGGGTAGGGGGCAGTATTGACACGGCCGGATAAAAAACGTACCCGATTTAATCTGGTTACTACTCCTGCCCAGTAACTAGAATATGCATATAATTATTGGCTTTGGATAGAAAACACCCTAAAGTTTCTAAAACTATTTGAATGGTGTCTGTGAGTATAACAGAACTCATATGGCAGGCCAAAACCTGAGAAGATTCCATGCAGGAAGTGGCCTGTCTGACAAGTTGTGTTTCATCTTGGCTCTTTTTATTGAAGACTGAGGATCTTTGCTATAACGTGACACTTCCTACGGCTCCCATAGGCTCTCAGAGCCCGGGAAAAAGCTGAACGATATTGAGGCAGCCTCTGGCTGAAACACATTATCGCTTTTGGCAAGTGGCCGATCAGAGTACTATGGGCTTAGGCGCGTGCCCGAGTCGACCCCATGCTTCATTTTCTTTCGTCTGTTTACCTAAACGCAGATTCCCGGTCGGAATATTATCGCTTTTTTATGAGAAAAATGGCATAAAAATTGATTTTAAACAGAGGTTGACATGCTTCGAAGTACGGTAATGGAATATTTAGAATTTTTTTGTCACGAATTGCGCCATGCTCGTCACCCTTATTTACCCTTTCGGATAGTGTCTTGAACGCACGAACAAAACGCCGCTGTTTGGATATAACTATGGATTATTTTGAACCAAACCAACATTTGTTATTGAAGGAGAAGTCCTGGGAGTGCATTCTGACGAAGACAGCAAAGGTAATAACATTTTTCTTATAGTAAATCTGACTTTGGTGAGTGCTAAACTTGCTGGGTGTCTAAATAGCTAGCCCTGTGATGCCGGGCTATCTACTGACAATATTGCAAAATGTGCTTTCACCGAAAAGCTATTTTAAAATCGGACATATCGAGTGCATAGAGGAGTTCTGTATCTATAATTCTTAAAATAATTGTTATGCTTTTTGTGAACGTTTATCGTGAGTAATTTAGTAAATTCACCGGCAGTGTTCGGTGGGAATGCTAGTCACATGCTAGTCACATGCTAATGTAAAAAGCTGGTTTTTGATATAAATATGAACTTGATTGAACAAAACATGCATGTATTGTATAACATAATGTCCTAGGGTTGTCATCTGATGAAGATCATCAAAGGTTAGTGCTGCATTTAGCTGTGGTTTGGGTTTATGTGACATTATATGCTAGCTTGAAAAATGGGTGTCTGATTATTTCTGGCTGGGTACTCTGCTGACATAATCTAATGTTTTGCTTTCGTTGTAAAGCCTTTTTGAAATCGGACAGTGTGGTTAGATTAACGAGAGTCTTGTCTTTAAAATGACGCAAGCGTCCCACCTAGCCCATAGAGGTTAAGGTCTACACCTGTTGTATTCGGCGCATGTGACAAATACAATTGAATTCGATTTTTATGTGACCTCAGGTGGTAGGGGTCAGGATGAGGGATTAGGATGAGGGGTTAGATAATTTACGTCTTTAGCCCGTAGTGACCTCAGGTGGCTAGGTGGTAGGGGTTAGGGGTAAGTAACTTACGTCTTTAGCCCGTAGTGACTTTAGGTGGTAGGGGTTAGGGGTAGGTAACTTACGTCTTTAGCCTGTAGTGACCTCAGGTCGCTAGGTGGTAGGGGTTAGGGGTAGGTAACTTACGTCTTTAGCCCGTAGTGACCTCAGGTGACTAGGTGGTAGGGGTCAGGATGAGGGGAAGGTTACTTACGTCTTTAGCCCGTAGTGACCTCAGGTGGCTAGGTGGTAGGGGTCAGGATGAGGGGAAGGTAACTTACGTCTTTAGCCCGTAGTGACCTCAGGTGGCTAGGTGGTAGGGGTCAGGATGAGGGGAAGGTAACTTACGTCTTTAGCCCGTAGTGACCTCAGGTGGCTCTTCAGATCTCCTTTAGTCATCAGCTCCATGATAACCAAGGTGGGCTGGCCCTGCGAAACCACACCCAGCAGACGCACCTGCACCAATCACAGCACACAAATGACATCAATGGTCAGAGCCCACATCCTGAACTGACAAACAGTGGGCTCCTCATTTGTTCACAGAAACATAAGTCAGGAAAGGGGGTGTGGAGTTATAGGTCAACATCTAGACAGGACAGGGGGAGCATCAGGTCAACATCTAGACAGGACAGGGGGAGCGATAGGTCAACATCTAGACAGGACAGGGGGTGTGGAGCATCAGGTCAACATCTAGACAGGACAGGGGGAGCATCAGGTCAACATCTAGACAGGACAGGGGGAGCATCAGGTCAACATCTAGACAGGACAGGGAGAGAATCAGGTCAACATCTAGACAGGACGGGGGGGAGCATCAGGTCAACATCTAGACAGGACAGGGGGGGGAGCATCAGGTCAACATCTAGACAGGACGGGGGAAGGAGCATCAGGTCAACATCTAGACAGGACAGGGAAGGAGCATCAGGTCAACATCTAGACAGGACAGGGGGGAGCATCAGGTCAACATCTAGACAGGACAGGGGGGGAGCATCAGGTCAACATCTAGACAGGACAGGGGGGGAGCATCAGGTCAACATCTAGACAGGACAGGGGGGGAGCATCAGGTCAACATCTAGACAGGACAGGGGGGGAGCATCAGGTCAACATCTAGACAGGACAGGGATCAGGTCAACATCTAGACAGGACAGGGGGTGTGGAGAATGAGGTATTATGCCTTATGTTGTCTCAATGTATCTGTCCGCTGTATTTTCGTGTCCTGTATCATACCACACTCTGTGTGTGTGTCGTGCCACGCTGTGTGGTGTGTGTGTGTGTGTGTGTGTGTGTGTGTCGTACCACACTGTGTGTGTGTGTGTATGTGTCGTACCACACTGTGTGTGTGTGTGTGTGTGTGTGTGTCGTACCACACTGTGTGTGTCGTACCACACTGTGTGTGTGTGTGTGTGTGTGTGTGTGTGTGTGTGTGTGTGTGTGTGGCGTACCACGTGGTGACAGCTGAACTCCTTCATGACGGAAGCTTCATTGAGGAACTCTATTCTCTCTCTCATGCTGGCCGACTCGTTCACCGTCTTTATGGCCACGCACGTCTCTGGCTCGTCCTTGACAACTCCCTTAGCGACGCCCTCGTACACCATGCCGAACGACCCCTGACCCAGCTCTCTGTTCATCGTGATCTTCTCCCTCAGCACCTCCCATTCATCTGGTACATACACTAGAGGAGAGGAGAGGGTTACCAGACAACTATATCACAGTACTACACCCCATTCATCTGGTATATACACTGGAGGAGAGGAGAGGGTTACCAGACAACTATATCACAGTACTACACCCCCACTAACCCCCATTCATCTGGTATATACACTGGAGGAGAGGAGAGGGTTACCAGACAACTATATCACAGTACTACACCCCCACTAACCCTCATTCATCTGGAGGAGAGGGTTACCAGACAACTATATCACGGTACTACACCCTCACTACCCCCCATTCATCTGGTATATACACTGGAGGAGAGGAGAGGGTTACCAGACAACTATATCACAGTACTACACCCCCACTACCCCCCATTCATCTGGTATATACACTGGAGGAGAGGAGAGGGTTACCAGACAACTATATCACAGTACTACACCCCCACTAACCCCCATTCATCTGGTATATACACTGGAGGAGAGGAGAGGGTTACCAGACAACTATATCACAGTACTACACCCCCACTACCCCCCATTCATCTGGTATATACACTGGAGGAGAGGAGAGGGTTACCAGACAACTATATCACAGTACCACACCCCCACTACCCCCCATTCATCTAGCTTACTAACTAACTTAAAAGGTACTTGTGTGGTCTGACTACAGGTACTTCCTCTCTGTCTATCAGGTGATGTGGTCAGACTACAGGTACTTCCTCTCTGTCTATCAGGTGATGTGGTCAGACTACAGGTACTTCCTGTCTATCAGGTGATGTGGTCAGACTACAGGTACTTCCTGTCTATCAGGTGATGTGGTCAGACTACAGGTCATTCCTGTCTCAGGTGATGTGGTCTGACTACAGGTACTTACTCTCTGCAGCGCTGAAGTATTCAGGGTTGACTGATGCGTACAGAACTCCATTCCCCAGTCTGTCACTGTTCCTGTAGACACACCACACACACACACACACACACACGCACCACACACACACACACACACACACACACACACACACACACACACACACACACACACACACACACACAGGGTTAGCAGCGTTACACAGCATCCCAAACGGCACCCTATTCTCTATATAGTGCACTACTATAGACCAGAGCACTATGGCACCCTATTCCCTATATAGTGCACTACTTTAGACCAGAGCACTATGGCACCCTATTCCCTATATAGTGCACTTCTCTGTGGGCTCTGGTCTAAAGTAGTGCACCACACTCCAGCCATGTTCAGACCAATGACGCCGTCACAGGACTGGCATAGAGACAGAGACGGAGACAGAGACAAACAGACTTACTTCTTCCTGTTGATGATGGTGAACGTGGCCAGTAGACAGATGATCAGGACGGCTACCATGGGAACAAAGATCATGACGTAGAGATGGTTCTCATAACCTGGTGGACCAGGAGACACATTAAATACAGTATTACACTGGTGGACCAGGAGAGACATTAAATACAGTAGAATACAGGTATTCCATACACACTGGTGTTAACTAACATGTGATAAGGTATTCCATACACACTGGCATTAACATGTGATAAGGAATTCCATACACACTGGTATTAACTAACTAACATGTGATAAGGTATTCCATACACACTGGTATTAACCTGTTATGGATAGGGGGCAGTATTTTCACGGCCGGATAAAAAACGTACCCGATTTAATCTGTTTATTACTCCTGCCCAGAAACTAGAATATGCATATAATTGTTTGATTTGGATAGAAAACACCCTAAAGTTTCTAAAACTGTTTGAATGGTGTCTGTGAGTATAACAGAACTCATATGGCAGGCCAAAACCTGAGAAGATTCCAAACAGGAAGTGCCCTCTCTGACCATTTCTTGGCCTTCTTTAGCCTCCTTATTGAAAACAGAGGATCTCTGCTGTAACGTGACACTTTCTAAGGCTCCCATAGGCTCTCAGAAGGCGCAAGAACGTTGAATGATGACTTTGCAGTCCATGGATGAAAAACAGTAGCGCACTTGGATAGTGGTCGATCTGAGAACAATGAGACGGTGTGCGCGCGTGGACGTGAAGAGTCCATTTTACTTTTTCAGTCTTTGAACGAAAACAACGACTCCCGTTCGGAATATTATCGCTATTTTACGAGAAAAAAACGCATACAAATTTATTTTAAACAGCGTTTGACATGCTTCGAAGTACAGTAATGGAATATTTTTAAATCTTTTGTCACAATACGCGCGGTCGCGTTACCCTTCGGATAGTGTCTTGAACGCACGAACAAAACGGCACTATTTGGATATAACTATCGATTATTTGGAACCAAACCAACATTTGTTGTTGAAGTAGAAGTCCTGGGAGTGCATTCTGACAAAGAACAGCAAAGGTAATCCAATTTTTCTTATAGTAAATCTGAGTTTGGTGAGTACCAAACTTGGTGGGTGTCAAAATAGCTAGCCTGTGATGGCCGGGCTATCTACTCAGAATATTGCAAAATGTGCTTTCACCGAAAAGCTATTTTAAAATCGGACACCGCGATTGCATAAAGGAGTTCTGTATCTATAATTCTTAAAATAATTGTTCTGTTTTTTGTGAAAGTTTATCGTGAGTAATTTAGTAAATTCACCAGAAGTGTTCGGTGGGAATGCTAGTTCTGAACGTCACATGCTAATGTAAAAAGCTGGTTTTGATATAAATATGAACTTCATTGAACAAAACATGCATGTATTGTATAACATAATGTCCTAGGAGTGTCATCTGATAAAGATCATCAAAGGTTAGTGCTGCATTTAGCTGTGGTTTTGGTTTTTGTGACATTATATGTTAGCTTGAAAAATGGGTGTCTGATTATTTCTGGCTGGGTACTCTCCTGACATAATCTAATGTTTTGTTTTCGTTGTAAAGCCTTTTGGAAATCGGACAGTGTGGTTAGATAAAGGAGAGTCTTGTCTTTAAAATGGTGCAAAATAGTCATATGTTTGAAAAATGGAAATTTCGAGGAGTTTGTATTTCGCGCCACGCCCTATCATTGGATATTGGAGCGGTGTTCCGCTAGCGGAACGTCTAGATGTAAGAAGTTATTAACTAACATGTGATAAGGTATTCCATACACACTGGTATTAACTAACTAACATGTGATAAGGTATTCCATACACACTGGTATTAACTAACATGTGATAAGGTATTCCATTCACACTAGTATTAACTAACATGTGATAAGGTATTCCATACACACTGGTATTAACTAACTAACTAACATGTGATAAGGTATTCCATACACACTGGTATTAACTAACTAACTAACTAACTAACATGTGATAAGGTATTCCATACACACTGGTATAAACTAACATGTGATAAGGTATACCATACACACTGGTATTAACTAACATGTGATAAGGTATTACATACACACTGGTATTAACTAACTAACATGTGATAAGGTATTCCATACACACTGGTATTAACATGTGATAAGGTATTCCATACACACTGGTATTAACTAAAATGTGATAAGGTATTCCATACACACTGGTATTAACTAAAATGTGATAAGGTATTCCATACACACTGGTATTAACTAACATGTGATAAGGTATTCCATTCACACTAGTATTAACTAACATGTGATAAGGTATTACATACAGACTGGTATTAACTAACTAACTAACATGTGATAAGGTATTCCATACACACTGGTATTAACTAACTAACTAACATGTGATAAGGTATTCCATACACACTGGTATTAACTAACTAACATGTGATAAGGTATTCCATACACACTGGTATTAACTAACTAACATGTGATAAGGTATTCCATACACACTGGTATTAACTAACTAACTAACTAACTAACTAACTAACTAACATGTGATAAGGTATTCCATACACACTGGTATTAACATGTGATAAGGTATTCCATACACACTGGTATTAACTAACTAACTAACATGTGATACGGTATTCCATACACACTGGTATTAACTAACTAACTAACTAACTAACTAACTAACTAACATGTGATAAGGTATTCCATACACACTGGTATTAACTAACATGTGATAAGGTATACCATACACACTGGTATTAACTAACATGTGATAAGGTATTACATACACACTGGTATTAACTAACTAACATGTGATAAGGTATTCCATACACACTGGTATTAACTAACTAACATGTGATAAGGTATTCCATACACACTGGTATTAACTAACTAACATGTGATAAGGTATTCCATACACACTGGTATTAACTAACTAACTAACTAACTAACTAACTAACTAACTAACTAACTAACTAACATGTGATAAGGTATTCCATACACACTGGTATTAACATGTGATAAGGTATTCCATACACACTGGTATTAACTAACTAACTAACATGTGATAAGGTATTCCATACACACTGGTATTAACTAACTAACTAACTAACTAACTAACTAACATGTGATAAGGTATTCCATACACACTGGTATTAACTAACATGTGATAAGGTATACCATACACACTGGTATTAACTAACATGTGATAAGGTATTACATACACACTGGTATTAACTAACTAACATGTGATAAGGTATTCCATACACACTGGTATTAACTAACTAACATGTGATAAGGTATTCCATACACACTGGTATTAACTAACTAACATGTGATAAGGTATTCCATACACACTGGTATTAACATGTGATAAGGTATTCCATACACACTGGTATCAACTAACATGTGATAAGGTATTCCATACACACTGGTATTAACTAACATGTGATAAGGTATTCCATACACACTGGTATCAACTAACATGTGATAAGGTATTCCATACACACTGGTATTAACTAACTAACATGTGATAAGGTATTCCATACACACTGGATTTAACTAACTAACATGTGATAAGGTATTCCATACACACTGGATTTAACTAACTAACTAACTAACTAACAAACATGTGATAAGGTATTCCATACACACTGGTATTAACTAACTAACTAACATGTGATAAGGTATTCCATACACACTGGTATTAACTAACTAACATGTGATAAGGTATTCCATACACACTGGTATTAACTAACTAACTAACTAACTAACTAACTAACTAACATGTGATAAGGTATTCCATACACACTGGTATTAACTAACTAACATGTGATAAGGTATTACATACACACTGGTATTAACTAACTAACATGTGATAAGGTATTCCAACCACACTGGTATTAACTAACTAACATGTGATAAGGTATTCCATCCACACTGGTATTAACTAACTAACTAACTAACATGTGATAAGGTATTACATTCACACTGGTATTAACTAACTAACATGTGATAAGGTAATCCATACACACTGGTATTAACTAACTAACTAACATGTGATAAGGTATTCCATACACACTGGTATTAACTAACTAACTAACTAACATGTGATAAGGTATTCCATACACACTGGTATTAACATGTGATAAGGTATTCCATACACACTGGTATCAACTAACATGTGATAAGGTATTCCATACACACTGGTATTAACTAACATGTGATAAGGTATTCCATACACACTGGTATCAACTAACATGTGATAAGGTATTCCATACACACTGGTATTAACTAACTAACATGTGATAAGGTATTCCATACACACTGGTATTAACTAACTAACATGTGATAAGGTATTCCATACACACTGGATTTAACTAACTAACTAACTAACTAACAAACATGTGATAAGGTATTCCATACACACTGGTATTAACTAACTAACTAACATGTGATAAGGTATTCCATACACACTGGTATTAACTAACTAACATGTGATAAGGTATTCCATACACACTGGTATTAACTAACTAACTAACTAACTAACTAACTAACTAACTAACTAACATGTGATAAGGTATTCCATACACACTGGTATTAACTAACTAACATGTGATAAGGTATTCCATCCACACTGGTATTAACTAACTAACATGTGATAAGGTATTCCATCCACACTGGTATTAACTAACTAACTAACTAACATGTGATAAGGTATTACATTCACACTGGTATTAACTAACTAACATGTGATAAGGTAATCCATACACACTGGTATTAACTAACTAACTGACATGTGATAAGGTATTCCATCCACACTGGTATTAACTAACTAACTAACTAACACGTGATAAGGTATTCAATCCACACTGGTATTAACTAACTAACTAACATGTGCTAAGGTATTCCATCCACACTGGTATTAACTAACTAACATGTGATAAGGTATTCCATCCACACTGGTATTAACTAACTAACATGTGATAAGGTATTCCATCCACACTGGTATTAACTAACTAACTAACTAACTAACATGTGATAAGGTATTCCATCCACACTGGTATTAACTAACTAACTAACTAACATGTGATAAGGTATTCCATCCACACTGGTATTAACTAACTAACTAACATGTGCTAAGGTATTCCATCCACACTGGTATTAACTAACTAACATGTGATAAGGTATTCCATCCACACTGGTATTAACTAACTAACATGTGATAAGGTATTCCATACACACTGGTATTAACTAACATGTGATAAGGTATTCCATACACACTGGTATTAACTAACATGTGATAAGGTATTCCATACACACTGGTATTAACTAACTAACATGTGATAAGGTATTCCATACACACTGGATTTAACTAACTAACATGTGATAAGGTATTCCATACACACTGGATTTAACTAACTAACTAACTAACTAACTAACTAACTAACAAACATGTGATAAGGTATTCCATACACACTGGTATTAACTAACTAACTAACTAACATGTGATAAGGTATTCCATACACACTGGTATTAACTAACTAACTAACTAACATGTGATAAGGTATTCCATACACACTGGTATTAACTAACTAACTAACTAACTAACTAACATGTGATAAGGTATTCCATACACACTGGTATTAACTAACTAACATGTGATAAGGTATTACATACACACTGGTATTAACTAACTAACATGTGATAAGGTATTCCATCCACACTGGTATTAACTAACTAACATGTGATAAGGTATTCCATCCACACTGGTATTAACTAACTAACTAACTAACATGTGATAAGGTATTACATTCACACTGGTATTAACTAACTAACATGTGATAAGGTAATCCATACACACTGGTATTAACTAACTAACTAACATGTGATAAGGTATTCCATCCACACTGGTATTAACTAACTAACTAACTAACTAACTAACACGTGATAAGGTATTCAATCCACACTGGTATTAACTAACTAACTAACATGTGCTAAGGTATTCCATCCACACTGGTATTAACTAACTAACATGTGATAAGGTATTCCATCCACACTGGTATTAACTAACTAACATGTGATAAGGTATTCCATCCACACTGGTATTAACTAACTAACTAACTAACATGTGATAAGGTATTACATTCACACTGGTATTAACTAACTAACATGTGATAAGGTAATCCATACACACTGGTATTAACTAACTAACTAACATGTGATAAGGTATTCCATCCACATTGGTATTAACTAACTAACTAACATGTGATAAGGTATTCCATCCACACTGGTATTAACTAACTAACTAACATGTGATAAGGTATTCCATACACACTGGTATTAACTAACAAACTAACTAACTAACTAACATGTGATAAGGTATTCCATACACACTGGTATTAACTAACATGTGATAAGGTATACCATACACACTGGTATTAACTAACATGTGATAAGGTATTACATACACACTGGTATTAACTAACTAACATGTGATAAGGTATTCCATACACACTGGTATTAACTAACTAACATGTGATAAGGTATTCCAGACACACTGGTATTAACTAACTAACATGTGATAAGGTATTCCATACACACTGGTATTAACATGTGATAAGGTATTCCATACACACTGGTATCAACTAACATGTGATAAGGTATTCCATACACACTGGTATTAACTAACATGTGATAAGGTATTCCATACACACTGGTATCAACTAACATGTGATAAGGTATTCCATACACACTGGTATTAACTAACATGTGATAAGGTATTCCATACACACTGGTATTAACTAACTAACATGTGATAAGGTATTCCATACACACTGGATTTAACTAACTAACTAACTAACTAACTAACAAACATGTGATAAGGTATTCCATACACACTGGTATTAACTAACTAACTAACATGTGATAAGGTATTCCATACACACTGGTATTAACTAACTAACTAACTAACTAACATGTGATAAGGTATTCCATACACACTGGTACTAACTAACTAACTAACTAACTAACTAACTAACTAACATGTGATAAGGTATTCCATACACACTGGTATTAACTAACTAACATGTGATAAGGTATTCCATACACACTGGTATTAACTAACTAACATGTGATAAGGTATTCCATCCACACTGGTATTAACTAACTAACTAACTAACATGTGATAAGGTATTACATTCACACTGGTATTAACTAACTAACATGTGATAAGGTATTCCATACACACTGGTATTAACTAACTAACATGTGATAAGGTATTCCATCCACACTGGTATTAACTAACTAACTAACTAACATGTGATAAGGTATTACATTCACACTGGTATTAACTAACTAACATGTGATAAGGTAATCCATACACACTGGTATTAACTAACTAACTAACATGTGATAAGGTATTCCATCCACACTGGTATTAACTAACTAACTAACATGTGCTAAGGTATTACATTCACACTGGTATTAACTAACTAACATGTGATAAGGTAATCCATACACACTGGTATTAACTAACTAACTAACATGTGATAAGGTAATCCATACACACTGGTATTAACTAACTAACTAACATGTGATAAGGTATTCCATCCACACTGGTATTAACTAACTAACTAACATGTGATAAGGTATTCCATCCACACTGGTATTAACTAACTAACTAACTAACATGTGATAAGGTATTACATTCACACTGGTATTAACTAACTAACATGTGATAAGGTAATCCATACACACTGGTATTAACTAACTAACTAACATGTGATAAGGTATTCCATCCACACTGGTATTAACTAACTAACTAACATGTGATAAGGTATTCCATCCACACTGGTATTAACTAACTAACTAACATGTGATAAGGTATTCCATACACACTGGTATTAACTAACTAACTAACTAACTAACATGTGATAAGGTATTCCATACACACTGGTATTAACTAACATGTGATAAGGTATACCATACACACTGGTATTAACTAACATGTGATAAGGTATTACATACACACTGGTATTAACTAACTAACATGTGATAAGGTATTCCATACACACTGGTATTAACTAACTAACATGTGATAAGGTATTCCATACACACTGGTATTAACTAACTAACATGTGATAAGGTATTCCATACACACTGGTATTAACATGTGATAAGGTATTCCATACACACTGGTATCAACTAACATGTGATAAGGTATTCCATACACACTGGTATTAACTAACATGTGATAAGGTATTCCATACACACTGGTATCAACTAACATGTGATAAGGTATTCCATACACACTGGTATTAACTAACATGTGATAAGGTATTCCATACACACTGGTATTAACTAACTAACATGTGATAAGGTATTCCATACACACTGGATTTAACTAACTAACTAACTAACTAACTAACAAACATGTGATAAGGTATTCCATACACACTGGTATTAACTAACTAACTAACATGTGATAAGGTATTCCATACACACTGGTATTAACTAACTAACTAACTAACATGTGATAAGGTATTCCATACACACTGGTATTAACTAACTAACATGTGATAAGGTATTCGATCCACACTGGTATTAACTAACTAACATGTGATAAGGTATTCCATCCACACTGGTATTAACTAACTAACTAACTAACATGTGATAAGGTATTACATTCACACTGGTATTAACTAACTAACATGTGATAAGGTAATCCATACACACTGGTATTAACTAACTAACTAACTAACATGTGATAAGGTATTCCATCCACACTGGTATTAACTAACTAACTAACTAACACGTGATAAGGTATTCAATCCACACTGGTATTAACTAACAAACTAACATGTGCTAAGGTATTCCATCCACACTGGTATTAACTAACTAACATGTGATAAGGTATTCCATCCACACTGGTATTAACTAACTAACATGTGATAAGGTATTCCATCCACACTGGTATTAACTAACTAACTAACTAACTAACATGTGATAAGGTATTACATTCACACTGGTATTAACTAACTAACATGTGATAAGGTAATCCATACACACTGGTATTAACTAACTAACTAACATGTGATAAGGTATTCCATCCACACTGGTATTAACTAACTAACTAACATGTGCTAAGGTATTCCATCCACACTGGTATTAACTAACTAACTAACTAACTAACTAACTAACATGTGATAAGGTATTCCATACACACTGGTATTAACTAACTAACTAACATGTGATAAGGTATTCCATCCACACTGGTATTAACTAACTAACTAACTAACATGTGATAAGGTATTCCATCCACACTGGTATTAACTAACTAACTAACTAACATGTGCTAAGGTATTCCATCCACACTGGTATTAACTAACTAACATGTGATAAGGTATTCCATCCACACTGGTATTAACTAACTAACATGTGATAAGGTATTCCATCCACACTGGTATTAACTAACTAACTAACTAACATGTGATAAGGTATTACATTCACACTGGTATTAACTAACTAACATGTGATAAGGTAATCCATACACACTGGTATTAACTAACATGTGATAAGGTATTCCATCCACACTGGTATTAACTAACATGTGCTAAGGTATTCCATCCACACTGGTATTAACTAACTAACTAACTAACTAACTAACTAACATGTGATAAGGTATTCCATACACACTGGATTTAACTAACTAACTAACTAACTAACTAACTAACAAACATGTGATAAGGTATTCCATACACACTGGTATTAACTAACTAACTAACATGTGATAAGGTATTCCATACACACTGGTATTAACTAACTAACTAACTAACATGTGATAAGGTATTCCATACACACTGGTATTAACTAACTAACTAACTAACTAACTAACTAACACTGTGATAAGGTATTCCATACACACTGGTATTAACTAACTAACATGTGATAAGGTATTACATACACACTGGTATTAACTAACTAACATGTGATAAGGTATTCCATCCACACTGGTATTAACTAACTAACATGTGATAAGGTATTCCATCCACACTGGTATTAACTAACTAACTAACTAACATGTGATAAGGTATTACATTCACACTGGTATTAACTAACTAACATGTGATAAGGTAATCCATACACACTGGTATTAACTAACTAACTAACATGTGATAAGGTATTCCATCCACACTGGTATTAACTAACTAACACGTGATAAGGTATTCAATCCACACTGGTATTAACTAACTAACTAACATGTGCTAAGGTATTCCATCCACACTGGTATTAACTAACTAACATGTGATAAGGTATTCCATCCACACTGGTATTAACTAACTAACATGTGATAAGGTATTCCATCCACACTGGTATTAACTAACTAACTAACTAACATGTGATAAGGTATTACATTCACACTGGTATTAACTAACTAACATGTGATAAGGTAATCCATACACACTGGTATTAACTAACTAACTAACATGTGATAAGGTATTCCATCCACACTGGTATTAACTAACTAACTAACATGTGATAAGGTATTCCATCCACACTGGTATTAACTAACTAACTAACATGTGATAAGGTATTCCATACACACTGGTATTAACTAACAAACTAACTAACTAACTAACTAACATGTGATAAGGTATTCCATACACACTGGTATTAACTAACATGTGATAAGGTATACCATACACACTGGTATTAACTAACATGTGATAAGGTATTACATACACACTGGTATTAACTAACTAACATGTGATAAGGTATTCCATACACACTGGTATTAACTAACTAACATGTGATAAGGTATTCCAGACACACTGGTATTAACTAACTAACATGTGATAAGGTATTCCATACACACTGGTATTAACATGTGATAAGGTATTCCATACACACTGGTATCAACTAACATGTGATAAGGTATTCCATACACACTGGTATTAACTAACATGTGATAAGGTATTCCATACACACTGGTATCAACTAACATGTGATAAGGTATTCCATACACACTGGTATTAACTAACATGTGATAAGGTATTCCATACACACTGGTATTAACTAACTAACATGTGATAAGGTATTCCATACACACTGGATTTAACTAACTAACTAACTAACTAACTAACTAACAAACATGTGATAAGGTATTCCATACACACTGGTATTAACTAACTAACTAACATGTGATAAGGTATTCCATACACACTGGTATTAACTAACTAACTAACTAACATGTGATAAGGTATTCCATACACACTGGTATTAACTAACTAACTAACTAACTAACTAACATGTGATAAGGTATTCCATACACACTGGTATTAACTAACTAACATGTGATAAGGTATTCCATCCACACTGGTATTAACTAACTAACTAACATGTGATAAGGTATTCCATCCACACTGGTATTAACTAACTAACTAACTAACATGTGATAAGGTATTCCATCCACACTGGTATTAACTAACTAACTAACATGTGCTAAGGTATTCCATCCACACTGGTATTAACTAACTAACTAACTAACACGTGCTAAGGTATTCCATCCACACTGGTATTAACTAACTAACATGTGATAAGGTATTCCATCCACACTGGTATTAACTAACTAACATGTGATAAGGTATTCCATCCACACTGGTATTAACTAACTAACTAACTAACATGTGATAAGGTATTACATTTACACTGGTATTAACTAACTAACATGTGATAAGGTAATCCATACACACTGGTATTAACTAACTAACTAACATGTGATAAGGTATTCCATCCACACTGGTATTAACTAACTAACTAACTAACATGTGATAAGGTATTCCATCCACACTGGTATTAACTAACTAACTAACTAACATGTGCTAAGGTATTCCATCCACACTGGTATTAACTAACTAACATGTGATAAGGTATTCCATCCACACTGGTATTAACTAACTAACATGTGATAAGGTATTCCATCCACACTGGTATTAACTAACTAACATGTGATAAGGTATTCCATCCACACTGGTATTAACTAACTAACATGTGATAAGGTATTCCATCCACACTGGTATTAACTAACTAACTAACTAACATGTGATAAGGTATTACATTCACACTGGTATTAACTAACTAACATGTGATAAGGTAATCCATACACACTGGTATTAACTAACTAACTAACATGTGATAAGGTATTCCATCCACACTGGTATTAACTAACTAACTAACATGTGATAAGGTATTCCATACACACTGGTATTAACTAACTAACTAACATGTGATAAGGTATTCCATACACACTGGTATTAACTAACATGTGATAAGGTATACCATACACACTGGTATTAACTAACATGTGATAAGGTATCACATACACACTGGTATTAACTAACTAACATGTGATAAGGTATTCCATACACACTGGTATTAACTAACTAACATGTGATAAGGTATTCCATACACACTGGTATTAACTAACTAACATGTGATAAGGTATTCCATACACACTGGTATTAACTAACTAACTAACTAACTAACTAACTAACATGTGATAAGGTATTCCATACACACTGGTATTAACTAACTAACATGTGATAAGGTATTACATACACACTGGTATTAACTAACTAACATGTGATAAGGTATTCCATCCACACTGGTATTAACTAACTAACATGTGATAAGGTATTCCATCCACACTGGTATTAACTAACTAACTAACTAACATGTGATAAGGTATTACATTCACACTGGTATTAACTAACTAACATGTGATAAGGTAATCCATACACACTGGTATTAACTAACTAACTAACATGTGATAAGGTATTCCATCCACACTGGTATTAACTAACTAACTAACTAACTAACACGTGATAAGGTATTCAATCCACACTGGTATTAACTAACTAACTAACATGTGCTAAGGTATTCCATCCACACTGGTATTAACTAACTAACATGTGATAAGGTATTCCATCCACACTGGTATTAACTAACTAACATGTGATAAGGTATTCCATCCACACTGGTATTAACTAACTAACTAACTAACATGTGATAAGGTATTCCATCCACACTGGTATTAACTAACTAACTAACTAACATGTGATAAGGTATTACATTCACACTGGTATTAACTAACTAACATGTGATAAGGTAATCCATACACAGTGGTATTAACTAACTAACTAACATGTGATAAGGTATTCCATCCACACTGGTATTAACTAACTAACTAACATGTGATAAGGTATTCCATCCACACTGGTATTAACTAACTAACTAACATGTGATAAGGTATTCCATACACACTGGTATTAACTAACAAACTAACTAACTAACTAACATGTGATAAGGTATTCCATACACACTGGTATTAACTAACATGTGATAAGGTATACCATACACACTGGTATTAACTAACATGTGATAAGGTATTACATACACACTGGTATTAACTAACTAACATGTGATAAGGTATTCCATACACACTGGTATTAACTAACATGTGATAAGGTATTCCAGACACACTGGTATTAACTAACTAACATGTGATAAGGTATTCCATACACACTGGTATTAACTAACATGTGATAAGGTATTCCATACACACTGGTATCAACTAACATGTGATAAGGTATTCCATACACACTGGTATTAACTAACATGTGATAAGGTATTCCATACACACTGGTATTAACTAACTAACATGTGATAAGGTATTCCATACACACTGGATTTAACTAACTAACTAACTAACTAACTAACAAACATGTGATAAGGTATTCCATACACACTGGTATTAACTAACTAACTAACATGTGATAAGGTATTCCATACACACTGGTATTAACTAACTAACTAACTAACATGTGATAAGGTATTCCATACACACTGGTATTAACTAACTAACTAACATGTGATGAGGTATTCCATACACACTGGTATTAACTAACTAACATGTGATAAGGTATTCCATACACACTGGTATTAACTAACTAACTAACTAACATGTGATAAGGTATTCCATACACACTGGTATTAACTAACTAACTAACTAACTAACTAACTAACTAACTAACTAACATGTGATAAGGTATTCCATACACACTGGTATTAACTAACTAACATGTGATAAGGTATTCCATACACACTGGTATTAACTAACATGTGATAAGGTATTCCATACACACTGGTATCAACTAACATGTGATAAGGTATTCCATACACACTGGTATTAACTAACATGTGATAAGGTATTCCATACACACTGGTATTAACTAACTAACATGTGATAAGGTATTCCATACACACTGGATTTAACTAACTAACTAACTAACTAACTAACAAACATGTGATAAGGTATTCCATACACACTGGTATTAACTAACTAACTAACATGTGATAAGGTATTCCATACACACTGGTATTAACTAACTAACATGTGATAAGGTATTCCATACACACTGGTATTAACTAACTAACTAACATGTGATGAGGTATTCCATACACACTGGTATTAACTAACTAACATGTGATAAGGTATTCCATACACACTGGTATTAACTAACTAACTAACTAACATGTGATAAGGTATTCCATACACACTGGTATTAACTAACTAACTAACTAACTAACTAACTAACTAACTAACTAACATGTGATAAGGTAATCCATACACACTGGTATTAACTAACTAACATGTGATAAGGTATTCCATCCACACTGGTATTAACTAACTAACTAACTAACACGTGATAAGGTATTCCATCCACACTGGTATTAACTAACTAACTAACATGTGCTAAGGTATTCCATCCACACTGGTATTAACTAACTAACATGTGATAAGGTATTCCATACACACTGGTATTAACTAACATGTGATAAGGTATACCATACACACTGGTATTAACTAACATGTGATAAGGTATTACATACACACTGGTATTAACTAACTAACATGTGATAAGGTATTCCATACACACTGGTATTAACTAACTAACATGTGATAAGGTATTCCATACACACTGGTATTAACTAACTAACATGTGATAAGGTATTCCATACACACTGGTATTAACATGTGATAAGGTATTCCATACACACTGGTATCAACTAACATGTGATAAGGTATTCCATACACACTGGTATTAACTAACATGTGATAAGGTATTCCATACACACTGGTATTAACTAACTAACTAACATGTGATAAGGTATTCCATACACACTGGTATTAACTAACTAACTAACTAACTAACTAACATGTGATAAGGTATTCCATACACACTGGTATTAACTAACTAACTAACTAACTAACATGTGATAAGGTATTCCATACACACTGGTATTAACTAACTAACATGTGATAAGGTATTACATACACACTGGTATTAACTAACTAACATGTGATAAGGTATTCCATCCACACTGGTATTAACTAACTAACTAACTAACATGTGATAAGGTATTACATTCACACTGGTATTAACTAACTAACATGTGATAAGGTAATCCATACACACTGGTATTAACTAACTAACTAACATGTGATAAGGTATTCCATCCACACTGGTATTAACTAACTAACTAACATGTGATAAGGTATTCCATCCACACTGGTATTAACTAACTAACTAACATGTGATAAGGTAATCCATACACACTGGTATTAACTAACATGTGATAAGGTATTCCATCCACACTGGTATTAACTAACTAACTAACTAACATGTGATAAGGTATTCCATCCACACTGGTATTAACTTACTAACTAACATGTGCTAAGGTATTCCATCCACACTGGTATTAACTAACTAACATGTGATAAGGTATTCCATCCACACTGGTATTAACTAACTAACATGTGATAAGGTATTCCATCCACACTGGTATTAACTAACTAACTAACTAACATGTGATAAGGTATTACATTCACACTGGTATTAACTAACTAACATGTGATAAGGTAATCCATACACACTGGTATTAACTAACTAACTAACATGTGATAAGGTATTCCATCCACACTGGTATTAACTAACTAACTAACATGTGATAAGGTATTCCATCCACACTGGTATTAACTAACTAACTAACATGTGCTAAGGTATTCCATCCACACTGGTATTAACTAACTAACTAACTAACTAACTAACATGTGATAAGGTATTCCATACACACTGGTATTAACTAACTAACATGTGATAAGGTATTCTATCCACACTGGTATTAACTAACTAACTAACTAACATGTGCTAAGGTATTCCATCCACACTGGTATTAACTAACTAACTAACTAACTAACTAACTAACTAACTAACTAACTAACTAACATGTGATAAGGTATTCCATACACACTGGTATTAACTAACTAACTAACATGTGATAAGGTATTCCATACACACTGGTATTAACTAACTAACTAACATGTGATGAGGTATTCCATACACACTGGTATTAACTAACTAACATGTGATAAGGTATTCCATACACACTGGTATTAACTAACTAATTAACTAACATGTGATAAGGTATTCCATACACACTGGTATTAACTAACTAACATGTGATAAGGTATTACATACACACTGGTATTAACTAACTAACATGTGATAAGGTATTCCATCCACACTGGTATTAACTAACTAACATGTGATAAGGTATTCCATCCACACTGGTATTAACTAACTAACTAACTAACATGTGATAAGGTATTACATTCACACTGGTATTAACTAACTAACATGTGATAAGGTAATCCATACACACTGGTATTAACTAACTAACTAACATGTGATAAGGTATTCCATCCACACTGGTATTAACTAACTAACTAACATGTGATAAGGTATTCCATCCACACTGGTATTAACTAACTAACTAACCTGTGCTAAGGTATTCCATCCACACTGGTATTAACTAACTAACTAACTAACTAACTAACATGTGATAAGGTATTCCATACACACTGGTATTAACTAACTAACATGTGATAAGGTATTCTATCCACACTGGTATTAACTAACTAACTAACATGTGCTAAGGTATTCCATCCACACTGGTATTAACTAACTAACTAACTAACTAACTAACTAACTAACTAACTAACATGTGATAAGGTATTCCATACACACTGGTATTAACTAACTAACTAACATGTGATAAGGTATTCCATACACACTGGTATTAACTAACTAACTAACATGTGATGAGGTATTCCATACACACTGGTATTAACTAACTAACATGTGATAAGGTATTCCATACACACTGGTATTAACTAACTAATTAACTAACATGTGATAAGGTATTCCATACACACTGGTATTAACTAACTAACATGTGATAAGGTATTCCATCCACACTGGTATTAACTAACTAACATGTGATAAGGTATTCCATCCACACTGGTATTAACTAACTAACTAACTAACATGTGATAAGGTATTACATTCACACTGGTATTAACTAACTAACATGTGATAAGGTAATCCATACACACTGGTATTAACTAACTAACTAACATGTGATAAGGTATTCCATCCACACTGGTATTAACTAACTAACTAACTAACTAACTAACACGTGATAAGGTATTCCATCCACACTGGTATTAACTAACTAACTAACATGTGATAAGGTATTCCATCCACACTGGTATTAACTAACTAACTAACTAACACGTGATAAGGTATTCAATCCACACTGGTATTAACTAACATGTGCTAAGGTATTCCATCCACACTGGTATTAACTAACTAACATGTGATAAGGTATTCCATCCACACTGGTATTAACTAACTAACATGTGATAAGGTATTCCATCCACACTGGTATTAACTAACTAACTAACATGTGATAAGGTATTCCATCCACACTGGTATTAACTAACTAACTAACTAACATGTGATAAGGTATTCCATCCACACTGGTATTAACTAACTAACTAACATGTGCTAAGGTATTCCATCCACACTGGTATTAACTAACTAACTAACTAACACGTGATAAGGTATTCCATCCACACTGGTATTAACTAACTAACTAACATGTGCTAAGGTATTCCATCCACACTGGTATTAACTAACTAACATGTGATAAGGTATTCCATCCACACTGGTATTAACTAACTAACATGTGATAAGGTATTCCATACACACTGGTATTAACTAACTAACTAACTAACATGTGATAAGGTATTACATTTACACTGGTATTAACTAACTAACATGTGATAAGGTAATCCATACACACTGGTATTAACTAACTAACTAACATGTGATAAGGTATTCCATCCACACTGGTATTAACTAACTAACTAACTAACATGTGATAAGGTATTCCATCCACACTGGTATTAACTAACTAACTAACTAACATGTGCTAAGGTATTCCATCCACACTGGTATTAACTAACTAACATGTGATAAGGTATTCCATCCACACTGGTATTAACTAACTAACATGTGATAAGGTATTCCATCCACACTGGTATTAACTAACTAACTAACTAACTAACATGTGATAAGGTATTACATTCACACTGGTATTAACTAACTAACATGTGATAAGGTAATCCATACACACTGGTATTAACTAACTAACTAACATGTGATAAGGTATTCCATCCACACTGGTATTAAGTAACTAACTAACATGTGATAAGGTATTCCATACACACTGGTATTAACTAACTAACTAACATGTGATAAGGTATTCCATACACACTGGTATTAACTAACTAACTAACTAACTAACTAACATGTGATAAGGTATTCCATACACACTGGTATTAACTAACATGTGATAAGGTATACCATACACACTGGTATTAACTAACATGTGATAAGGTATTACATACACACTGGTATTAACTAACTAACATGTGATAAGGTATTCCATACACACTGGTATTAACTAACTAACATGTGATAAGGTATTCCATACACACTGGTATTAACTAACTAACATGTGATAAGGTATTCCATACACACTGGTATTAACATGTGATAAGGTATTCCATACACACTGGTATCAACTAACATGTGATAAGGTATTCCATACACACTGGTATTAACTAACATGTGATAAGGTATTCCATACACACTGGTATCAACTAACATGTGATAAGGTATTCCATACACACTGGTATTAACTAACATGTGATAAGGTATTCCATACACACTGGTATTAACTAACTAACATGTGATAAGGTATTCCATACACACTGGATTTAACTAACTAACTAACTAACTAACTAACAAACATGTGATAAGGTATTCCATACACACTGGTATTAACTAACTAACTAACATGTGATAAGGTATTCCATACACACTGGTATTAACTAACTAACTAACTAACTAACTAACATGTGATAAGGTATTCTATACACACTGGTATTAACTAACTAACTAACTAACATGTGATAAGGTATTCCATACACACTGGTATTAACTAACTAACATGTGATAAGGTATTACATATACACTGGTATTAACTAACTAACATGTGATAAGGTATTCCATCCACACTGGTATTAACTAACTAACTAACTAACATGTGATAAGGTATTACATTCACACTGGTATTAACTAACTAACATGTGATAAGGTAATCCATACACACTGGTATTAACTAACATGTGATAAGGTATTCCATCCACACTGGTATTAACTAACTAACTAACTAACATGTGATAAGGTATTCCATCCACACTGGTATTAACTTACTAACTAACATGTGCTAAGGTATTCCATCCACACTGGTATTAACTAACTAACATGTGATAAGGTATTCCATCCACACTGGTATTAACTAACTAACTAACTAACATGTGATAAGGTATTCCATACACACTGGTATTAACTAACTAACATGTGATAAGGTATTACATATACACTGGTATTAACTAACTAACATGTGATAAGGTATTCCATCCACACTGGTATTAACTAACTAACTAACATGTGCTAAGGTATTCCATCCACACTGGTATTAACTAACTAACTAACTAACTAACTAACTAACATGTGATAAGGTATTCCATACACACTGGTATTAACTAACTAACATGTGATAAGGTATTCCATCCACACTGGTATTAACTAACTAACTAACATGTGCTAAGGTATTCCATCCACACTGGTATTAACTAACTAACTAACATGTGATAAGGTATTCCATACACACTGGTATTAACTAACTAACTAACATGTGATGAGGTATTCCATACACACTGGTATTAACTAACTAACATGTGATAAGGTATTCCATACACACTGGTATTAACTAACTAATTAACTAACATGTGATAAGGTATTCCATACACACTGGTATTAACTAACTAACATGTGATAAGGTATTACATACACACTGGTATTAACTAACTAACATGTGATAAGGTATTCCATCCACACTGGTATTAACTAACTAACATGTGATAAGGTATTCCATCCACACTGGTATTAACTAACTAACTAACTAACATGTGATAAGGTATTACATTCACACTGGTATTAACTAACTAACATGTGATAAGGTAATCCATACACACTGGTATTAACTAACTAACTAACATGTGATAAGGTATTCCATCCACACTGGTATTAACTAACTAACTAACTAACTAACACGTGATAAGGTATTCCATCCACACTGGTATTAACTAACTAACTAACATGTGCTAAGGTATTCCATCCACACTGGTATTAACTAACTAACATGTGATAAGGTATTCCATCCACACTGGTATTAACTAACTAACATGTGATAAGGTATTCCATCCACACTGGTATTAACTAACTAACTAACTAACATGTGAAGGTATTACTTTCACACTGGTATTAACTAACTAACATGTGATAAGGTATTCCATACACACTGGTATCAACTAACATGTGATAAGGTATTCCATACACACTGGTATTAACTAACATGTGATAAGGTATTCCATACACACTGGTATTAACTAACTAACTAACATGTGATAAGGTATTCCATACACACTGGATTTAACTAACTAACTAACTAACTAACTAACTAACTAACTAACTAACTAACAAACATGTGATAAGGTATTCCATACACACTGGTATTAACTAACTAACTAACATGTGATAAGGTATTCCATACACACTGGTATTAACTAACTAACATGTGATAAGGTATTCCATACACACTGGTATTAACTAACTAACTAACTAACTAACTAACTAACTAACTAACATGTGATAAGGTATTCCATACACACTGGTATTAACTAACTAACATGTGATAAGGTATTACATACACACTGGTATTAACTAACTAACATGTGATAAGGTATTCCATCCACACTGGTATTAACTAACTAACATGTGATAAGGTATTCCATCCACACTGGTATTAACTAACTAACTAACTAACATGTGATAAGGTATTACATTCACACTGGTATTAACTAACTAACATGTGATAAGGTAATCCATACACACTGGTATTAACTAACTAACTGACATGTGATAAGGTATTCCATCCACACTGGTATTAACTAACTAACTAACATGTGCTAAGGTATTCCATCCACACTGGTATTAACTAACTAACATGTGATAAGGTATTCCATCCACACTGGTATTAACTAACTAACATGTGATAAGGTATTCCATCCACACTGGTATTAACTAACTAACTAACATGTGATAAGGTATTCCATCCACACTGGTATTAACTAACTAACTAACTAACATGTGATAAGGTATTCCATCCACACTGGTATTAACTAACTAACTAACATGTGCTAAGGTATTCCATCCACACTGGTATTAACTAACTAACATGTGATAAGGTATTCCATCCACACTGGTATTAACTAACTAACATGTGATAAGGTATTCCATCCACACTGGTATTAACTAACTAACTAACTAACTAACATGTGATAAGGTATTCCATCCACACTGGTATTAACTAACTAACTAACTAACATGTGATAAGGTATTCCATCCACACTGGTATTAACTAACTAACTAACATGTGCTAAGGTATTCCATCCACACTGGTATTAACTAACTAACTAACTAACTAACTAACTAACTAACTAACTAACTAACTAACATGTGATAAGGTATACCATACACACTGGTATTAACTAACTAACTAACATGTGATAAGGTATTCCATACACACTGGTATTAACTAACTAACTAACTAACTAACTAACTAACTAACTAACTAACTAACATGTGATAAGGTATTCCATACACACTGGTATTAACTAACTAACTAACATGTGATAAGGTATTCCATACACACTGGAATTAACTAACTAACTAACATGTGATGAGGTATTCCATACACACTGGTATTAACTAACTAACATGTGATAAGGTATTCCATACACACTGGTATTAACTAACTAACTAACTAACTAACATGTGATAAGGTATTCCATACACACTGGTATTAACTAACTAACTAACTAACATGTGATAAGGTATTCCATAAACACTGGTATTAACTAACTAACATGTGATAAGGTATTACATACACACTGGTATTAACTAACTAACATGTGATAAGGTATTCCATCCACACTGGTATTAACTAACTAACATGTGATAAGGTATTCCATCCACACTGGTATTAACTAACTAACTAACTAACTAACATGTGATAAGGTATTCCATACACACTGGTATTAACTAACATGTGATAAGGTATACCATACACACTGGTATTAACTAACATATGATAAGGTATTACATACACACTGGTATTAACTAACTAACATGTGATAAGGTATTCCATACACACTGGTATTAACTAACTAACATGTGATAAGGTATTCCATACACACTGGTATTAACTAACTAACATGTGATAAGGTATTCCATACACACTGGTATTAACATGTGATAAGGTATTCCATACACACTGGTATCAACTAACATGTGATAAGGTATTCCATACACACTGGTATTAACTAACATGTGATAAGGTATTCCATACACACTGGTATCAACTAACATGTGATAAGGTATTCCATACACACTGGTATCAACTAACATGTGATAAGGTATTCCATACACACTGGTATTAACTAACTAACATGTGATAAGGTATTCCATACACACTGGATTTAACTAACTAACTAACTAACTAACTAACTAACAAACATGTGATAAGGTATTCCATACACACTGGTATTAACTAACTAACTAACATGTGATAAGGTATTCCATACACACTGGTATTAACTAACATGTGATAAGGTATTCCATACACACTGGTATTAACTAACATGTGATAAGGTATTACATACACACTGGTATTAACTAACTAACATGTGATAAGGTATTCCATCCACACTGGTATTAACTAACTAACATGTGATAAGGTATTCCATCCACACTGGTATTAACTAACTAACATGTGATAAGGTAATCCATACACACTGGTATTAACTAACTAACTAACATGTGATAAGGTATTCCATCCACACTGGTATTAACTAACTAACTAACTAACACGTGATAAGGTATTCAATCCACACTGGTATTAACTAACTAACTAACATGTGCTAAGGTATTCCATCCACACTGGTATTAACTAACTAACATGTGATAAGGTATTCCATCCACACTGGTATTAACTAACTAACATGTGATAAGGTATTCCATCCACACTGGTATTAACTAACTAACATGTGATAAGGTATTCCATCCACACTGGTATTAACTAACTAACTAACTAACTAACTAACTAACTAACTAACTAACATGTGATAAGGTATTACATTCACACTGGTATTAACTAACTAACATGTGATAAGGTAATCCATACACACTGGTATTAACTAACTAACTAACATGTGATAAGGTATTCCATCCACACTGGTATTAACTAACTAACTAACTAACATGTGATAAGGTATTCCATCCACACTGGTATTAACTAACTAACTAACATGTGCTAAGGTATTCCATCCACACTGGTATTAACTAACTAACATGTGATAAGGTATTCCATCCACACTGGTATTAACTAACTAACATGTGATAAGGTATTCCATCCACACTGGTATTAACTAACTAACTAACTAACATGTGATAAGGTATTACATTCACACTGGTATTAACTAACTAACATGTGATAAGGTAATCCATACACACTGGTATTAACTAACTAACTAACATGTGATAAGGTATTCCATCCACACTGGTATTAACTAACTAACTAACATGTGATAAGGTATTCCATACACACTGGTATTAACTAACTAACTAACATGTGATAAGGTATTCCATACACACTGGTATTAACTAACTAACTAACTAACTAACTAACATGTGATAAGGTATTCCATACACACTGGTATTAACTAACTAACTAACATGTGATAAGGTATTCCATACACACTGGTATTAACTAACTAACTAACATGTGATGAGGTATTCCATACACACTGGTATTAACTAACTAACTAACATGTGATAAGGTATTCCATACACACTGGTATTAACTAACTAACTAACTAACATGTGATAAGGTATTCCATACACACTGGTATTAACTAACTAACATGTGATAAGGTATTCCATCCACACTGGTATTAACTAACTAACATGTGATAAGGTATTCCATCCACACTGGTATTAACTAACTAACTAACTAACTAACATGTGATAAGGTATTACATTCACACTGGTATTAACTAACTAACATGTGATAAGGTAATCCATACACACTGGTATTAACTAACTAACTAACATGTGATAAGGTATTCCATCCACACTGGTATTAACTAACTAACTAACTAACACGTGATAAGGTATTCCATCCACACTGGTATTAACTAACTAACTAACATGTGCTAAGGTATTCCATCCACACTGGTATTAACTAACTAACATGTGATAAGGTATTCCATCCACACTGGTATTAACTAACTAACATGTGATAAGGTATTCCATCCACACTGGTATTAACTAACTAACTAACTAACATGTGATAAGGTATTACATTCACACTGGTATTAACTAACTAACATGTGATAAGGTAATCCATACACACTGGTATTAACTAACTAACTAACATGTGATAAGGTATTCCATCCACACTGGTATTAACTAACTAACTAACTAACTAACTAACTAACTAACTAACTAACTAACATGTGATAAGGTATTCCATACACACTGGTATTAACTAACTAACATGTGATAAGGTATTCCATACACACTGGTATTAACTAACTAACATGTGATAAGGTATTCCATCCACACTGGTATTAACTAACTAACATGTGATAAGGTATTCCATCCACACTGGTATTAACTAACTAACATGTGATAAGGTATTACATTCACACTGGTATTAACAAACTAACATGTGATAAGGTAATCCATACACACTGGTATTAACTAACTAACTGACATGTGATAAGGTATTCCATCCACACTGGTATTAACTAACACGTGATAAGGTATTCAATCCACACTGGTATTAACTAACTAACTAACATGTGCTAAGGTATTCCATCCACACTGGTATTAACTAACTAACATGTGATAAGGTATTCCATCCACACTGGTATTAACTAACTAACTAACATGTGATAAGGTATTCCATCCACACTGGTATTAACTAACTAACTAACATGTGATAAGGTATTCCATCCACACTGGTATTAACTAACTAACATGTGATAAGGTATTCCATCCACACTGGTATTAACTAACTAACTAACATGTGCTAAGGTATTCCATCCACACTGGTATTAACTAACTAACATGTGATAAGGTATTCCATCCACACTGGTATTAACTAACTAACATGTGATAAGGTATTACATTCACACTGGTATTAACTAACTAACATGTGATAATTTAATCCATACACACTGGTATTAACTAACTAACTAACATGTGATAAGGTATTCCATCCACACTGGTATTAACTAACTAACTAACATGTGATAAGGTATTACATCCACACTGGTATTAACTAACATGTGCTAAGGTATTCCATCCACACTGGTATTAACTAAGGTATTCCATCCACACTGGTATTAACTAACTAACTAACTAACTAACTAACTAACTAACTAACATGTGATAAGGTATTCCATACACACTGGTATTAACTAACTAACTAACATGTGATAAGGTATTCCATACACACTGGTATTAACTAACTAACATGTGATAAGGTATTCCATACACACTGGTATTAACTAACTAACTAACATGTGATAAGGTATTCCATACACACTGGTATTAACTAACTAACTAACATGTGATGAGGTATTCCATACACACTGGTATTAACTAACTAACATGTGATAAGGTATTCCATACACACTGGTATTAACTAACTAACTAACTAACATGTGATAAGGTATTCCATACACACTGGTATTAACTAACTAACTAACTAACTAACTAACATGTGATAAGGTATTCCATCCACACTGGTATTAACTAACTAACATGTGATAAGGTATTCCATCCACACTGGTATTAACTAACTAACATGTGATAAGGTATTCCATCCACACTGGTATTAACTAACTAACTAACTAACATGTGATAAGGTATTACATTCACACTGGTATTAACTAACTAACATGTGATAAGGTAATCCATACACACTGGTATTAACTAACTAACTAACATGTGATAAGGTATTCCATCCACACTGGTATTAACTAACTAACTAACATGTGATAAGGTATTCCATCCACACTGGTATTAACTAACTAACTAACATGTGCTAAGGTATTCCATCCACACTGGTATTAACTAACTAACTAACTAACTAACTAACTAACTAACTAACATGTGATAAGGTATTCCATACACACTGGTATTAACTAACTAACTAACATGTGATAAGGTATTCCATACACACTGGTATTAACTAACTAACTAACATGTGATGAGGTATTCCATACACACTGGTATTAACTAACTAACATGTGATAAGGTATTCCATACACACTGGTATTAACTAACTAACATGTGATAAGGTATTCCATACACACTGGTATTAACTAACTGACAAGTGATAAGGTATTCCATACACACTGGTATTAACTAACTAACATGTGATAAGGTAATCCATACACACTGGTATTAACTAACATGTGATAAGGTATTCCATACACACTGGTATTAACTAACATGTGATAAGGTATTCCATACACACTGGTATTAACTAACATGTGATTAGGTATTCCGTACACACTGGTATTAACTAACTAAAATGTGATTAGGTATTTCATACACACTGGTATTAACTAACTACCATGTGATAAGGTATTCCATACACACTGGTATCAACTAACATGTGATAAGGTATTCCATACACACTGGTATTAACTAACATGTGATAAGGTATTCCATACACACTGGTATCAACTAACATGTGATAAGGTATTCCATACACACTGGTATTAACTAACATGTGATAAGGTATTCCATACACACTGGTATTAACTAACATGTGATAAGGTATTCCATACACACTGGATTTAACTAACTAACTAACTAACTAACTAACTAACTAACTAACAAACATGTGATAAGGTATTCCATACACACTGGTATTAACTAACTAACTAACTAACATGTGATAAGGTATTCCATACACACTGGTATTAACTAACTAACTAACTAACTAACTAACTAACATGTGATAAGGTATTCCATACACACTGGTATTAACTAACTAACATGTGATAAGGTATTACATACACACTGGTATTAACTAACTAACATGTGATAAGGTATTCCATCCACACTGGTATTAACTAACTAACATGTGATAAGGTATTCCATCCACACTGGTATAAACTAACTAACTAACTAACATGTGATAAGGTATTACATTCACACTGGTATTAACTAACTAACATGTGATAAGGTAATCCATACACACTGGTATTAACTAACTAACTAACATGTGATAAGGTATTCCATCCACACTGGTATTAACTAACTAACTAACTAACATGTGATAAGGTATTCCATCCACACTGGTATTAACTAACTAACTAACTAACTAACTAACTAACATGTGATAAGGTATTCCATACACACTGGTATTAACTAACTAACTAACATGTGATAAGGTATTCCATACACACTGGTATTAACTAACTAACTAACTAACATGTGATAAGGTATTCCATACACACTGGTATTAACTAACTAACTAACTAACATGTGATAAGGTATTCCATACACACTGGTATTAACTAACATGTGATGAGGTATTCCATACACACTGGTATTAACTAACTAACATGTGATAAGGTATTCCATACACACTGGTATTAACTAACTAACATGTGATAAGGTATTCCATACACACTGGTATTAACTAACTGACATGTGATAAGGTATTCCATACACACTGGTATTAACTAACTAACATGTGATAAGGTATTCCATACACACTGGTGTTAACTAACATGTGATAAGGTATTCCATACACACTGGTATTAACTAACTAACTAACATGTGATAAGGTATTACATCCACACTGGTATTAACTAACTAACATGTGATAAGGTATTCCATCCACACTGGTATTAACTAACTAACTAACTAACTAACTAACTAACTAACATGTGATAAGGTATTACATTCACACTGGTATTAACTAACTAACTAACATGTGATAAGGTAATCCATACACACTGGTATTAACTAACATGTGATAAGGTATTCCATCCACACTGGTATTAACTAACTAACTAACTAACATGTGATAAGGTATTCCATCCACACTGGTATTAACTAACTAACTATCTAACATGTGCTAAGGTATTCCATCCACACTGGTATTAACTAACTAACATGTGATAAGGTATTCCATCCACACTGGTATTAACTAACTAACATGTGATAAGGTATTCCATCCACACTGGTATTAACTAACTAACTAACTAACATGTGATAAGGTATTACATTCACACTGGTATTAACTAACTAACATGTGATAAGGTAATCCATACACACTGGTATTAACTAACTAACTAACATGTGATAAGGTATTCCATCCACACTGGTATTAACTAACTAACTAACATGTGATAAGGTATTCCATCCACACTGGTATTAACTAACTAACTAACATGTGCTAAGGTATTCCATCCACACTGGTATTAACTAACTAACTAACTAACTAACTAACTAACTAACATGTGATAAGGTATTCCATACACACTGGTATTAACTAACTAACATGTGATAAGGTATTCCATACACACTGGTATTAACTAACTAACTAACTAACTAACTAACTAACTAACTAACATGTGATAAGGTATTCCATACACACTGGTATTAACTAACTAACTAACATGTGATAAGGTATTCCATACACACTGGTATTAACTAACTAACTAACATGTGATGAGGTATTCCATACACACTGGTATTAACTAACTAACATGTGGTAAGGTATTCCATACACACTGGTATTAACTAACTAACATGTGATAAGGTATTCCATCCACACTGGTATTAACTAACTAACATGTGATAAGGTATTCCATCCACACTGGTATTAACTAACTAACTAACTAACATGTGATAAGGTATTACATTCACACTGGTATTAACTAACTAACTAACATGTGATAAGGTAATCCATACACACTGGTATTAACTAACATGTGATAAGGTATTCCATCCACACTGGTATTAACTAACTAACTAACTAACATGTGATAAGGTATTCCATCCACACTGGTATTAACTAACTAACTAACTAACATGTGCTAAGGTATTCCATCCACACTGGTATTAACTAACTAACATGTGATAAGGTATTCCATCCACACTGGTATTAACTAACTAACATGTGATAAGGTATTCCATCCACACTGGTATTAACTAACTAACTAACTAACATGTGATAAGGTATTACATTCACACTGGTATTAACTAACTAACATGTGATAAGGTAATCCATACACACTGGTATTAACTAACTAACTAACATGTGATAAGGTATTCCATCCACACTGGTATTAACTAACTAACTAACATGTGATAAGGTATTCCATCCACACTGGTATTAACTAACTAACTAACATGTGCTAAGGTATTCCATCCACACTGGTATTAACTAACTAACTAACATGTGCTAAGGTATTCCATACACACTGGTATTAACTAACTAACTAACTAACTAACATGTGATAAGGTATTCCATACACACTGGTATTAACTAACTAACTAACTAACTAACTAACTAACTAACATGTGATAAGGTATTCCATACACACTGGTATTAACTAACTAACATGTGATAAGGTATTACATACACACTGGTATTAACTAACTAACATGTGATAAGGTATTCCATCCACACTGGTATTAACTAACTAACATGTGATAAGGTATTCCATCCACACTGGTATTAACTAACTAACTAACTAACATGTGATAAGGTATTACATTCACACTGGTATTAACTAACTAACATGTGATAAGGTAATCCATACACACTGGTATTAACTAACTAACTAACATGTGATAAGGTATTCCATCCACACTGGTATTAACTAACTAACTAACTAACATGTGATAAGGTATTCCATCCACACTGGTATTAACTAACTAACTAACTAACTAACTAACTAACTAACTAACTAACTAACTAACTAACATGTGATAAGGTATTCCATACACACTGGTATTAACTAACTAACTAACATGTGATAAGGTATTCCATACACACTGGTATTAACTAACTAACTAACTAACATGTGATAAGGTATTCCATACACACTGGTATTAACTAACTAACTAACTAACATGTGATAAGGTATTCCATACACACTGGTATTAACTAACTAACTAACTAACATGTGATGAGGTATTCCATACACACTGGTATTAACTAACTAACATGTGATAAGGTATTCCATACACACTGGTATTAACTAACTAACATGTGATAAGGTATTCCATACACACTGGTATTAACTAACTGACATGTGATAAGGTATTCCATACACACTGGTATTAACTAACTAACATGTGATAAGGTATTCCATACACACTGGTGTTAACTAACATGTGATAAGGTATTCCATACACACTGGTATTAACTAACTAACTAACTAACTAACATGTGATAAGGTATTACATTCACACTGGTATTAACTAACTAACATGTGATAAGGTAATCCATACACACTGGTATTAACTAACTAACTAACATGTGATAAGGTATTCCATCCACACTGGTATTAACTAACTAACTAACTAACTAACATGTGATAAGGTATTCCATCCACACTGGTATTAACTAACTAACTAACTAACATGTGCTAAGGTATTCCATCCACACTGGTATTAACTAACTAACATGTGATTAGGTATTTCATACACACTGGTATTAACTAACTAACATGTGATAAGGTATTCCATACACACTGGTATCAACTAACATGTGATAAGGTATTCCATACACACTGGTATTAACTAACATGTGATAAGGTATTCCATACACACTGGTATCAACTAACATGTGATAAGGTATTCCATACACACTGGTATTAACTAACATGTGATAAGGTATTCCATACACACTGGTATTAACTAACATGTGATAAGGTATTCCATACACACTGGATTTAACTAACTAACTAACTAACTAACTAACTAACTAACAAACATGTGATAAGGTATTCCATACACACTGGTATTAACTAACTAACTAACTAACATGTGATAAGGTATTCCATACACACTGGTATTAACTAACTAACTAACTAACTAACTAACTAACTAACATGTGATAAGGTATTCCATACACACTGGTATTAACTAACTAACTAACATGTGATAAGGTATTCCATACACACTGGTATTAACTAACTAACATGTGATAAGGTATTCCATCCACACTGGTATTAACTAACTAACTAACTAACTAACATGTGATAAGGTATTACATTCACACTGGTATTAACTAACTAACATGTGATAAGGTAATCCATACACACTGGTATTAACTAACTAACTAACATGTGATAAGGTATTCCATCCACACTGGTATTAACTAACTAACTAACTAACATGTGATAAGGTATTCCATCCACACTGGTATTAACTAACTAACTAACATGTGATAAGGTATTCCATCCACACTGGTATTAACTAACTAACTAACTAACTAACTAACTAACTAACTAACTAACATGTGATAAGGTATTCCATACACACTGGTATTAACTAACTAACTAACTAACATGTGATAAGGTATTCCATACACACTGGTATTAACTAACTAACTAACTAACATGTGATAAGGTATTCCATACACACTGGTATTAACTAACTAACTAACATGTGATGAGGTATTCCATACACACTGGTATTAACTAACTAACATGTGATAAGGTATTCCATACACACTGGTATTAACTAACTAACATGTGATAAGGTATTCCATACACACTGGTATTAACTAACTGACATGTGATAAGGTATTCCATACACACTGGTATTAACTAACTAACATGTGATAAGGTATTCCATACACACTGGTGTTAACTAACATGTGATAAGGTATTCCATACACACTGGTATTAACTAACTAACTAACATGTGATAAGGTATTCCATACACACTGGTATTAACTAACTAACTAACATGTGATAAGGTATTCCATACACACTGGTATTAACTAACTAACATGTGATAAGGTATTATATAGACACTGGTATTAACTAACTAACATGTGATAAGGTATTCCATACACACTGGTATTAACTAACTAACATGTGATTAGATATTCAATACACACTGGTATTAACTAACTAACATGTGATAAGGTATTCCATACACACTGGTATTAACTAACATGTGATAAGGTATTCCATACACACTGGTATTAACTAACATGTGATAAGGTATTCCATACACACTGGTATTAACTAACATGTGATAAGGTATTCCATACACACTGGTATTAACTAACTAACATGTGATAAGGTATTCCATACACACTGGTATTAACATGTGATAAGGTATTCCACACACACTGGTATCAACTAACATGTGATAAGGTATTCCATACACACTGGTATTAACTAACATGTGATAAGGTATTCCATACACACTGGTATCAACTAACATGTGATAAGGTATTCCATACACACTGGTATTAACTAACATGTGATAAGGTATTCCATACACACTGGTATTAACTAACTAACATGTGATAAGGTATTCCATACACACTGGATTTAACTAACTAACTAACTAACTAACAAACATGTGATAAGGTATTCCATACACACTGGTATTAACTAACTAACTAACATGTGATAAGGTATTCCATACACACTGGTATTAACTAACTAACTAACTAACATGTGATAAGGTATTCCATACACACTGGTATTAACTAACTAACTAACTAACTAACTAACTAACTAACTAACTAACTAACATGTGATAAGGTATTCCATACACACTGGTATTAACTAACTAACATGTGATAAGGTATTACATACACACTGGTATTAACTAACTAACATGTGATAAGGTATTCTATGCACACTGGTATTAACTAACTAACATGTGATAAGGTATTCCATCCACACAGGTATTAACTAACTAACTAACTAACATGTGATAAGGTATTACATTCACACTGGTATTAACTAACTAACATGTGATAAGGTAATCCATACACACTGGTATTAACTAACTAACTAACATGTGATAAGGTATTCCATCCACACTGGTATTAACTAACTAACTAACTAACACGTGATAAGGTATTCAATCCACACTGGTATTAACTAACTAACTAACATGTGCTAAGGTATTCCATCCACACTGGTATTAACTAACTAACATGTGATAAGGTATTCCATCCACACTGGTATTAACTAACTAACATGTGATAAGGTATTCCATCCACACTGGTATTAACTAACTAACTAACTAACATGTGATAAGGTATTACATTCACACTGGTATTAACTAACTAACTAACATGTGATAAGGTAATCCATACACACTGGTATTAACTAACATGTGATAAGGTATTCCATCCACACTGGTATTAACTAACTAACTAACTAACATGTGATAAGGTATTCCATCCACACTGGTATTAACTAACTAACTATCTAACATGTGCTAAGGTATTCCATCCACACTGGTATTAACTAACTAACATGTGATAAGGTATTCCATCCACACTGGTATTAACTAACTAACATGTGATAAGGTATTCCATACACACTGGTATTAACTAACTAACATGTGATAAGGTATTCCATACACACTGGTATTAACATGTGATAAGGTATTCCACACACACTGGTATCAACTAACATGTGATAAGGTATTCCATACACACTGGTATTAACTAACATGTGATAAGGTATTCCATACACACTGGTATCAACTAACATGTGATAAGGTATTCCATACACACTGGTATTAACTAACATGTGATAAGGTATTCCATACACACTGGTATTAACTAACTAACATGTGATAAGGTATTCCATACACACTGGATTTAACTAACTAACTAACTAACTAACAAACATGTGATAAGGTATTCCATACACACTGGTATTAACTAACTAACTAACATGTGATAAGGTATTCCATACACACTGGTATTAACTAACTAACTAACTAACATGTGATAAGGTATTCCATACACACTGGTATTAACTAACTAACTAACTAACTAACTAACATGTGATAAGGTATTCCATACACACTGGTATTAAATAACTAACATGTGATAAGGTATTACATACACACTGGTATTAACTAACTAACATGTGATAAGGTATTCTATGCACACTGGTATTAACTAACTAACATGTGATAAGGTATTCCATCCACACAGGTATTAACTAACTAACTAACTAACATGTGATAAGGTATTACATTCACACTGGTATTAACTAACTAACATGTGATAAGGTAATCCATACACACTGGTATTAACTAACTAACTAACATGTGATAAGGTATTCCATCCACACTGGTATTAACTAACTAACTAACTAACACGTGATAAGGTATTCAATCCACACTGGTATTAACTAACTAACTAACATGTGCTAAGGTATTCCATCCACACTGGTATTAACTAACTAACATGTGATAAGGTATTCCATCCACACTGGTATTAACTAACTAACATGTGATAAGGTATTCCATCCACACTGGTATTAACTAACTAACTAACTAACATGTGATAAGGTATTACATTCACACTGGTATTAACTAACTAACTAACATGTGATAAGGTAATCCATACACACTGGTATTAACTAACATGTGATAAGGTATTCCATCCACACTGGTATTAACTAACTAACTAACTAACATGTGATAAGGTATTCCATCCACACTGGTATTAACTAACTAACTATCTAACATGTGCTAAGGTATTCCATCCACACTGGTATTAACTAACTAACATGTGATAAGGTATTCCATCCACACTGGTATTAACTAACTAACTAACTAACATGTGATAAGGTATTACATTCACACTGGTATTAACTAACTAACATGTGATAAGGTAATCCATACACACTGGTATTAACTAACTAACTAACATGTGATAAGGTATTCCATCCACACTGGTATTAACTAACTAACTAACATGTGATAAGGTATTACATTCACACTGGTATTAACTAACTAACTAACATGTGATAAGGTAATCCATACACACTGGTATTAACTAACATGTGATAAGGTATTCCATCCACACTGGTATTAACTAACTAACTAACTAACATGTGATAAGGTATTCCATCCACACTGGTATTAACTAACTAACTATCTAACATGTGCTAAGGTATTCCATCCACACTGGTATTAACTAACTAACATGTGATAAGGTATTCCATCCACACTGGTATTAACTAACTAACTAACTAACATGTGATAAGGTATTACATTCACACTGGTATTAACTAACTAACATGTGATAAGGTAATCCATACACACTGGTATTAACTAACTAACTAACATGTGATAAGGTATTCCATCCACACTGGTATTAACTAACTTACTAACATGTGATAAGGTATTCCATCCACACTGGTATTAACTAACTAACTAACTAACATGTGATAAGGTATTACATTCACACTGGTATTAACTAACTAACATGTGATAAGGTATTCCATCCACACTGGTATTAACTAACTAACTAACATGTGATAAGGTATTCCATCCACACTGGTATTAACTAACTAACTAACATGTGCTAAGGTATTCCATCCACACTGGTATTAACTAACTAACTAACATGTGCTAAGGTATTCCATCCACACTGGTATTAACTAACTAACTAACTAACTAACTAACTAACTAACTAACATGTGATAAGGTATTCCATACACACTGGTATTAACTAACTAACATGTGATAAGGTATTCCATACACACTGGTATTAACTAACTAACTAACTAACTAACATGTGATAAGGTATTCCATACACACTGGTATTAACTAACTAACTAACATGTGATAAGGTATTCCATACACACTGGTATTAACTAACTAACTAACATGTGATGAGGTATTCCATACACACTGGTATTAACTAACTAACATGTGGTAAGGTATTCCATACACACTGGTATTAACTAACTAACATGTGATAAGGTATTCCATCCACACTGGTATTAACTAACTAACATGTGATAAGGTATTCCATCCACACTGGTATTAACTAACTAACTAACTAACATGTGATAAGGTATTACATTCACACTGGTATTAACTAACTAACTAACATGTGATAAGGTAATCCATACACACTGGTATTAACTAACATGTGATAAGGTATTCCATCCACACTGGTATTAACTAACTAACTAACTAACATGTGATAAGGTATTCCATCCACACTGGTATTAACTAACTAACTAACTAACATGTGCTAAGGTATTCCATCCACACTGGTATTAACTAACTAACATGTGATAAGGTATTCCATCCACACTGGTATTAACTAACTAACATGTGATAAGGTATTCCATCCACACTGGTATTAACTAACTAACTAACTAACATGTGATAAGGTATTACATTCACACTGGTATTAACTAACTAACATGTGATAAGGTAATCCATACACACTGGTATTAACTAACTAACTAACATGTGATAAGGTATTCCATCCACACTGGTATTAACTAACTAACTAACATGTGATAAGGTATTCCATCCACACTGGTATTAACTAACTAACTAACATGTGCTAAGGTATTCCATCCACACTGGTATTAACTAACTAACTAACTAACTAACTAACTAACTAACTAACTAACATGTGATAAGGTATTCCATACACACTGGTATTAACTAACTAACATGTGATAAGGTATTCCATACACACTGGTATTAACTAACTAACTAACTAACTAACTAACTAACTAACTAACTAACTAACTAACTAACTAACATGTGATAAGGTATTCCATACACACTGGTATTAACTAACTAACTAACATGTGATAAGGTATTCCATACACACTGGTATTAACTAACTAACATGTGATGAGGTATTCCATACACACTGGTATTAACTAACTAACATGTGATAAGGTATTCCATACACACTGGTATTAACTAACTAACATGTGATAAGGTATTCCATACACACTGGTATTAACTAACTGACATGTGATAAGGTATTCCATACACACTGGTATTAACTAACTAACATGTGATAAGGTATTCCATACACACTGGTGTTAACTAACATGTGATAAGGTATTCCATACACACTGGTATTAACTAACTAACTAACTAACTAACATGTGATAAGGTATTACATTCACACTGGTATTAACTAACTAACATGTGATAAGGTAATCCATACACACTGGTATTAACTAACATGTGATAAGGTATTCCATCCACACTGGTATTAACTAACTAACTAACTAACTAACATGTGATAAGGTATTCCATCCACACTGGTATTAACTAACTAACTAACATGTGCTAAGGTATTCCATCCACACTGGTATTAACTAACTAACATGTGATTAGGTATTTCATACACACTGGTATTAACTAACTAACATGTGATAAGGTATTCCATACACACTGGTATCAACTAACATGTGATAAGGTATTCCATACACACTGGTATTAACTAACATGTGATAAGGTATTCCATACACACTGGTATCAACTAACATGTGATAAGGTATTCCATACACACTGGTATTAACTAACATTTGATAAGGTATTCCATACACACTGGTATTAACTAACATGTGATAAGGTATTCCATACACACTGGATTTAACTAACTAACTAACTAACTAACTAACTAACTAACTAACTAACTAACTAACTAACTAACTAACAAACATGTGATAAGGTATTCCATCCACACTGGTATTAACTAACTAACTAACATGTGATAAGGTATTCCATCCACACTGGTATTAACTAACTAACTAACATGTGATAAGGTATTCCATCCACACTGGTATTAACTAACTAACATGTGATAAGGTATTCCATCCACACTGGTATTAACTAACTAACTAACATGTGATAAGGTATTCCATCCACACTGGTATTAACTAACTAACTAACATGTGATAAGGTATTCCATCCACACTGGTATTAACTAACTAACATGTGATAAGGTATTCCATCCACACTGGTATTAACTAACTAACTAACATGTGCTAAGGTATTCCATCCACACTGGTATTAACTAACTAACATGTGATAAGGTATTCCATCCACACTGGTATTAACTAACTAACATGTGATAAGGTATTACATTCACACTGGTATTAACTAACTAACATGTGATAAGGTAATCCATACACACTGGTATTAACTAACTAACTAACATGTGATAAGGTATTCCATCCACACTGGTATTAACTAACTAACTAACATGTGATAAGGTATTACATCCACACTGGTATTAACTAACTAACTAACATGTGCTAAGGTATTCCATCCACACTGGTATTAACTAAGGTATTCCATCCACACTGGTATTAACTAACTAACTAACTAACTAACTAACTAACTAACTAACTAACTAACTAACATGTGATAAGGTATTCCATACACACTGGTATTAACTAACTAACTAACATGTGATAAGGTATTCCATACACACTGGTATTAACTAACTAACATGTGATAAGGTATTCCATACACACTGGTATTAACTAACTAACTAACATGTGATGAGGTATTCCATACACACTGGTATTAACTAACTAACATGTGATAAGGTATTCCATACACACTGGTATTAACTAACTAACTAACTAACATGTGATAAGGTATTCCATACACACTGGTATTAACTAACTAACTAACTAACTAACTAACTAACATGTGATAAGGTATTCCATCCACACTGGTATTAACTAACTAACATGTGATAAGGTATTCCATCCACACTGGTATTAACTAACTAACATGTGATAAGGTATTCCATCCACACTGGTATTAACTAACTAACTAACTAACATGTGATAAGGTATTACATTTACACTGGTATTAACTAACTAACATGTGATAAGGTATTCCATCCACACTGGTATTAACTAACTAACTAACTAACATGTGATAAGGTATTCCATCCACACTGGTATTAACTAACTAACTAACATGTGCTAAGGTATTCCATCCACACTGGTATTAACTAACTAACATGTGATAAGGTATTCCATCCACACTGGTATTAACTAACTAACATGTGATAAGGTATTCCATCCACACTGGTATTAACTAACTAACTAACTAACATGTGATAAGGTATTACATTCACACTGGTATTAACTAACTAACTAACATGTGATAAGGTAATCCATACACACTGGTATTAACTAACATGTGATAAGGTATTCCATCCACACTGGTATTAACTAACTAACTAACTAACATGTGATAAGGTATTCCATCCACACTGGTATTAACTAACTAACTAACTAACATGTGCTAAGGTATTCCATCCACACTGGTATTAACTAACTAACATGTGATAAGGTATTCCATCCACACTGGTATTAACTAACTAACATGTGATAAGGTATTCCATCCACACTGGTATTAACTAACTAACTAACATGTGATAAGGTATTACATTCACACTGGTATTAACTAACTAACATGTGATAAGGTAATCCATACACACTGGTATTAACTAACTAACTAACATGTGATAAGGTATTCCATCCACACTGGTATTAACTAACTAACTAACATGTGCTAAGGTATTCCATCCACACTGGTATTAACTAACTAACTAACTAACTAACTAACTAACTAACTAACTAACTAACATGTGATAAGGTATTCCATACACACTGGTATTAACTAACTAACATGTGATAAGGTATTCCATACACACTGGTATTAACTAACTAACTAACTAACTAACTAACTAACATGTGATAAGGTATTCCATACACACTGGTATTAACTAACTAACTAACATGTGATAAGGTATTCCATACACACTGGTATTAACTAACTAACTAACATGTGATGAGGTATTCCATACACACTGGTATTAACTAACTAACATGTGATAAGGTATTCCATACACACTGGTATTAACTAACTAACATGTGATAAGGTATTCCATACACACTGGTATTAACTAACTGACATGTGATAAGGTATTCCATACACACTGGTATTAACTAACTAACATGTGATAAGGTATTCCATACACACTGGTGTTAACTAACATGTGATAAGGTATTCCATACACACTGGTATTAACTAACTAACTAACTAACTAACATGTGATAAGGTATTACATTCACACTGGTATTAACTAACTAACATGTGATAAGGTAATCCATACACATTGGTATTAACTAACATGTGATAAGGTATTCCATCCACACTGGTATTAACTAACTAACTAACTAACTAACATGTGATAAGGTATTCCATCCACACTGGTATTAACTAACTAACTAACATGTGCTAAGGTATTCCATCCACACTGGTATTAACTAACTAACATGTGATTAGGTATTTCATACACACTGGTATTAACTAACTAACATGTGATAAGGTATTCCATACACACTGGTATCAACTAACATGTGATAAGGTATTCCATACACACTGGTATTAACTAACATGTGATAAGGTATTCCATACACACTGGTATCAACTAACATGTGATAAGGTATTCCATACACACTGGTATTAACTAACATTTGATAAGGTATTCCATACACACTGGTATTAACTAACATGTGATAAGGTATTCCATACACACTGGATTTAACTAACTAACTAACTAACTAACTAACTAACTAACTAACTAACTAACAAACATGTGATAAGGTATTCCATCCACACTGGTATTAACTAACTAACTAACATGTGATAAGGTATTCCATCCACACTGGTATTAACTAACTAACTAACATGTGATAAGGTATTCCATCCACACTGGTATTAACTAACTAACATGTGATAAGGTATTCCATCCACACTGGTATTAACTAACTAACTAACATGTGATAAGGTATTCCATCCACACTGGTATTAACTAACTAACTAACATGTGATAAGGTATTCCATCCACACTGGTATTAACTAACTAACATGTGATAAGGTATTCCATCCACACTGGTATTAACTAACTAACTAACATGTGCTAAGGTATTCCATCCACACTGGTATTAACTAACTAACATGTGATAAGGTATTCCATCCACACTGGTATTAACTAACTAACATGTGATAAGGTATTACATTCACACTGGTATTAACTAACTAACATGTGATAAGGTAATCCATACACACTGGTATTAACTAACTAACTAACATGTGATAAGGTATTCCATCCACACTGGTATTAACTAACTAACTAACATGTGATAAGGTATTACATCCACACTGGTATTAACTAACTAACTAACATGTGCTAAGGTATTCCATCCACACTGGTATTAACTAAGGTATTCCATCCACACTGGTATTAACTAACTAACTAACTAACTAACTAACTAACTAACTAACTAACTAACATGTGATAAGGTATTCCATACACACTGGTATTAACTAACTAACTAACATGTGATAAGGTATTCCATACACACTGGTATTAACTAACTAACATGTGATGAGGTATTCCATACACACTGGTATTAACTAACTAACTAACATGTGATGAGGTATTCCATACACACTGGTATTAACTAACTAACATGTGATAAGGTATTCCATACACACTGGTATTAACTAACTAACTAACTAACATGTGATAAGGTATTCCATACACACTGGTATTAACTAACTAACTAACTAACTAACTAACATGTGATAAGGTATTCCATCCACACTGGTATTAACTAACTAACATGTGATAAGGTATTCCATCCACACTGGTATTAACTAACTAACATGTGATAAGGTATTCCATCCACACTGGTATTAACTAACTAACTAACTAACATGTGATAAGGTATTACATTTACACTGGTATTAACTAACTAACATGTGATAAGGTATTCCATCCACACTGGTATTAACTAACTAACTAACTAACATGTGATAAGGTATTCCATCCACACTGGTATTAACTAACTAACTAACATGTGCTAAGGTATTCCATCCACACTGGTATTAACTAACTAACATGTGATAAGGTATTCCATCCACACTGGTATTAACTAACTAACTAACATGTGATAAGGTATTCCATCCACACTGGTATTAACTAACTAACTAACTAACATGTGATAAGGTATTACATTCACACTGGTATTAACTAACTAACATGTGATAAGGTAATCCATACACACTGGTATTAACTAACTAACTAACATGTGATAAGGTATTCCATCCACACTGGTATTAACTAACTAACTAACATGTGATAAGGTATTCCATACACACTGGTATTAACTAACTAACTAACATGTGATAAGGTATTCCATACACACTGGTATTAACTAACTAACTAACTAACTAACATGTGATAAGGTATTCCATACACACTGGTATTAACTAACATGTGATAAGGTATACCATACACACTGGTATTAACTAACATGTGATAAGGTATTACATACACACTGGTATTAACTAACTAACATGTGATAAGGTATTCCATACACACTGGTATTAACTAACTAACATGTGATAAGGTATTCCATACACACTGGTATTAACTAACTAACATGTGATAAGGTATTCCATACACACTGGTATTAACATGTGATAAGGTATTCCACACACACTGGTATCAACTAACATGTGATAAGGTATTCCATACACACTGGTATTAACTAACATGTGATAAGGTATTCCATACACACTGGTATCAACTAACATGTGATAAGGTATTCCATACACACTGGTATTAACTAACATGTGATAAGGTATTCCATACACACTGGTATTAACTAACTAACATGTGATAAGGTATTCCATACACACTGGATTTAACTAACTAACTAACAAACATGTGATAAGGTATTCCATACACACTGGTATTAACTAACTAACTAACATGTGATAAGGTATTCCATACACACTGGTATTAACTAACTAACTAACTAACATGTGATAAGGTATTCCATACACACTGGTATTAACTAACTAACTAACTAACTAACTAACTAACTAACTAACATGTGATAAGGTATTCCATACACACTGGTATTAACTAACTAACATGTGATAAGGTATTACATACACACTGGTATTAACTAACTAACATGTGATAAGGTATTCTATGCACACTGGTATTAACTAACTAACATGTGATAAGGTATTCCATCCACACAGGTATTAACTAACTAACATGTGATAAGGTATTACATTCACACTGGTATTAACTAACTAACATGTGATAAGGTAATCCATACACACTGGTATTAACTAACTAACTAACATGTGATAAGGTATTCCATCCACACTGGTATTAACTAACTAACTAACTAACACGTGATAAGGTATTCAATCCACACTGGTATTAACTAACTAACTAACATGTGCTAAGGTATTCCATCCACACTGGTATTAACTAACTAACATGTGATAAGGTATTCCATCCACACTGGTATTAACTAACTAACATGTGATAAGGTATTCCATCCACACTGGTATTAACTAACTAACTAACTAACATGTGATAAGGTATTACATTCACACTGGTATTAACTAACTAACTAACATGTGATAAGGTAATCCATACACACTGGTATTAACTAACATGTGATAAGGTATTCCATCCACACTGGTATTAACTAACTAACTAACTAACATGTGATAAGGTATTCCATCCACACTGGTATTAACTAACTAACTATCTAACATGTGCTAAGGTATTCCATCCACACTGGTATTAACTAACTAACATGTGATAAGGTATTCCATCCACACTGGTATTAACTAACTAACATGTGATAAGGTATTCCATCCACACTGGTATTAACTAACTAACTAACTAACATGTGATAAGGTATTACATTCACACTGGTATTAACTAACTAACATGTGATAAGGTAATCCATACACACTGGTATTAACTAACTAACTAACATGTGATAAGGTATTCCATCCACACTGGTATTAACTAACTAACTAACATGTGATAAGGTATTCCATCCACACTGGTATTAACTAACTAACTAACATGTGCTAAGGTATTCCATCCACACTTGTATTAACTAACTAACTAACTAACTAACTAACTAACTAACATGTGATAAGGTATTCCATACACACTGGTATTAACTAACTAACATGTGATAAGGTATTCCATACACACTGGTATTAACTAACTAACTAACTAACTAACTAACTAACTAACATGTGATAAGGTATTCCATACACACTGGTATTAACTAACTAACTAACATGTGATAAGGTATTCCATACACACTGGTATTAACTAACTAACTAACATGTGGTAAGGTATTCCATACACACTGGTATTAACTAACTAACATGTGATAAGGTATTCCATCCACACTGGTATTAACTAACTAACATGTGATAAGGTATTCCATCCACACTGGTATTAACTAACTAACATGTGATAAGGTATTCCATCCACACTGGTATTAACTAACTAACTAACTAACATGTGATAAGGTATTACATTCACACTGGTATTAACTAACTAACTAACATGTGATAAGGTAATCCATACACACTGGTATTAACTAACATGTGATAAGGTATTCCATCCACACTGGTATTAACTAACTAACTAACTAACATGTGATAAGGTATTCCATCCACACTGGTATTAACTAACTAACTAACTAACTAACATGTGCTAAGGTATTCCATCCACACTGGTATTAACTAACTAACATGTGATAAGGTATTCCATCCACACTGGTATTAACTAACTAACATGTGATAAGGTATTCCATCCACACTGGTATTAACTAACTAACTAACTAACATGTGATAAGGTATTACATTCACACTGGTATTAACTAACTAACATGTGATAAGGTAATCCATACACACTGGTATTAACTAACTAACTAACATGTGATAAGGTATTCCATCCACACTGGTATTAACTAACTAACTAACATGTGATAAGGTATTCCATCCACACTGGTATTAACTAACTAACTAACATGTGCTAAGGTATTCCATCCACACTGGTATTAACTAACTAACTAACTAACTAACTAACTAACTAACTAACTAACTAACATGTGATAAGGTATTCCATACACACTGGTATTAACTAACTAACATGTGATAAGGTATTCCATACACACTGGTATTAACTAACTAACTAACTAACTAACTAACTAACTAACTAACTAACTAACTAACTAACATGTGATAAGGTATTCCATACACACTGGTATTAACTAACTAACATGTGATAAGGTATTCCATACACACTGGTATTAACTAACTAACTAACATGTGATGAGGTATTCCATACACACTGGTATTAACTAACTAACTAACATGTGGTAAGGTATTCCATACACACTGGTATTAACTAACTAACATGTGATAAGGTATTCCATCCACACTGGTATTAACTAACTAACATGTGATAAGGTATTCCATCCACACTGGTATTAACTAACTAACTAAGTAACATGTGATAAGGTATTACATTCACACTGGTATTAACTAACTAACATGTGATAAGGTAATCCATACACACTGGTATTAACTAACTAACTAACATGTGATAAGGTAATCCATACACACTGGTATTAACTAACTAACTAACATGTGATAAGGTATTCCATCCACACTGGTATTAACTAACTAACTAACTAACATGTGCTAAGGTATTCCATCCACACTTGTATTAACTAACTAACATGTGATAAGGTATTCCATCCACACTGGTATTAACTAACTAACATGTGATAAGGTATTCCATCCACACTGGTATTAACTAACTAACTAACTAACTAACATGTGATAAGGTATTACATTCACACTGGTATTAACTAACTAACATGTGATAAGGTAATCCATACACACTGGTATTAACTAACTAACTAACATGTGATAAGGTATTCCATCCACACTGGTATTAACTAACTAACTAACATGTGATAAGGTATTCCATCCACACTGGTATTAACTAACTAACTAACATGTGCTAAGGTATTCCATCCACACTGGTATTAACTAACTAACTAACTAACTAACTAACATGTGATAAGGTATTCCATACACACTGGTATTAACTAACTAACTAACATGTGATAAGGTATTCCATACACACTGGTATTAACTAACTAACTAACATGTGATGAGGTATTCCATACACACTGGTATTAACTAACTAACATGTGATAAGGTATTCCATACACACTGGTATTAACTAACTAACATGTGATAAGGTATTCCATACACACTGGTATTAACTAACTGACAAGTGATAAGGTATTCCATACACACTGGTATTAACTAACTAACATGTGATAAGGTAATCCATACACACTGGTATTAACTAACATGTGATAAGGTATTCCATACACACTGGTATTAACTAACATGTGATAAGGTATTCCATACACACTGGTATTAACTAACATGTGATTAGGTATTCCATACACACTGGTATTAACTAACTAACATGTGATTAGGTATTTCATACACACTGGTATTAACTAACTACCATGTGATAAGGTATTCCATACACACTGGTATCAACTAACATGTGATAAGGTATTCCATACACACTGGTATTAACTAACATGTGATAAGGTATTCCATACACACTGGTATCAACTAACATGTGATAAGGTATTCCATACACACTGGTATTAACTAACATGTGATAAGGTATTCCATACACACTGGTATTAACTAACATGTGATAAGGTATTCCATACACACTGGATTTAACTAACTAACTAACTAACTAACTAACTAACTAACTAACTAACAAACTAACAAACATGTGATAAGGTATTCCATACACACTGGTATTAACTAACTAACTAACTAACTAACATGTGATAAGGTATTCCATACACACTGGTATTAACTAACTAACTAACTAACTAACTAACTAACTAACTAACTAACTAACTAACTAACATGTGATAAGGTATTCCATCCACACTGGTATTAACTAACTAACATGTGATTAGGTATTTCATACACACTGGTATTAACTAACTACCATGTGATAAGGTATTCCATACACACTGGTATCAACTAACATGTGATAAGGTATTCCATACACACTGGTATTAACTAACATGTGATAAGGTATTCCATACACACTGGTATCAACTAACATGTGATAAGGTATTCCATACACACTGGTATTAACTAACATGTGATAAGGTATTCCATACACACTGGTATTAACTAACATGTGATAAGGTATTCCATACACACTGGATTTAACTAACTAACTAACTAACTAACTAACTAACTAACTAACTAACTAACAAACATGTGATAAGGTATTCCATACACACTGGTATTAACTAACTAACTAACTAACATGTGATAAGGTATTCCATACACACTGGTATTAACTAACTAACTAACTAACTAACTAACTAACTAACATGTGATAAGGTATTCCATCCACACTGGTATTAACTAACTAACTAACATGTGCTAAGGTATTCCATCCACACTGGTATTAACTAACTAACATGTGATAAGGTATTCCATCCACACTGGTATTAACTAACTAACATGTGATAAGGTATTCCATCCACACTGGTATTAACTAACTAACTAACTAACATGTGATAAGGTATTACATTCACACTGGTATTAACTAACTAACATGTGATAAGGTAATCCATACACACTGGTATTAACTAACTAACTAACATGTGATAAGGTATTCCATCCACACTGGTATTAACTAACTAACTAACATGTGATAAGGTATTCCATCCACACTGGTATTAACTAACTAACTAACATGTGCTAAGGTATTCCATCCACACTGGTATTAACTAACTAACTAACTAACTAACTAACTAACTAACATGTGATAAGGTATTCCATACACACTGGTATTAACTAACTAACTAACATGTGATAAGGTATTCCATACACACTGGTATTAACTAACTAACTAACATGTGATGAGGTATTCCATACACACTGGTATTAACTAACTAACATGTGATAAGGTATTCCATACACACTGGTATTAACTAACTAACATGTGATAAGGTATTCCATACACACTGGTATTAACTAACTGACAAGTGATAAGGTATTCCATACACACTGGTATTAACTAACTAACATGTGATAAGGTAATCCATACACACTGGTATTAACTAACATGTGATAAGGTATTCCATACACACTGGTATTAACTAACATGTGATAAGGTATTCCATACACACTGGTATTAACTAACATGTGATTAGGTATTCCGTACACACTGGTATTAACTAACTAAAATGTGATTAGGTATTTCATACACACTGGTATTAACTAACTACCATGTGATAAGGTATTCCATACACACTGGTATCAACTAACATGTGATAAGGTATTCCATACACACTGGTATTAACTAACATGTGATAAGGTATTCCATACACACTGGTATCAACTAACATGTGATAAGGTATTCCATACACACTGGTATTAACTAACATGTGATAAGGTATTCCATACACACTGGTATTAACTAACATGTGATAAGGTATTCCATACACACTGGATTTAACTAACTAACTAACTAACTAACTAACTAACTAACTAACTAACAAACATGTGATAAGGTATTCCATACACACTGGTATTAACTAACTAACTAACTAACATGTGATAAGGTATTCCATACACACTGGTATTAACTAACTAACTAACATGTGATAAGGTATTACATACACACTGGTATTAACTAACTAACATGTGATAAGGTATTCCATCCACACTGGTATTAACTAACTAACATGTGATAAGGTATTCCATCCACACTGGTATTAACTAACTAACTAACTAACATGTGATAAGGTATTACATTCACACTGGTATTAACTAACTAACATGTGATAAGGTAATCCATACACACTGGTATTAACTAACTAACTAACATGTGATAAGGTATTCCATCCACACTGGTATTAACTAACTAACTAACTAACATGTGATAAGGTATTCCATCCACACTGGTATTAACTAACTAACTAACTAACTAACTAACTAACTAACTAACTAACTAACTAACTAACATGTGATAAGGTATTCCATACACACTGGTATTAACTAACTAACTAACATGTGATAAGGTATTCCATACACACTGGTATTAACTAACTAACTAACTAACATGTGATAAGGTATTCCATACACACTGGTATTAACTAACTAACTAACTAACATGTGATAAGGTATTCCATACACACTGGTATTAACTAACTAACTAACTAACATGTGATGAGGTATTCCATACACACTGGTATTAACTAACTAACATGTGATAAGGTATTCCATACACACTGGTATTAACTAACTAACATGTGATAAGGTATTCCATACACACTGGTATTAACTAACTGACATGTGATAAGGTATTCCATACACACTGGTATTAACTAACTAACATGTGATAAGGTATTCCATACACACTGGTGTTAACTAACATGTGATAAGGTATTCCATACACACTGGTATTAACTAACTAACTAACTAACTAACATGTGATAAGGTATTACATTCACACTGGTATTAACTAACTAACATGTGATAAGGTAATCCATACACACTGGTATTAACTAACTAACTAACATGTGATAAGGTATTCCATCCACACTGGTATTAACTAACTAACTAACTAACTAACATGTGATAAGGTATTCCATCCACACTGGTATTAACTAACTAACTAACATGTGCTAAGGTATTCCATCCACACTGGTATTAACTAACTAACATGTGATTAGGTATTTCATACACACTGGTATTAACCTGTTGGGTCTAGGGGGCAGCATTTGCACGTCTGGATAAAAAAAATGTACCCGATTTAATCTGGTTACTAATCCTACCCAGTAACTAGAATATGCATATACTTATTATATATGGATAGAAAACACTCTAAAGTTTCCAAAACTGTTTGAATGGTGTCTGTGAGTATAACAGAACTCATTTGGCAGGCAAAACCCTGAGACATTTTCTGACAGGAAGTGGATACCTGATGTGTTGTATTGAGTTTAAACCTATCCCATTGAAAAACACAGGGGTTTAGGAATATTTTGGCACTTCCTATTGCTTCCACTAGATGTCACCAGCCTTTACAAAGTGTTTTGAGTCTTCTGGAGGGAGATCTGACCGAACAAGAGCCATGGAACGGTGATGTCCCATTAGACACCTGGCGCGCTACTTCATGTTGGGTACCCTCGTTCCAATACGTTATAAAAGGCTATGCATTCGTCCACCTTGAATATTATTCATGTTCTGGTTAAAAAAGGCCCTAATGATTTATGCTATACAACGTTTGACATGTTTGAACGAACGGAAATATATTTTTTCCCCTCGTTCATGACGAGAAGTCCGGCTGGCTTACATCATGTGCTAACGAGACGGAGATTTTTGGACATAAATGATGAGCTTTTTTGAACAAAACTACATTCGTTATGGACCTGTGATACCTGGAAGTGACATCTGATGAAGAGAATCAAAGGTAATGGATTATTTACATAGTATTTTCGATTTTAGATCTCCCCAACATGACGTCTAGTCTGTATCGCAACGCGTATTTTTCTGGGCACAGTGCTCAGATTATTGCAAAGTGTGATTTCCCAGTAAGGTTATTTTTAAATCTGGCAAGTTGATTGCGTTCAAAAGATGTAAATCTATAATTCTTTAAATGACAATATAATATTTTACCAATGTTTTCTAATTTTAATTATTTAATTTGTGACGCTGACTTGACTGCCGGTTATTGGAGGGAAACGATTTCCTCAACATCAATGCCATAGTAAAACGCTGTTTTTGTATATAAATATGAACTTGATAGAACTAAAAATGCATGCATTGTCTAACATAATGTCCTAGGAGTGTCATCTGATGGAGATTGTAAAAGGTTAGTGTATCATTTTAGCTGGTTTTATGGTTTTGGTGACCCTGTCTTTGACTTGACAAAACATTACACACAACTCTTGTAAATGTACTGTCCTAACATACTCTAAATTTATGCTTTCGCCGTAAAACCTTTTTGAAATCGTAAAACGTGGTTAGATTAAGGAGATGTTTATCTTTCAAATGGTGTAACATAGTTGTATTTTTGAAAAATTTGAATTTTGACATTTATTTGGATTCAAATTTGCCGCTCTTGAAATGCACCTGCTGTTGATGGAGTGCACCACGGGTGGCACGCTAGCGTCCCACCTAGCCCCAAGAGGTTAACTAACTAACATGTGATAAGGTATTCCATACACACTGGTATCAACTAACATGTGATAAGGTATTCCATACACACTGGTATTAACTAACATGTGATAAGGTATTCCATACACACTGGTATCAACTAACATGTGATAAGGTATTCCATACACACTGGTATTAACTAACATGTGATAAGGTATTCCATACACACTGGTATTAACTAACATGTGATAAGGTATTCCATACACACTGGATTTAACTAACTAACTAACTAACTAACTAACTAACTAACAAACATGTGATAAGGTATTCCATACACACTGGTATTAACTAACTAACTAACTAACATGTGATAAGGTATTCCATAGACACTGGTATTAACTAACTAACTAACTAACTAACTAACTAACATGTGATAAGGTATTCCATACACACTGGTATTAACTAACTAACTAACATGTGATAAGGTATTCCATACACACTGGTATTAACTAACTAACATGTGATAAGGTATTCCATCCACACTGGTATTAACTAACTAACTAACTAACATGTGATAAGGTATTACATTCACACTGGTATTAACTAACTAACATGTGATAAGGTAATCCATACACACTGGTATTAACTAACTAACTAACATGTGATAAGGTATTCCATCCACACTGGTATTAACTAACTAACTAACTAACATGTGATAAGGTATTCCATCCACACTGGTATTAACTAACTAACTAACATGTGATAAGGTATTCCATCCACACTGGTATTAACTAACTAACTAACTAACTAACTAACTAACTAACATGTGATAAGGTATTCCATACACACTGGTATTAACTAACTAACTAACTAACATGTGATAAGGTATTCCATACACACTGGTATTAACTAACTAACTAACTAACATGTGATAAGGTATTCCATACACACTGGTATTAACTAACTAACTAACATGTGATGAGGTATTCCATACACACTGGTATTAACTAACTAACTAACTAACATGTGATAAGGTATTCCATACACACTGGTATTAACTAACTAACTAACATGTGATGAGGTATTCCATACACACTGGTATTAACTAACTAACATGTGATAAGGTATTCCATACACACTGGTATTAACTAACTAACATGTGATAAGGTATTCCATACACACTGGTATTAACTAACTGACATGTGATAAGGTATTCCATACACACTGGTATTAACTAACTAACATGTGATAAGGTATTCCATACACACTGGTGTTAACTAACATGTGATAAGGTATTCCATACACACTGGTATTAACTAACTAACTAACATGTGATAAGGTATTCCATACACACTGGTATTAACTAACTAACTAACATGTGATAAGGTATTCCATACACACTGGTATTAACTAACTAACTAACATGTGATAAGGTATTCCATACACACTGGTATTAACTAACTAACATGTGATAAGGTATTATATAGACACTGGTATTAACTAACTAACATGTGATAAGGTATTCCATACACACTGGTATTAACTAACTAACATGTGATTAGATATTCCATACACACTGGTATTAACTAACATGTGATAAGGTATTCCATACACACTGGTATTAACTAACATGTGATAAGGTATTCCATACACACTGGTATTAACTAACATGTGATAAGGTATTCCATACACACTGGTATTAACTAACTAACATGTGATTAGGTATTCCATACACACTGGTATTAACTAACTAACATGTGATAAGGTATTCCATACACACTGGTATTAACTAACTAACATGTGATAAGGTAATCCATACACACTGGTATTAACTAACATGTGATAAGGTATTCCATACACACTGGTATTAACTAACATGTGATAAGGTATTCCATACACACTGGTGTTAACTAACATGTGATAAGGTATTCCATACACACTGGTATTAACTAACTAACTAACTAACATGTGATAAGGTATTACATTCACACTGGTATTAACTAACTAACATGTGATAAGGTAATCCATACACACTGGTATTAACTAACTAACTAACATGTGATAAGGTATTCCATCCACACTGGTATTAACTAACTAACTAACTAACTAACATGTGATAAGGTATTCCATCCACACTGGTATTAACTAACTAACTAACATGTGCTAAGGTATTCCATCCACACTGGTATTAACCTGTTGGGTCTAGGGGGCAGCATTTGCACGTCTGGATAAAAAAAATGTACCCGATTTAATCTGGTTACTAATCCTACCCAGTAACTAGAATATGCATATACTTATTATATATGGATAGAAAACACTCTAAAGTTTCCAAAACTGTTTGAATGGTGTCTGTGAGTATAACAGAACTCATTTGGCAGGCAAAACCCTGAGACATTTTCTGACAGGAAGTGGATACCTGATGTGTTGTATTGATTTTAAACCTATCCCATTGAAAAACACAGGGGTTTAGGAATATTTTGGCACTTCCTATTGCTTCCACTAGATGTCACCAGCCTTTACAAAGTGTTTTGAGTCTTCTGGAGGGAGATCTGACCGAACAAGAGCCATGGAACGGTGATGTCCCATTAGACACCTGGCGCGCTACTTCATGTTGGGTACCCTCGTTCCAATACGTTATAAAAGGCTATGCATTCGTCCACCTTGAATATTATTCATGTTCTGGTTAAAAAAGGCCCTAATGATTTATGCTATACAACGTTTGACATGTTTGAACGAACGGAAATATATTTTTTCCCCTCGTTCATGACGAGAAGTCCGGCTGGCTTACATCATGTGCTAACGAGACGGAGATTTTTGGACATAAATGATGAGCTTTTTTGAACAAAACTACATTCGTTATGGACCTGTGATACCTGGAAGTGACATCTGATGAAGAGAATCAAAGGTAATGGATTATTTACATAGTATTTTCGATTTTAGATCTCCCCAACATGACGTCTAGTCTGTATCGCAACGCGTATTTTTCTGGGCACAGTGCTCAGATTATTGCAAAGTGTGATTTCCCAGTAAGGTTATTTTTAAATCTGGCAAGTTGATTGCGTTCAAAAGATGTAAATCTATAATTCTTTAAATGACAATATAATATTTTACCAATGTTTTCTAATTTTAATTATTTAATTTGTGACGCTGACTTGACTGCCGGTTATTGGAGGGAAACGATTTCCTCAACATCAATGCCATAGTAAAACGCTGTTTTTGTATATAAATATGAACTTGATAGAACTAAAAATGCATGCATTGTCTAACATAATGTCCTAGGAGTGTCATCTGATGGAGATTGTAAAAGGTTAGTGTATCATTTTAGCTGGTTTTATGGTTTTGGTGACCCTGTCTTTGACTTGACAAAACATTACACACAACTCTTGTAAATGTACTGTCCTAACATACTCTAAATTTATGCTTTCGCCGTAAAACCTTTTTGAAATCGTAAAACGTGGTTAGATTAAGGAGATGTTTATCTTTCAAATGGTGTAACATAGTTGTATTTTTGAAAAATTTGAATTTTGACATTTATTTGGATTCAAATTTGCCGCTCTTGAAATGCACCTGCTGTTGATGGAGTGCACCACAGGTGGCACGCTAGCGTCCCACCTAGCCCCAAGAGGTTAACTAACTAACATGTGATTAGGTATTTCATACACACTGGTATTAACTAACTAACATGTGATAAGGTATTCCATACACACTGGTATCAACTAACATGTGATAAGGTATTCCATACACACTGGTATTAACTAACATGTGATAAGGTATTCCATACACACTGGTATCAACTAACATGTGATAAGGTATTCCATACACACTGGTATTAACTAACATGTGATAAGGTATTCCATACACACTGGATTTAACTAACTAACTAACTAACTAACTAACTAACTAACTAACTAACAAACTAACAAACATGTGATAAGGTATTCCATACACACTGGTATTAACTAACTAACTAACTAACTAACATGTGATAAGGTATTCCATACACACTGGTATTAACTAACTAACTAACTAACTAACTAACTAACTAACTAACTAACTAACTAACTAACATGTGATAAGGTATTCCATCCACACTGGTATTAACTAACTAACATGTGATTAGGTATTTCATACACACTGGTATTAACTAACTACCATGTGATAAGGTATTCCATACACACTGGTATCAACTAACATGTGATAAGGTATTCCATACACACTGGTATTAACTAACATGTGATAAGGTATTCCATACACACTGGTATCAACTAACATGTGATAAGGTATTCCATACACACTGGTATTAACTAACATGTGATAAGGTATTCCATACACACTGGTATTAACTAACATGTGATAAGGTATTCCATACACACTGGATTTAACTAACTAACTAACTAACTAACTAACTAACTAACTAACAAACATGTGATAAGGTATTCCATACACACTGGTATTAACTAACTAACTAACTAACATGTGATAAGGTATTCCATACACACTGGTATTAACTAACTAACTAACTAACTAACTAACTAACTAACATGTGATAAGGTATTCCATCCACACTGGTATTAACTAACTAACTAACATGTGCTAAGGTATTCCATCCACACTGGTATTAACTAACTAACATGTGATAAGGTATTCCATCCACACTGGTATTAACTAACTAACATGTGATAAGGTATTCCATCCACACTGGTATTAACTAACTAACTAACTAACATGTGATAAGGTATTACATTCACACTGGTATTAACTAACTAACATGTGATAAGGTAATCCATACACACTGGTATTAACTAACTAACTAACATGTGATAAGGTATTCCATCCACACTGGTATTAACTAACTAACTAACATGTGATAAGGTATTCCATCCACACTGGTATTAACTAACTAACTAACATGTGCTAAGGTATTCCATCCACACTGGTATTAACTAACTAACTAACTAACTAACTAACTAACTACATGTGATAAGGTATTCCATACACACTGGTATTAACTAACTAACTAACATGTGATAAGGTATTCCATACACACTGGTATTAACTAACTAACTAACATGTGATGAGGTATTCCATACACACTGGTATTAACTAACTAACATGTGATAAGGTATTCCATACACACTGGTATTAACTAACTAACATGTGATAAGGTATTCCATACACACTGGTATTAACTAACTGACAAGTGATAAGGTATTCCATACACACTGGTATTAACTAACTAACATGTGATAAGGTAATCCATACACACTGGTATTAACTAACATGTGATAAGGTATTCCATACACACTGGTATTAACTAACATGTGATAAGGTATTCCATACACACTGGTATTAACTAACATGTGATTAGGTATTCCGTACACACTGGTATTAACTAACTAAAATGTGATTAGGTATTTCATACACACTGGTATTAACTAACTACCATGTGATAAGGTATTCCATACACACTGGTATCAACTAACATGTGATAAGGTATTCCATACACACTGGTATTAACTAACATGTGATAAGGTATTCCATACACACTGGTATCAACTAACATGTGATAAGGTATTCCATACACACTGGTATTAACTAACATGTGATAAGGTATTCCATACACACTGGTATTAACTAACATGTGATAAGGTATTCCATACACACTGGATTTAACTAACTAACTAACTAACTAACTAACTAACTAACTAACTAACAAACATGTGATAAGGTATTCCATACACACTGGTATTAACTAACTAACTAACTAACATGTGATAAGGTATTCCATACACACTGGTATTAACTAACTAACTAACATGTGATAAGGTATTACATACACACTGGTATTAACTAACTAACATGTGATAAGGTATTCCATCCACACTGGTATTAACTAACTAACATGTGATAAGGTATTCCATCCACACTGGTATTAACTAACTAACTAACTAACATGTGATAAGGTATTACATTCACACTGGTATTAACTAACTAACATGTGATAAGGTAATCCATACACACTGGTATTAACTAACTAACTAACATGTGATAAGGTATTCCATCCACACTGGTATTAACTAACTAACTAACTAACATGTGATAAGGTATTCCATCCACACTGGTATTAACTAACTAACTAACTAACTAACTAACTAACTAACTAACTAACTAACATGTGATAAGGTATTCCATACACACTGGTATTAACTAACTAACTAACATGTGATAAGGTATTCCATACACACTGGTATTAACTAACTAACTAACTAACATGTGATAAGGTATTCCATACACACTGGTATTAACTAACTAACTAACTAACATGTGATAAGGTATTCCATACACACTGGTATTAACTAACTAACTAACTAACATGTGATGAGGTATTCCATACACACTGGTATTAACTAACTAACATGTGATAAGGTATTCCATACACACTGGTATTAACTAACTAACATGTGATAAGGTATTCCATACACACTGGTATTAACTAACTGACATGTGATAAGGTATTCCATACACACTGGTATTAACTAACTAACATGTGATAAGGTATTCCATACACACTGGTGTTAACTAACATGTGATAAGGTATTCCATACACACTGGTATTAACTAACTAACTAACTAACTAACATGTGATAAGGTATTACATTCACACTGGTATTAACTAACTAACATGTGATAAGGTAATCCATACACACTGGTATTAACTAACTAACTAACATGTGATAAGGTATTCCATCCACACTGGTATTAACTAACTAACTAACTAACTAACATGTGATAAGGTATTCCATCCACACTGGTATTAACTAACTAACTAACATGTGCTAAGGTATTCCATCCACACTGGTATTAACTAACTAACATGTGATTAGGTATTTCATACACACTGGTATTAACCTGTTGGGTCTAGGGGGCAGCATTTGCACGTCTGGATAAAAAAAATGTACCCGATTTAATCTGGTTACTAATCCTACCCAGTAACTAGAATATGCATATACTTATTATATATGGATAGAAAACACTCTAAAGTTTCCAAAACTGTTTGAATGGTGTCTGTGAGTATAACAGAACTCATTTGGCAGGCAAAACCCTGAGACATTTTCTGACAGGAAGTGGATACCTGATGTGTTGTATTGAGTTTAAACCTATCCCATTGAAAAACACAGGGGTTTAGGAATATTTTGGCACTTCCTATTGCTTCCACTAGATGTCACCAGCCTTTACAAAGTGTTTTGAGTCTTCTGGAGGGAGATCTGACCGAACAAGAGCCATGGAACGGTGATGTCCCATTAGACACCTGGCGCGCTACTTCATGTTGGGTACCCTCGTTCCAATACGTTATAAAAGGCTATGCATTCGTCCACCTTGAATATTATTCATGTTCTGGTTAAAAAAGGCCCTAATGATTTATGCTATACAACGTTTGACATGTTTGAACGAACGGAAATATATTTTTTCCCCTCGTTCATGACGAGAAGTCCGGCTGGCTTACATCATGTGCTAACGAGACGGAGATTTTTGGACATAAATGATGAGCTTTTTTGAACAAAACTACATTCGTTATGGACCTGTGATACCTGGAAGTGACATCTGATGAAGAGAATCAAAGGTAATGGATTATTTACATAGTATTTTCGATTTTAGATCTCCCCAACATGACGTCTAGTCTGTATCGCAACGCGTATTTTTCTGGGCACAGTGCTCAGATTATTGCAAAGTGTGATTTCCCAGTAAGGTTATTTTTAAATCTGGCAAGTTGATTGCGTTCAAAAGATGTAAATCTATAATTCTTTAAATGACAATATAATATTTTACCAATGTTTTCTAATTTTAATTATTTAATTTGTGACGCTGACTTGACTGCCGGTTATTGGAGGGAAACGATTTCCTCAACATCAATGCCATAGTAAAACGCTGTTTTTGTATATAAATATGAACTTGATAGAACTAAAAATGCATGCATTGTCTAACATAATGTCCTAGGAGTGTCATCTGATGGAGATTGTAAAAGGTTAGTGTATCATTTTAGCTGGTTTTATGGTTTTGGTGACCCTGTCTTTGACTTGACAAAACATTACACACAACTCTTGTAAATGTACTGTCCTAACATACTCTAAATTTATGCTTTCGCCGTAAAACCTTTTTGAAATCGTAAAACGTGGTTAGATTAAGGAGATGTTTATCTTTCAAATGGTGTAACATAGTTGTATTTTTGAAAAATTTGAATTTTGACATTTATTTGGATTCAAATTTGCCGCTCTTGAAATGCACCTGCTGTTGATGGAGTGCACCACGGGTGGCACGCTAGCGTCCCACCTAGCCCCAAGAGGTTAACTAACTAACATGTGATAAGGTATTCCATACACACTGGTATCAACTAACATGTGATAAGGTATTCCATACACACTGGTATTAACTAACATGTGATAAGGTATTCCATACACACTGGTATCAACTAACATGTGATAAGGTATTCCATACACACTGGTATTAACTAACATGTGATAAGGTATTCCATACACACTGGTATTAACTAACATGTGATAAGGTATTCCATACACACTGGATTTAACTAACTAACTAACTAACTAACTAACTAACTAACAAACATGTGATAAGGTATTCCATACACACTGGTATTAACTAACTAACTAACTAACATGTGATAAGGTATTCCATAGACACTGGTATTAACTAACTAACTAACTAACTAACTAACTAACATGTGATAAGGTATTCCATACACACTGGTATTAACTAACTAACTAACATGTGATAAGGTATTCCATACACACTGGTATTAACTAACTAACATGTGATAAGGTATTCCATCCACACTGGTATTAACTAACTAACTAACTAACATGTGATAAGGTATTACATTCACACTGGTATTAACTAACTAACATGTGATAAGGTAATCCATACACACTGGTATTAACTAACTAACTAACATGTGATAAGGTATTCCATCCACACTGGTATTAACTAACTAACTAACTAACATGTGATAAGGTATTCCATCCACACTGGTATTAACTAACTAACTAACATGTGATAAGGTATTCCATCCACACTGGTATTAACTAACTAACTAACTAACTAACTAACTAACTAACATGTGATAAGGTATTCCATACACACTGGTATTAACTAACTAACTAACTAACATGTGATAAGGTATTCCATACACACTGGTATTAACTAACTAACTAACTAACATGTGATAAGGTATTCCATACACACTGGTATTAACTAACTAACTAACATGTGATGAGGTATTCCATACACACTGGTATTAACTAACTAACTAACTAACATGTGATAAGGTATTCCATACACACTGGTATTAACTAACTAACTAACATGTGATGAGGTATTCCATACACACTGGTATTAACTAACTAACATGTGATAAGGTATTCCATACACACTGGTATTAACTAACTAACATGTGATAAGGTATTCCATACACACTGGTATTAACTAACTGACATGTGATAAGGTATTCCATACACACTGGTATTAACTAACTAACATGTGATAAGGTATTCCATACACACTGGTGTTAACTAACATGTGATAAGGTATTCCATACACACTGGTATTAACTAACTAACTAACATGTGATAAGGTATTCCATACACACTGGTATTAACTAACTAACTAACATGTGATAAGGTATTCCATACACACTGGTATTAACTAACTAACTAACATGTGATAAGGTATTCCATACACACTGGTATTAACTAACTAACATGTGATAAGGTATTATATAGACACTGGTATTAACTAACTAACATGTGATAAGGTATTCCATACACACTGGTATTAACTAACTAACATGTGATTAGATATTCCATACACACTGGTATTAACTAACATGTGATAAGGTATTCCATACACACTGGTATTAACTAACATGTGATAAGGTATTCCATACACACTGGTATTAACTAACATGTGATAAGGTATTCCATACACACTGGTATTAACTAACTAACATGTGATTAGGTATTCCATACACACTGGTATTAACTAACTAACATGTGATAAGGTATTCCATACACACTGGTATTAACTAACTAACATGTGATAAGGTAATCCATACACACTGGTATTAACTAACATGTGATAAGGTATTCCATACACACTGGTATTAACTAACATGTGATAAGGTATTCCATACACACTGGTGTTAACTAACATGTGATAAGGTATTCCATACACACTGGTATTAACTAACTAACTAACTAACATGTGATAAGGTATTACATTCACACTGGTATTAACTAACTAACATGTGATAAGGTAATCCATACACACTGGTATTAACTAACTAACTAACATGTGATAAGGTATTCCATCCACACTGGTATTAACTAACTAACTAACTAACTAACATGTGATAAGGTATTCCATCCACACTGGTATTAACTAACTAACTAACATGTGCTAAGGTATTCCATCCACACTGGTATTAACCTGTTGGGTCTAGGGGGCAGCATTTGCACGTCTGGATAAAAAAAATGTACCCGATTTAATCTGGTTACTAATCCTACCCAGTAACTAGAATATGCATATACTTATTATATATGGATAGAAAACACTCTAAAGTTTCCAAAACTGTTTGAATGGTGTCTGTGAGTATAACAGAACTCATTTGGCAGGCAAAACCCTGAGACATTTTCTGACAGGAAGTGGATACCTGATGTGTTGTATTGATTTTAAACCTATCCCATTGAAAAACACAGGGGTTTAGGAATATTTTGGCACTTCCTATTGCTTCCACTAGATGTCACCAGCCTTTACAAAGTGTTTTGAGTCTTCTGGAGGGAGATCTGACCGAACAAGAGCCATGGAACGGTGATGTCCCATTAGACACCTGGCGCGCTACTTCATGTTGGGTACCCTCGTTCCAATACGTTATAAAAGGCTATGCATTCGTCCACCTTGAATATTATTCATGTTCTGGTTAAAAAAGGCCCTAATGATTTATGCTATACAACGTTTGACATGTTTGAACGAACGGAAATATATTTTTTCCCCTCGTTCATGACGAGAAGTCCGGCTGGCTTACATCATGTGCTAACGAGACGGAGATTTTTGGACATAAATGATGAGCTTTTTTGAACAAAACTACATTCGTTATGGACCTGTGATACCTGGAAGTGACATCTGATGAAGAGAATCAAAGGTAATGGATTATTTACATAGTATTTTCGATTTTAGATCTCCCCAACATGACGTCTAGTCTGTATCGCAACGCGTATTTTTCTGGGCACAGTGCTCAGATTATTGCAAAGTGTGATTTCCCAGTAAGGTTATTTTTAAATCTGGCAAGTTGATTGCGTTCAAAAGATGTAAATCTATAATTCTTTAAATGACAATATAATATTTTACCAATGTTTTCTAATTTTAATTATTTAATTTGTGACGCTGACTTGACTGCCGGTTATTGGAGGGAAACGATTTCCTCAACATCAATGCCATAGTAAAACGCTGTTTTTGTATATAAATATGAACTTGATAGAACTAAAAATGCATGCATTGTCTAACATAATGTCCTAGGAGTGTCATCTGATGGAGATTGTAAAAGGTTAGTGTATCATTTTAGCTGGTTTTATGGTTTTGGTGACCCTGTCTTTGACTTGACAAAACATTACACACAACTCTTGTAAATGTACTGTCCTAACATACTCTAAATTTATGCTTTCGCCGTAAAACCTTTTTGAAATCGTAAAACGTGGTTAGATTAAGGAGATGTTTATCTTTCAAATGGTGTAACATAGTTGTATTTTTGAAAAATTTGAATTTTGACATTTATTTGGATTCAAATTTGCCGCTCTTGAAATGCACCTGCTGTTGATGGAGTGCACCACAGGTGGCACGCTAGCGTCCCACCTAGCCCCAAGAGGTTAACTAACTAACATGTGATTAGGTATTTCATACACACTGGTATTAACTAACTAACATGTGATAAGGTATTCCATACACACTGGTATCAACTAACATGTGATAAGGTATTCCATACACACTGGTATTAACTAACATGTGATAAGGTATTCCATACACACTGGTATCAACTAACATGTGATAAGGTATTCCATACACACTGGTATTAACTAACATGTGATAAGGTATTCCATACACACTGGTATTAACTAACATGTGATAAGGTATTCCATACACACTGGATTTAACTAACTAACTAACTAACTAACTAACTAACTAACAAACATGTGATAAGGTATTCCATACACACTGGTATTAACTAACTAACTAACTAACATGTGATAAGGTATTCCATAGACACTGGTATTAACTAACTAACTAACTAACTAACTAACTAACATGTGATAAGGTATTCCATACACACTGGTATTAACTAACTAACTAACATGTGATAAGGTATTCCATACACACTGGTATTAACTAACTAACATGTGATAAGGTATTCCATCCACACTGGTATTAACTAACTAACTAACTAACTAACATGTGATAAGGTATTACATTCACACTGGTATTAACTAACTAACATGTGATAAGGTAATCCATACACACTGGTATTAACTAACTAACTAACTAACATGTGATAAGGTATTCCATCCACACTGGTATTAACTAACTAACTAACTAACTAACATGTGATAAGGTATTCCATCCACACTGGTATTAACTAACTAACTAACATGTGATAAGGTATTCCATCCACACTGGTATTAACTAACTAACTAACTAACTAACTAACTAACTAACTAACTAACTAACTAACATGTGATAAGGTATTCCATACACACTGGTATTAACTAACTAACTAACTAACATGTGATAAGGTATTCCATACACACTGGTATTAACTAACTAACTAACTAACATGTGATAAGGTATTCCATACACACTGGTATTAACTAACTAACTAACATGTGATGAGGTATTCCATACACACTGGTATTAACTAACTAACTAACTAACATGTGATAAGGTATTCCATACACACTGGTATTAACCTGTTGGGTCTAGGGGGCAGCATTTGCACGTCTGGATAAAAAAAATGTACCCGATTTAATCTGGTTACTAATCCTACCCAGTAACTAGAATATGCATATACTTATTATATATGGATAGAAAACACTCTAAAGTTTCCAAAACTGTTTGAATGGTGTCTGTGAGTATAACAGAACTCATTTGGCAGGCAAAACCCTGAGACATTTTCTGACAGGAAGTGGATACCTGATGTGTTGTATTGACTTTAAACCTCTCCCATTGAAAAACACAGGGGTTTAGGAATATTTTGGCACTTCCTATTGCTTCCACTAGATGTCACCAGCCTTTACAAAGTGTTTTGAGTCTTCTGGAGGGAGATCTGACCGAACAAGAGCCATGGAACGGTGATGTCCCATTAGACACCTGGCGCGCTACTTCATGTTGGGTACCCTCGTTCCAATACGTTATAAAAGGCTATGCATTCGTCCACCTTGAATATTATTCATGTTCTGGTTAAAAAAGGCCCTAATGATTTATGCTATACAACGTTTGACATGTTTGAACGAACGGAAATATATTTTTTCCCCTCGTTCATGACGAGAAGTCCGGCTGGCTTACATCATGTGCTAACGAGACGGAGATTTTTGGACATAAATGATGAGCTTTTTTGAACAAAACTACATTCGTTATGGACCTGTGATACCTGGAAGTGACATCTGATGAAGAGAATCAAAGGTAATGGATTATTTACATAGTATTTTCGATTTTAGATCTCCCCAACATGACGTCTAGTCTGTATCGCAACGCGTATTTTTCTGGGCACAGTGCTCAGATTATTGCAAAGTGTGATTTCCCAGTAAGGTTATTTTTAAATCTGGCAAGTTGATTGCGTTCAAAAGATGTAAATCTATAATTCTTTAAATGACAATATAATATTTTACCAATGTTTTCTAATTTTAATTATTTAATTTGTGACGCTGACTTGACTGCCGGTTATTGGAGGGAAACGATTTCCTCAACATCAATGCCATAGTAAAACGCTGTTTTTGTATATAAATATGAACTTGATAGAACTAAAAATGCATGCATTGTCTAACATAATGTCCTAGGAGTGTCATCTGATGGAGATTGTAAAAGGTTAGTGTATCATTTTAGCTGGTTTTATGGTTTTGGTGACCCTGTCTTTGACTTGACAAAACATTACACACAACTCTTGTAAATGTACTGTCCTAACATACTCTAAATTTATGCTTTCGCCGTAAAACCTTTTTGAAATCGTAAAACGTGGTTAGATTAAGGAGATGTTTATCTTTCAAATGGTGTAACATAGTTGTATTTTTGAAAAATTTGAATTTTGACATTTATTTGGATTCAAATTTGCCGCTCTTGAAATGCACCTGCTGTTGATGGAGTGCACCACAGGTGGCACGCTAGCGTCCCACCTAGCCCCAAGAGGTTAACTAACTAACTAACATGTGATGAGGTATTCCATACACACTGGTATTAACTAACTAACATGTGATAAGGTATTCCATACACACTGGTATTAACTAACTAACATGTGATAAGGTATTCCATACACACTGGTATTAACTAACTGACATGTGATAAGGTATTCCATACACACTGGTATTAACTAACTAACATGTGATAAGGTATTCCATACACACTGGTGTTAACTAACATGTGATAAGGTATTCCATACACACTGGTATTAACTAACTAACTAACATGTGATAAGGTATTCCATACACACTGGTATTAACTAACTAACTAACATGTGATAAGGTATTCCATACACACTGGTATTAACTAACTAACTAACATGTGATAAGGTATTCCATACACACTGGTATTAACTAACTAACATGTGATAAGGTATTATATAGACACTGGTATTAACTAACTAACATGTGATAAGGTATTCCATACACACTGGTATTAACTAACTAACATGTGATTAGATATTCCATACACACTGGTATTAACTAACATGTGATAAGGTATTCCATACACACTGGTATTAACTAACATGTGATAAGGTATTCCATACACACTGGTATTAACTAACATGTGATAAGGTATTCCATACACACTGGTATTAACTAACTAACATGTGATTAGGTATTCCATACACACTGGTATTAACTAACTAACATGTGATAAGGTATTCCATACACACTGGTATTAACTAACTAACATGTGATAAGGTAATCCATACACACTGGTATTAACTAACATGTGATAAGGTATTCCATACACACTGGTATTAACTAACATGTGATAAGGTATTCCATACACACTGGTATTAACTAACATGTGATAAGGTATTCCATACACACTGGTATTAACTAACTAACTAACATGTGATAAGGTATTCCATACACACTGGTATTAACTAACTAACATGTGATAAGGTATTCCATACACACTGGTATTAACTAACATGTGATAAGGTATTACATACACACTGGTGTTAACTAACTAACATGTGATAAGGTATTACATACAGACTGGTGTTAACATGTGATAAGGTATTCCAGTTGTATGGCAGTGAATTCCCCCATGAGAGACAGAGTGATGTAGTGTTGAATAGTGGATGATAATATCTTACGTTGGGCCTGTACCACATAGAAGGAGACGGGTTCAGTCCAGGATCCGTTGCCAGCCAGGGAGGTGGCTCTGACCCGGGCAGAGTAGTTACCAGGTCCGAGGTTACTGAGCCTGGCACCACGCTGCTCTCTATACAGCTGGCGAGAGACACACTCGTGCTTCTCTGACTGGACAGACAGAGAAAACACGCTGTTAGACGACTGCTTCTACAACACGGCTGCAGGTAGTTAGCTAGCTCTGAGCAGCTGTCCTGCGTCACACCAACATTACTGGGTTAGACTACTGCAGGTAGTTAGCTAGCTCTGAACAACTGTCCTGGGTCACACCAACATTACTGGGTTAGACTACTGCAGGTAGTTAGCTAGCTCTGAGCAGCTGTCCTGCGTCACACCAACATTACTGGGTTAGACTACTGCAGGTAGTTAGCTAGCTCTGAGCAGCTGTCCTGCGTCACACCAACATTACTGGGTTAGACTACTGCAGGTAGTTAGCAAGCTCTGAGCAGCTGTCCTGCGTCACACCAACATTACTGGTTTAGACTACTGCAGGTAGTTAGCTAGCTCTGAGCAGCCGTCCTGCGTCACACCAACATTACTGGGTTAGACTACTGCAGGTAGTTAGCTAGCTCTGAGCAGCCGTCCTGCTTCACACCAACATTACTGGGTTAGACTACTGCAGGTAGTTAGCTAGCTCTGAGCAGCTGTCCTGTATCACACCAACATTACTGGGTTAGACTACTGCAGGTAGTTAGCTAGCTCTGAGCAGCTGTCCTGCATCACACCAACATTACTGGGTTAGACCCTCCATAAAATGTAAACTTATCAGCTATCATCCTCACCACCATGGAGAAGGGAACAGTGGAGAGGTGTATCTCTTACCTCAGTGCCCAGTCTGAACTTGATCTCATACATGAGGATGAGTGCGTTGGGGGACGAGGGTTCAGGCCAGCGGAGGAACACAGAATCATCCTCTCCGGTCCAGATCACTGGGCCTGGGATGTCATCTGCCTTCTCTGTAGGTACGAGACATTACACAGCATGTTACATATGGACAACACCAGAGGGGTTTTACTATGAAGCAAGCTAAATCTATTCACGCTTTAATAAAGAACCCAGCTTCAGTTCACCAGCTTCACATTCCTGAGGGGTATACTATGAAGCAAGCTAAATCTATTCACGCTTTAATAAAGCACCCAGCTTCAGTTAGCTTCACATTCTATCTCAGGCTTCATCCATACTACGACGGTGGATATTGCTCGTCCCCCTACCGGCGAACTCCAGTCCAACGCCCAACTCGTCATTGAGACAATGCTGAAAACACCGATCCATGTGTGGGCGAGTCAGTGCCACATTTTAATTTTTTACCGAAAACCAAAGAAAAATGGGTGAAAAGTAACCTTGCAAATTCAGCGAGCTACAGTGGGAAACAGGCTGATATAGCTGTTACTACATATCCTTAATGCAGTCTTGCACGATCACCAAGCTCTTTCCCTGCTCCTGTCCATAAAATTACTGTATTAAAGTCATACTGAAGTTCCACTGGGCGGTAAGTTTCAAATGTGGACATTTACACAGAGCAGAGGGAGGAATAACAGAGGAGGACCAGCAGCATGTGTACACAGAGCAGAGGGGGGAAGAACAGAGGAGGAACAGCAGCATGTGTACACAGAGCAGAGGGGGGAAGAACGGAGGAGGAACAGCAGCATGTGTACACAGAGCAGAGGGGGGGAGAACAGAGTAGGAACAGCAGGATGTGTACACAGAGCAGAGGGGGGGAAGAACAGAGGAGGAACAGCAGCATGTGTACACAGAGCAGAGGGGGGAAGAACAGAGGAGGAACAGCAGCATGTGTACACAGATCAGAGGGGGGGAGAACAGAGGAGGAACAGCAGCATGTGTACACAGAGCAGAGGGGGGAAGAACAGAGGAGGAACAGCAGCATGTGTACACAGAGCAGAGGGGGGGAGAACAGAGGAGGAACAGCAGCATGTGTACACAGAGCAGAGGGGGGGAGAACAGAGGAGGAACAGCAGCATGTGTACACAGAGCAGAGGGGGGGAAGAACAGAGGAGGAACAGCAGCATGTGTACACAGGTTAGTTCTGAATGCAGGATAGTGGAGTTAGCCTGCCCTGGACCAGGTTAGTTCTGAATGCAGGATAGTGGAGTTAGCCCTGAGTTAGCCCTGAGTTAGCCTGCCCTGGACCAGGTTAGTTCTGAATGCAGGATAGTGGAGTTAGCCCTGAGTTAGCCTGCCCTGGACCAGGTCAGTTCTGAATGCAGGATAGTGGAGTTAGCCCTGAGTTAGCCTGCCCTGGACCAGGTTAGTTCTGAATGCAGGATAGTGGAGTTATCCCTGAGTTAGCCTGCAGGTTAGTTCTGAATGCAGGATAGTGGAGTTAGCCCTGAGTTAGCCTGCCCTGGACCAGGTTAGTTCTGAATGCAGGATAGTGGAGTTAGCCTTGCAGGTTAGTTCTGAATACAGGATAGTGGAGTTAGCCTGCCCTGGACCAGGTTAGTTCTGAATGCAGGATAGTGGAGTTAGCCCTGAGTTAGCCTGCCCTGGAGCAGGTTAGTTCTGAATGCAGGATAGTGGAGTTAGCCCTGAGTTCACCCTGAGTTAGCCTTGCAGGTTAGTTCTGAATGCTTGGTTGCCATAGAAATGTACCTGGCTAAAAGTTGAGCCACTTTCGTATGACCAGTTATCCCGAATTGAACTCTGAGTTGATCGCAGTTACCTCACTAACTCCTCAAACCTGCTTCGTGGGATATATCCCTCAGTTGATCGAAGTTACCTCGCTAACTCCTCAAACCTGCTTCGTGGGATATACCCCTCAGTTGATCGAAGTTACCTCGCTAACTCCTCAAACCTGCTTCGTAGGATATACCCCTCAGTTCCAACGAACATATGTTTAAGTCAGTGTCAGTCATAAAATACAGACTACCGTAATTTCCGGACTATAAGCCGCAACTTTTTTCCCACGCTTTGAACCTCGCGGCTTAAACAATGACGCGGCTAATATATGGATTTTTCCCGCTTTCAATTTTTTTGGAACGGAGATGACTTCAGTGGTTTAAGTGCACAGGAGGAGGAAGATAGTGACAAATGACTTTCTTGGTAGGCTACTGTTTACTGCTCATTTTTTATTTTTTGTTACAAGCCGTGTTTCGTTAAAGCCCATTTATTTTTGTTACAAGCCGTGTTCCGTTAAAGCCTATTTATTTTTGTTAGAAGCCGTGTTTCGTTAACCTCTTGACGGTCGCCTAGGATAGGGGGCGCCACAGCGCATTTTGAAAAAAATTTGTGCCCATTTTAAATGGCCTACTACTCAAACTCAGAAGCTAGGATATGCATATAATTAATACTTGTGGATAGAAAACACCCTAAAGTTTCTAAAACTGTTTGAATGGTGTCTGTGAGTATAACAGAACTCATATGGCAGTCAAAACCCAGAGACAGATGGAAACAGGAAGTGGAATTCTGAATTGCGAACTCAACTTCATCACGTTGCCTGTTAATCACACCGTGAGCTATGGTTCATTGAGCACTTCCTATGGCTTCCACTAGATGTCCCCAGTCTTTACAAAGTGGTTTGAATCTCCTACTGTTAAAACTGAATGAATGAGACGCTGTGGAACGTGGTCACACGGAGAGGGCCATCACCATTATGACGCCGGCGCCCCTGGTTACCCTCCCCTTTCGAAACGTTTTGAAACACAATGCAATCGTCCCCCTCGAATCTTATTGGCTCTCTTGTTGAAAAACGCCCTGAAGATTTATGTTATACAACGTTTGACATGTTTGAACGAACCTAAATGGGAAAAAAATTCATTTTCTCGAAATGGCTGTCCCGCGGCCGACGGAGCATTTGGGATCAGCCTTCAGACGCGCTAACAAGAACAAGCTCTTGGAACATAAAGGAGTAATTTTTTAGAACGAAAATACATTTGTTGTGGACCTGGGATTCCTGGAAGTGCTTTCTGATGAAGACAACCAAAGGTAAGGGATTATTGACAATAGTATACAAGACTAGATGTGATATGCGATTGTTCCAAGATGGCGCTGACCTGTAACGTTAGCCTATTTTTCAGAGTATCGCATCCCCTTTTATCGCAAAGTATGATTACCCAGTAAAGTTAATTTTAAATCTGGCATTACAGGTGCTTTCAAGAGATATTCATCTATAAATCTTAGAATGACAATATTAAATTTTTAAAATGTTTTCGAATAGTAATTTAGTAAATTGGAGCTCTGTTTCATCGGATGCATTTGAGGGAAAATAGTTAGTCAACGTTATGCACCGATGTAAAATGCTGTTTTTATATATAAATATGAACTTTATCGAACAAAATAATGCATGTATTGTGTAACATGATGTCCTAGGTGTGTCATCTGATGAAGATTGTCAAAGGTTAGTGCTGCATTTAGCTGTTTTTTGGTTATTTGTGATGCATGTGGTTGGTCGGAAAATGGCTATGTGGCTACTTTTACGATATACTCCTCTAACATAATCTAATGTTTTGCTTTTGCTGTAAAGCCTTTTTGAAATTGGACAACGTGGTTCGATTCAGGAGAGGTGTATCTATAAAACGATATAATTTGAAAAAACAAATGAAAAAAATAAATAAATAAAATTTTGTTATGCTAATAGGAATATGATTTTTCGCTGGATGTCCGTCCCGTATGCCGCACAGGGGTTAAAGCTTATTTATTTTTGTTACAAGCCGTGTTTCGTTATAGCCTATTTTTGTTACAAGCAGTGTTTCGTTAAAGCCTATTTATTTTTGTTACAAGCCGTGTTTCGTTAAAGCCTATTTATTTTTCTTACAAGCCGTGTTTCGTTAAAGCCTGTGTAAAGTTAATTTGTTTCAATGTACCGGTAGGCACCTGCGGCTTATAGACATGTGCGGCTTATTTATGTTCAAAATAATATTTATTTTTTAAATTCAGTGGGTGCGGCTTATATTCAGGTGCGCTTAATAGTCCGGAAATTACGGTAGTAGTGATGACAATATATGACATGATAACGCACATGAATTCACCTCAAGCAAACAAGAAAAGTGTCAGGCATCAAGACGAACTCTGCCGTGCTGAGTAACTTAACTCACTATGGGGAATGTTTAGTTCTAACCGAAGCTCTACTGTATAATGAAGGAGAGACAAGGGAGCAGTACGAACCTGCAGGTTTGGTCCTGGAGAAGATGAACTCTGCAGTGCTGAGTAACTTAACTCACTATGGGGAATGTTTAGTTCTAACCGAAGCTCTACTGTATAATGAAGGAGAGACAAGGGAGCAGTACGAACCTGCAGGTTTGGTCCTGGAGAAGATGAACTCTGCCGCGCTGCAGCGTTTCACCTGTTGGTTACAGGCGTGGATGTCGATCCGGTAAACCGTGAACGGCTGCAGACCAGATATCTGGAGCTCCCGCTCGTTGACTGCCGACTCTACGAAGTCATACTCCCTGTCCGCTAACTCTACCTCTGTAGCGTTGGCCCAAAGGTCAGGTGACGTGGCGTTAGGGTAGGTGGTCACACCGCGGTGGACTGTACGGTTAGCCACGCCAAATAGATCTCGACGGCGCCGGTCTGGAGGTCTGGAGGAGAGGGAGAGAGAGCAGAGGGATGTGGGAGTGACAATCACAGTCATCCAAACACTATAATACACTAGTCAACAAATACCCTGCGTGGTGGAATCCTTTCAATGGTCAACACGGCCTTGATTTTCAGCAGTAGAGACGATTGTTCAATTAGAATCTCCCTCCCTCTATTACATTGATCCAGTTAGTCCTGTTGCTTCAGGGGGATCTCCTCTGAATGTGGTCCATGACTATTCCAGATGTACTCCTCTACATTTCCAGCCAGACCACCACCAGATCCAGCCAGACCACCACCAGATCCAGCCAGACCACCACCAGATCCAGCCAGACCACCACCAGATCCAGCCAGACCCCCGCCCTGAGACGGGACGTCCGTCCCCCACCCTGAGCATTGATTCATCATCAGAGGCCGTAGAGAAACCAGATTTAGACATCACATATAATTTAACAGTTTATTTTCAAGCCATGCTGTTCATTTAAATAATGTATTAGAATTAACCGGTTTCTCTGAGTTATTTATGGTGGGAAAAAATAATCCCGTTAAATCTCAGTAACCAGGTTCCCGCCGTTCAACCGTACTGCGTAACCGCCGTTCAACCGTACTGCGTAACGATCATGCTGTTTAACCAGCTTCTTGATATGCCACACCTGGCAGGTGGATGGATTATCTTGGCAAAGGAGAAATGCTCACTAACAGGGATGTAAACTAATGTACGCACAAAATTTGAGAGAAGTAATCTTCTTGTGCGTACGGAACATTTCCGGGATCTTTTTATTTCAGCTCATGAAACACGGGACCAACACTTTACATGTCGCGTTTATATTTTGGTTCAGTATAAATGTCCAACAAGACTGCTCATATTGGTTTTCTATTTCAGAAGGTTCTGGTTGTGTTCTACTGGATCATCCCCAGGTAGGTGTGTGTGTGTGTGTGTGTGTGTTACGGCCTGTGATCTGCTTACCTGGGGGTAAAGATAGAGTTGTGTAAGAAGTTCTCGAAGACTTTCCTGTATGAAGCGTCGGCTGCCTCTGCCTCCAGGTCCCCGACAGATTTAGGACAGGGACAGCACGGCCCCTTGTCCCCCCCACCAACCACTGGTTTAGTAGGCTTCAGGTCCTCCTCCATGTCAGTCAACCCTGTAGCAGCTATACGGACCGGGACCTTCAGTTCTGAGGAGAGAGAGGAGGGGTCAGGGTGGAGGGGTTAGGGTGGAGGGGTTAGTCAACCCCGTAGCAGCCATACGGACCGGGACCTTCAGTTCTGAGGAGAGAGAGGAGGGGTCAGTCAACCCCGTAGCAGCTATACGGACCGGGACCTTCAGTTCTGAGGAGAGAGAGGAGGGGTCAGGGTGGAGGGGGTCAGGGTGGAGGGGTCAGGGTGGAGGGGTCAGTCAACCCTGTAGCAGCTATACGGACCGGGACCTTCAGTTCTGAGGAGAGAGAGGAGGGGTCAGGGTGGAGGGGTCAGGGTGGAGGGGTCAGGGGTCAGGGTGAAGGGGTCAGTCAACCCTGTAGCAGCTATACGGACCGGGACCTTCAGTTCTGAGGAGAGACAGGGGGGGTCAGGATGGGAGGGGTCAGGGTGGAGGGGTCAGGGCGGAGGGTGGAGGGGTCAGGGGTCAGGGTGGAGGGGTCAGGGTACTAACCTTTAGAACAGTAGTTGTGTTGGTACAGCTCTCGGTCTTCAGCCTGTTGCTGCCAGCGGACCAGGTAGTAGGTGTGGTTCCCATTGGGGAAGGCAGGGGGAGACCAGCGGACAACCAGGCTGGTCTGGGAGTTAGAGTACGTTCTCACATCCAGGGGCATGGACGGCTCTACAGGAAACAGATATTATAACACATCCAGGGACATGGACGGCTCTACAGGAAACAGATATTATATTATAACACATCCAGGGGCATGGACGGCTAAACAGGAAACAGATATTATAACACATTCAGGGACATGGACGGCTCTACAGGAAACAGATATTATAACACATCCAGGGACATGGACGGCTCTACAGGAAACAGATACATATTATAACAGTTCTCACATCCAGGGTCATGGACGTCTCTACAGGAAACATATATTATATTATAACAGTTCTCACATCCAGGGACATGGACGGCTCTACAGGAAACAGATATTCCCACATTCAGGGGCATGGACGGCTCTACAGGAAACAGATATTATAACAGTTCTCACATCCAGGGGCATGGACGGCTCTACAGGACACAGATATTATAACACATCCAGGGGCATGGACGGCTCTACAGGAAACAGATATTATAACACATCCAGGGGCATGGACGGCTCTACAGGAAACAGATTGTATAACAGTTCTCACATCCAGGGGCATGGACGGCTCTACAGGAAACATATATTATATTATAACAGTTCTCACATCCAGGGACATGGACGGCTCTACAGGAAACAGATATTATATTAAAACAGTTCTCACATCCAGGGGCATGGACGGCTCTACAGGAAACAGATATTATAACAGTTCTCACATCCAGGGAAATGGGTGGCTCTACAGGAAACATATATTATAACAGTTCTCACATCCAGGGGCATGGACGGCTCTACAGGAAACAGATATTATATTATAACAGTTTTCACATCCAGGGACATGGGCGGCTCTACAGGAAACAGATATTATAACACATCCAGGGGCATGGACGGCTCTACAGGAAACAGATATTATATTAAAACAGTTCTCACATCCAGGGACATGGACGGCTCTACAGGAAACAGATATTCCCACATTCAGGGGCATGGACGGCTCTACAGGAAACAGATATTATATTAAAACAGTTCTCACATCCAGGGGCATGGACGGCTCTACAGGAAACAGATATTATAACAGTTCTCACATCCAGGGGCATGGACGGCTCTACAGGAAACAGATATTATATTATAACAGTTCTCACATCCAGCGGCATGGACGGCTCTACAGGAAACAGATATTATAACACATCCAGGGACATGGACGGCTCTACAGGAAACAGATATTATAACACATCCAGGGACATGGACGGCTCTACAGGAAACAGATATTATAACACATCCAGGGCCATGGACGGCTCTACAGGAAACAGATATTATAACAGTTCTCACATCCAGGGGCACGGACGGCTCTACAGGAAACAGATATTATAACACATCCAGGGACATGGACGGCTCTACAGGAAACAGATATTATATTATAACAGTTCTCACATCCAGGGGCATGGACGGCTCTACAGGAAACAGATATTATCACACATCCAGGGAAATGGACGGCTCTACAGGAAACAGATATTATAACAGTTCTCACATCCAGGGGCACGGACGGCTCTACAGGAAACATATATTATATTATAACAGTTCTCACATCCAGGGACATGGACGGCTCTACAGGAAACAGATTTTATAACACATCCAGGGACATGGACGGCTCTACAGGAAACAGATATTATAACACATCCAGGGCAATGGATGGCTCTACAGGAAACAGATATTATAACACATCCAGGGGCATGGACGGCTCTACAGGAAACAGATATTATAACACATCCAGGGGCATGGACGGCTCTACAGGAAACAGATATTATAACACATCCAGGGGCATGGATGGCTCTACAGGAAACAGATATTATCACACATCCAGGGAAATGGACGGCTCTACAGGAAACAGATATTATATTATAACAGTTCTCACATCCAGGGGCACGGACGGCTCTACAGGAAACATATATTATATTATAACAGTTCTCACATCCAGGGACATGGACGGCTCTACAGGAAACAGATTTTATAACACATCCAGGGACATGGACGGCTCTACAGGAAACAGATATTATAACACATCCAGGGCCATGGATGGCTCTACAGGAAACAGATATTATAACACATCCAGGGGCATGGACGGCTCTACAGGAAACAGATATTATAACACATCCAGGGGCACGGACGGCTCTACAGGAAACAGATATTATAACACATCCAGGGACATGGACGGCTCTACAGGAAACAGATACATATTATAACAGTTCTCACATCCAGGGTCATGGACGGCTCTACAGGAAACATATATTATATTATAACAGTTCTCACATCCAGGGACATGGACGGCTCTACAGGAAACAGATAATCCCACATTCAGGGGCATGGACGGCTCTACAGGAAACAGATATTATAACAGTTCTCACATCCAGGGGCATGGACGGCTCTACAGGACACAGATATTATAACACATCCAGGGGCATGGACGGCTCTACAGGAAACAGATATTATAACACATCCAGGGGCATGGACGGCTCTACAGGAAACAGATTGTATAACAGTTCTCACATCCAGGGGCATGGACGGCTCTACAGGAAACATATATTATATTATAACAGTTCTCACATCCAGGGGCATGGACGGCTCTACAGGAAACAGATATTATATTATAACAGTTTTCACATCCAGGGACATGGGCGGCTCTACAGGAAACAGATATTATAACACATCCAGGGGCATGGACGGCTCTACAGGAAACAGATATTATCACACATCCAGGGAAATGGACGGCTCTACAGGAAACAGATATTATATTATAACAGTTCTCACATCCAGGGGCACGGACGGCTCTACAGGAAACATATATTATATTATAACAGTTCTCACATCCAGGGACATGGACGGCTCTACAGGAAACAGATTTTATAACACATCCAGGGACATGGACGGCTCTACAGGAAACAGATATTATAACACATCCAGGGCCATGGATGGCTCTACAGGAAACAGATATTATAACACATCCAGGGGCATGGACGGCTCTACAGGAAACAGATATTATAACACATCCAGGGGCATGGACGGCTCTACAGGAAACAGATATTATATTATAACAGTTCTCACATCCAGGGGCACGGACGGCTCTACAGGAAACAGATATTATAACACATCCAGGGACATGGACGGCTCTACAGGAAACAGATATATATTATAACAGTTCTCACATCCAGGCTCATGGACGGCTCTACAGGAAACATATATTATATTATAACAGTTCTCACATCCAGGGACATGGACGGCTCTACAGGAAACAGATATTCCCACATTCAGGGGCATGGACGGCTCTACAGGAAACAGATATTATAACAGTTCTCACATCCAGGGGCATGGACGGCTCTACAGGACACAGATATTATAACACATCCAGGGGCATGGACGGCTCTACAGGAAACAGATATTATAACACATCCAGGGGCATGGACGGCTCTACAGGAAACAGATTGTATAACAGTTCTCACATCCAGGGGCATGGACGGCTCTACAGGAAACAGATATTATATTATAACAGTTTTCACATCCAGGGACATGGGCGGCTCTACAGGAAACAGATATTATAACACATCCAGGGGCATGGACGGCTCTACAGGAAACAGATATTATATTAAAACAGTTCTCACATCCAGGGACATGGACGGCTCTACAGGAAACAGATATTCCCACATTCAGGGGCATGGACGGCTCTACAGGAAACAGATATTATATTAAAACAGTTCTCACATCCAGGGGCATGGACGGCTCTACAGGAAACAGATATTATAACAGTTCTCACATCCAGGGGCATGGACGGCTATACAGGAAACAGATATTATATTATAACAGTTCTCACATCCAGCGGCATGGACGGCTCTACAGGAAACAGATATTATAACACATCCAGGGACATGGACGGCTCTACAGGAAACAGATATTATAACACATCCAGGGACATGGACGGCTCTACAGGAAACAGATATTATAACACATCCAGGGCCATGGACGGCTCTACAGGAAACAGATATTATAACAGTTCTCACATCCAGGGGCACGGACGGCTCTACAGGAAACAGATATTATAACACATCCAGGGACATGGACGGCTCTACAGGAAACAGATATTATATTATAACAGTTCTCACATCCAGGGGCATGGACGGCTCTACAGGAAACAGATCTTATAACACATCCAGGGGCATGGACGGCTCTACAGGAAACAGATATTATAACACATCCAGGGACATGGACGGCTCTACAGGAAACAGATATTACATTATAACAGTTCTCACATCCAGGGGCATGGACAGCTCTACAGGAAACAGATATTATAACAGTTCTCACATCCATGGACATGGACGGCTCTACAGGAAACAGATATTATAACACATCCAGGGACATGGACGGCTCTACAGGAAACAGAGATTATATTATAACAGTTCTCACATCCAGGGGCATGGACGGCTCTACAGGAAACAGATATTATATTATAACAGTTCTCACATCCAGGGGCATGGACGGCTCTACAGGAAACAGATATTACATTATAACACTTCTCACATCCAGGGGCATGGACGGCTCTACAGGAAACAGATATTACATTATAACACTTCTCACATCCAGGGGCATGGACGGCTCTACAGGAAACAGATATTACATTATAACAGTTCTCACATCCAGGGGCATGGACGGCTCTACAGGAAACAGATATTATATTATAACAGTTCTCACATCCAGCGGCATGGACGGCTCTACAGGAAACAGATATTATAACACATCCAGGGACATGGACGGCTCTACAGGAAACAGATATTATAACACATCCAGGGACATGGACGGCTCTACAGGAAACAGATATTATAACACATCCAGGGCCATGGACGGCTCTACAGGAAACAGATATTATAACAGTTCTCACATCCAGGGGCACGGACGGCTCTACAGGAAACAGATATTATAACACATCCAGGGACATGGACGGCTCTACAGGAAACAGATATTATATTATAACAGTTCTCACATCCAGGGGCATGGACGGCTCTACAGGAAACAGATATTATAACACATCCAGGGGCATGGACGGCTCTACAGGAAACAGATATTATCACACATCCAGGGAAATGGACGGCTCTACAGGAAACAGATATTATATTATAACAGTTCTCACATCCAGGGGCACGGACGGCTCTACAGGAAACATATATTATATTATAACAGTTCTCACATCCAGGGACATGGACGGCTCTACAGGAAACAGATTTTATAACAGTTCTCACATCCAGTGACACGGATGGCTCTACAGGAAACAGATATTATAACACATCCAGGGGCATGGACGGCTCTACAGGGAACAGATATTATAACAGATCCAGGGGCATGGATGGCTCTACAGGAAACAGATATTATAACACATCCAGGGACATGGACGGCTCTACAGGAAACAGAGATTATATTATAACAGTTCTCACATCCAGGGGCATGGACGGCTCTACAGGAAACAGATATTATATTATAACAGTTCTCATATCCAGGGACATGGACGGCTCTACAGGAAACAGATATTATATTATAACAGTTCTCACATCCAGGGGCATGGACGGCTCTACAGGAAACAGATATTACATTATAACACTTCTCACATCCAGGGGCATGGACGGCTCTACAGGAAACAGATATTACATTATAACACTTCTCACATCCAGGGGCATGGACGGCTCTACAGGAAACATATATTATAACACATCCAGGGACATGGACGGCTCTACAGGAAACAGATATTACAAACACATCCAGGGACATGGACGGCTCTACAGGAAACATATATTATAACACATCCAGGGGCATGGACGGCTCTACAGGAAACAGATATTATAACACATCCAGGGGCATGGACGGCTCTACAGGAAACAGATATTATAACAGTTCTCACATCCAGGGACATGGACGGCTCTACAGGAAACAGATATTATAACACATCCAGGGACATGGACGGCTCTACAGGAAACAGATATTATAACACATCCAGGGGCATGGACGGCTCTACAGGAAACTGAAAGATTTAAAGATGGCAACTGGGCCTTGTGACAGACTAGCGTCCTGTCCAGGGAAGTACTTCCTAGAGCTCTGCTCCCCTACACCCTCCACCCCAACCCCTCCACCCCAACCCCTGTCCTTTACCTGAGGGGCTGGTTCTGATGTAAACCACTTCACTCTTGGCTCCCAGGATGTGTCTGTCCTCTACCACCAGAGTGATGGCCTTGACGTAGATGGCGTACTGGGTCCAGGGCTTGAGAGGGGACAGCAGAACACCCGGGTCAGAACTCTTCTCCTGGGGAAGGTCCACATCCACCATGTTCCAACTGTTAGAACCACAACCGTCCAGGCCGTCAAACTCTGTGGTGTTCTGGTACGCCCTGGAGGAGAGACAGACTGATGGGTTAGAGGAAGGAGAGACAGACTGATGGGTTAGAGGAAGGAGAGTGATGGGTTAGAGGAAGGAGAGACAGACTGATGGGTTAGAGGATCTAGAGGAAGGAGAGTGATGGGTTAGAGGATCTAAAGGAAGGAGACTGATGGGTTAGAGGATCTAGAGGAAGGAGACTGATGGGTTAGAGGATCTAGAGGAAGGAGACTAATGGGTTAGAGGATCTAGAGGAAGGAGAGCCAGACTGATGGGTTAGAGGATCTAGAGGAAGGAGAGCCAGACTGATGGGTTAGAGGAAGGAGAGCCAGACTGATGGGTTAGAGGAAGGGGAGACAGACTGATGGGTTAGAGGATAGAGAGGAAGTACAGACAGACTGATTGTAGAGTAACTTACGCCTCCTTGTAGTACAGTATGAAGGAGATGAGGTCTCTATAGTCTGGAGGTCTGTAGCGCTGCCAGGTTAGTTTGATACGGTTAGACATCGTACTGTTGGACTTGAACCGCAGGACCTTACTCTCACCTGGAGAACACAACCAATCACAGTCAGCTCACCTGGAGAACACAACCAATCACAGTCAGCTCACCTGGAGAACACAACCAATCACAGTCAGCTCACCTGGAGAATACAACCAATCACAGTCAGCTCACCTGGAGAACACAACCAATCACACTGATCAGCTCTAATCCTCCAGGTGCTTAGAAACATCATCAAACCAGGTGAGATCAAACCAGTCCATTGTCTCAGTGGTGAGATCAAACCAGTCCATTGTCTCAGTGATGAGATCAAACCAGTCCGTTACATTGTCTCAGTGGTGAGATCAAACCAGTCCATTGTCTCAGTGGTGAGATCAAACCAGTCCATTGTCTCAGTGATGAGATCAAACCAGTCCGTTACATTGTCTCAGTGGTGAGATCAAACCAGTCCATTGTCTCAGTGGTGAGATCAAACCAGTCTTTGCTGTAGAGGGCAACATGGTGTGGGCTGAACCATGCAGTACACAGCTATTGTTTCAATGAATGGACATGGCTGAAACACGCAGTACCAGTCAAAGGTTTGGACACACCTACTCATT